>NC_092816.1:49529251-50129251 GCF_023375885.2 Dermacentor andersoni
CGAGATACATAGAGACAACCGAGTGCAAATTGCATGGGAAGGCCGAAAATGTAATAAAGTGGTGGAAATTCACCAAGGACTGAAGCAAGCATGTGCTCTGTCTCCATTGTTGTTCACGCTTTAAGTTAAGGGCATAGAAAGACGACTGGAAAACCGTGAATTAAGGTTTGACTTATCCTACATGCGTAATGGACAAATAGTGCAAGAGAAAGTCTTCGGACTGATCTATGCGGGCGACGTAGTACTACTAACGGACAATAAAACAGATTTACATTCACTTGCAAGTATCTGTGGCAACGCAGCGACAAATCTAGGCCTTGAGTTTGGCGTAGAAAAATTGAAAATTGTGATCTCTAATGAAGAGACGAGTAATTACGTGGCGTCATTTCAACAGCAAGTCAGATCCACAGCCAAGCAATATAAATACCTCGGTGTATACATAAACGAAGCAAAGACTTACTCGAGCACCCACCAAGCTATTACGAGAATGAAGGGGAAGCGTACTGCAGCAATAATGAAACATAATGCAATTTGGGGCCACAATGAATGGGAAGTGGTGCGTGGAATCTGGATAGGAGTGATGCTGCCAGTGCTAACGTACGCAAATGCCATTCTGTGCTTAAAATTGGATATCTTGTCCGGGCTGGAAGTTAAGCAAATATCGGTAGGCTGGTTGGCTTTGGGAGCCCACGGCAAAACCACAAATGAGGCAATGCAGGGTGACATAAGTTGGACCTCGATTGACGTCAGAGAAGCGCTGAGCAAACTTAGTCTTGAAGAAAGACTCAAGAACCTTGCTAAAAATAAATGGGCGGGTAAAGTGCTCAAGCATCTGTGCTTGAAAAGTTTAGACACAGAATGGAGGAACAGATTAAGGAAGTTGGCAACCAAGTACAGGATAACTTAAAGTGCAAATAGACAGGCAGGAGTCACCGGAAAGGAAGTGAGAGAAACGGAGATAGTGAATTGGATGCGAAGAATGAAAACGAAAGGACCATGGAGATTTACAAGAATATGAAGAAATAAATTATAAGAGAAAATGTGTACTATAACGCACAGAGAAGTGCCTGACTATTTGACGCTCGAGCTCGTTGCCTATGCACAAAAACATGCCGGAGCATATATTCGCGACTAGATGAGGCATGTGTATGCTGCAGTGAAAATCCGCAGACCACTCAGCGCATCCTAACGGAATGCGAAGGCATTCAACCAGTGAGACCCGTAGTTAACGCACACCTTCCAGAAGCGCTTAGCATCAAGCGGTCAACAAACGATCATCAACCGGTCAGCAAGGGACGTTCAGAGCGTTGGTGGAAAAAAAAGCAAGAGATTGGCACGAACAGATCTGTTACAGGTGTAGGTAGTGGTAGAGAAAAAAACTAGTAAAGAGATGTCCACAACATAATAGAATGAAAAGCATGTAAAGCTTACGTGAGTGACTCAAGCAAGCTAGATGATTATTCGTGACTACCCAGTTTCAAGGGGGTTGCCAATATATCGTCATCATCATCGTCGTCAGTGCTTGCGATAATGTCGATCACGGTCCCACCACACGTTGTGCGGCAGATGCAACGGGCAGAGAGCCCACGCATCAAGGACAGACACATCTTGTGCTCACGCACGTGTGTGGAAGTGCCGCGCGCCTCCTCATTCTTGTAGGCTCTCCGTGACGCTCAAGTTCCTTACTGAACTAATTGAATTTTTCCAAATAAATTCCATTCGAAAATTCGTAAAGTACGATTTGCGCACAAGCTGCAGGTATGATAGCCTCTTATTGTAATTGGAGTATACGAGAAAATATAATTGCGTTACGCGGAAACTGAGAAACAAAGTCCTTTTTCAGTTACAGTGGGAGGTCTGTCTGAGTAGCCGCGGCCGCTTGGTGGTGGAACTGTTTTTGGGTGAGCACGAGCCGACGAAAAGTCACGACCAACTAGAGGCTAACATCTTCGTTGTAAAAAAAAAAGTCGATCCTCTAGTTTACTCAAATCCTTCCGCCTAAGACGTTGGCGTGGTTAACACACAGGTAAACGCGCTTGATGGCTCACCTATATCTGTGGTCAAGGGAGGCGGGCTACTGCGAGCCGACGGCCTTCCGGACGGTGCGCCGCGTGCAGAGGGCAATGGTGCAGGCACCCCCTCGTCGGCGGCGGTTACTGCGGTCGCTGCTTCCGACGTAGCCTCGCCGCTGTCGCCGGGCGCCCAGCGGTGCAGGGCCGATAGGAACGCGTGAAGACTTCCCCTGGACGGCTTGCGGCGCTTGCCCAGTGACCCTTGCTGCGCCAGCAGACGTCTGTCCTTCTGGGCGCTGTGGTCCAGGACAGGACCGGACGGCACCACGCCGGGCACCAGGCCCGCCGCCGGCAGCCCGTTGGCCGCACCACCGCCCACCTGCACAGACAAACACACGCGGGTGGAAATCGCACGGCGATCGGCGATAATCGGCTGCAAAAAAAAAAAAAGCATCGACTAAGGAGGGCGACCGTCAAAGGCTATAGCGCTTGCCTAAGCGAGACATTACAGCCAGCGTCAACGTCAAATCTGTCCCACCGGTCATATTCGCTCATTTCCAGGACCTGACGGCGCGGGCGAACTGAACCGGCGTCACTACAGGAAATTACGTTTTCAAGCGCGCAGTAGCTAATGGCGTGGGCATTGCTTTTTAAAATTAAATTAAGGGGTTTTACGCGCCAAAACCACTTTCTGATTATGAGGCACGCCGTAATGGAGGACTCTGGAAATTTTGACCACTTGGGGTTCTTTAACGTGCACCTTAATCAAGTACACGGGTGTTTTCTCATTTCGCCCCCATCGAAATGCGGCTGCCTTGGCCAGAATTCGATCCCGCGACCTCATGCTCAGCAGCGCAACACCATAGCCACTGAGTTTGTATCCAATTCTTCACTTGTCGCTGAGTGAAGCTCACCCTTTTTCTAGAAGGGGAAAAATACGTTATTGCAAGAAAATATGCCCATCTCGTCCAAAGGGTGAAGCATTCACAGCGATAGCAAGGCTTAGCATTGCGCTCGGAGTCCTCGGAATGTATTTTAGCTATACACGAGTGAGACATGCTGGTGCGACGCCGCATGTAAGCCGACTTGTTCTGGGTAGAGCGATCAGTAACTCTGGCAACTAGTTACCAGGTGCGTGTAGTAACGCTGAGGGGATGAAGAGCGTCGACGGTTGCGTTGGAGGCGTAGCACCTGGACTGCGCGTGGTGGTGGTGGTGGTGGTGGTACAAACTTCATTAAGTGAAGGCCCCAAAAAAATGAAAAGAAAATTAAGATGCCGCCGTTCCGTGAGTGGCCTTCAGGCTTCCGGTCGTGGCCACCAGATCATGCCTGGCGGCGACTTCCGCTGCCCAGATCTTTAGCCGTAGCTGGACATCCGGCTCCGAGCTGGCCAAAGCAGCCTCCCACAGCTGCGGACTAGATGCATGCCAGGAGGCAGGGGGAGGGGGGAGTGTTTCGGGCATGAATAGAGAATATGAGCATAGTGTACTCGTGGGTGTCTGCAGGGCATGCATTCGGGTGAGAAGGCACCGGGGTGAATAAGGGCAAGTCGGGCAGGAGAGGGGAAAGTGTGGGCCTGCAAATAGCGCCACGTGCTCTGTTAGAGCTTAGACAGGGATTTGTGTGGGGGAGGGAGTCGACTGCACATGGGATGAGACGGACGGTAAGCAGAGCAGTTCGTACACGCACAAAGCTCAGCCGTAAGGCTACAGTGTGCGCGGCGCTCGTGCCAGCTGCGGAAGGCAGAACGCCGGCGACGGAGCCACCGAGGGAACGTCGGCAGATGGAGCCGACTTCGCTGCCGTCGTCGTAGCCAAACGCACTGGGCGTCTCTCTGTAAACCCTCTAGAACCGCATGCGCAAGCAGCGCATGCGCCGTCGGGATTTTGAGATACATGTGTAACCTATCAATTTTGCCCGCTTTAGACGTACTATTCGATGGTATTCAGGGAATGGTATTATCATTTCTCGTTACTGATTACACAGCTGTAAACTTCATAGTTTCGTTTTCTTAATATTTTCGATTTTTGCTAATCTTTAATAAAAAATTCTACGACCTGAATCAGAAATTAGAAACCAACAGTCACTAGATTTTAGGCTTTTCCTTTAAATGCAGCAAACTTCGCCAAACTCGGTGCAGTGGTAGCCGAGAAAAACGAGTTCTCCTATTACATGTATTTGGATAGGAGCACCCGAGTTAAAGCTTCCTCATAAGTGCCTCTTAGCGCCTTAAAACAAAATAAAAATAATTTCAAAAATCAGCGTCGATTTAGCGGTAATTACGAGAGAAATGTGTTAGGCACCTCTTCGAGTTCCCGGATCAATGATTTAAAGCGCATTCACCACATTGCAAAGTGTTACTCAGGAGCTTACTAGGCATATACCCTGCCTCTTCGGGGAGCGAAGTGTCACTGACAGTGGTCCGGAGCAGACCACACTAATTTATTATATATTATATGGGAACGCAATGTTTCCCCGCTTTGACACTTCTAATGCCTACTTGTCAAAATGTAAAGGCCCTCCCACTGTTACCAGTGGCAGGCGGCTGAATTTTTATTTTATTTTTACAGCGAAGCCGTAAGCCTCTAGTTGGTCGGGATTTTTCGCGTCCGTGTACGCAGCCTTTACTCTCACTAAAATGAGGGCCGATCGCCGAGACAGTGAGAAGCGGGAAGCGCACATTGTGCTGCTTCTTCAAGAGGTATGTGATGACGTCATCACATGACGTCATCAGGCGATATCGTCAAATGACGATGCCGTTAGCACGCAACGTGACGTTTGACTTAATGATGTCATCACGTGACCTTTGGTGCGATGACGTCATCCCACGACGCTTGAAGTGATGGCGTAATCACGTTTCGTCATCATGGGCCAATCCCGGAGACTGTGCGAAAAAGCGGTAGGTGCGCAGTGTGATGTTGCTTCGCCAAGAGGCATGACATGATGTCGTCAGGTGACATCTCGCTTGACGATGACGTCTTCGCGTGTCGTCATAACATGACATCAATTACGATGCCATAATTCCCTAACGTAACTTTTCACGTGATGACGTCATGAAGCGATGTGTGAGGTGATGACGTAATCACGTTTCGTAATGATGTCAAATGTGCCGTCACAACTTGGTCACTTGGGTTTTGGTACCATCGGCTGTTAACGCCGGACGTTTCGCTTAATGGGCCATATTGTCACGTGGTAGTGGCGTATAAAGAACACAGTCGCAATACTGTGAAAGACGAAACTAATACCCCTGTCACACGGGAAGATTTAATGTCATTAGAATCGAATGGCATTCGCATATAATCCCACTAATCGGGATTTACACGGGAAAATTTAATGTCATTCGAATGGAATGACATTTGCCATCGAATGAGTTAGTGGAGCTCATTCGCATTCGATTTCGAACCGAATGTAACTCTTAAGCCCAGATAGACAACAGCGACACGCAACGCAAAAAAAATAATAATTAGTGCATCAGCAAAGTCAGAATATATTTCTTTAGACTTATAAAAATGAATAATTTTTTTTTTTACCGCGATGACATTTTCACCATGGGCTGTGCTCAAGCGCTATTACTCTTTGCATCAGGAATCTGTTGGGGCGGTCGGCCATATGGGATGTGTTGATCGAAGTGCTTTTAGTTGTGAATAATTCGCGTCAAAATGTTTTCGTCCGTTTTAAAAGTACTAGCAAAAGTTCTTAAACGTGTTTAATAGGCACAACATTTCTTTGAATTTCACAATTCTTTTTCAAGGTCGTCATTGCTATCATTTGCGAATACCATTATATTTTACTGTGTGGCACTGTAAGAGACCGAATGGCATTCGATGCATCAAATGACATTAAATCTTCCCGTGTGACACGGGTATAACTTTTCTTGGGCGAACCTGCGCCGACAAAAACAGGCTACATTTAAAGAACGGCGACAACGGCAAACACGGTTGGCGATCGTCAAAATCTGATCATCGGGTCAAGCGCGTCGGCTTTTATACATAAGTCGTCGAATGTTCCACACAAATCGTTGGGACCCGCGTGTCTTCCACAAAGTTCTACACCATTCGCGTCACGTGATGAAATCAGATAACACAAGGTTCGGTAAAAACACACAGCGGATAGAACCACCGATAATTTTCGAGAAACTTCCGATACATGCAGGCACGTCCTTCGCTATGCGATAACATTTGTTAGGCGGTGAAACGTGGTCGCCCGATAGAGATATACAAGTACACGTGTCAATATAACGATTTATTTATAAAGCATAAGCAGTTGTAGTCAACCTCAGGAGTTGTAGTCGCAGTTTCCCACAGCGTCACTGGGCAACCACTTGCGCAGGATCAGGATGACGAGTCATTTTTTTTTTTGTAGCCGTTGACGGTTATATTGTTGCCTTCTTTTGCATGCGCGCTATTTAGATGCATCGCAGCAAAAGGCTATGCGCGAGTTATAACTAAACAGCTGTCAAATATGTACTACGTAGTTTACCATAGCGTTGGCAGAGGCCTAGTTGCGTCGAAAACGCACAGTCACCTGTGTATATGTGCTCTTAAAGTGCAGGAAATAATGGACTGGACCGGGGGAATACTTGAAAATCAGGTGTTTTCTTCAGGTTTTATGGCACTCTTTGGGATGAGTCGGTTATGTTCTACGCCATGTATGTAAAAGCGAGTGGCTTTTATTAACGTCACCCATTCATAAAATTTGCACCTTTCGCCTCTACACGCAGTATTTCTATAAGGTCTAAATATCAAAATTACACATGATTGCAATTTTCAGCTTTTTCAGCTGATGCCGGCCGGTGGAGTTTCGTACTTCGTACGGGAACTACTACGGATTACCTGGTGCCACAACATTCGATGGACGCACCAAAAGCCCGGAACGAGCATTTATATAGAGCAACACAACATTTCCTCATATCGCAAGGCGTCTTACGTCTACTTTATGATATTGCACGTTGCATAGAGGATAGATTCGATGGAGACTTGTGAAGATCGCTCGCGGATATATTTTACTAAATAATGCACTGACTCGCCATTCCGGCCCTCCGAAAGTGGATGCCCGGCGAAGCCGTTGAGAGTAGTACTACAAGTGCTGAGAGGGGTATGCAATGCTTCATGTCTTAAGTAATGGTAGTAATGGTAGTAATGCTATTTTAGAGTATTGGTGGTAATGGGAGTAATCCTAATTTCGACAGCACGTCGCAGCCCACAGTGGTGCTGCAACAACCCTAAGATCAGGTGATAGGCTGGTTATTTTACATAAGAAAGGCTAGGGACGTAACTCCCCACGTCGCAAGCTGCCGTCGCCACGGCAGCTTGCGCAACAGTAATCTTTACCGGGAAACGTATGCGGGGAGCGCTACGCTCTTCGCATTGCATGTAGGCTCAGGAAGGCGTTATCAATTATGCGGTTCGGATGCTTGTTTTGAGCCGGTTCTTTATTGAAACGTATGCTGTTCTATATGCTGCATGCGCGATTCCAAAGAATGTATGCAAGTTTTGCTTCGCATTGCTGAGTGCTTGTAGCCTCTACCTTAGGGCATGTAGGCGCAGGAGCGCCTTGTAATTATTAAAGCGAAGCTTTCTTCGCCTCTTCCTTCGACCTTCCCCCTGCTGCTGCTTCTGTGGGCTTCTGCGGCTGCTGCTCTCCGGCATGCCGCTAACGTCGGCCACGTCAGGACATAGTTGACAAGAACGCCACTAACGTAGGCCGCTTCGGGACCTGGTCGAGACGTGGCCATGTCACAAAAACATAAAATGCTTGCGCTGTCGGTGTGTTGTTCCATGACATTTGTTTATGGGCTGTTCTCAAAATTCCGAGGAATAAATTTGCAAAGAATGTAAGACAAGGTATGCGTCGCGATGCGCGGTTGTGGCTGAGAATGATTAATCGCCAAGCGACGCCTGGGACGTCGACAACGGATTTTCGGCGACACGGGGCCCTAACGCTGTCGCGTTAGTACATGACAGGAGCGTGGAACAAAGGAAATACGACCAGAGAAACCCATGTCAAGATTTACGCCGCGTCGCGCATCTGCACAATGCCCTCTGGACTCCTAAGTAGGCTTGACCCCTCACAGATGCAGTGCAGGAGCTGCCGCACTTGTCGACGTGCTCACCCGCAACAGCAACGACAGTAGAAGGAGGAGGTGGGGAGAATGTAAGATAGGGAATAGAGAGAGAGAGAGGGGAAGCAGTTTTGTGAGCTACAACGCTACAACCCAGAATGGCGCCGAAGCGTGCACTTAGTGCCGACGAGACGATGGCTCGGACAAAGCGTCGAGCGGAGCAAGAACAGCAAACACAAGCGGAGCAGGCAAAATAACATCTCGAATCCCGTCACGACTGCCGTATGGCGTCAATATATCACGGCAAAATAACGCCAATGGACTCAAACAGCAGAAAAGCTTCGCTTACATCGATTCCCACAGTGCGAGTCAAGCTCCCTAGCACGGGGGCACGGGCACGCTAAGAAAACAGAGCTACCCAGTCGAATATGAATCCAGAAAACAGCGGGTTCTGCTACCCATGAGAGAGAAGATCACGGTGGCCAGCATCCCGAGAAACGTGCACCCGGAACCCCAACAAAGAAATGAGGCAAGCGAGAGTACAATCTATACGTCAGGCCTACGAAGGACCAAGAAGTGGAGAAGTTAGGTACACCGACGCGGCAAAGTACAGAAATAGAGCAGCCCACGCTGACAGCGTGATGAACGGCCAGGGAGAAGAGGTAGCAGCGGCCTCGCTGAACACTCCACACATCGACTCCACGGAGGAAACGGCGATAGCTCTAGTAACCACGACGGGCAAGTGAGGGAAAAATCACATCACAGTCAGCACGCACTCACAAACAGCGTGCTGAAATTACAAAAAAGGCCTCATTTCTAAACAAGCCTCAAACCTCAAGCAACTGGGCAATTTTCAACAAGTATACATTGTCTGAGCCCCGGGACACAGATATTTTTACTTTTGACGAGAAAGAATAAAACAAAACTAATACTATTCCTGTTAATCTTAGTTCACACTGCTTTTTTTCGATGCCCGCGGCAGCAAACGATCAGCGTTAATAATATAGCGTGACGCATTTCCTGTCGCCACTTTTCGCCGGATGCCCATCTTCTTTTTCTTTCATTGTGCTACCCCTAAAGATAATTGAACATGTTAGAATATAAGATTACACTTCGTGACGGTCCTGCACATGGAGCCAACTTTGAAGGCAGCGCTACAATGATACCACTTTTAATAACCACCGTAGTTTTTCTGATTACCTACTTATATTGTTTTCCAAACTTAATTGACTGGCGGTAACCTGTAAAACACAGACATAAAATAAAATGATGATCAACACCACGCGCATACCTTTTATCGCGAAGTCTCTGTAGAATTCATGAAAGAAACAGGTACCCTCAGTTTCTAGCAGAAATTAAGATAAATTTCGTGGACAACCACATGTGCGTTCAAGTTTAAGGAAAAGAGATATCACCCGAGGAATACCACAGCGACGCCGGATGGACGCTCGCGGGGGAACGCATGTCGAGGCTGCGCCAGCGGACCCCCGCCAGCGGCAAGCCCGACGGACCCGGCGGGAGTCAAACAAGCACGAGGTCAAAATTCTACAAGAACGTCAGAGCCTCGGCCGTCAAGGCAGCACGCATGCCAGCCATGCCACTAGAAGAAAGCAAGATAGTTGTTAGACCCAGAGGGGGACTGGACATCGCCAAGGCCGGCACCACCACCGTCGCTGCGGCCATACTCGTTGCGGCCAAGATCACGAGCGAGGAAAGCGCCGCGGACACCATCTGCCCCAACACACAACAGAACATCATGATCGTAAGTACACCGAACGAAGACAACGCGGCAAGGTACGCTAAAATCCAGGAAATATCTATTCAAGGCAAACCCTACGAGGTCAGCGCAAATTGCACGGCACCTCACGACACCGTAAAGGGCGTCATCAGAGGCATCCTCATCGACGCGAGCGCCGAAGAACTCGATAGAAACATCGTCAACGAGAGGAACCCGCTAGCAGTGGCCGCAAAAAGGATTGGAAGCACGACCACTGTGATAGTGGTGTTCCAGGGGCCCAAGGTACCGAACTTCGTCCGATACAGAGTCACCCTGATACCGTGCCGCCTCTACAAGAAACAGATCGACGTCTGCCAGCAGTGCGGCCGAGTGGGACACTGCAAGGACGTGTGTCCGACCCCCACAATCAAGACGTGCCTGGCCTGCGGACTCGCGAACCCTACAGAAGACCATCGCTGTACCCCAATATGTCAGTTGTGCGGAGACGAACACCCGACCGGAGACCGAACGTGCAAGGCGAAGTACAAGATCCCCTACGTAGTGCGCAAGCGACAATGGGAGCGCCGACAGGCCGAACACCAGCTGCTGTCGGAGAGCGATTTCCCGCCACTCGACAAGCCGGCAGATGCGCGAAAGTCAAGGACCCCATCGGAAAACCGCGCGCCCAAATCCAGAGACAGCAGCTGCTGCAACAGAAGCCTCAGCAGGAAAACACCACCTTCACGTGAGCGAGTGAGCTGGGTCGACGCTGCGAAAGGAAACAATATAAGGAACGCGCAAAAAATCACCGAAACCACGAAGAAAGAAGATATGACTAAGGTGCGGGAGGCAAATGAGATCCTAAGACAAGAAAACGTGGCGTTGCGAGCGACCATCAACAACCTCACGAAAGAGATCGCCAAGATCCGTCAGTTGCTGCTATGCAACAACGAGCCTCTACAGAGACCCACGCCAAGCACAAGCAAGACCGAGGAAACGACAACCAACATCCAGGAGAAAGCCATAGAGGAACCGGCACCAAAGAAGCGAGCCGTCGAGGCCACGCGCACGCAAACAGAAAACGATCGTATCGACAGCCTCGAAGCGAAATTCGAAGCGACATTCAGCAAGCTCGAACAGCTAATCACGACAAGCATCGCAGCAGTGACAGCACTGAAACAAACAATGGAGACCTACCAAGCCGAGAACTGGAACAGAGTCGCCTGCATCGAAAGGACCCTACAGCCGATGGTAAGACACCCGACGTTTGCGCCCCTCTTCACGCAACATCCACCCAACCAGGGAGCCCTGTACACGCCAACGCAATCATGGCCGCCAACGCAACACCAGCAGCAGCAGGTGTAACCGCGTGGCAGTGGAACTGTGGCGGCTTCGGAAGAAAGAAGGCAGTCATCCAACAGCACATCGTACATGCCGCGCGCAAGCCAGGCGTTATACTACTACAAGAAACACTAACCGACGCACCGTCCCTTCCCGGCTACAGAGTGCACAAGGGACCGCCCGACGGCAGCGGCCTGTGCACCCTGGTCAGGAAGGGACTCACGTTCATCGAACATGAGCTGCAAAGCAATATCAAGATCGAGCACACACTCACGGAAATCATCCCGGGCAAGAAGAGAAAATGAAGCATATTTCTGCCCAACGTCTACAGCAACCCGTCTCAGAGAAAACAGAGATTCATGACATTACTGCACAGAGCCAGCACCGCAGCGGGCCGCAACACGCTGATCGCGTGCGGAGACTTCAACGCGATGAACCCTGCCTGGGGCTACAGCAAGTACACAGCAAAGGGCCGCGACCTGTACCAAGACGCCACGGAACTCGACTTCACCCTCATCACGGACCCGACACATCCGACGAGAATTGGTAACTCCGTGTCCCGGGACACCACTCCGGACCTCACGTTCGTCAAGAACGGCATCCGAGGCGCGATCATCTGGAGAAGCACGGGGATCGACCTAGGCAGCGACCACACCATCGTTGAAATCGGCATACCGGAACACAACGACACCAGCATCAAAACACACAGATGGATAGACTCGGATGTCTTTCGAGACGCAAGAAGCCAGAAGAGCGACGGTGACGACTAGATCGAAGACATCGACTCGTGGACGGCCGAAATCACCAAGAGCGTACGAGACGCGACCAAAGAGATTGAAACGGGCGCGGAGATCGACAAAGTAGACAGCCGGCTTGCGCATCTCATCGAGGCCAAACAGTCGATACTCAATCGCTGGAAGAAACAACGGCTTAACCGCAGACTGAGAAAGAAGGTGGCGGAGCTGAACCGAGCGATCGAGGATCACTGCCGCGCTCTCTGCACGCAACAGTGGAACGAGATCTGCAACGCGGCAGACGGGCAGATGCATAGCGGGAAGACGTGGAACCTACTGCGGCCCCTGCTCGACGAAACCAAGACCAAGTCGCACCAAACAGACTCGCCAGGCTGATACATCGGGCGGTCTCAGCACACGGCGTCTCAGCACACATCGGGCGGTCTCAGCACCTGCCGACTACACCTACCGAACAACACGCGCCGTACAGCGGCCTGCCTAACGCGAAGCTCGATCGTGACATCGACGACGAGGAGGTACGCGCGGCCCTGCACGACCTCAACAGCCGGTCGGCAGCCGGCCCGGACCTCGTCACGAACAAGGCGCTGAAGAACCTCGATGACGGCTCGATTGAAAAGCTCGCAAAATACTTCAACAGTGATGGAGAGCGGGCGCGCTGCCAAAGCTGTGGAAGACAGCCAAGACCATCCTGATCCCCAAGCCGGGGAAGCCGCCGGACACGGATAACCTCCGGCCCATCTCGCTCACGTCCTGCGTGGGCAAGGTGCTGGAGCACGTCCTGCTCAACAGGTGGCAAGACTACCTGGAACGAGAAGGGCTGTACCCGGCCACTTTGATCGGCTTCAGACAGCATCTCAGCACGCAGGACGCGATGCTGCAGCTCAAACACCAAATCATCGATGATGGCGGCAGCGCCCGCGACAACAAAGCAATCCTAGGGCTCGACCTGCAGAGCGCCTTCGATAAGGTGAAACACTCGGCGATTCTGTCCCAAGTCTCCAAGCTCAACATGGGAGAAAGATCCTACAACTACATCAAGGACTTCCTCACGGACAGGACTGTCGAGCTACGAGCAGGCGACCTACAGACGCAAGAGAAGAAGCTCGGGAGCACCGGCACACCGCAGGGATCGGTCATTTCGCCGATGCTGTTCAACCTGGTAATGATCGGAGTGGCCGAAAAGCTCGGGCACATCGAAGACGTCAGGCACACCATCTACGCGGACGATATCACGTTATGGGTGACCGGTGGCAGCGACGCCCACATCGAGGGCGCGCTGCAAGCCGCCGTCGGCGCAATAGAAGACCAGCTGGAAGGCACCGGACTGAGATGTTCGCCGAGCAAATCGGAGCTTCTCATACTCCCACCTACCAAAAACAGCAGAGGCAAGACCAGACAACGCGAAAACGAAAAAATCAGAATCGTCACCAAATCCGGCAACGTGATCCCCGAGGTCGGCAAAATTAGAATCCTAGGCATGGTCATCGAAAAGCACCGAAGAAACGGCGAAACCATCACCCGTCTCAAGGCAAAAGCAGCCAACGCGATTCGACTCCTCAGACGAGTCACTTCCCGAAAGGCTGGCATGAGAGAGGAGAGCCTAATTAGGCTCGTCCAATCCTTCGTCATCAGCCACGTCGCGTACGTTGCAGCCTACCACAGATGGCTGCAACACGAACGAAACAAAATCAACGTGCTCATCAGAAGAGCGTACAAGACGGCGCTGGGCCTGTTCGAGTCCACAAGCACGACCCGCTTGTTACAACTCGGCCTACACAATACGCTCGAAGAAATAGCCGAAGCACAACGGACCTCTCAACTGGAGCGGCTGTCCATGACCAAAGCCGGGAGGAAGATACTGGACGATCTGGGAATTAGACGCTCGAACGAGGTGGAGATGAAGCTCCCCGTCCCCGAAGAGGTCCGACGCCAGACCAGAATCGACCCCATACCGGAGAACATGAATCCCGAGTTCAACAAGGGAAGAAGAGCGGCGAGGGCCAAGGCTCTCATCGACCAGCATGCCAACGACGAACACGCGCGGTACGTGGACGCGGCCGAATACCAACGGAACGCCTTCGCAGCGGTCGTCATAGAGGCGTCAACCGGCGCCACGAGGACGGCAGCGAGCGTGAGAAGCGCCGGAGCGGAACAAGCGGAGGAGGTAGCCATCGCCCTGGCCATCGCCGACGCAGACTGCCACACGGTGCTGAGTGACTCAAGACAGGCGGTGCGAAACTTCGCCAAAGGGCAAATCTGCAGAGAGGCTGAGCGCGTACTGCGAGCGGTAAAACTAGAAGAACGAAAAGTACCACTCAAGTGGTTCCCGGCGCACGCGGGCGACGCCTCGGAACACAATGAGAACCATAATGAGACGGCACACGCAGCGGCGCGAGCGCTAACCAACCGCGCCCCGGCGACAGACCATCCGACGTGGTTCGGAACCAAGGATCGCATGACGGATTACAATGAAATCACGAAGGCCTACCGCCTGGCTCGCAGGACTCTCCCACCCCCGCACCCGAGACTGAGTCAAGCGGAGGCGGTAGTACTGAGACAGCTCCAGACCGGTTCGCTACCGAGCCCGAAACTGATGAATGGCATGTACCCCGAGACATATCCGACAGATATGTGCATAGTCTGCCGGAGGGAGACCGCAGACTACACGCACATCTTGTGGGACTGCATTAAATATCCAGAAGACGCTAAATCAAGAACACTCCCACCACGGCTCGAGGCAGCCGCGAAGAGCGACGACCGAGACGATCAGCTCTGGGCTGTCCAGCAGGTCCTCGAGGCGCTCGAAAGGCACGGACCCAGCGAGTCGGCAACGGCGAGCGGAGACCCGCGCCGAGTAACGGCAACTTCAAGGATGACGTAGTCCCTCGTCGGGGCGCGCGAGCGCCCAACTGCAGGCATAAATAAAGTTTCTCCAATCCAATCCAATCGGCAGAGGCCCTCAAGAACGATGACGTGTGCGAATGCGAACGCATTGGAGTCCCTTTGGTGAAATGCACCTTTCCGCGTTTTCCTTGTCCCCACAAGCTCTTGCATACGTTCGCCTTCGCAAGGCCAAATCAAAATGCACTCGCTTGACCGCAGGTCATACCTCGAAAGACCGCTCGTCGACGTTCAATTGGACAGTAATGCCATTATTAATGCGACAGAATTAAATGGCTCGTGAAGCGGAGAATCTGGCGGCGTCCCAGGAAATCGTATACAAGAATTCAGTGCTCTCGCACCCCTGCCGCAGGTCGCCCCGATATTGCACAATATTCGGGATCGGCCAACGCATGGGAAGCAACGCCTGTTTGACCTCCGCCGCGGGTCGGCCCGGCATTGCACTATCTTCGGTATCGGCCCACGTATGGTGAGTGCTTAACGCCTGCTTCACCTCCGCCGTGGGTCGGCCCCGTATTCACTATCTTCGGGATAGGCCACGTAGGGGGAATGCTTAAGAGGAAGCTTTAGATCGGGTGCTCCTATCTCAATACATGTAAAAGGAGAATTCGTTTTTCTCGGAAACCACTGCACCAAATTTGACGAGGCTTGTTGGATTTAAAAGAAAAACTTAAAATCTAGTGACTGTTGGTTTCGAATTTTCGATTTAGGTCCTTAATTTTTTATTAAAAATTGACAAAAATCGCAAATCTTCAATAAAAGAAACCATCAAGTTTACAACTCTGTAACTCTAAAACGAAAAACGATAATACTATTCTTTGAATTGCATGTAATAGTACATCTATAGCGGACAAAATTGATATGCTATACATGAATCTAAGAAAATTTAGTAATATGGAAATACAGCTTTTGCAGAACCTTTGTAAACAACGTAACAAATTCACGTAAGATATAATATGACATATGAAATTTGTCCGCTTTCAATGGTCGAATGGATGCCGTTTACAGAATCGCGATATCTGCTCTTGATGCAGAGTTATGAATTTGTAAACTTCATGCTTCTATTTTTGTCAAACTTTCGAATTTTTGAAAATCTTTTTAACAAAATTCAGGACGTAAATAGAAGTTCCGCGACCAACAGTCGCTAGAATTTCACTTTCCCTCTCAAATGCAACAAATTTCATTAAAATCGGTCCAGGTGTTATTTCAGAAAAACGTTTTTGCGTTTTTACATGTATTTGAATAGGCCGCTTCGGAGTTGGGCCCGAGCTAAAGCTTCCTCTTAACGCCTGCTTCACCTCCGCCGCGGATCGGCCCTGGCATCACACTATCTTCGGGATCTGCCTACGTACGAGGAGCGCTTAACGCCGGCTTCACTTCCACTGCGGATTGGCCCGACATTGCACCATCTTCGAGATCGGAGTGCTTAAAAGGAAGCTTTAGCTCGGGCCCAACTCTGACACGGACTATTCAAATGCATGTACAACGAAGCAACGTTCTTCTGAGATAACCCCTGAGCGGATTTTAATGAATTTTTTCTTTTGCATTTGAGAGAGAAAGTTAAATTGTAGTGACTGTCAGAAGCGGAATTTGGATTAGGGTGTGAATTTTGTTTAAAATATTTTCAAAAATTCTAAGATTCCCAAAATATAGAAGCACGAAGTTTACAAATTAATAGCTCTGCATCAAGAACAGATATCGCGGATATGTAAGCGGCATCTATTAGAAAATTCAAGGCGGACAAATTCAATGCGTCGATTTTTGTCTTACGTGAGTTCGCCACGTTCTGTACATGGGTTCTGCAAAAAGTGCGTTTCCATATTACTAAATGTTTTGAGATTCATTTGTAACATATCGATTTTGTCCGCTTTAGATGTACTATTCGATTCAATTCACAGAATTGTGATGTCATTTTTCATTGCTGAGTTACAAAGTTGTAAACTCGATAGTATCGTTTTCTGAAAATTTGCGATTTCTGCCAATTTTTACTAAAAACCTGATGACCTAAATGAAAAATTCCATGCGAACAGTCGCTATAATTTAAGCTTTCTTTTAAATCCAACAAGCCTCGTCTTAACTAAGGAAATGCGTGCTACCCCCATCTTCTTTCTCCTACCCCGTCGCCTTTCCCCCCTGCGACTGTCGCAGCCCTTTTGAGAATTTTAAAGTTCACAAGTTGGCAGGCAGGTCTGTGACAAGGCTTTGATCGAAGGTGCACCATAGCTATTTTTTTTTTTTTTTTTGGCTCGTCGACGACATAAGTTTGGACTCCGGCTTTGTAGAAGCGCCCCAAGTTCAACAGAGAAAGAATGCGTTTAACAGCGAACAGCGACAAGCGCAGCCAGCTGCATACGAACCATTCGTTTCTGCTAGCAAACGTCGAGCCCATTCTTTCCGTTCGTGTTCAGCGGTCACGCTAATGAGCAAGCCAGAGCGATTGGCGGCAAACAGCCCAGTCGACACGCCCGCCGGGTTGAACGCCGCAAGATCGAGTCAAGTTGGCGGGTATCGAGCGAGGAAGATCCTTCAGGGAGAGTGACCGCACCTTTGTCCTCGTTTAGAATGGGTACGCACTTCAAGTGTCACGCGCCGGTTGCCAGAGCGCTTTGGCGGTGCAGCGCCGTCGACGGGACCTCTTATTAAGAATAGGAGACGTCGTTGAGATCCTCGCGTGGTACTGTCGCCGAGGCAGCGAAGGCGAAACGACACAGTGCCACTTTTCCGAACGATTGAGTGCTTTCGTAATGAATGCGGAGGCCTCTGAGAGAGCCCGTGCAAGTTAAGAATTTCTCTTGTGGCAGAAGACACAGAAAGAGAGGGTGTACAGAAAGGCAGGGAGGTTTAATAGATGCAGTTCTGGTTGCCCACTTTGCACGAGGTGCAGGGCGAAAGGAGATAGAAAGAGAAAGAGGGAGGAGCTTCAAAGAAATAAACTGCGTACACGCAATCCAGCGGTAAATAGTAGTAAGCAGACTTCTCAAATTCAATTATGTAGGCCAATAGACCTGTGATAGATTCAGCACCCGCAGATATAGCCTTATGCGCGGTGTTCCTTTCGGGTAACAGGCCTAACACCTCTTGCTCTGGCAGACGGTCGATGATCATCTACAAGCCATTAGTGACTTGTACACGTCAATTGCTTCTTGTCATCATAGCGGGGGCAGGCAAAAAAGAAGTTGTGCGAATGTCTCGTCACAACTGCATGTGTGCGGGAGGGAGATTTAGAAACGGGAATACGGTAGACAGGTTGAACGACAAACAAGCATCGCGGAGGCGCATCCTTTCAACTATCCTCAGACATCTGTCGACGTTGATATTTCTACACTGTCGATACAAGCCGATTTCCGAGCCGCTTCGACCGCAAATGCAAGGGCCGAAAACCTAGCCTTATTGAATCAGAGTTATGGTCCCTAGAGATTGCAACTTCACGCCACAAGTACGGCGTTGACGAACAATGGCATGCGCATACCTTCGCAATCGCACTGCTCTGACTGAGAGATATCTTTCTCTGCCGACGGCGTTAAATACAACCTAATGAGATCTTTCATCACAACACAAAGAAGCAAATATTTCGCTTCAACCCAACTTTGAAATCCCAGCATTAAATAGGTGCAATCTTTCTTTTAAAATTGCGCGAATAAGACGTACGAAGGAAGTTCGGGGAGCTATCTCACAGTGGTAATTGCGGCGCATACAATATATATATGTATGTGTGTGTGTGTGTGTGTGCGTGCGTGCGTGCGTGCGTGCGTGCGTGCGTGCGTGCGTGTAATGAAATCAAGAAGAAAGAAAAATACAAGAGTCCTGAAGAAGAAACGTTTGCCTCCTTGAAGGTTCCCTTTTTACTTCGCTCAGCAATGGAGCGCTTGCAACGAGAAATAAGCAATATGAAATAGCATACGGAAGGACAACGACCTGGCCTGTTCGTTGTGGCAACGGCAATAAACAAGAAAAAAAAAGCGCCGCACTCGCACCCTACCGCTGTTTGTTCAGAAAGCAGAAACGGCATCCAGAGTTCTTTTTTGTTGTTGGTAGTGTTATTCTGCCGGTCGCTTTTTCTTTTTTTTTTTTTTACTAAACTGATCGCATTGGTCTCGAAGAGACGTATACCCCCCTGCTTCCCAGTCGACGGATTTAATTATTCTGGTAGGCTATTTCAAGACGTTCCGCCCTGGCTTAATGCAGAAGTCGAAGCCAGGAACTCAAACACAAGGCGGAAGAATCGAGGGGCAATCGCCAAGAGAGGCGAGTGTTCGTACGGAAGGGGGCAGCGTTGTGACGATTTGACCAGAAGCGTTTTGCTGTAGGCTGAAGTTCCCGTCAGAAATGTCTTCTTTCTTTCCCTCCGCACTTGTTCCTTATTTCGGCCAACGGGAGCTCCGAAAGAACACCGTTTTCTCACATCAGAATACACCGCCGTACTGAGAAATGCTGCGTCGCAGTGCCCTTCTGAGCGTGTCATCAATTCTCCCCGTGCTCGCTCCAGCGGACGGACGGAGCGCCTGCGCAGTTCTTCTCAGATCGGGGACGACGACAGTGCCGGTTGGACTGCACGCTGCCGGAAGAGACGCGAGGACCCGGAGCGGCGTAAAACGCCCACCCATCCCTGCCGCACGATAAACATCGCGGCGTGCATATTGGATGGGCTCCCATTAGGGGCAAGACAAGCTTTCTTTGCCGAGCTTTCTTTTTCTTTACTTTTTTTCGGCATTGAGGAACAGGGCTGTTGTTGTTGTTGTTGTTGTTGTTGTTGTTGTTGTTGTTGTTGTTGTTGTTGCTGTTGTTGTTGTTGTTGTTGTTGGCGATTCCAAACGCATCACTGACAAATCCGGACAAAACGCCAACGAATAAAGACGGGAAATTAAAAAAAAAAGAAAACGAAGCTGGTTGATTGGGCGGGGGAATTCAGAACGTTGCCAACCGATACGTTGCGTCCTTCTCCATATATTAAATTGTTGTATGACTTAACAAATAACTCGAAGTGAATATTTACATCTGTGAAGCGGTTAGTGCTCGGTAAAAGGAAGTACTACATTTAATTCAAAAAAGAGCCAGGGTTTGAACTTGATAACTTTCGTTAAATTTCGCAGGAGCAAGCGCGGCCCAAACACGTAAACATACTCTGGTATCCGTGATGTCAGACGGACATACTGTCGCTTTGACTTTTCTGTTCTCTTCTAATAATAAAGCTGTTATCGCAAAATTAACGAAAAATACAGTTTTCAAGAAACACTTGATCAGTTTAAATTAGTTTAGTGGTTCTGTTTATTAACCCTTAAGGTACGACCTGCCAACTGTAATCAGATACCATGAGTTTTTGCATAAAGCAGTGTACACACAAGACGGCTATATACAATACGAGCACCGAAGGAGTCGTTTACCACTGGGGCTTTTGTTAAATCTGTACAGCTGCTGCTACTCCTGCTCTTGTCGTCAGTGCTCTTCATGGGAGAAACGACGGCAGGCGTTTCTAGTATTTCCGTAGTTTCCAAAGAAAAGGTCGTTACGCAAGGAACCTTTTATGGCGCTACTCTAGTAAATCGCGTAAAACACGCCGGCCGAAAGGCTGGGTCAACTCGTTCGAGCACGAACGGTCGTATCCTACGGCCTCCGTCAGAGATAATGAGTAGCGTTTTACGACAGTTACGCTCTCATTGAATGAGGCCGCTTTGGTCGCACCTAAACCATGAAATAGCACTCTACGCTCACTTATCGTTCATCTTTAGCTGTTTTTAACCCAAGGCAGATATGTTACATTAGGCAAATAAATCAAATTCTGCTGCTTCACGTGCCAAAACCACGATACGATATTATGACGCACGACATAGTTTGGGACACCGGATTTGCTTCGACCACCTGTAATTCCTTAACGTGCGCTCGGTGCACAGTAATTTGCTCCCGCACCGCCCCGTTTTATCTGCGCAGCGTACGCCGCAGCCACCAGGCCACCACGGCGAATTCTCGGCAATGGTTATGGCGTCGCGCGCGCCGTGGTCAGGATACCACCATTATCAAAATATACTAAAGTTGACGCACCGAGTTTTCGCTTTCTTTTAATTCCGTGTAGTCTAAAGGACATCTACGTAGGGGTAGGGAGCCTGTGCGCGTATGGGTAAGAACGTGTTCACGGCTAATTGTCTCTAGACTGCCGCAAAGAAGCCCTGATGCGATCTTAGGAACGATACAACACCCTGCACTAAAAATACTCGGCTATTACTTCTAGACTACCGTTCGACTTGCAATGATCGAAAAGATAAACAAGCGTGTAAACACCAAAAGCAGTCTCATCTTAAGTTCTTAAGACAAAATTACAGGAACACGGGATAATGGAAGAGCGTTAAACAGCTTTATGTGCTAAAGACTTACATGCTGCCCTTTTCTACAAATGTAATTCATTTGAGCTGCTTTAGGACTTCCAAAGTCAATCGGTCGATGATCTTGTAAAGCACACGCCTATCCACCGACTTGGTGTAATTTTCACACCCTGCAATACTCCGAAAAACCACCGTGCGGCTTGCGCCAATTAACCTTCACACATTTTTGGAGTCATAGTTTGCCACCCATAGCTTCATTGACATAGCAAGAGTGCAATTTACTTTTGAAATATTTGATTTTGAAATTACGCACAATTGAGAGTTATAAAACAGAAGGAAGACTTGGGTGTGGCCTTTTTTAAGGATATAGGAGTAGTGAAGCGTTCCCAGGTATACCTAAAGAAGAATAAAAATAAGTGCACTGTTGGAAGCACAATGATAGCTAGATATCTGGTTCTCCTAAGAAAATGCATTTTTATTTCGTATGGCATCGGGTCGAACAAGACCAACGGGAAATAACACGCAGAAGCCATCAAATTTCATATTTGGTCACATTGAAAGAATGCCACCTGAAACGACATTTAGCGGTAATCTTAACGGAGCCTAGTAATAAATAAGCTAGGTTTCAAGAGCGACATCTGCGGCCATTATAATCATATAATCACATAGCGTGGCTGCGACCGCAATAAACTGAAAATTAAAGATACTCGTCGCTGTCTAAAGGAACAAGATCTTACGGAGTGTACATTTCATACTTTCGCGGAACCTCAATTTGTAGAAAACTTGCGCTTTATGTAACAGTTCCAGCAGCTGCTTCAATGTTTGTTACCACATATACAAGCTCAATAACTTAATTAGCCGGATCACGTAATGATTATTCACACCTCATGCCCACACCAACTTTTGATACAGATACTCTGATTGCATTTGTGTTTTACATAACCACAGCAATTTCTTGTCAGGAAAGAAACGGAACCAAAAAACTACGACACGCTTTGACACCTTCCGATGGTGGACACTGAGCGTAGCGTTATTAGTAGCAAGCAAATAAACCTCTAAACTCTCACTTCGAAAAGAAATATCTACGTAAAACTACAATTCCTGACAAAAAAAAGAAAACAAGAGATATTGGGAACACGTCGAATTTTCAAACTACTATAACTAACCGTTCAAGCGGACGACGGATCCGACTATACGTTGGCTGATGCACGTCGGCGCAAACGTGTATTTCGGAGTTGGCAATAAATTATGCGTGCTTTATAAGCCACGTCACGTTAATAGAACACAGCATCTTGTGCACACGGCAAGGGATAAGAGGCAAGTGAAGCACTGGAGCAATAGAATTCAAATTAGCTGAATGCTGTGATACAGCGCACGTTTTGGCAGCTGCGGGTCGTAAGGCGAACTCTGAACGATACTTGAAAATAAATGTGTGTAGTTCAGCAACTGCAGAGGAATTCCGCCGACGGATATTTTCGTGCGCCCGTCGGAGCATAATTGACACCTTCGTTCGGCGCGCCGAAGCCCTTACACGTTTCTGTCATGTGACACACCGAAGGAACTTTTGGGGGAACGGCTGTCATAGTGGAAAAACGAACATATCGTCTTATTGTGAGGCGTTCGCATTGTCCTTTGTAGTGACTGCAGGGTGAACCAAGTTCGCGGTGCGCGCGGAAAATATGTTTCACAGGCTCCGAGATATTTGTTTCGGTGTTTGCTTATAGTCGCAAGAACGCGCAAATTAAAATTACGACGGCCCTGAGTCATAGAATGCTGCCTTTCTTTTTTCCCCCGTTTCCTCATTTAGGAAGATCACCGGGGCTACTAAACACCAGAATACTGTTTTCTATGTGCGGTTGTCTGTACGCTCTCATAACCTCAATAGTAACGACATTTTGACAGCAATGAAAACCCGAGATGTTATTGGCCCAGGTACGGGCTTGAAACATTAAGAAAAAAGCAAAGAAAGTTCGGCAGCATGTTACACTCCTGTAGCACGTGAAGGCGAAAGCATGGTGCGCCATGTGACATGTAATCCCATGTAATCATGTAACCATGTAATCACGTAGCAGTGATGCATAGCCGTCGCCACTCTTGTTTCTCTTTGACTTTGCGCTGCATCATCAGAGCAGGTGGATTCGACACTCGCAAGCTATCACCTTGCTCTTGCAGCATCGCACGTCGCAGCTCCTTTGTCGATTGGCGAGCATCCCCGGCCGTATCGTACTTTCGAGGCGTGTCGGCCATTCCACTATAGGCCCCGGGCGAGCGTCCTCCATCGTCGCCTCTATTCGTTTCGCACTGGATTATATTTCTTCGTCACGTTATGTGGGCGTGAGCCATTGGTGATGATAATATTTTTGGGTATGAGCCATTGGTGATCGTGATATCTTTTTGTACCATGAACAATTGCTGCTGCTGATATTTTTTGAACCACACGACTAGACGCCACTTTTTTTTTTTTTTATCGGGTATGAGCCATTGCAACGAGCCACTTAAGGATTTCGCCTTAGTAATCACCTGCTGAGAATTCCCACACGTCGAGCGCAAAGACACCGAAAGCATGACTTGAACCCTAAAAAATTTTCATCGACCAACATTCGGCAGCTGCGATTTTCGGGACACCGTAGTCTTAGGCTCACTGTAATGCGGCTATCTGGCGTCCATAAATGCTGACGTGCACAGAAGTTTGGGCTCACTGGGCATTACAATGTTCCTCTAGAGAAGCGCAGCCCCGAATGCAAGACATGACAGGTCGTGCGCTACAGCAGGACGCCATAGCCAGAACGAACCATTGGTCATTAAACTTCTCTGATGGCGAACGAAGAATCTGTGCAGCAAACTTACAATCCATATCCTCCTATTGAGGTATTCGAACACATAAACGCTTCATCTAAGAAAAGAAAAAGGATAAACCCTGTATCATTTCAGGTAACGCAGACCCAACAAACCCGATCCCCATAATTGGTGTCCGAAACCCTACGCCTGTGGCGTATTTCCCCCGGCTCACGAAATAGCTTCCGCCGCATTCAACCAATAAAAAACGTAGCCCTCAACGTCCACATTACAAATCCAGGGGACGCCACACGACGGGGACGTGGATTTGGACACCACCTATTATTACAATGTCGCAAACGCTAAATATTTCTTCGCACTTACACAGCTGCTAGCTGTCACAACCGACCAGGCAGTGATTACGAAACATCGTTCCAGCGCACAATTGAACACGGACGAGAAGAAAAAGACAACACGAACGCCGGTTCAATTGTGCGCTGGAACGATGTTTCATAATGCTAATCACAACCAACTAGCCCAGCTGTCCATAAACAGGCAGTGATCTCGGTAATTTCGCTCTTTGAACGGACTGACCCACATGTGGCTTCGACAGCACTCCGTCAATTTAGTGCGGCTTCGGGCAAGCGAGAACGCAGTCCAGCAGGCCTTAGAGGCCCGCGAGGCCTGCATCGCGTCCACCGCTACATACATCAACGCGGTCAGTAGTGCTCACCGCGGCCCCTGACCGCCTCGCTTCGCCTCAGTGCGCGTCGATGTTGACGTCTGATCTCGCGGCGCGCGCCAAGCGTTCCATGGTCACGGTCGTGGAAGATTCACTCCAGAAACCTCGGCGGTCGCGGCGCGTACTTCTCCCTCCCCTCCCCCTTTATTAACCCCCCTTGCCACGACGTTGCTCCCAATATCTCACAGATTTTCCCGACGTGGCTGCGGCCCACTTAATCAGTGGCTGCACCCGCCACTGCAGCTCGACTCTAATAGGTCAGATTAGATACAGCCGCCGTGAGGGCGATGACTGCGACTGAGTTCGCGCCAATGAACTTTCTTCTTACTTTTTTTTTTCCTGGTCCCGGCCGCTCTGCTCGAAGCAAGCAGGCGTCCGGCTATCGAAACACGTATAGAAGGAAAATGCTCGAATCTGCGGTGTACGGTCGCCGTAACGAAACTGACCTCAGAACTGGTGCTGAGGACGGCAAGTAGGCCGGGCAAAAAAAAAAAAATTGATATTTCCGTGTTAACCGGCGTAACCCCATATCGACGGAGTGCAATAATAACGGCGAAACGATAACGCTGAGGTTACATAATTATAAGGCTGCAGGAAAGGGAGAAAAAAAAAAGTCGCTGCTTCAATTAGTGTCGATTTTCCTCGGGATGCGATGCTTGTATCTCTGGTAAGATATCTTCGGCAGAAGGAAGTGAATTGTTATGGAAGGATTGTCGAGAGTGGGCTAAAGCATTGCGGCATAGCTACGTCATGAACTTTCGCGAATAGTGACTATTTATTGGCTGCTTCGTTAATCGCCGCTTGCCACGTGCGCAAGCGTTCAGGTCAAGAAGAAACGTTGCACATTCTCAATTCATGAAGGAAAAGATGTAACAGATTTTTACAGTGGTCAGAAATGACATCTTCTAAGAAAATATTAAAACACTTCTTTTTCGCTTTCGTAATTTGTGCAAGTTCCCTCTGCGTGAAGGCGGTCACCTTGAAACGAAAAAGCCATCACAAAACAAGATGATGATGATGATGATGATGATGATGATAATGATAATAATAATAATAATAATAATAATAATAATAATAATAATAATAATAATAGACAGATCATCTTGCGTTCACCGCAGGACGAACGCTCTCTACCGGTGCTCTCTAATTACCTGTTTAACCAATTTCCCACTTGTTATATGCAACCTCACCGATCTTCTCCCTAGATCTGATCCTCTGCCGTCTTCATCTGCGTTTACCTTGCCGCTCACCTTGTCACCAAGTAATCTTAGACAATCGGTTATCTGCTCTGAGGTTTACATGACGTGCTCAACTCCACTGCCTTTGTCTATTCCCAACTATACAATATCAACGACACTTGTTCGTTCTTAAATCCATGCCTCCCCTCATCCCTATCTCTTAGCTTATCGGCTGTGGATATTTTTTTTTTCGTTTCATCCCTCGGTGCGGCGTCCTAAGTTCCTTCAGAAGCTTGGCCAGTGTAACGTATCGATGTTCTTCGCTTTATTCAGTTCTTTTCTTCTATACTTTCACCACTCACAACCGGCCGATGAAGATTATATCGTGGGCGAGGCGCTGCTCTAACCACTGACGAAACAAAAAAGGAACTTAACTGGAACATATTAGTTACAATTACCCCTGTTATTCTTTGCGGTCGTCCAAGTTTCCTTGCCCAAGCTAGTACTTGTAGAGGGCAACGATTGCACACTTTCTTTTCAAGGAGAACGGTACGCTGTCGGTCGTGCTGCCGGTGAGCTGCCTTTTCAAGGACAACGGCAAGCTGCCGCTCGTGAGGTTTATAAGCGCCTGCGCTACAAACTCGAACCCATTCTTATTCGCACTTGCATCTGAAAAACGGCAATGAAAAATGCTACAAAGCGTTCTACGTGCGAAATTGCGCTAACGCGGAATTAGCAGCGAAATGACGTCATCAGTCGGCAGAACGGTCCAGGAAGGATAACATCGGCGGACGCAGTACTCACGGGAACAGGGGAAGTATTCTTGGGATCCGTCGTTTCTTTCTTCTTTCTTTCCAAAGTCTTTGAACTGGCTCAAAGTGTCACGGACGGCGCTGTAGTACACGACCGGCCAACAGAAATGAATGAATGAGCGCGAGACGCGAGTACGTACAAGCACGTGCAGACTCTGGAACGTGCTACCGCCATTACCATCGCAGGCGTGTCTGTGCACAGCAACGGCGCACAGACAGGAAGAACGCGTACATTTCCCAGATTGGGGCAATGCGAGATGCTGCGTGCGCATCGATAGACTCTGCGTGCAGGCACAGCCCTCTGTATCGAACACGTCACGGCTATACAATGGAGCGACTGCGTCGTTCGTACGCGGTCGTGGGGGTGCACTGCCCGCGAGGCACCCGAGAGGCATTGCCACCCAACGGAGGCAGGCATGCCACCTTTCGCGTTGTACTCGTAGAACAATCATTCCCCTAACGCGAAGAATAACACCCATGTTGGGTTCCGCGTCTATGGCATTCGGTTTGCGACTGCCACGTTTCCGTGCAGCTCCTGTCGTGAATTCCAACCTTGCCGGATTGACCGGGCATTGTACTCTACCGATCACGACGCGCTGTGATGTATGTTGCCCTTCCTAGAAGCAGCTGCTGCCGCTGCTTCGACGTCTACGGAACTACGTTTAAATGAATGTGTCTCGAGCCGCGAGGAATGAGACGCGAGAACAGATGTTCGGCCCGCGGCTTCAAAATGTCATTGGAATTCGCACTCAAGGAAAATGTTCTTGGCAGTTTTCTGCTACGCTGACAGTTGTCGCGAACGCTTTCTTAGGTCAAACTGGTGCGCGGCGTTTACTGTATCCGATATTAGCAGCAGGCTGAAAATATAAAATAAAAAGAAAACCAAGCAAGCGCCCCTCCCTATGATTTGAACCTCGACCGGCAGAGTGATGGGTCTCGCCATGAGATCGCGCCACGAGCGAGTTTTTGCTCCGTATCACGTAGAAAAAAGGAGATAATTTAGAACGACGCGCGAGATACACTCAGACCTTGGTATTAGGGGCACACTCAAAAGTGAAGCAAGCAATATACGTGCACCTAACTATCGTGGGCAGTCTGGAACCTAACCTAACCCCACGTAATCCGCACCACGTACAGGCTCGTGCTGAATTTTTCCAAGAGAACGACATTGCTGATAGTGGGTTTTCGGGCAGGCAGATCGCCCAGACCACTTTGCCAAAGGCCACGAAGGCCAACAAACACAATGGCAACAGTGAAGCTCGCATATCGCGCACGCGCAGTCCTTGTACGGCGCATAAGAAAACGAAAGGTCCCAACAAGTCTTGCGCAGATACGCGGTACACATTCAAGGTAAAGATAAAGCTAAGGAAAAACTCCAAGCTAGCACGGTCTGCGAGGACGCGATTTGGATACCCGAACCACGTTTTACGAACAGCCCCCAAAGGTCATGTCTGATTGCCCTGCAAACCTTAGGCTCGACAACAAGCTACCGCCTGTGTTGAGCGGAAAAAACGCTCGATTGCAAGGAAGATATTTTGCGAATCCTGGCCTACAGCTCCGTTAACTAAAACGGCCTCCGTATTTCTGTTACAACTTCATCCCTGCATACCTCTTCGTGACACCTTGCTCCAAAGGGATCATTGCACGACAAGCAGTGCCGCGACGTGGTTGGGTCGTCGTACTTTTCGCCATCAAACCGTGTGGAAATCGCGGTTCCACTATCTGAGATAAGCCAAGGCGGACGTTGAGGAAGCACTTTTACTTTGCCAGCAAACCTATTCCCTCACTAGCACGTAAACCCACGTCCTATACATCCCCTCCTCGTAAAATAAGAGTGGAAAAACAAAATGTGGCTGTCCCCTTTGAAGTCCTTCGGCGACACTGTTCAAAGGGTCTGCCCTGCGACCCCGTGGTATGGTAGCCAGCGCAGACAACACAGGACCGCTAACGTGCCGCAGCTAAGACACGAGGAAACTCTCCCCGAAGTAGCGCTTCGCGATAACGAAATCGGAGCCCGTTAAGCCTCCATTTGGGCTCCCAGAAGAACAAACAACGAGAAACAGGCACTCTCAAGCTCAGAAGCATAGGTGCGACGACCTGAAAACGTCGGTCCACCACCTCGCTTCTTCCACGGCTTTCACTGTCTCGCGAGAGGCGCCGCTTACCCCAACTACCCCAATCGCTTCTTCATCGAACTTTCTCGCCAGGCGCCCACGCCAAATCTCTCTATGAAGTAGTGGGGCGATCGGAGAATTATCGGTACTCTATGGACGGGCCGACAAGAAGACGTGACCGTTAGAACGCTTTACCGAAAAAGGTTCGTGCGCCGTTTCCCTGTGATGCACCTTGCTTCCAGCGTTTCGCTTCCTCCCAATACCCGCGCGTAATCGGCTAGACGGTCCCGCTCTCAGATCGAACGGTGTCAATGGGCCGCCACGATTACCCCGTACAAGAATCGTCGCGATCCCGCACCTGCCGAGGTTCGATGATCATCGAACGCCGCGACGCCAAGTCGATCGACGAGAAAGTAGCGCGAAGCGTGTTCGCGAATGGAGCTGCCGCCATGTTCGCTTTCGCTAGGCGCCTTGAGATAACGCGCCTCGGCCGCGCTGATCGGGAGGGGTGTATGGCCTCTTCTCCGATTACACGTTGCAGCCGAGGTGGACTGCCGAGGAGCCGAGCGTGGCGAGTTGTTGCATTGTCTGTTTTGAAACGAGAGTAACAGGATTATGGAAACGCACTTATGGAAGCGCACGACTATGACAGTTGCGCTTTCTCGCTCACAATAAAAGTGCGCCTTGTGCTGTGTTGGTCCAGAGAGAGAGAAAGACGAAACTTAATGAAAGTTTAGCCGAGCACGCGTGCCCGGTTGGCTACTCTACAGTTGTGAAACGGGAAAAAGCAGAAATATTGGCGCGAAAAAGGAATGACAACAAAAAGTCATGAGCCATTCCACTCTGTGAAGGTGGATGACCAGCGAAGCTGTTTAGCACACGACACAGAGGCGACATGGAATTTTGAACGAAGGCACTAACACATTTATTTATTTATTTATTTATTTATTTGCTTATTTACTTAGTGATACTGCGGTCCTGTTTCCAGGACCTTAGCAGGGTGCATACAAAGTGAAATTGAAAAATCTAAGTACAAATTTATTGTCCTGCTCAGTGGTCATCGCAACGATAGGTATGCACACACATTCTCGTTTAACCTCTGTTATTAGATGCGTTCGTCACGTAAGACAATCAATGGCTCATACCCCCTTAAGTAATGGTTGATACCACCGTAAATAAAAAAAATTTAACGGGGCCTCCCCGTTACGTCCACAGAAGAGAAATGAATTCCACGCTGGAATGATCGGCAACGGAGCCAGCTGTGGAAGAAGACGACGATGTTCGAGCAATTGCTGATGATGATAGTTAGTGATGATGATGATGGTGGTGGTGATGATGATGACGGTTTACGCATACCAATGAATGGATCCTAACACCTTAAGCAATAAGCGGCAACGGAGACAGCTGTGGAAGGAGACGACGACGACGAACGCGCGAGCAGTGGCACGAGCGCGCCAACGAGCAATGGTTGTTCGCGGACGATGGAAATGCCCTAGCCATATACAGCTTCGCTGTGAAATATGAGAGAGGCAGTCAGTGTGATCGCACTCACAGCGGAATGTTCGTTAGCAGTCGCAGGCGTATACGTGCAGTCCAGCGTAGGTCGGCACAAAAAGCGGATAGTCAACTCATGCTCACTCACCAATATTTTCACATGCTATGTACACGCAGTCACACTAATGTGCATTCGCACTCACTGAGGCTCACTCACGTTCCTAACCATGTTCACTAACACTCACTCACCGTTCACAGCCCCTTCCATTCAACCTTACCAGCACCCAGTCGCGCTCATGCTCGCGTCCACTCCAACATACTCATCGACAAACACTCACTCACTCACTCACTCACTCACTCACTCACTCACTCACTCACTCACTCACTCAGCATTGACATTCGCTCGCACTCACGTTAACCGGAAGTCAATCGTGTTCCCACTCACGTCCATTCAAAGTTCATCGGCCCTTGTTCCCATTCATGCACACGCCCCTCCACACCCTTCGTCACTCACTAAACGCTCCGTGTCGTGCCTGCGAAATGAATTTTCAGCGAGTGTGTAACCCCTGTATTCTCAAACGATCTTCAACTTGAAGATCTTCCTCCACTACATCAAGCTGACACTTATAACGCCGCCCTTCAACTGATGAATATGTTACGCTTAACCGGAATTGGCGTGGATGACGATGACGTGGAGTGACCACATCCGTTGAGGCCGAGTGGCGCTACAATCTACTTTCGTGAAATGCGAACAATGGAAACAAGGAGTACCACAGAGATTTACAAGAGTGAAAAGAAATAAATTAGAACGAAAATTTGTACTGTTACGCAAAGGGTAGTGCCTTGATCATTTGAGGCTGGAGCTGGTTGCCTAAGGAAAAAAACACACCGGAGCAAACATTCGCAACGAGACGAGGCACGTGTCTGCTGCAGCCAAAATTCGGAGGCCATTTAGCACATCCTAGAGGAATGCAAAGGTATTCACCCAGCGAGACCCGTAGGTAGCGTATGCGCCTTCCAAAAACTCTATGATTTAATGTGGACGGAAGCATCAAGCGGTCGGCCGTCGGGATAACCAAGAGACATTCTTAGTATTGGTGGAAAGAAAGCACGTGGGAGATTGATACGAGGGGATCCGTTACAGGCATATGTATAATTTCATTTCAGTTTAATCCAAGACAGCTCAGGGAACACCGTCTTAGGAGGCGCGGCAAAAGGATTTAAATTGCCTGACTTGGCTATGCCACCACGGCAGCCACACGTCAAGTAGCGGTACAAGGTAGATATGGCAGTTTTAAGGAAGAGACAAAAAAAAGAGGGATTATGCAATAACGTTAAAATGACAAGCATGTGTAGAGTTTCTGATTACCGCAAGCAGGGCAAGTGACCATTTGTCAACGCACCGTTTCAAATGGGATTTGTGTGCACGAGTTGGCGAAACGCGACTACTAACTGCCTTTCGATTTATCCCGGTGTGGGGCAGTTAGTCGATGCGCCTACCTTTCTAAAATGTTATGTTACCTTTGTTACCTTCGTTACCTGTGTTATGTTACCTTTCTAACATGTTAAAATGTTATAAAGGTTTACACGAATTCGACATCTTGGTGCGATCCGCTACCGTCGCGCGTTCATGTAAACGCGGCTTGTTACCTCATTCACAATTCGGGGCAAACAAGATTGAAAAACCATGGAAAGGAACATTAGAAAACTAATTGCGAAATGAAGTCATAACTCAATCTCAAAGAGCCGTGAGGCACACAAGAGTATTTGAGGTAATCCACGAAAGACTGTTCGCTTAAGAAGAACGAAAAATAGTCCTGATAATAAATATATAGAAACAATGCAACGGATGGTACTGCAATGCTTTTCCTTCAGCAGCTTACCCGATACGCTTCCTCAAAGTGTTCCAGCAACGATGCGCAATTGTAGAAGAAATTCCTGCCCGTCAACCTCGTTAAAATGTGATGAATTTTCGTTAAGCATGGAACTCGCACCGAAATACATGATGACGTTTCATTTGTCCTCTAAACATATGCGTGTGCACCAAATATCTACTTTCCAATGTTGTAACTGAATTGCGTGTAGCTAAACTAGTATATGCAGTAAAATATAAGATTTCTTCCTTTCGGTGTTCATTAACAAGTATAATACGAAATTTTCTGATCATTTAAATTTTATTTTCCGACATATTCCGTGTGTCCAACGTAACTTGTGCCAAAATTTAAAAAATATATATACATTTATGCAAGTACCATGCAGCTGCACAGTAAATAATGTTGTGTGCCGTCGCATGGAGTAATTAAGTCAGGCAATATTATTTTGTATATCACCTAATTATATAATGAGTTATGCACAATTTTTGCACTTATGTCAATACTATATTCAGAGCAAAAGTGCTTTGAGAAAATTGTAGAGGATTCTGAAAAAAATATGTACCACGTGCTCAGCAACTGTAAGCTGGATCAGGGATTTTTAAGGATGGCCTAAAATGTTGTCGCTAACATTTTTGGTCTAAATATAATATTTAGTGAATTTAAATAATTAATAATATTGAATAATGCAATTAGGTGAAATACCAGGAATAGCACGACTTGCTCCAAGCAACGGCAAACAACATCACCTTCATTCTGTCCAGGTATGTGGCACTTGCGAACTTTTTTTTTTAAATTATGGCACAAGTCACGTGGGACACATGGTATGTAGATATGTTGGCGGCCTCCTTTTCGAGCAAGCTGCATCAAACAGGTTAAAAGAGGCCATGAAGCCGATGGTACGCGACAGAGCGGTGGTAATATGGTAATATGGTAATGTGGCGACCAAGTAACATGACTGAAACACCGGATTCCAATTAATCCACGGAACAGCATTTCTATGAAACAATGCATAACAATAAAGTTGAATGCCCCTACAGTTAGTTTTTTTTTCGAATACGCACAATACGAAAACATGTCATGATGAGAAATAGGTGCACGTACAAATGACAAGAAGAAAGAACGACAATGGAAATGTGAAGTGTTTAGTCGAGTTGTTACTAAGAGTGCCACTGTAGAAAAAAGTGTATGCGTGTGACGTGGTGTGGGAAGCCGGTATATACATACCTATATATATACTGACGGTAGTGCACCGCGGTACACCGTGAGTTGCACTTCGCTCCTCAAAGATACAGAACGTACGTCGAGTGAGCTGCTGAACACCACTTGTAAATTTGGTGAACGCGGTTTAAGTCGTGCGTCCGGTACCTCGAAGAGGGGCGACGCAATGCCCACGCGTTTCCCTCGCATTTACCACTAAGTCGCCACTGAATATATCTTTAAAAGAGACTATGCTTGAATCCGTGCAAGCTGTACCACTGTTACCAATTCGTTCGATTGAACTCCCTGTGAACTCGAAATAAATGTTCTCTTGACTTTTTTTATTTTCATTACTTCCGAAATTTTTACCAGCGCGTCTGTGATTTTACTTCTTGCGTGGCAAAAATAAGGAGCAGCTGAAATTCCACACGATGCCAGCGTCTGTTGAAGAAACATTTATTTTATTAAAGTCGAAATTTCATCGCAGTCAATTCTCAGGCCCGACGGTTTCTGTTCAACCCACTATGCTTCCACTCACCCGGCAAGCTAAGTCATTCAACCTAAATACAGCAGGTGATCTACATTCCAGCAGAGCAACAACATAACACTGCGACCAGCAAAATGATAATAATACAGAGCAAATAATTGGTTTTATACGCGCGGACATCACGACAGGAGATCGGAACGACGGCCAACGCTCTGCCCTAATTGCATTCCTGCGAAGGCAATCAAACGCATAGCACCAGCAACCCCTGCGAAGGCAACGGAACATTATATGATTCGCACATTGTCGCACCCAGAAATGTAAAACACGCACACACGCACAGAGCTCTCGCGATGTGCCAAAACAACAGGCTGTCGATGCAAATGCAGCGCATCATCATCGGCGAGGCCAATAGCTCCGCCAGCGGAGCTCTCCGGCCGTCGCCAGAGAGGCTCCGACCCCGCCAGACTTGTGTATTTGCGCGGCAACCGACAAACGCAACGCCGACGGCGGGAGGTTAACGATTCGACGCCCGACCGACCGACCGACACCGACGTGCACGGCGAGGGCTAAACAGACCCGCGTTCCCCGGTGCGAAAGTATGTAACAACTGCATAGCCTCGACCCGACCCGTCAAAACGGCGACGACGCGCGTTCGCCGCCAGGTTTTCCATAGCACGTGCGAGAAAGGAGCCCTATTCGCACATCCCGACCTGCCTTTCTTTGCCAGGCATCCGTGGCATATGGAGGGAATGACGTAAGCTACAGTACAGCCATTAGAGTTTCCTACTAAAGTTACTAGACTATCACAAAGATGTCTGGAGCTGCGGTCGTCCAGCTTCCATGCGAGAAAGAAGGGACAAACATGTTTGTTGAATGGATGGATGGATGGATGGATGGATGGATGGATGGATGGATGGATGGATGGATGGATGGATGGATGGATGGATGGATGGATGGATCCTATGGGCGTCTCCTCTGAAACAGGGCGATGGGTTGCGCCACCAGGCTCTTGTTATTATTTTGCCTAATGTCCTACCTATCTCTTTTTTTTTCTTCTAAGCACACAAAGAGTTCCCAGCAATAAACTTTCTAGACAACTGCTGGGAACTCCCTTTTGTACGTCTCTGTTGCTTTATGTCTCCCTACTTTCTTGTCACCGAAGCTCCACTCCGCTATTAGTAATCTCTGTTGCAGACATCTTTACTTTCCCCTGTTATCCCTGGGCCCAAGGGTTTCAAGGAGGCCAGCGGAGCCTAAAGCAACAGCTGGGTACACATCTTCACATTTTAGTAAAACGTGTTCCACGGTTTCCCTGGGTTTAAGGCGGCCAGCACATGAAGCACATGACACAAAAAAGAAACAAAAAAGAGAAGACAACCTGTGTGGTACTTGCGGTCAGGCACCTAGATTAGGTTGATTATTTCACGTGTTGTGAGAATAAGAGGCTACTTCGTGGATTTGTTTGATTATTTTCGTGGCACTCGCTCCAGACATTGTCGTGTCGTTGTTCACTACGTTTTATCTCCATTTGTAGGTCAAAACTTTGAAGCAAACATTTTTGTAAACACCAAAGGCAACAAGACACTGCCGCGCACATGCATAAGCATTGGTAAATGTTGCGTTTGTAACACGATATTAAAGGAGTTCTGAAGAGTTCTCGACCTGAACTAACGTCTTTCAGAAATAGTGTGTGCAATTTTACTGATTTTATTAAATGGAACAGCCTTTCACTTGACGGTGCGTAAATTTCAACATGTCTGAATGATATTCTAATATTTCTTTCAAAGCAGTTGTTTCATCCATGTTGGAGGCGAACGCAGAATGTTCGCCTTTCGAACTACGGGCTGTCACGAAGACGCTTTTCCTCCAGAATAAAACTTCACGGGAGACGCGTGAAATTTAGGCTAAACGCTGACTGATAATCGAAAATCAAAATATCAGACTCACAAATTCGGTGGGCGAATGTAACGAATGCTACTCAATGACATAAACTTGTGTGCTGCTCGCTTATATAAGCTTAAACTACTATGAAAACGTGCTGCGTGCACAGTGCTTGGTTTTTTTGTAAATGTTGTCGACCTGGTGCAATTGTGCCGTCATTGCGACTCAGTGTTCGTATCGGCTCTTGTTGAAATAAAATTTTTTCTAAAACGCGTTTTATTGCTCAATAAAATTTTCTTTTGTTCGTCATTTATACAAGTGAGAGAAAGAAGAAGCCGTCCAAGGTGTGTGTACGTGAACGGCGAAAGTGCCTATGCAAATAATGTTCGGAGATAGCGTGCTATAGCTGGTCCGCGGCCGGACGTTCAAAGGCACGCACTCTCGTGCAACCGAGTTTAGGGACGCACCTGCTGTCTGTCGCGTGGGAGCGTTGCTGCGTCTGAATGTCTAGGTTCTGAGATCGGCGGTGGCGGCGGTGCGGCGCGCTTCTCCTCAGCCTGGGGCCGACGGCCGCTGGATGCGTTCGTCGCGGGCGTCCGCGTATGCTGAACTTGTCGAGATGCGTCGTTTCCGTCTTGCTGGCTCATTCATCCACAGCTTCGCTATAACTGACAGTGCATGTGTACTTCCTTCTTACAACGAAGCTGCGTGTGTGGCAAGGTTTCCGTTTTTTTTTTTTTTTCTGCGTGCGTAGAAGAGGTTCGCGTAGTCCCAGCAAATCGATGTAGCTCAAGTCCAGCACTCCGACGCGCCCGACGTCGAGCGACGGTCGCCCGCCCGCCGATAACGTCGAGCTGCAAACGCTAAAGCTGCGTTTATAGCCCGACGTTATGTGTGCGCCTCTTTACTGTGACGTCAACATCGCCTAGCACCGCTATCAGCAGTTGCTTTCCGGCCTGCTACGAGTGCACGGATCCGTGTTGTGCGCATTGAGGAAGATCCGCTTGTCCTCCGAGAGCGACGGCTTGAGCAGAAGCGGGAATGGGCCCGAAGGCGACGAGAAGCTGCTGACGCCGAGCGTGCGTCGGTCGACGGGCCTGGACCGTCGCGTAGCCGCCTTCCGTCCAACGAAGAACAGCAGCGTGCCCGAAAAGATGGCCATAGCGAACAGAAACAAGAATGGGCACAGCGGCTGCGGAAGGAGACCACCGGCAACGAGCGGGCCGCCAACGCCAAGCGTATGCGCGATGCCCGTCGGGACCCCGAATACCGCGAGGAGCATAGGTCCGGAATTCAATGCTATACACATGTCAATGTACCAACTACGCGTCATCGGTCGTGTAGAGACTTGAGGTTTTGCTGAAAAGCTTTACAGCATCGTCGTCCAGCCCATGGCCGTCTACCGTAGTGACCGTAAAGCGACGATCACTATGGTAACAAAATATAATAAAAGACGGTAGAATCACGAAGTCACGTACATGTGCCTCTATTCAATCACTATAGTAATGATCACATACTGAATCAATATAGTCATCGCTATACACTGCTTAGCTGGCCATCCACCTTCAGAAAATAGAATGGCACTGTTCTTTTTTTTTCGTGAAACTTGTCCTGTGGCATAGTGGTTTATTCAAATGAAAGCGTGAAGCCTCACGCAGAACATTTAGTATGGCGGCTTGGCGAAGTTGTCTTCCACTCAACGCATGTAACTGTCTTCCCGGTTCGTCAGAAGCGTGGCAGCTCTTAGCACTCTCGCGAGAAGCCCTCGCCCACGGGTGGAACCGCAACCGGTGTTTTATGTCCACTGTAGAAGCTGGAGCAGAACACTTTGAACAGTTCACTGGGCCTTAAGGTGCCGGACCGCAGGGCCAGGCAACGGAAGCTGAAACTGCCGCCGCAGCCCGTATTCTCGGAAGAGAAACTTCCTTCAATCGAGAAAGATTACGGGGAAGGATCAGATACACGGAACGATTAAGGCGCCCGCACCACTAAGGAGAAGCGATATTTGGACTGAAAGGACAGAACGGAATCTGTGCCATACGAAAGCTAGCGGTCGGAGGAGTATCTGGCCTCCGTGGAGCAAACGAGACGACAAAGAAAGCGCAGGTCGCAGCCATTGTCATATCGTGGTCGTCACGCTGCCGTCTTCTCGTCTTGGTCCCTCTGCCGTCGTCGTCGTGCTTTCGCCATCTCCATCACCATCCCACCGTCGTCATAGTCATGCGCTGTCATTCCGTCTATAGCAAAACACGTCGACGACAGTTGGCGCCACCATCATCGAGCGCCGTTATAGAAGCCATCAGCGCTGTTCGGAGGTGTTGCTAGTGTGATCATTTGATATCTGTTACGCACATAAGCCATTCGCTTCTTGTGACAATCATCTGCGATGGTTGAAGGCTACAGCGCCGGAACCGACGGAGACAGAAGAGGTTCCCGCATCGTAGCCTCCGTCGGTTTCCACCTTCCTATATATATATATATATATATATATATATATATATATATATATATATATATATATATATATATATATATGTGTGTGTGTTCAGTTAATTTGTTAGGAGTAGTGGGTGAGGAGGTGTGGGGGGGGGCGGGAGGGGGGCGGTGAGTTTAGGTTCCCGCATGCATCGCGTTCTTCGAACTTGGTGTTATTTGTGGAGAGGCAACGAAATGCAGGGAGATCGACGAGATGCACGCCCGGTTTGCTACCCTGCACCGGGGCAGATGGCACGGCATAGAAATGAGAAAAGACAAACCGAAGGAAGAGAATACCGTATATATTCAAAATCAGTTTATATATTGTGACAATTAGTTTATGTGTCTATGTCTATGTGTCGTTGTCTATGTGGTTATATATGTTAGTGTGGACTCGGACACTTCTTTGAAAACGTGCCGTGTGTATAATGCTTCGCGCTTCGTCTACGTTGTCGTCCCGGTGGAATTTTGCCGTCATTGTGACTCAGTGCTCTTATCGCCCTTTGTGGAAATAAACTTTTTTTTTTATAAACACGGATGAAGCGAATGAGAGCTAGCCGTGCACCACACGTAAAGCTGCGCACCGAAGTGCGTGAAAAGACACCGGGACTTGTCGACGTTGAAGAGCACCAGTAACGCTCTTGTTGCTTCCCGCGCCAACGACTCGTATGGCCATGCTACCAGGGATCTGCGCCTCTGGTAACGGTCTTGAGCATAGCCTCTAACGGTATTGTATAGCTATGGTAGCGTTCTCGAATAATTGCTGTCTGGAGAGAGTGTTGCTCGACACCGTGACGGGAGCAGACGCGAACATTCTATTCTCGCTTTTCCAGACACGCTGGCGCTGCCAGGCGGATTTTCTCCGAAGCCGTGTAGCGGTGATGGCTTCCCGGCTCGTGCGGTTTTCGCAGCGTTTGAGCGCCTTCCGGCACGGCGGTAAACCATTGACGGGCGAGAAATAACCCAGTGTTCGTGGTGCCACAATGCAAAAGTCATGGAATATTGGTTTAGGTAAGCCTGCACAATTTTCAAGAGGTAAAGTTCTGGACGATAAAGCTGCGGATTGGGGGGGAAAAAAACGAGCCTTCCATGACTCGTGGAGTCCTTTTGACTTGTGTTTGGAATGTTGCGCCGCATTCAGTGTTCCGGCCAACTTCGCTTTTTTTTTTTCTTTTTTCTTTTTGCCACCTAATTGTGATAGGCTGTCGTATAGAGGTCAGATACCAGTGAATGCGGCTCTAGAGGAATGCTGTTACGAGAGAATTACGCAATTTAAGCGAAATAATTTTGTAAAAAGAAAGTCACCCTAAAGCAACCGTCTTGCAAAGTCGCCCTATAACACACGCAAAGACACTATCGCACACATTGATGATCGAGACAATGCGCGATGGGATATTCCTGACAGTCTCGCGCGCATATTTACATACTTGGCACAACTAAACAGGGGCCCGTATTCACTAAAACAATGTACTCGCGATGGAAGCGTTAGTACCAGCATATTTTAGCCAGTTATGATGTCGAACGCATAATTAGCAAATGCTGTTGTTCAGTAGTATAATCGGCACTTACGAAGCAAATGTTTGGCTAATTCGGCCGCCGTTTCTTGTAATTTTAGGCCGCGAAACGCGCCTGTCGTCGTGAATGGACGCGACGTCACCTTGGGTAGCTGCGTGACTGGCGGTGCTAGCTTCATTCATCCATGAACGATACCGTGCTGAGCATCCCATTAACTTCCACTGTGCCTACTCTACAACGTTACGTATATTCTAGATATTACAAAATACGACAAATAAATTTACGGATTTGAATGACATCGTTTACATCGCAACTTCAAATTTCATCGTATACAAAATTTTTGCAGCGCTTGTTATTCGCAAGCAAAGAGGCTGATCGTGGACTGTGGGGCTCTTGGGCTCCTTTCTTTACAACGGTCAAGGAATGTGCTGAGCGATGGTAAAGACCCGCAAGCCAACTGTTTTTCGAGAAGCGCGGGTTTCCTTGACCCCTCCATCATATCTATACCCGTCATGTCAAACTTCCCCTGACCCGCCGTGGTTGCATAGCGGCTGTGGTGTGCAGAGCACGAGGTCGCGGGATCTAATCCCTGCCACGGCGGCCGCATTTCAATTGGAGCCAAATGCGAAAACAAACGTGTGCTTAGCTTTAGTTGCACACGTTAAGGAATCCATGGTGGTCCAAATTATTATGGTCTCCCCCACTACGGCGTGCCTCATAATCAGATCGTGGTTTTGGTACGTAGAACCACATAATTGCCTTCCACAGCGCCAGCATAGGTGTTCGAAAGTGTGAATACGTACGGACGCAACGGCAGACTAAGTCTCTGGAAGCCCGCCAGATGGCGGAAGGTTCATGAAAGAAAATGGGTGGCGGCCATGGAAAAGAAACCTCCTACGAGTAGCTACCTCAAAGGAAAAAACGAAATCAGGAAAGAAAGCATTTATTATAACTGAAAGGGAAGTTCCTTGCTTTTCGAAGCGTGATCATAATGCCTTAGAACGCGTAGTTATAAAACGAGGTACAGCACGGACGAAGACACATGTGCTTGCCGCGGTAAAGCTCAGGAAACGATGGAGCATGTTTTATTTGAATGTGAAGATATCTACCCAGCTGCCGGCTTGGATTCCTCTGGCCTCCTTGAAGCCCCTGGGTTCAGGGATTGCAAGAGGAAAGTGAACATGTCTACAACAGCGATTACTAAGAGGCGATCGGAGTTTCGGTGGCGGAAAGATAGGGAGACCACAAACAACGGAGGCGTACAGAAACAGAGTTACCAGTAATATTTCAAAAAGTTTAATGCTAGAAATTCCGTGTTTGTGTGCTTTCTCAGAAATATAAGTAGGACATTAAGCAAGATAAGAACAAGAGCTTGGTGACGCAACCCACCACCCCGTTTCAAAGGGGACGCTCATAGCGGCTCGTAGCATCCATCCATCCGTCCTGAAAACTGTCATTCGCCCGACTGTGGCACGAAGCTACGAATGATACACCTACGGGTTTCTCAGAAATTATCGTTTGCAGTTCAGAGATTCATCCTGGTTCGGTCAATTCTCTACGCAGCGACCTCCAAAAAAGGCGCTTGTTCGCAGTTCAATCCGGAGCAGCAAATATTTTTCTATCGCCAAGCTTTCTTTCTGAGAAACGCGCCGCTGCTTCCTTTGAAGCATCGTGTCACAGTCCGATAGACGATACTGTTTCCAGTCGCATGCATACCACGCGGATTGTCTCCGGAACTCAATGATTGCGAGGTATGTACGTAGATTTTCCGTGGAAGCTCATTAAATATTACGAAAACAACGTGCTGACATTTCAAAGTCTGGTACAACAAATGTTTGCAAGGCTGACTGCATGAGTTCGGCCCACGAGCTTTCACGTTTGTGCACGCTTCGGCAGAGACAACACGGGGCGACGCAATAGCATTGCGGAGGAGGGGCGGGGGGGAAAGGGCCAGCGACAGCGCGTCCGTCGGCGACGACGACGACGAGTACGCGTAAACCGGAAAGCGGAAGCACGCTTGGCTTCCTCGCCCGCATCCCAGAAGGTGAGCCAAGGCCGCGAACCGGCAGTACGCGTCACACGTCCGAGTTCTTTCTTTCTTTCTTTTTTTCGTCCGCACTCCGTCGCATCGACCGCAGCGTGCTTCCAATGCCGGCACGCACGCGCGCGCGCGCGCGCGATTCGCGTGCTTTGCTGCTTTACTGCACAGCGTGGAATTCCACGCAACTGCGCCTGCGTGCCTGGCTGCCTGCCTGTCTCTCTGAAACAGCGGGAAGCACTGACATCGGGCTTGCGCTTCGACGGGGTGGTTCCGATGACGCCTGATAAAGTGTCCGAGGCAGCATGACGACGACGCTTTAAAGTTTAATGGCGAGAAGGTATAGCCGGTTCTGACTGATAACGCACGCATCCATCAGAGGAAGAGTTCATCTGTGGGCTTTCGTTCGAAATGCAGGCTGCCACGAGCAAGCGAACCGTAACGACGCGTTAACAGTAGACATGACTTACAACAAACGATTCGAAGAACTTCGCGGGCGAAGTTTACCGGTGGTTTTTGAGGATTAGCATGAAAAACCCCAAGGTAATGTTCGAAAGCCTGGTAAGGAAACGAGAATTCGTGAGTGGCAGCAAGCTTTGCAACGCAGTGCAATAACTGCCTATTTTGGTGAACACCAGAGCCTGCGTAGGATGCTATACCGAATCTGTTGTAAACGAGCATGAAATAGCCCAAGCCTGACTACGATTCCAAAGCATCTAAAAAAGCGTGCATGTAACGCATGAACCCTTCTGACCATTACGGCACCCTTTGCTCGTGGGAGCTCGCGTTTTGAGATTATCGAAACGCTCAGAGACGCTCATTAACGCACAGACACGTCAGAATAATGTTGTAGATCTTTCTTAACTCTTAAGCGAACCGTTTCGATCAGCCCTGGACAAGTATAGGGGCTAGACAAGCCTTACAGCATCGTCGATAATCTACACTGGGACGCCCCGGTGCGGTTTGTATAGAGAATGCCGTGAAACAGTTTCATTCTCGATTTGGAATTTCCGAACCGCAAAGCCGTTTCACGACAACGTAACGTGGAACAGTCGCGAAACAACACCGCATCAACGATGAGGCCCTCAACGGAGCAACTTAGGTAGCCCTGTCTGATGATGATGGTGAGGACATTTTTTATTGACAGGTGAGGGAAAATTAGGAAGGGACACCTATAGTCCGAGGCTCCTACGACGTCTTCGGCGATGACCCATGCCCCCTCGAATCGGTGCCCGGCGGATCTCGGAGGTGCCGTCGCGAAGGGCGCCTTCTTCCCACTGCACTGTGGTGCGGGATGCAAGAAGTATACGGGGAAGGGAAGCAAGCTGCGGCGCGTCGTTGTACCGTAGCGTGAAAGGTCGTGAGGGAAATACCACGTCCCGCTATAAGCGTCTGGGTTGCGCGTGGGGTATAGGATACATGCAGGAAGTGGCGTCTGGGAAATGTGTGGGTCTGCAAAGTGGCGAAGTGTGACCGCGCCTCCTCTCGAGTGGAAGACTCCGTCGGAGGTTGGTATACGGCCGACGCTGGCGTGTGTAGTGCTGTGTATTCCTTCTGGGATACGTGAGGAGTGGCCAACTGTGCTCCGCATTGTCCGCCTGCCTCAATGGGCCGGGATGCTCAGAGGGCGAGTCATCGAGCGGCCGCGCGAGCGCGCGTTCATAATCTGCCAGTGAGGCACGGCCAGGCATCCAGAGCAGGTGGGCATTGCGGATGAGGTGCGCTGTTACTCCGGACGCACGTGAATGAATGCAGCGCGCGGTTTTTGCAGCTAAGCTGTTTGCTTCTATAGCTGGTCGGGAATTTTCGTCGCATGCTCACCCAAGAACAATTAAACGTCATCCGTATAAGGTTTTGTGTTTGAGTTTCCGCGTAACAGGATTGCGTTTTCACGTATATTCGAATTACAGTGCGATGCTATCGTGCCTGCAGATTGTGTGCAAGTCGCACTTTACGAATTTTCGGACGCGTCTCACTTTGATAAGCTCATTTAGTTCAATAACGCACTTGCGCGCTAAGCGGAGGACCTACAAGAATGAGGACGTATGCTGCGCTAACGCTGTCGCCTCATGGCGGACGCAACCACTCAATCATCAAATGACAGCTGGAAAAGGGATGTGTCTTGGAGTTTCCGCGTAATATATGTTTTTTCGTATATCGGCATAACAACCCGAAGCTGTCATGCCTGCAGGTATTCTTTAAGTAGTACTTTATGCATTTTGTAACGGAATTAGCTTTTAAACATTCATTTCGTTCATTATGCACTTGCGCTGAGAGGATGGCCTAGAAGACTGAGGATGTATGCAGCAATTCCGCACACCTGCGTGCGTGTGTGAAGTGCGCCGCTTGTGGAGGAGGCGCTGTAATGTCGTCTAACGTCGGTTGTGCTTGCCTATCGTCGGCGACAGCTTCGCTTACATCCACTTTCGCAGGGTGAAAGGGCAGCGGAAATTTTTTTTTTCATTTGTTGCTTCACACTAATCCTCTGCATTTACACTATTATAACGATTAAATCTCTTAACTTCTCGAATTACGCATTTTTTATGTGCAGGCATTACACTTTTCGCGTGACAGACAGGCTTTGCTGGAGTACTCGCCAAAGAAAGCTTATGCGTTAAAACAAGTTGTGCTAGGGGTCCTCTACTTGCATGCTGCCATCGGACAATTTAATCCATGTTGATGAATCAAATCCACCGTGCTTCTCATAAACGTTAGCACCACTTGATCGTATCGAGTACGTTTCAATTCTCTCTCCTGGGCCGATCATGGGGCTAGTGCACCGCCACGAGAATAAAATCACCGAATTTTTCAGGTTTGAGCTCTGCTATAGCTTCGCATTTTTAATATTTAAGTGCGAGGAGACTTAAGATAGAAGCCTTGCGCTGTGGGTGCTTTATTTCATGACATTCGTTTTCTCGGCTGCCATTCTCAAAATTTTGAGGAATAATTTTGTCAGGAATCTAAGACTAGGTATCAGCAACTCTATAGTGACAGAACGGTGCGGCAATATAACCCGCTTATAATACAAGTCCCATAGAGCCCAGGGGCGGAATTGACAGTAACGCCACCAAGACGCCGGAATTAATACTTGAACAAAACTTCCGGTTTAGGTTTAGGCCGTGCCCCTGTGGAACGCAAGTTTGCACGTGTTACGCCGGCTGCGCTTTTTTTTTTTTTTGCTTTTACTTTTTTTTTGCTGCTGTGTTGGTGCGGAATCGCTCTATTATTTAGTGACAATCATTTCGAACGATCTTGACAAGCCTCCAGCGAATCTGCGCCACGTGCGATTTCATAAAGCAGACGCAAGCGCCTCGCGAAATTAGGAAATGTTTATTTCGCTCGTGTTGAGGGAGAACTACGAAGGTCACCTTTCGCGTTCATGAGACATAAGGCTTTCGCCTTAGTAAGTCGAAAAGTATAAGTTCATTTATATGCAAATGTCCTTAGCTTTAGCAGGAAAGAATAAAGCCAAGATAAAACAATGTCTGTTAATTTAATTGCACATTCCTTTTTTTTTTCACGATGCTCGCGGCAGCTAACGGACGGCATTAATACTAGCGTGACATATTTCCTGTTGCCAGTTTTCGCCGAGTGTCCCCTCTTGTAGCATTTCTTTTTCTGTCAAGGTACATACACTCAAAAGAAAGTTTACATCCTTTGGGGTGTATATTTGCCACACAACAATAATCTCCATCTGCCTTGCTTGCGTTTCCTTTCTTGAAATCAGCGCACCCGCTACTTTCCTGTCGGCAATGCTATGTCATGCTGATGACGCGCATGCGGTTCGTTACTGGGAGGTACCGGGCTCGCAGCGCTAAAGAAAGGAAATGAGGACAAGACAGATGACGTTTATTGTTCCGTGGCAAGATACGACTCAAAGGGTGCAACTGTACTGGAGAGATTCACTGTTTCCGGAGCCGATTGTTACGGCAGGGCCACAAGATACCACTTGGTAGAACCTACGTAGTTTCTCAAGGTACCTATGTAGATTATTTTAGGTGTTTTTTCACATCCTAGTATCTTAAAGGAAACCTCCTGTGGCGCAACACAGTTGCAAATCTATCATAAACCTTTTATATAATTCACACTTGAAAAAAAAAAAGAAGAGGTACGATCTCTCGCTAATACAAAATAAAGCAAATCACAGCGATTCCACTCCGCGAAGGTGGATGAACAGCGGAACTGTATATAAATATAAAGAAGATAACATAATACAACAAAACAACATAGCACAAAACGCACGTTGTTATGTTTATATGCATTTGCGTTTATCTCGTGACCACAGTAATTATATGGCTTGACGGTCGCTACGACAGACGGTCACGGGCCCTGTGGCGGCACTGGAGATATTCTCGGCGAACGTTAGGTTCATGCACGACCAATGGATGGCGCGTCGTGGAGACGTTGGTCTTGGCGTAACATTGAAGGCCGAACCTTTCCAAGAGAAACACCAAGAACCACTTTCCGTTGGGACGAGACACGTAGACGTTAAAGTCACCCACAACGACGACGGAATTGAGGCCCACCGGGAGGATCCACCCGAAATGTGCCGATCATAAAGTCTTCAGGGTCCCTCTTTGACCTTCCGGAATGAACGTACGCGGTGGCGACAACGATTCCGTCCCCAGTCTGTACGGCGCACGCGTCGGCACAGTTCCACGGCAAGGCTCTCGCCCGTCGTCGGTGAGGCATAGGACGTAACGGCCGTGCTGTCGTTCTTTGTGTAGAACGCAAATATCGTAGATCGCACGTGACAAGAGTAGGTCGCGGGCGCATTACAGGTTATCCGAGCCCATAGGAGTAAGTGACATCGAGCTGAGAAATGCGTGGAATGCGCAACCTGCGTGGTAATTACCACATCCCACTATCTTGCGGGAAAGTGCATGTTTGGTAGACCGGACGCTGTGTAAACGACAGATTACGGGGGCACAAGTACGTGTGCCACCTTCTGACAGCTCTACTCGGCTGCGCACTGCAAACAGTGCAAATGTTCTCCGCAACTAGATAGCATAGAAATCACTGGCACAGGAAAAACGAGAACAGAGTGAGAAATATGGGAAGAACTTACGATAGCGAAAGAAAAAAGATAAGCGCGTAAGCACTCCGTCCACCACGCTCATCGAAGCCGAGGTTGACTTTGCCAAGGACAACGGGTGCAAGTGAACGTCGCCGTTCTGGCCCACCGTATTAACACACGTCATCACTTATATTTCACCCCCATATTCCCCTCCCCCAATCACCATCTCTAACAGTGTTAAATGAGTTGGTAGGTTGCGCCCCTTACGTCCATTTCTCTTCTTTTATGCTTGTTCTTTAGTTCTTCTGTCAGTGTAATATGAAGCACTATACAAGCATGAACGCGACTACGTAATACGCTCGCCCCGGGAGGCTCAACCTGTGTTGTATGGCGAGGGGAACCGCCAGGATTTCGCCCGAGTCGGTAGATGAAGGGCTGGAGAGTGTATTCTGGCGGCGCTCACGACCTCGCGGTTGCCGTCGACCATCACCACTGTGTGCCCTTGTGCCGTACATGTCGCGTCCGTGTAGAGGACTCTATTCTCCTCCAGTTTTCCAAGAGCGCGAGCGAGGTATCTCGCTCGTGCCCACCGTCGACCGACATTATGCTCCAACCAACTAACTAGCCAACAAACCAACAAGCCCAACAATCAACTCTTCTGGAATACTATGCTCGGGATGCATGCTACACGGTACGGGATGTACCCGAAGCAGCCTAGTGATGCTGTCCGGTGCGGAGGACCCTCGCATGTCCAGGGATGCGGCACAAAGCGGGTGGCCCAGGTGGGTGAGGAGCTGTCTACCCGCTGAAGTGAGGAGAAGGCGTTGACGCTGGCTGATCCATTGGGTCGGGAGAGCAGTTCGTCGAGGGTATTGTGTACTCCGAGCTAGAAAAGGTGATGACTTCAGGTATGGTGTGGAACCCCGAGTGCGACTTTGGTAGCTTCGGAAATAAGCGTGTCCACGAGGTCACGTTGTGCCCGCGTTAGCCGGTGACAGGGGAGACGATAATTGAAGCGGTTAAGAATGCATGCGTCTATACTAAACGGAGCACGTCCCTTTCCTTAAGTCGCGAGCGTCGTTTTCTAACGTGGCGGAGCATAGCGATGATCTGATCCGTCTTGCGCAAAAGTAAAGAGACGGTGTGTCCGGCCCTGCCATCGTCCTGAACGTAAAATCCGAGGACGCGCAACCGGGGCACCCCCGGGATGGGTGTCCTGTCAACGAGGACTGTGATGGGGACCGGGGGAGACTTGCCACGGGGACGTAAGAAAACGAGTTCGGGTTCGGGTGCTCAACTGAGGCCGCCCTGTCGGGCGTAGTATGACGTGATCTCGACCGCCTGTTCGAGCCGGTCTTGTATGCCTCCATCGGAGTCCCAAACCGTCCACAGCGTTATATCGTCGGCATAGAGCGCATGGTGAAGATGCTCGACTAGTTCCAGTTTTTTGCGAAGACCTGCCACTCTGTCTGAGGAACCGTCAAGCGGAAGTGTTTTGAAACGAGCAAGAAGCCCTGTTACGGCCCCGCAGATGGATGACATCACCAACCACGTACGCAGACAGCTCTTTGTGATTACTTTCATTGTTCCTGTAGCACTAGCCAGCCTCATCCGCTGGAGACAATTATAAGTTTTGGTTCAGAAATCAAATACACCTAAACTTTTTTTTCGTGTTTCAGTCGAAGGATTTCGTATCTCTTTTCATCATACCTATTTCACTGATATCTTCATATCTCTTGCCTTCATGATAGAAGAAACAGTTTCCCAGATTTTATCATCACGAACTCGGGACCTGAAATTTCTGTGCATGTTTGAAGGCTTACTAGACTCTCCTTGATGTCTACCTTCGCTCCTGACGCGCTACCATTAAAGCTTTCTTGGGAATTCGCTGCCTTGTAACGCGATGCCTCAGCAAGTACTGCCTACATCAATGAAAAAGAAGAGAGTAAAGGCTACACATTAAGATCGGTCTTGAATTAAACTAGTGGCAAGTTTCATATAAAGCAGCATAGGCGACTGTATTCGTCAGTGGGCACTCATAGAAAGGCTTTATTTAGGTAATACGACGTGCACTAGCTCTTGAGCGGTGGCAGGTGCCTTGGCTGCTTGAGTCGCTAGGCACCAATAGCCTTTCTTTTTTTCAGTAGGATATACATACTTGCACGAAACCCTGCATATGCGTGTCGTTAATCTTAATAAAGCGAACAAGACATGGTGGAATTTTCTGTTTCAAGCATTTAGACACAAGAAAGCCTGCTCAAAGCTCATCGCATATTAGGCGCCCAGTAGGGCTTGCGCTGTATGCAGTGCTTATTGTGGCCGTGCATCGTTGTGCGGCTTGTAAGAGTTGTAGGACGATCTCACCGCTGGCATCCAGTTGTAAGATTGGGGTCGTAGGGAGGAACTTGGGAGGAACTAGGCGTACGGGATTTATTTACATATTTACATTAAAACAAGAGATACATTCGACAGTCTAGCGTGACTCCCAAACGGAGCACGCAATACGAAGCATACAGCACACGAGCACGAAGCTTCAAACACACCCAGCACACTGCTCACCAGCACGAGCACGGGCATTCACTGCTCACGAGCACTTTGGATTCCCAGAAGCCGAGTTGAGCGGGTCCTCGTAGCCAGGTGGTCACGCTTGCCCCAGCCGGCACCACTTAATTCCAGAGCTGGCTTTCTCCGGTAGTCGCCACGAGTGTCACCAGACTGTGACGAATCCTGGGGCCCGAGGAAAAACGTATCGCAAAGAACCTTTTGTTAGAGAGGCTCCTCTTGCTGCAAAGAGACCACGAAGGCCACGGCAAATCAACCAACAATACACGGTCCGCCAAACGTGGCCAGCCGTCGCCGATTCTGCGAAGAAGGCGCACAGTGGATTAATGCTGCCATGGTCTCCAATTCTCCGAAGGAAGCTCATGGTTGGTTAGCGCTGTCGTCTTCGCCGGTTCTCTGAAGGGCGCCACCACCGCGGGTCGATCGAAGCACCTGCAGCGGGCTGAGATAGCTTTGCAGAGCAGTACCCCTGCAGGCCGATCGCAACGGGCTATAGTCCGCCCACAGAGCTGCGCGAGGAGTCGTCGACCACGTAGCTACCGGGTGGCGCGGCGCTAAGGTTATGGAATATCGGGACCCTCCCTCTTCGTGTAACGAACTTACCAAAAATTTTTACATGAGACGGAGGCGATATCCTCCACCTCATAGGGAACTAGGCACACCACAGGCTTTGACACTCAGGTTACTCCAGATCGGGGCATACCCCAACCCCGCACTGTTACACAGAATCTATCCAGAGATACAATCGACCGATATTTTGCAAGCTTTGCTCAGACGTAGCTAAATTAGAACAACACATTCTCTGGCGGTCATTCATTTCATTCATTCATTCACAAAACTTTATTAGAGTCCTGAAGCCCGGTCTTTTCAGACCGAGGCGGGACGCGTCCACATCGGTACCGCCAGGCCGAGCCTTATGGCGTCATTGTGGACCCTCTGGACCGCCCGTAGTTGATCTTGATATGAAGAGCTTGATATCATTTTGTGCCAGTAAAGCCATTTTTCTTCGGGGTCGGCGAGAGTCGTGGGACAGCCCGCCAGCATGTGTCTGATGTCAATGATGCCATCGCACACGTCACATTCTTTCCTAATTGCCCCTGCCGCATTACGCGACGGCGTCACGTCGTCCAAATGGGAGGTGCGTTCCGAAGGACCAAAATAAAGTTTTACCATACCATACTAATGAACTGTCGCAAACGAGAGAGATGACGATTATTGTTTGGGGACAAGATAGGACCAAACGGTGTAAACTTTTTTTTTAGAGCGCAGTAACTGTTTAATTAATGCACTCTATAAGACGTACGCGGTCTGGAAGATGCGTTTCTGTGTAATACAGGATTTGGAAAAGGAGTACTCGAGTCCGGTGTTGTTTCACCAGAATCACGAAACAGCATAGTTCGCAAGCTTGACTTGCGCAGGCAATGACACGGAGCCAACTACAAATGATATGTGTCACAAACACACGTGCACAATAGATCTGCGAGAAACAAGTAATATGTTATACATTGCATGCAACTAAAGGCAGAATTAGAGATGAAGAATGAGTGCGAACATTTCTTTGTATGTGCATGGCATATTCGTGCCAGTCAACTCGAATCGATATTGAGCAAAGAGCGGTTGCTGAAGACAGAACAGTATGGTATGGCTACCTCGCACCATTCTTGAAGACACTTCAAGATGGCCAAGTAAGGAAATGACAGCTGCCAATTATTCTCCGCTAATATTTTAATTCTGGCTATTTGGCAAAACTGGAACAAGCAATTTCGCTGACATTGCCTGCCTTTTAACTTCAATCACTTTAAAACCATGACCTTCGCTAATGAAGCCGCATGTACAATGCCGCAGCGACTACGCCACGACAGTTACGCCACGCCACTACGCCACGAACTCCAGGACCGCTGGCGTAGAAAAAAAAGCACAGGCAACTCTGTCTCAGGGCCAAAAGATGACAATCAAGTGTATGGTGCCCTGTATCTGCCTTTTGGACATCGCTATTGGAAATGACAAATAAAACTACAGCGTACTAGAAGCTACAGCTTGAACATTGTGAACGAACATTAGGAAGAACTCGGAAGCAACATTTTTGTAACTTGTTTGGGAAGTAACTAGTGTATCTAATGCACTCTTGACATGTTGCCCGGGTGATCTCGTTTTGTGCTCGCAACTTGCCCCGACGTTCTCGTTTGAGTGCCCGGACAACGGAACTGGCTTTTGGCTGAAGGTCAATCAAAGGTCGTCGACAATGAGAGATAAAAGCATTTCGTGCTTTAAAAATAGTTGCAGTTGCGCACGAAGGCAATGCATTGAAAGTGATAGCAAGGTTTAGCGCGGCGATGAGGGCGTCTCTGAACGCCGGCGTGATGAGAGGCACCGTCAAAGGATTTGCAAGCGTCTCGTCTCCGTAGTGCACGAGATGAGGCCCAAGGAAAACAAACTGCGTCCGTGCCCCGCTCCCCCCTTTCCTCCAAAAAGAAAAGAAGCCGTTCCGCTGAGGCCAGTGCATGCACCCCGGTGTGTTTCGCGCACAGCTTCTCAGCAAAGAAGCTCGTGTGTGCACACACAGCGTTCATGCCAGCAGCACTGCCCTGACTCGGGCAGCTACGGCAGATCGATGTGATTGGCTGGTGACGGCACCTCCAGTTGGCGCCTTCGCTTTTGTAGCCACACGCACAGCGCGTCTCTGGAGACCAAGGATGTCAGCTGTCGCGGCCCTTTTTCGGAGTAGATATGTATAGACTAGCCTTGACTTCACCTGCGCTGATAAGAAAGAAACCGCGGGGGCTGCCACTCCAGCAATTTTTAATAATGCGAAAGCATTATAAGGCTCATCAAGCGGAAAATCCGGCGCCGTGGCCTCGGGTGATGCAAAATGTCACGTGGTTGCAGAGACGCGCTCGTGTTGCTGCCGGCGCGATCATCGTCGTCTTCTGCTACGGCTGGCTCCGATGCCGCTCATCCTGCCAGCGTTCCCATACTGCCCCTCCCTCTGCGAAGGCGCTGACAGTAGTGGCATGTAGTGGTCCGCGTCAGTAGGTGCATGTGATCATTCCGGTGTGTTCTGTCGTGCGCTCCGATGGACGAACCTTCTACTTCGACTACTCTGTAGCTGCGCCCGGCTCCTTCGGACGTCTGACGCAAGTACGAGGACGAAGCCGATGCACGTGATGCGATAACTGATACGAGGCAGCGTGAAAACAATACCGTTACGTTTTGTAAAACGAGTCGTCATCGGGAAGACGTAACAATGCTTTCGCATTCACCCTCGTAAGGATACCTATAGTGCCCTTGACTTCTTTTTCTATTTAAACCTCCTTACTGGAGACCACCGCGATAGACCACGCACGCACTTCGTTCGATACCTTGACAGAAGGACAACGCTAACAGCGACGGAGCAAACGCACCTCTTGCGTTCGTAGAAGTGCTATCACAAGAAAAAAAAAATAGAAAGTGAAACAATTGCCGCATATTCAGCACGCTTGTTGTAGTTAACGCTAAAGGAAGCGTTCGCGGAAAGTTTCAATTAAGTGCGATGCTAAAATACACATGATGTGTGCATTTTTATTTTATGTTCTTGTACGGCAATGAGAAATCAGTCCAAGTTCTTCCCTCGTCGCATCGCTGCTGTGTCATTTGGCTTCGCGATAAAGCGCGTCGCCGTAGTGCTGGTCCAGCGACTGGGAATGCCTCGACTAAGCAAAAGCAGCGCGTTCAAAAAATGTCAAAGACACAGCGCATAGAAAAGGAGTGGGCGGACCTTTTGATTTTCAGAGTCATTGTGGCCTGTGCTGCCACCCAATTCGTCGGAACAAGTTTCTACAAAGACTTCGACCACAGTTGAGAATACTGCAAATGCAGTACCTAAACCAGTCTCAGCCAACGACTATGTGCAGCTTGTTAATCTTCTGGAGATGCATCCTTGTCAACATTATCATATCACTATAACCGCCGGTCGTCAGACACCAGCGGCATTGGCGGCAGAGCAATGGAGCAATGGAGGCCCTCCTTCCAGTACTCGACGGCCTTCAGTGGACATTTTAGTGTAAATAATAATACCAATTGTCAGCAGCTTCGCCCCTTTGCGCTGTAGTGGAATGTCAGTACGTCGCTGCGACCGCGGCACGATGATATAGTTATTCGGCTCATCGGTATGAAGATTCCACCAGATGTTATATAGCGTCAGGAAACTCACGTTGCATAATATGTTGCATTACTCACGGAAGCACATCAGTTATTCCTGAGGCTGCGAGTCGACCAGCGAGCTCTATGTCATGTTGAACGTCTGCAGCGCGCATGGAAGGGGGTCAATCCTCCTTGATCGTATGATTCCCCACCCGTTTTCTTGCATGGAAGGAAATGACGGTATTATTTATGAACATAGCTGGCCGTTCTGAACATGCTGCTCCAGCTACGCCTCCGCCTCCCAAAGATATCAACAAACACGTATTACCCATTTATCTCGCAATCACTGACATACACAAACTGCCCGATGTGCCTCTTTCGGTAGTATTCCAATTGGCTCAGTCACACATGTTCGAAAGATTTCCAGATTGTCCTAAGGTATTCAACATGCACCTGTACACAGCGACGGTCAAGGTCCCTTTGCAGCTTCTTTCTGCCCTTCGGCTCAAGTAAAAGACGTATATTTCCTATACCCCAACAGCCTCGTCAACAACTGCGGAGCTAGCAGCGATTAACGTTGAACCGAAATGCCTGCAAGAGGAGTTAACCGCATCGAATATTGCCATCTTTGCAGACTCCCGCGCTGCCCTTGGCCGATTACAACGCATTCAAATTGACTGGCCAGTTTTGCGCAGCATTACTGACTCTGCCAACGAAATGGCATCACGTGGGACATCTCTCGTTGCCTGGTGGATACCTTCACACGTAGGGATCGCCGGAAATGAAGAGACTGATCGGCTCGCTTCAACTTGCGCTCATAACGATTGTCCACCCCCAAATTTTGTGCAAGCTTGATGACGCTCGCGTGCGATTCGTCGCCCCCTACTCAAGCGGCATCCACACCAACGCACCGCAAATGGAACGTTCTTGCCGCGTGAACGCTAGAGCACAACTACTGAAGCCAAGGGTTGGCTGTGTGAACGTGTGCGAACGTTTACACTCCTGAAAACTTACACTCCAAGGACGTGTGGCCATTCCATCGTGTACGTCTTGCGGTTGCTGCGGAAAACTTCAGCACCTGATATTAGAGTGCCCTTTTTTCAACGCGCAGCGCACGTCATTAGTGACAGACAGTCACCTCCTTGATTTGCTGCGATGTACGACACTCGACGAATGTTTGTACCTCCGTGGTTGTGCGTCTCGACACAATCAGGCTCATCACGTTCTCCTTACTTTTCTAAAAGTAACTTAGTTCACGTTTGCAGCTTATTTCAGTTTCTTAAATGGCAGAAACTCAGACATTATTTCATCTATCTTAACATTCTTTAGTAGCGTGACCTGTACTGCGTGTGTTCTGCTTTATTCTTTGAGATTTGTCATCTTGCTCCTTCTTTCCTCTTTCCTGACCTACTTCCTATCTTCCATTTCTACGTTTCTGTCTCCTCCTTGGTGAAGAATAAGCGTTGTGCCCCTTTCGGTGGCAGTTGCCAGCCTGCCCCTCGCTTTCCCTTTTCTGTCATGTGTATATATGTTCTGAAAACAAATAATAATAAATAATAATAAAGCGGTTTAACTTTTCCTCTCCAGCGCCGCGTTGTGCAGCGGAACAACTACGTGACTGCTAATGCGTACCCATGCGACTCCCACCGGTCGACCCCACATGACCCACGCTACCCACCCCATCTCCAGGATCAGCCCTCTTTGCCATAACACAGTCTCGGAGATGGGCTCGCTTTATTCGGCGACAAAGAGACCGAGCCACCTTTAAAATTCAGAATTGTAAAGTTAGTTTTCCTGCGAGGCGGCTTGACGAATTAATGTAGGCGTGGTCGTTTTATTTGCACGAGCAAACAGCAATTAAAAAAAATGTTTTCGATTATGATATTAAAAAATGTAGGCGCGGCTCTCCTGATGAAACCATGTGCGAAAGACAAGTCCCAGCATACAAAGCTAGCACTTCGTCTTCATTTGAACGATGACCAGAGCTTACATTATTCGTGCAAACGTGCGCGACAGAGAAGCCCAACTTGCTACACAGTGGCTCTGCTATGGAAACAGTTTTTTTATTGACCATAAGATTTAGCACAGAGACCAGTGTCCCCCTACACTCTAGCAGAGCGCTAAAGAACAGCGTGTGTGGGGATACGTACTGCTACAGCTACGCGAAACACGCAGTTAACGGGTTCCAGATAGATGTTACGAGGCTTGTACTGCAGCTGTTTCCGTTCGTTATCCCCTGTTGCTAGAATGCAGCAATTATATCGAACTGAGACTATCCCTTATGTACTTGGATGCAAGCAGGTTTCGCAAGAAATTCCGAAAGCGGCCTTGGAGATAAACAGGAGGGTCAGTGAGCGAGAAAGCGAGAAAATCTCGCTCATTAAGCTATGCTCCGTGATACTGTATGAGCAAGTCGTCTGGAGCACATGCGGCCGCTAGGCCTTTTGAAACTAGGAAGTTCTGCGGTCAAAGCTGCCGCCATTGCATGGAAGGGAGATCTCATTAATCTGGAGCTAAAAGAAACGAAGAAAAAAAAAGACGCTCATTGTACGCAGCTGCTCCGTGGCGTATGTGTAGCTGACTTTACAAGAGGGCAGAGTCATCCCATGATGTCACTTTTTTTTGTGCTTTTCCTTGCCTGTCACTCATTCGCCAAATGTGTTTACGATTCTTCATTGCTGCCCGCGAGGCCGACGCACAGACACACACGCATGTGCTTTAAGTGGAGGAATTCTAGTCTGCTCGCTGCGAAGCGTAGAGAGCTTTCACGGTCGTCGAGCAGTGTTCCAGAGTCTCAAATTAGGAAGTGGAGGACAGCTTCAACTTTCGAACATTGCGACCGTGTGGTCGATGTCCTGGTAACGTATGCACACCTAGCTGCGAGAAGGAAATCTTAGAGCGAGGGCACTAAATGTGTATTCTGTTGGGGCGTCATGGACTCACTGCAGATGGTAAAACTCTGACTCCGCACGCTGTTGTGCAGACAACGTGGTGTTAGCGCGATGACACTGAGAATTCAGCACAGAGGTGTCGCGCCTCCTTTAGGAAGTTCCATCTTGAAGCGCACCAGACTTGAGAGTGGTGACACCTGGCAGTTTCATTTAAGGACGTCGAAAGAGTCAACGGGCCGCCACGCAATCGTGCACGCACAATAGATGGCTCACGTATGGTTGACCTGCATCCCGCCTCGCTGTGCACGAATTCTTGATAGCCTGCCTTAGTGTGCGATTCGAGCGGATGACGCATAGAACGACGTTCGTATAGATTACTTGTTTATTAATTAAACTCGGCCTCCTGAAACGCGGAACTTGGGCCGAGCAGTTTCCTGCCAATTCTTGTAAGGTTATTGGTACAATTTAAAAGAAAGAAACGACAGAAAGTTAACACCTTCAATTTTCTTTCCTAGGTGTGTGGACCGTTTCACTATTCGAAGTTAGCTCCCGATCGGACGACTTCTTGGGACTGAAGAGAAAGAGACTTCTTGGGAATGGGACTGGGACTTCTTGGGACTGAAGAGACTTCTTGGGAATGAGAGAGAGAGAGAGAGAGAGGAAAAATCGATACATAGAAAGGCAGGGAGGTTAGCCAGAGGTAGTTCCGGTTGGCTACCCTGCACGGTGGTAGCCGAAAAAAGAAAAAGAGTGGAAGGGGGTGATAGAGAAAGAGAGATGAGCACAAACAAACTATGTACGCTATAGAGCGGTAGGGGGCGGCATTCTTAAAGTCTATCATAAAGGCCCGTAGACCGTAGGGACATTAGTAACGGGAGTAAGGACTCCAGCGCCGATGTTCTTTGGGAGCACTGACCTAACGCTTTTAGTTCTGAAAGTGGACGAGTGTCCAACTGGTCCAGCACTCTGCATATCACTTGTCTCTGGGCACTATATCGCAGGCAGACACAGATAATGTGTGTGAGTGTCTCATCACTGCTGCATATGTCGCTTGTGGGGCTGTTGACCATGCCAATAAGGAAGGCATATGAGTTCGTAAATGCCACGCCTAGCCACAGACGGCACAGCATAATCTGTTCACGTCGTGTTAACCCAGGCGGTAGATGCATCCGTACATCCGGAGACAACAAACGCAAACGACACATGGTGAAAACGTTCGAGTCCAACAGGGGCAAAGTACATCCACGGGACATCAATCACAGCCCAGCGTCAGCGTCTGTTCGGGAAAGCGAAATCAAAATACGTTGACCACTCTCATGCGTAGATCGGGTGGCTTCGTCGGCGTGGTCATTCCCGCTGATGCTGCGATGTCCTGGAAGCCATTGAAAGATTATGTTGCGTCTCTTGTCATGGCTGCAATATCTGTCGAATTTCTGAGGCCACTTGTTCATTGGGTTCATGGGGCATTGGGCTTTGTGTGCACTGAAGAGCTGCCTAAGAGTCGCTTAAGACTGTCCATTCTTGCAGTGGTTCTTCATTAATGAAATCAAATGCAGCACGGAGTTCCGCAAGTTCTGCTCTCGTCGATATGGTCAAACACGAAGCTTTTAATTTGATTTCTTCAGATGTTGCGGGGATGATGACTGCAGGAGCAGGGCTGTTCAATTTTACCGAACCATCTGTGTCGACATTTGCCGGAATCTGTGCACGTTGTGAATGTGTTCCAAGGTTGCTTGCTTCAAAGCCTGCAACGGCGCTCCAGCTGTCTTTCTGATGCCTGGAATTGTCAATTGAAATTGCGGCCGGTGCTGACACCATAATGGGTCTGATAATAGTGTAGCAGGCGCAAATTGTGATGACAAGTAAGACTGATGTCTTACATCAGTCCTACTTTTGGCAAAAGTTTGGTCTTTTGGCAAAAGTTGAATGTGGCCTCTTTGCTGGCAAGCAAGCAAGATGGTCCGAGGGAATCCGAGTCAGGTGTCGGATGTGTGCTCTCAGGACATCTGTAGCAATGTAGACTGTCAAAGGAACGTCTCTGGGAATGGCCACTGTCGCAATCGATGGCGTGGTTTTTGGAGACCGAGACAAGTTCTGAGTGCTTTGGCTTGCACACTCTGCAGTCTGCGGATACTTGTAATGCAAGTATTTCCTACTACAGGTAAGCTGTAGCGCAGGAAGTCCAAAAATAGGGATTTATATAGTTGCAACATTGATGGTACTGTTGCGCCCTAGGACTGCCCGCCAAGAAACGCGAGAAGGTCCACAATGGTGGCCAGTGGCTTTGTCATGTACGAGATGTGATGGCTCCAAGACAAGTCTCTGTCAACGATGGCGACAAGACATCGGTGTGTTCGTCTATGTGGTACAGTTCGGCCATTAATCCGCAAGGCAGACGGGGCAACGAGTGCAAACTTCTCAGATGAAAGCACCAGGCGTTGCCTTCTTAGGTATGTTGACTCGGCCGTTGAAACCTTCTGAAGTCGTGCGCGGACTTGCACACGTGTCGCTCCTGAAGCTCACATGCAAATTTCTGCATATACGGAGAGCTGTACGGCTTGCGGTAACGAATCGGCGAGACCAACGAGCACCAGGTTGAAAAGGGTAGGGCTGAGTACTCCGCCTTGCGGTACACCACGACTGGTATAGGTAGACGGGGTTGGTCCGTCTTCAGTCAAAATAAAGAAACATCTTCCATAAGTACAGCACCAGAAACATCTGAAACGAATCATTGCAGCCTTATTCCTTGATGTCAAACGTGCCTGCGACAATGTAGATCGTCACACAATTCTGGACGCCTCAGAAGCTGTAGGGATTGGTGGACACGCTTTTCGGTGGATAAGCAGCTACTCATGGTGAGTGTTCTTATTCATGTCTATGTATATCAATTTTGTTTTATTCACTTCCTGCTCTTTCTTCTACTCAAATCTAACCGCTCACTCAACCTTAGAACAGAATTCGCTTGCAGAATCACGACAGAAATGTAATGAGTGGCGAAATGCTAAAGAGCATGCCATGAATGGTTACACGTAGCGGTAAACAAAAGGCATTCATGTCATGAGACCGTCAGGCGTAACAAGTTGCCCTTTCAGGGTACTTCGAAGCACAAATTCCTTCTAATAAATAATAAGCCTTTTCAAACAGCAAAAAGTCTGCACGAACACTAGATCTATAGTAGAGTTGCTCCAGGTATGCCGGGCAATGTAGGTTGGCAACGATGGGGTGATTTTCGCCATATGATTTCTACGTTGAGCCAGCTACCACAGATGGCCATGTAAACATTAAAAAAAAGCTCACTTTACATTCGAGGACCGCTGTCCTATTTCCTTCCTCATCTCGACATCTTTATTCTGAGCTTGAGCGACATTAGGAATACAGGCTTTGTCGAGCGCACAAGGGGGCTGCTGGATATATCACTTGATCGCACCTGTTTGATTAGTGTTATAGTTGATGCCCCGGAACAGCTGGGCCGCAAGCTCTTGCTCCCTTGTTTACGTCTGTGTTTTTTTAGTCAATGAATCAGTGAGCGAACGAACAAACGAACGAACTAACCAACCAAGCAACGAACGCCAACAACAAAAACAACTAGTCACGGGAACACGATAGTCCGGCTGACTAGTTCACACACAAAATTCATACTGAGAACACCGCAGCCTCCCAATAAAAAAGTGTGCTTCCTTACGCGAAGCCATTCCTTTGCGCATGTTTTCACATCATAGCCATAGGCCGTCACGCAGCTATTACGAAGAGGCCGGGCAGTAATGGGCCACCTACCGACTGCCGTACGCCAAAGTGCCAAGTCATCAATAAACTAGCACAACTTTATGATCATGAATGCAACTATTTAGCTGCTTATGAAACGACACTGTAAGCACTAGTCCATGGTTGCCGGCTCATTCTGCGTATGATACTGAAAGCGTGTCACGGCGACTCCTTGTTGTCCTTGTGAAACATTTTACGCCAGAATAGCGCGAATAGAACGCGAAATCGAGATCAGACATCTATAAAGCACGAAGTGTTCCCCACGCGCCGTTCACACTTAAAATGCGGGTGTCGTTATTACGAGAAACACAAGTGAGCTTAGTCTGTTTGTTTGTTTTTGGCTTTGTTTGGTTGAAAGCGTGCGGCGAAGCAACCTAACCGCTTACCTGCCATTCAGCGTCGCCGCATGGAGACCGGCGCTGGCTTCACTTCACCACAGAAGACGAAACAACAGCATTTCCGCAGTACATTTCACTCCCCGAAGATGGCGGGGAACTCTCGCTCACACCACAGATGACATCGAGCGGCTGAAATTAGTTCCAGCAGCCGAAGCCAGACGATCGGGTGGGAAGCAAAAAAATAGAAGCCGCCTGCCGCCGCCGACCGCACAGCAGAAGAGCAAAAAAAAAATGTAGCAGACGACAAACGAACGACACGCTCATTACCAGACAGCGACGCAAGAGGGCGGGCGGAGCGGAGAGCCAGCGGCACTGATACAATGAACCGATGAGCCAAAACGACATAAATGACCAAACGAAATAAAAAGCAAGAAACACAGAGGACACGAGCGAGCTGCTGCGAATCACAAACTAACAAAGGACATCGGAATGCGTCCTTCCCTCGTCCAAGCGCGCTCGAGAGAGAGAGAAAAAAATGAAGAGAGAACTAGAGTATAGAGAGCAAAACCGGGGGAGGGGGAAAGAGAGAGCCAGTCATATGCAGACGACGAGCAGGAAGCCAACGTCGACCAGCAACAACAAAAAAAAAGGAAAAAGAAGAAATGATCGCCGACGACCTCGACCCTTCCTTTCTCTTTGTGCGTCTGTGCGTGCGTGTGCCTCCTCAAATCACAAGTCATCCATGACATGCCGCTCTTCCCGCCATCCACGCGCCGATTTCCCGGGTTCGAGGTTACCTGCCGCCGCTCGGCCCGCCGTCTAGCGCCGGAAGCGTGCGTTACACTTTCGACACTCTTTAGTGCCGCTTGCGCGTGCGTGAACGGTTTGGAGTCGCCCGACTCAGTATAGTGGAGAGCGGCAGCTGGTACCTTTGCTCGAAGTATACCATAGTGGGAAGATGCAGCCGAAAAAAGAAAAAGAGAAACAATGATCGCCGTCACGCGAATGTGTGCTCCGTGTACGCAGCGGGGTGGCTTATTTCCGGTCACAATTGAGTAGAGAAACTTTCGAAACTCTTTCACGTCGGCGAACCGTTTCCTGCCCTGATGTCACGCCGTGATTGTGAGGTCTTACAACATCCCTACCGCAGTTCAAATTTGGAAACGAAAGCGCAATGAAAAAGAAAAAAGAATAAGAAAGGAAGCAAGATAACGCATGAAATTTGCTGAATAACTTCAAAAGTTAAATTCGGCAATATGAAGTTTGGTGCGTAACGCGGTATGTTCGGGGTTTTCAGGCGAAGTTACGAAATCTAAATTTCGACACTGTATCCATGCTGTCCTCTTTTCATCTTGATGTGACAACGTTCGTGTGCCGTCTTATGGCGCCACATTGACGTTGCTCGAGCTTACGAAACAGAACAATATAGACGAATGAGCACGCGGAATACGTGGAACAATCAGAATGACTGAGCAGGATGTGTGGCGGCCGGGTCTGTATCGCTTGTTCGAGACCCACAGATGTCACACACGACGTCTGTGTCCGCGCTGGTGAATGTCAGATGTCACATTTGCGGCAAATTTAATTCGTTTTGTTCATGTGACGCTTTGGGCGAGGGTCACCAGCGACAGTAGTCATGCCTATACTCAAGGACGTAAAACCTTCCGGGGGTGTTGTCACCGTGAGTTCCACGTTTCACTTCTCGCCGTACATTTCCAAAACTTTAGAGAATAGACCACATCGGAGACGCTGTTCCTCACCTCGCTCCATACCTTGCTCAAGCTGAAGGGCTACCCGACTAACGCTATTTATATTACTTTTTAATTACATTTCGGCTTCACTCATGTACAGATGAGTAACATAAAGAAAGTACAGACATTCTTTAATGTCTGGACCGATAACCGGAGGCTACAGTTAAGGGACCTGATCTAAGATACCAGAATGTTAAGTCATGTTACTGAAATCACTCAAGAAAAAACTATGAAATAAGAACTATCTCCAATTATGAAAAGCGGGGAAACCATTCACAATGCAATATAAGAAAGGAACAACAAACGCATGCACAAATTTCACAATAAAATAATAATCGACTATGCCTTTGAGGACAACGAGAGAAATGGTTCAAAACAGAACACATTTTTGGCGGATTATAGATAGGTAGCTATTGAGAGAAAGCTTTAGCTCGGACCCAACTCCGATGCGGCCTATTCGAATACATGTACAACGCAAAAGCGCTTTTCTGAAATAACCCCTGCACCGATTTTAATGAAATTTGTTGCATTTGAGAGACAAAGTTAAATTCTAGTGACTGTTGGAAACGTAATTTCGAATTAGGCCTGAATTTTGTTAAATAAACTTTAAAGTATTCGCAAGTTTGAAAAAATAGACGCACGAAGTTTATAAATTAATAGCTCTCAATCAAAAACAAATATCGCGGTTCTGTAAACGGCATCCATTAGATCATTAAAAGCGGAAAATTTTCAAATGTCAATTTATATCTTAGGTGAATTTCTTACGTTATCTACAAGCGTTCTGCAAAAGCTGTATTTCCATATTACTGAATTGTTGTAGATTCATGTGTAACAAATCAAGTTTGTCCGCTTTAGATGTACTGTCAAATGCAATTAATAGAATTGTGATATCATTTTTCCTTGCCAAGTAACTGAGTTGTAAACTTGATAATTTCCTTGTTGTAAATTTTCGATTTCTGCCAATAGTTAATAAAAAATTGACCACCTAAATCGAAAATTCGAAACCAACAAGCACTAGATTTTACGTTTTTCTTTTATATGCAGCAAACCTCGTGAAATTTGGTGCTGTGCTGGCCGAGAAAAAACGCACTCTCCATGTACATGTATTCAGGTAGGAGCGCCCGAGCTAAAGCTTCCTCTTAAGTAACAAGTCGAACAAAAGACGAGTAGTTGAAAACTAAAGCATCTACAGATACGGATTCGCTGGTAATCAGCCCGAGGGATTTCAGGAAGAGCAAGGGTAAGCGAGTCACATGCGGAAACTTGCAAGATCACAACCAATACAAACAGCTTGCGACATTGAGGAAGTGTACGTGTACCAAGCTAAGTGTACGCATTAGTATATTTAATTTCTTTTATATTGAACGTCAACCCCTAGGATTTTACGGGCCAACACCTTGATCTGATTATGGGGGCAGGCCTTAGTGACAAACCCGAGATGAAATTTTTATCAGCTGGGCTTCAGTAACGTGCACCCAATTCCACAGCACACGAATGTGTTTTTGCCTTTCACCTCCATCTGAATGCGGCAACCGCGGCTCGGATGAAACCCGTGACCTTGCAACAGCTGTCAGTTCAACGCGCTTATACGGGTGATCATTTCTAAGTTCTATGGAATTTTTTTAGAATCGCCTGTTGCAGGTAACTTAATTCTAGTCGTTGAGCTGGACTGTTTAGACAGGAGGATTTTACTTTCGCGAAGAATTGAAATATACATTAATTAACAAAGGTAGGCTGATTAACTTCCTAATTAATTACTTCGCGGCACATGCTTCAATTTACAAATTGCAGCCGGTGAGTTTGTCGGGCGTATCCACCCCCGAATGAATTTCCGGAATGACACCAGTTCGGAGATACGCGCCATCAAAATCGCCCTAAAACGCGCTGTTGTCCCGCTTACTTTTTTAACAAAACGCTCTTTTACGCACTGAAACACAAAGTAACAGGAACGCCCATGTATTTCGTCCCGAACTTAGGGAAATTATGTCTGGAAATCGGCGTCATCCTAGAGATTCATTTCAAGTGGATACGTCATGCGAAATCACCGGCTGCAATTAATGAATTGCAATATGTGCTGTAAATTATTTATTTAGGAAGTTAACTATAGCATTTGTGTTAATTAGTTGAATATGTGTGTCGAATTCTCGTGCTAGTAATGACCGCCTCCTCGAATAATCCAGCTCAACGACGAGAATTATGCTATCTGCCACAGGAGATCTATACAAGATTCCGGAAAACCTAAAAATGATCACCCTGTATATTCACATAGCTACAGTCGCCCAAACGGCATTAAAGTAGGACGGTTGGGACATATTACGTGGTAGAAAAAGAGGCAAGGAAAAAGGAATTAACAATAATAAAACATACCATAGATATATGTATGCATGTGTTATCTCTTCTGTTTATCATTGGCATATGTACGCTTGCGCATAAGGCAATCTCATATGCTTATACACGTATGTTCATGCACATATCACATATGCTATTCACAATCGCGCACATATCACAATTGCGCGCGATTCGCACTACCGTTTTATCTTACCACTAGCGCAGAGAAAACAACTTTGCGATAAACCTGACAGTTGTCTTTCTTTTACTTCTCTCTCCGTGTACTTAGACCAAATATCAGTGAGCTGAAGGGCCCAGCAATTACTTTAAGAGGAGCGTCAAAGCTTAACAATCAACGACGTAGGGCTTTTTAACTTGAAATAACGCAAGTTTGGGCATGTTTGGTATTCCATTTTATCCTTTAGGGCCCAACATACACAGAGTGTGTGTCTGCACTGTCCCTGCGTCTTTTGTGCGCTAACGGATAAAAAAAAGCTTTCTGGCGTTTTCTATTTGGCTCCCTGCTGAAAAAAAAGCACGAATCAGTGTTTCCACACTCCTGCATACACGCCTCCTCGAGTAAGCCGGACTTGTATCTCACCTCGTACGACTCCATGTAGACTTCTTCCACAACGATCTGAAACGAAAGAGAACAAAACAATGAGCGGTGATCGATAAAACGCTTTTAACAGAATGGATACAAAATAAACACACACATTACAATCGAGCACGGTTCTCGATGTTCATTGTGATGTTTGTGATGTGTGCTAAACAGGACTAGGTACCCTTTTCAAGAAAAAACTCAGAAAAACAAGCAGATATACCTCATACGTACAAGGACAAAGTGATGAAATAAGTGCTGTCCATGAAATGTTGAAGGCGAAGAATTATGCGTTTGAAAATAACCTATTCAATGCATCCAACCAGGGTAGTTGTAATGATAAACGGATAATAAGAGACGACGAAAGAAGAAATAAAAACAGTACACTGAAAAACGTTTTGATAACCAGACTTCACGGCAAAGCGAACCGTGATATCCTGAATAAGTGAATCAAGCAATATACGAACAAATTTTGCAGAAAGGGAAAATTTTAAGAAAAAGAAATTGGTGACTCGGCAGAATGCAGAAAAGAGCACGACATGTGTTCCATGGGAACACAAAGAACCGGACCACGTCTTGCAGACGACCGCTGAAATGGGCCTCAAAACTGCAGTCCGTGTGCCCACTCTGCCCGTTTACAAAGGTTATTCACCACGTTGACTAGCAGCTAAGAGAACCTGTGAATGAGGAGACACGTTACTCGCTTATCCCCTTCAGCGAAGAACAATAACGGACGTCGACCAACGTGTCCAGTCACAGTTCACGCAAATTCACCTAAATCGCGTGAGTTTTATTCGAAGGCGCCGCACAATCCGCTGAAAGAAAGCCGGGGTCGTAGTACGATTGTGTAGCGAGTGCTGCTAATAAAAGAAGTAATTAAATCTTCATTTAGTGCTCAGTCAGTCGCGGTACGCCTTTTCATCGTCTTTCAGCGGTTGCCAACTCACTGTGGTATCGTTGGAAACGAGCAAGCAGACGCAGCCGCTCGATCTGCACATGACAGCGGCGATTGGGTTGCCATCCCGATGTCAAGAACAGATGCAGCGCGAAAGCTTCGTGCGCTCGCAAGCTTACGTAGATCCAATGTATTTTCGGTAGACATTACAAACGGCGCCTTTGTTCTGTGGGTCCCTACCTTAAGCTCCGCCTTCCGCACAGCTTACCGCGGCGGGATGTAAATGACATCGGTCGTCTGTGGCTTGGAGTATAGCTTTTACTAAGGCGTACTACTACCTCATCGGAATGGCCACAAGTCCGGAGCGTAGAGTTTGCGGGTGCAAAGAAACAGTAATGCACATTCTGCACGATTGCCGTCGTTTCGATGCACAAAGAAGAGTCCTCAGCACCGCGCTTGAGAATATTGACAACCGTCGCCTAACGGAAGCCGGAATTCTTGGGTCCTGATCACAGCCGACGTCAGCTTGAACTCTTTTAAAAGCGCTAGTGTGCTTCTTTAAAAGCAACGGGAATGATTGAAAAAAACTCTAGTGTGCGAGCAGGCGAGTTACTTTCTTTTTATTCTTCTTTTCGCAACTTTTCTTCCCTCGCCCCATCGCCCTGTGCAGAGTAGTCAACCGGACCCTTAATCTGGTTAAGCTCCCTGCCTTTCACCTCTTGTTTTACTTAGCTCTCTCTCGTCATGCAAATATTTTGTTCATCGGCTCAAAACTATTTCAGAAGTTAGGTTCAGAAGTGGCTACACACTTGTACGTGACGAGGTGGAACCACCAACGGTGGCGTTCGACGTCCGCGTTTTCGGTAACGTCGTTTTCCGTAAATGGCTGTACGCATACACAGCAATGCTAAAGCTACCGTGCAAGGGCCAGTTGTCGACTTCTCAAACGAATATTCGGAAGCTGAAGCTCTATTAAGACTGTTACCAGAGTGCTAAATCGCTCCTATATATTTTTGCTACACCGGAATTTTCAAGAACAAAATAAAAGATGAGTCCGAAATTCGAAAATTCATTAAATAACGGGGAGGGGGGGGGGGGGGAGGGGGCGGATGCGACCATGGAGCAACACCCTCAGCATTGCTTTTACAACAGAGGCACATGTCTTAGAATGACTTGAGATGGTAAGTCAAGCAGTAAATATAAATGTAATCTTTTTCACAGAAAGAAGTACCAGGATTGACCATGATCGAAGTCCATGATACGAGGTGTTCGTAACCAGTTTCAGCCATGCAATAACCAGATGTTGTAATTTATGCAGCGTAATGAACTCTGGATGTATAAGTAGGCGAGATTGCGGCTTACTAATAGTACGCTGACCGTGCGCTCGCCTGATGGTGAAGCGTATCAACAGGTCACGCAACTGACCGGCGTTTGCTCAGGGTATTACGGGTACGCTCTTCGGAAGTTCACTTCCGGCTTTCTAGGCGAAACCTACCGGAAGTCACAACGCTTTAGAAAACAAGCGGCATCAGCTTTTTGCATGTTTTAAACCATGCAGTTACAATATCATTCGGTGAATGTGTTCAACCCTCGCGTTAGGATCCGTTATCTGGCTCTTTTGGGTAGTCTAATTTTCACAGTCAATTTACTACTTAATACATCGAGTTATTGTAATATGTATATCTCAGTGGTAAACGCATTGTAAAAGAGATCACATCTTCGCATATTCTCTCCTTCTTTATGCAATTCGGGACACATCTCTTTGACACGACACGCTAATTACTCCAGCTATATTGCCGATGTGTAGAAAACGGGCAGTGCAGTCGAAGCTACAACAATAGAGGCTGCAATCCGGGAGGTTTAGGAGCTACCAAAAAGTGTCGTTACTGTTCTGGGAACATTTACTATCTTACGTTTTTCTCCGGGGTTTGGCAGTCGTCTTCGTCTGCTCGCCAGATATGCTTGCGGATAAAAGAAAGATAAACAGCTGCAGGTGTGGTTGGGGATACATATATACATATATATATAGTCATATGATAAGAAGCCAACAAACACTGACACCATGGACAACATAGGGGACATTACTTGTGCTGAATAAATGAAATAAAGAAACTATAAATGAATTGAAATTAAACTGGATGAAAAAACAACTTGCCGCAGGTGGGAACCGAACCCACAACCTTCGCAGGTATAGCTAACGAATCTTGTTTCATAAGGTCGCGTGCGCGAAGCGAGTGACGGAGTACATCCTGGAACGTGTGCGAACACCAGTGATTACATTGGAATGTACAATGAATCATGCATAAATAGCTGAGACACTTCATCCGTCGATCAGACTTCGACGACCGACGACTGTGTTCAGCGCTATCATCGTGCTTTGAGTCTCACTTGTTTTTTTCCAAGTAGAATTTCGACCAATGAAGAGTTGAATTCGAGAGCCACAGTCATGGATGGCACTGTCTGTTTATTTGTCGCAATCACAACGCTACGATATACTTCGATTAGCTTAGTAAGTGCCTGACAGTACATGACAGTGCACATTGTAGGAGTGCAGTGTGTTTTGTGCGTGTAATTTCATAATATGTCGCGTACATCTGGTGTAGCTCGCTAGAAATGCCACCAGGGAACGTGTTCCTGATTTCCTTCTAAAATCTCTGCCTTTCTCTCTCTCCCACATGAACATTAAAGAATGAATACCAAGCTTTATGCGCTAGACTATGGGGTACGAATAAAATGTATTTATAAAGCGTCCCAAACTTCATAGGTATTCGCATGATAATTTTGTGAACGCAAGCAAAACATACTTTTGTTCCTGGAGTGCAACAGACTCGAAATATGATTTTAGTTGTATGAATGTGCTGTTGGGCTAGTAGATTCTGTTATGTTCCTCCGCAGAAACCGGCCAAGGAAACAGGCTAGGCAAGCCAAAGCGCTGTCTCATTTGGTATATTTGTTTTTCACGTTTATGGCGGAGGAAAATGAAACCGATTCCAATTTGGATTGGAACAAGACCACAAGTAGGAGACGCCCAAGAGCATAGCATGAGTGTCGATTGTGTCATCTTGTCGCCTAGTCCCATCTCTGCGCCACCTTCGATCCGCGCGCTACAGAAGCTAGATAAATGCTATGACAAAAGCTCCTACTTTGATTTTTCATTTCACACAAATTTTCTTAGAAGATATGAACATGCGGAAATTAAGGAGCACTTTCAATATTGAATCCCTCAGCTAGTTGTCATCACTTCAGATACTCGCACAAAGTGCTTGTATAGTAGAGCGATAGATAGGGGAAAAACAGCTTTGTACTGCAGCTGTACACGCCACGATGCGGTATTGTTCCTCGGCGCGCGTCTTCTAGTTACACTGCTTCAGTTGCCTCTATATCTGGCCCTCCCATCAGCAACATCCGTTTGTGCAAAGATGGCGGCACTCGTGTACATTACTCGGCCAGCTATACAGGTGCCCTCGTTTCAACGGCGACGCCCACCGCTTAGACGCAAACAGTGACCGACGAAAGGTCGCAACAAAGAGAAAAACAGAGTCTGTTAGGAATTAAGGTCGCCAAGCGCAGTTTCGTCAGCGCAGCGAGCAACAAACAATCAAAGCTTGGCGACGCTGACCTCCCGACACCCGCGCCTATCGCGGCTGCCCCGGCCGACTGGAGAGCATGACGGACGGGTCACCAAATGGCGACCCTGAATGCGTGACCCTTCCTGCAGACGAACAGACAGACGGCCATCGTCTGCTTCGTGAGGCGAGGCACACCCTCGCACCTTACCACCCCTTTAGCTAAGCCTCGCGAATCGTCGTCTGCTCGCCCGTCGCTTCCCCCTCTCTTCCTCTTCCTCGACGCGTCCACTAGCGGCCTCGCCCGGCCCGTCCGTTTCTTAAATAGAAAGCGACACGGCGCGTGCGGCGATTATATCGCTTTCGATTAAACGGAGCCGCTTCAGCCGTGCGCGAGCAATGGTACGGACCTGTCTGACGCGCGAGGGCAGGGCGGGAAGGGAAGACAGGTCGCTTAGCGCCATTGTGGCGGTGCAGCTTCGTCTGCTCTATAGCGCGCAGCGTCGCTCTACGGGTCGTTGTACGAAACCGCGTACACTCTCCACAATACGCGCACATCGGTGCTTTTAGTCAAACGAGAACTACGGAACGCCGCTTTAAAAGCCCGTCATGAAAAACTGCGTGAACTCCGCACAGGAGTACCCCGCGCGGGCCGCATCGCAAGGTCGTCGCCCCGACATAGGGAAATATGCAGACAAGCAGCCTTAAATTGATAAGGCGAGTCGGCTCAGGGCATGAATACAGACTTCCCTGTATAAAGCGGTGCCTTCGTTCCGGGAAGAACGAACTTACGTTGGTTGTATTTAAAGGAGATGGCAATACATCTACTACGATTCGAAGAAGTAGACAATAAAAATAAAAAGCAATAATAAAAATACAAGCGAGTAGGCCAGTTCGCTAGAAATGGGATCAAACATTGCTCGTAACATGCTGCGCTCTGGTGTGGCGGATGCGTTTCCAAAAAAATAAAAGTGAGCAGATGAACGTTATCTGTCGCGAATCGAAGCCGAGAGTGATAAATGTTCCCTTGTCCTGCAGTGCGCCCACGACACAATCGCTCGTAAAATGGACTTCACGACTAAGCAGAGGTGTCTGTAGTTAACGTGGTAGGCGTGGCCGTTGGGAGGTTTCCGGTGCACGTAAGAAGAGACGTTGCATATTGTAAGAACATAAGCAGCGGGAAGCTGTACATGCCTGTGATGACCCTAATATGGGGGCAATATGGGGACATCACAATGCCAAAGCGAGTTATTTGTACAACTATATTGCTTCTAATGAGCAAAGCGAAAACCGGTGGCTGTAGCAGCGGCACAGTAGGACGTGGCAGTTTTCTTAATCGAATTCGGCGGAGGTTACACGAAAATTGCCTGTACAAGTTGGCTTTCCCGTTTCCATAACCAAGCTCCATGTTATTTCATGCGCTACCATTCCTACGTGTCATCGTCACAGCCCATAAGACCGTCGAAATGTGATACGGACAAGAAGGAAGCTGAGCGAGGGAAAAACGCAGTCGGGAAGATGTCGATGACGACATTTGAAGAGTAGAAAAAAGCAAGTACAAGGACGGCAACAGGTCAAAAGAAAGTTAAAGAAAAAACGAGGTCCACACAACCTTTCTGTTTCTAAACATCGGGACCGCCACCGTAAAAAGCTATGTGTCCGTTAATCCAAATTATCCGTAAGGTAGTATATGCGCTTGACATCAGCCAGTTAAAACGATCCATTTCTACACGAGAGCTGCGTTTCAATGGAGCATAAAAGTCATTCGTTACATAAAGTCAGATGATTTCGCGGTGCTCTGAATTTTACCAGGTGTAACGAAATTACGCAGACTCTTCCGCTAGTCAACTTAACTTGGCGACGGAATAAAGATATCTAATTTATACCAGGGCTGAATCCCAGGAACAAGAACAATGTAGACATTTTGTCTGTTATGTATTATTCTACCCTCTAACATCGGCATTCCCACAAGCACGGACTGAAACCCAGCTCCCTCCCATCCCAGTTTATTGGTTTCTTCCATTCTTCCCCCTCCTTAGGTCCTTTCGACCGCTACATGGAAGCTCCGAAAATTAAATCGTATTCAATTTCCCCACCATTCATTTGAAGTACAGAAGTGTTGAGATTATCGTGTGAACCCAAAGTCAGCAATCCGCATGTCAGCTCCACTGTCTAACGACAATATGACCACTTAAAATAAAAGCAGTCTACCCAATTACCATACGGGGTACCAGGGGTACTGGCATACATAACACGTGCCTACACCAGGACTGTCATATCAAACGATTCTGTTTTGTCAGATCACATGGATCTGGCAGTGTCGGCTGAAAAATGATGATAATTAAACCGCGAAGCCGTGCGTCGATCCTCTCACTCAAATCCCTCGTCTTCTACCAGTCGGATTGCTATCACCATGCAGATTACAATATCACTCAATTCATCACTAATTCCTTATGCAGAAAGAAAATTATTGTTTAACAGTGTTCAAAAAAGCTTGCTTTGTTCTGAAAGCCCTGCTGGCAAGCATCAACCACGACAGAATGCTGAACGATACAAGCCGCCAAAGTTAGCATATCGCCAATCCATGGGCACTGTCTCAATATTACTCGTATCACTCGGAATATGCATCCCGAGCATCGAAAATAACGCCGCTCAGAATGGTCTAAAGCCCTACCCAATCGCTTCCGCGCCAACAAGAACGCGGTCTGCGTTGACGCGGCTGAATACTTTGATCCCACAGCAACCGCTCTAGCTGCGATAAATTTTGAGGGCCAGCTGCTCACCGCTGGTTGAACCTGAACCAGAAGCCCAGAAACCGCTGAAGAGGCAGCAATAGCTTCAGCTGTCTCTTCCTCCGTATGTAACGGCATCATTAGTGACTCTAAGTCCACTATCCGAAGTTTTTGCAAAAGGCTGCATCTCCGCAATCGCAAACTCTGTCCTTTTCAGGAAACTCATACCCACGCCCCGTCCAGCTCATATGGGCATCGGCGCACTCCTCCGTTCCAGGTAACGAGGCTGTCCACCATACAGCTTGAGAAATTGTCCACCGAGCCCCGGGTCAGCCACCACTAAGATCGGTGAGGGAGCGCATGTGGCTTCCTGTCAGGAAATAACGCAACACTACCGCCTAGACTGGGCCATCTACCGACCAGCGCCTAAATTCCTCCCCGAGAAACAAGCAGCTTCGAGGCAATATATGACTACAAACCAGTACCTACCCGAACCTCACAGCCTTCTTCCACTTCTATCGCGAACTCCCACAAATGCCGTCATTGTCCGCGGAAAGCTGATCTTTTTCATATGTTATGGACTTGCCCTAACGATACCCCCTCAGGGATCCCAATTCCTAATCCTGAGCAGTGGGAGGCCGCGTTGCCCAGCTCCGACCCAGACCTCCAGGTCCGCGCCGACTGAGGCGGCCGCCTAGACCCAAGGCTCCTAGCTGGCTAGCATGGCCAACCGCCACTTTAAACTTCTTTTAGAGAACAGCTCTTAGGCGCGCTTTCGTGCGAAGAGCTTCGGCCTCCACGTCCCTCGTAACCGAGCGAACGAGCACACCGAAGGATGAAAGGGCGAACGCGGAGCGCAGCGGGGAATGAAAAACGGCGATAGCGGAGCGAGCGCGAGCAGGAAGGTGGAGGAGGAGGGTATGGCGAAAACTTGAAAAGAAAAGCGTTGTACCACGCAAGACGGGCTCTACGGCGACGATGACTCCGAGATGGCGCCAGAGTAGCGCATCGTCTGTTCACCAATGACCCCACCGATACCATACATGGGAACAAAGCCCTACATGAGCGAACATCTGTCTGCGGCGGCTGTTCTGAATTGCGCCCACGCGACACACACGCGCTGCCGCTCGCGATCTCCCGATTAGTTGGACAATCGCGCCACACTTCGCTACGTTTGCAGTGTGCCGCACGATACAAATTGGCCGCGCTAGGCAATATATCGCAAAATGAAAACACGTTAGAGCTGTGCTCAAATTTCGCATTGAGACCACCCTGAAACGAGCGTTCTCCCGGCGTTCTCTGCCGTTTCGTTAACCGGCGTCGCTCGGCGTCCACGCTGAAAGTGGCACGCTCAGGAGACGTCAGATCTCGCCGCCGCCGCCGCCAGAGGCGGCTCAGCGCTGGTCTGCGTGCCACTCGTGTGGCTGGACGCTCTCTCTGGCGTCGTCCATGCGGCGACGCCGAGCGACGCAACACCTCAAAACGCCGGTAAAAACGTTGAATGTGGTTCGCCGTTTACGGAGTATTAAAGCGAAGCTTTTAAAGCAAAGCTTTTTCAAGCGAAGCTTTCTTTGTCTTTCTTCGACTTTCCCGCTGCTGCTGCTGCTGTTGTCTTGCACACCGCTAACGCCGGCCGCGTCGGTACATGGTTGAGACGTGACCATGTCACAAGGACACAAAAGGTATGCGCTGTCGGTGTTTCTTTTTTCATGACATTTGTTTATGAGTTGTCATTCTCAACATACCTAGGAATAACTTTGTAAAGAAGGTAAGACAAGGTATGAGCCACGTGGAGGGCTTGCGTGGTTGTGCTTCAGAATGATTATCCGTCAACCCGACGATCACCCATACCTATCTGAAATGTCTAAACCGGCCGTTCAATCCCCGCCACTTCAACATGGCTCACAATCGTAACTACTAAAATCCCTTAAACTTCCTAAAGTAGCGACACTCTCATCCTCCGCCTTCACTCCTCCTCGTTTCTCCTCTCCTTCACGCTCCCTCCTCGACCGTGGCACCGCCTACGCTGCTCGAGCGTAGCAACGTCGCCAAAATGCGCTCTGCAGAAGCCAAGTGACTAGTCCTGGAACATTTGAACACGAGTTACCCTAATCACCTACAAGTATACACAAATGGCTCTTTCAAAGCAGACGAAGACCGCTGCGCAGCTGCATTCTATATTCCCTCTCTAAGGTAGACATGGTCTAGCCGTCTGGACTGTATAGACTCTTTAACAGTTGCGGAAGACGTAGCAATAGCTTCTGCTCTGCGCAAACTAAGTACATTGCCTCCGCAGAATGTGGCTGTCCTTGCGGACTCAGAGGCGGCGTTACAACTATACCGTGGTCTGCCATCCCTCAAGTTCCCACGCAAATCACTAGCCATCGTGAAAGAACTCAACAAAGCTTCACAGTAAAGTTTCAGTGGATTCCCTCCCACATTGGTATTTCTGGCAACGAAAAAGCTTATGCGCTTGCATACGCAGCCCTCTATCATCCTCCCAAAGTCAAGGCTCCAAAGAGTAGTGAAGTGCAAAAATCTGACATTCGAAATCACTTTGGGTCGCTTTGGATTGCACCGAATACGCCCTGCGTAACCAAGAGATTTCACCGAGAGGAAGCCTCACTTCTATATCGAATAAGGACAGGATCTGCTAGTACACCGGCCTGGTTATTTAAGACCAGGCGAATCAATTCTCCGAACTGTACGGCATGCAACGAGACAGGAGACATTGAGCATTTTTTGTGGTCCTGCCAGAAATTCCAAGATGAAAGGGACGCTCTCCTGAAGAATCTGCAAAAAAAGAACCTTCCGCAAGCGTGCATGCAGCACCTTATATTTCCCGAGAGATCAGTTATAGCCCGAAAAAAAAAAAAAAACTTCACGTCTCCTTATCGAATTCTTAAGAGAGACTGGTTTGATGGACGTATGGTGAAACCCTTCGGCGGTATTGTAAGAGACACTCGGGCGGACCAATTGCCGGCCTTGATCGCCAGGCTAAACCCGCCTGTTGCTACAATTCACCACCACCACCACCACAACGAACACAAGTACAACAGGCAAGGTAACATTTCACGTCACGACTGTCGTATGCCGTCAGTATACCACCGCTAAATGACGTCAATGAACGTAAACAGCCGACAAAGGTTCGCTTACATCGATCCCCACAGTGCGTAAGATCTGCATACATACATATATATATATATATATATATATATATATTGTAATCGTCGGTGAATATTTTTCTTCCGTTGAATACCTACAAAGTGTGCAAATCAATAAAATAAGTAAATAAGCGTTTTATATGACCTAACGAAAAAATGAAAACGTAATGGTTCGACGGTCGCTGCCGGCAGCGGCTGGCAAACCTTCATTTTATTTTATTGTGCATTAGCGACAGACGGTACATGTTCCTTTCAAGCGTAAATTAGATAAAACGTTTCATCTAGCGATACAACTGCATTCCGTTCCATAATCTCTTTCTATAAGATAAGAATATTTTTAAAAAAATTGCAGATTAACTTACGTAGTTTCCTTGAGAAACAATTCATGTTATACAAAGCTATATATTGTAGCACTGCCGTAGAGTCTATATCTAACTCATGCATTGCAATATATTTTAGCGGCACCGTCTTAGTTATATAAGAATGTGTTTCCAATTTTCCCCACGTTTTAAGATATGCAAATGCCACGTACTTGGACAGAACAAAGGTAATGTTGTCTGCTATCGCTTGGAGATAAACAAATGATATTTTTCATTTTGCCTAATTATATAACTTGTCTTAATTAATTAATAAACTTCTAAGATATCATAACAACATGAAAATTGTCAATAAGAAAATTGTAGAGCGATATGAAAAGCTCCCGATGCAGCTTTCTGTTGCTCAATACGTGCCACATAAAAGTATTGTTCCGAGCGTCAAAGCAGCCCGCAAATGCACGCAAAATTGTCGCGTGACTAGCCACTCGAGGCACTTTGAGTGCATTCGCGGGTTTCTTTCATGCTCGGACAAACACTTTTGTGTAGCACGTATTGAGCAACAGAAAGCTGTATTGGGACTTTTTCATGTCGCTCTAAAGATTTCTCATTGACACTTTTCTTGTAATTATAAAAAAAATGTGGCACTAGTCGTGCAAGGCTGGGTCACAGCGGAGCTAATTCCGGCTTTTGATAAGTGTTGCTAGGTTTTGCTCAGTTTTGCGACGTTATGCATGGCTTGGCTAGGCTCATATACCAAGCGTTGCTAGGTTTTGCAAAGTCTTGTGAGGTTATGCATGGCTTAACTATGCTCATACTAAGTATCGCCAAGATTTGCTAAGTTTCGCCAAGTTCTTGCGAGGTCATACACAGCCAGACCGCTAAGCCACACAAGCCCCAGCAGGTCATCAGCATACAAGCCACAGTACGTGCATCCCAATTTATTATGCACAGTGCTTCAGCACCAGTGGTCATCATCGTCGATCCGGTCCTCGTCCTCGGCGTCCGACCGTCGTCGTGGTCGTCATCGTGGTCGATGGCGTTGAGGAAGGCTTCGCGAAGCCCTTGCAAGGCAGAGCTCTTCTGCTCAAAGTTTCCCACCGAGCTCACCGTGGAGAGATTCACATCGAACCAGAGCCGGTCACAGATGCGGCAAATGTGCCCAGGAATTCGCGAATTCGCGAATTCGCGCTGGAAGCGGCCTGTTCGCACCTCCCATAGATTTGCGGCTTGGAGTTGGAAGTTCTCGGCAATGCGTAGGCTGGGAACCGATTCCCGGCGGCGCCGAGCATTCAGTCGGCAGCCCGAAAGTCGGAATCCTCGACTCCGCGACGGCGCTTGTCGGCGGCGGCTTCGGCGCGATGGGCAGGATCGGCTCTCCTTCGTCGATCGTAGTCCCGCTGAGCCGCGCGCCGAGCTTCCTTGTAGGTCACAGACGCGACAGTTGTGCCCAAACTCTATGACCAGAAATTCAAGCTGGAACCGGCCGTTCGCACTCCCGGTGTCTCGGCGGGCTTGGCGCTGGAAGCTTTCGAGCAGTCGCAGGCCGGTGATAGCTTTCTCGGCGACGTCGAGCGTGGAGACGCCGACTCTCGCGCTCCCGTGACTGATACTCGGGATCCCCGACTCGGCGTCACCTCTTCTCGGCCGCAGCTTCGGCGCGGTGTTCCGGATCAGCTCCGCGGGAACGCATCGCTTCTCGATTGGCAGTAGGGCGCCCTTCCTGGTTAGCTGCTGCTTCTTCGGGTGCTCGGACTTCGGTCTTCCCATGGCAGCAGCATTTACGCACGAAGTAGAGGAGGCGAGAGGCGTGTCGCCGCGCCGGCCCGAGCTTTTACTCGCCTGTGACGTCACCACTCTACCTTACATGCGTGGGGTGCAAGGAGGTCATGTGGCTCGGTATTCTCGCAGGTGGTTGCTAGGCAACGCGAGGCGACGCAAAGCTGGGCTGAGTTTTCTGGTAATGCTCCACGGCGGAACGAAAGCTTAAACAGCTCCACTGTTGCTATTTGAGAAGTTGATTAATTAATTAAGACTAATCATCTCATTATAGTTCGAGTATCTCCAAACAACGGCAAACAACATTACCTTCATTTTGTCCAACTACGTGCCATTTATATATCTTTAAAATCTGGCTAAAGTTAGCTGGGCCGACACCCTGTATAACAACTATATGGACCCTGAAGAGTAAATTGCGTTGGATATGAATGTTATATAAGAATTTTTTTCCACTTTATGGGACTGCAGCAGCTCCATGTACAATAAATCTTCACCTTCTTTTATTGCGATAACAGTTATATGGACACCCCAAGCGAAATTTGCCGTCAGCGTCACCGTGAGCTTCCGTATATATTTGGATATATATATGCTATATGAAATGCCACGCTATAATATGACGTGCAGTATAAGCGGGTTATATTGCCACATCGTGCTATCACATAAATTGCTCATTCCAAGACTTACATTATTGAAAAAATTATTCCAGGAAATTTTGAGAATGGCAGCTTACAAACAAATGTCATGGCCCAAACACCAACAGCCCATGCCTTTTATATTAAATCTTCTCAGAAATAAATATTAAATGTATGAAACAACCTGAGAGCTCGAACCCGAAACGGATGTAATATTAATGACGCGTTTGTGCACTACCTCCGTGATCAGGCCAGGAAAGGGGTTTGAAGCATACCCGATACCGAGAAGTGGTGCTAAAGTCGCTAGGAATTAAGACGCTGGCCTTAATTAATTAACATAATGAGGTGGAAGAACAGCACCCGGGTGCGGCGGCTTTTCGGGAAGAGCGAAGAGAAGGTAAGCGATAATAGAACAGCTGGCCCAGGAACAGGTGCTGTCCCTGTGTCCTCTTGATCGCGTTACAACAAAAATGAAATTGTCCGATAGCAGGATTCAAACAAAGGACCCTTCGCAAAGCAGCTTGTATTTACTTAGTCAGCCTACGTTTACTTCAGTTCATACTGTAACTACAGCTACAAGTCTTACACTTCGTGTAATATTTCGACATGTTGCTATCGCATTCATTGCTTCGCCGTTATGACGAAACTGTGATTTGTTTTTTTTTTTGTTTTTTTATGCGTCTTAAAGAAGAATGAGAAAGAATTCTCCCCCGCGTCAGTATGAATCTAGAAAATGAACCAGCGTGAAATACGAAGCATTCTTCGCTTCTTACCAGGTATCTTGCGCTATGTATAGAGGTAGGCTCCTCTATCCCCCTGTTTCGGTTCTATCCCAAAATCTAGAAACGAAATAAAGTCTGTTCGATTTCCGAGCCCACATTGCGCTAGGTAGGTAAGCAGGCGGGCAGGCAGACTTGTGTCTTGTGTCGTGTTGGCCGTCGCGTAATTGGACTCCTCGCACAGTGCTCCAACTATACGCACTGATGCGACATGTAAGCGTCGACGCAGCACAAATTAAATTCCTGCTTGGCAAATGCATCGCAAAAAAAAAAGAATTGGAGGCTTAACCTTAGCCTATCCTTAGCGTTTGGAGGCATCTTGACCGCATACACGCCCGGCGCAAAGACGCTGGCGCGGTTGCGGGCACAGAGACTGACGCGACGGCGGGCGCGCGCCGCTTCATCCCTGGCGTGACGTCACATATCACGTGATGCAGCGATGGTGGCGCCGCCGCCGCGTCGCGCGCGATGGCGCGAACCGAAGCGTGGAGGCCTCCGCCGGGCGACGTCCGACGGCGCGATATGAGGCCCCATCTGCAGCCGGTGTGACGTCATCACGTGACGTCACATCATGTGATCTCACTTCAGGGTCAATGGTGGCCACCGCCGGGAGGCGACCGACGGCGCGATATGAGGCCCCATCTGCAGCCGGTGTGACGTCATCACGTGACGTCATGTCACGTGACCTACTTGAAGGTCACTTGAAGGTCAATGGTGGCCACCGCCGGGCGTCGCGCGAAGGCCCGAAACCTACGTTAATATGCTTCGCATAAAAAAGAAACAGAAACACGCCCTGGCAGCTACCAGGCGTCTCAGAACGCTGACGGGATGAGCGCCTCCAGCGGCGTCCCAGTCGTCGCAGCTCAACGCCACGCGAGGCGAGAGCGACGGGTTTCGGCGTTCGTCGGCGCATAGAGAAAGAAAAAATGGCTGTGGCTTAGCTAAGGTTAAGCCCAGGATGCGAAGCATACTAGCCTTTATGTTAGTTGTGAACCACTGTTTAGCCTGGTGAACTGCTGTTGCTTGGCTATATTTGGTTCGGCTAGACGGAGAAACAACTCGTGCAGGCGAGCGCACGAGCTGAGACCCGGCTATGTAGATACGCGGCCGCAAGCGAGCGCACGAGTTGAGCCTCCGCTTTTGCAGCTGTTATGACGTCATATGGTAGCTACGCGGCCGCGCGCGGCGCAGCAAGGAAGAGCGTGGTTGTGCGGCTAGTGTGCTTCGCATAAAAGACTATATGGTCGGCGTCCGAAAAAAATATTTCGGCATCCACGGCGAGAACACTTGGCCGTTAACCTCGGCGTGGGTGCCCCAGCTCACTAACTCGCCGGACGCGAATCGTTCTGATTCGAAATAAAGTTTTCTCACTCCCTCCTCGGCGAATATTGGTACCACGAGTCGCTTCGAACTGGCAGGAAGCGAGATGTTTTCGATATAGGGCCGCGGTGAGCGGTTAACAAATCCGAAGACACCATCGCGTTGCTCCGATGCGCACTGCTAGCGCCCCACAGCGGCTTATATGTGGGAACGATTTGCTCATCTTAAACAATTGTGCCTCTCTCCCCACCTTTGAGACACCCTATGCTCGGTCATGGATCGATGTCTCATTAGCATCATTCTCCTTGACAGAGCAGGGATATAGCTGGTCGGTATGCGAGGAAGAGACGCTGTCCGACCACCGCTGTATATAGTTATATATATATATATATATATATATATATATATATATATAAGCAATGGCCTCAGCACTGTATGCGCTAGTGGCATTGTGGATCTTGTATTTGCGCACCGCAAGAAGGCGACCGCGCGGGCCGAATACCACGTACGCCGCGCCTGCCGCGACTGACGTGAAGGCGCCGTCCGTGTATGCATGGTATACACGGACTATAGCGGCACATATAGTTTTCTCTAAAACTGATTTGGGCTGCCTTGGCGGCCCCTTTTCATTTATTTCATATTCGGTTTTATACCCGTTATACCTTAACGGTGGTGCGGGTTTGCCCCTCCTTTCTTTTCCTTTCCTCTTCGACCAAGGGGCCACATAAAGCCACAGCGGCTTGAACTGTTAATAGTGCGCTAATAAGTTCGGTCATGTCTTGAAAAATTAAGGGCTCTTTTGGACATGCCGAACAGAGCGGCGATGGATGGTCCTTTCAGAGATTTGTTTCCGGCAAACAAGCACAATTCTTTGCGAGTAAGGTTTCACTCGCTGACTCTAAAAATCAAATGAAGAAAGACAACCCTTAGAGACTACAGAGAGCTGTGTCGGACTTTCATAGCGTTGGATTTAGAATCCCAAATAGAAGATTACGGTAGCCGGTGGCTTCCCTTCACTCGTCGCGTGCTCGAAGTATTGTAAGACCGGGATGCAACCAGCTATCGCCACGGTAGCACGTTGGCTATGCTGTCGTACTGCTGAGATCGTGGGCTTGACTCTCACATGGCGACGGAATGCAAAAAAAAAAAAAAAGAATGACGATCGTGTACCGCGTTTTGCGTGAGCTTCAAAGAACACGAGGTGGTGGAAATATATCTAGAGGTTAACAATGCGGCTTCGCTCATAGCCGGTCCATTGTTTTGGCACGTTAAAGAAACAACGGTCGTTATTATGCAACCAGCGGCACATATAGTCCACGTTGTCGGCTTGGTACAGATTCGCGGTGCTTTATTCGAAAATAGCGATTGTGGCGAACTCAGCGGCGAAAAGTTCAAGCTAACGTGGTGTCCGGAGGTTTTAACACTGCCAGAGATTTTTCTCCTTTTTTTTTTGTTTGTTGCCTTCTCCAGGCCAAAAAAAAAAAGATAACGAAAAACAAAGTACGCGCAATTATAATATTGACTGACCGTCGGTCAGCTTTAACATTCGCGTTAACAGCTTTGTTTTCGTGCGTGCTCCAAAGTGTACGTAGTTATGACGACTCACGTTGGGTCCCAACGAGATCGCCAAAAAAAAAAAAATCTTCTGGGTAAAGAAAGTTGGTTTTGGTATTGGAGAAGTGGCCTAATCGTACAATGTTGGATCGGAGACATACAACACCTATAAACAAGCCGCTCCCGCTAGCACCTCATAGCGAGTCACACCACGTATACCATAATGACTCTATGTGTACTGATAACCTCTAAAGTGGCCATACACTGCCCGCGCACGAACGACTCAGCCGTAAACTACAAACGACACGCGTCTCCGCACACGCAATCGCGAGTGAACGAACGAACGAACGAACGAACGAACGAACCAACCAACCAACCAACCAACCAACCAACGAACGAACGGACGAACGAACGAACGAACGAACGAAAGGAAAAACGAACGAACGAAAGGAAAAACTCTCCCGCCTAAAAAAAGGCGGCACGCCCCCCGATTCCGGTCCCTTAATTCTTTCTTTTCTCATATCTTCTTTTATTTTTTTTTTGGAAGGGGGGGGGGGGGGTTGTAGCCTGCGCTGGACGCATGAAAGCGCATCCGCCTAGGAAATGCCGACACTGGAAGCGGAAGAGTTTTGCGAATAGCGCGGCTTCGCGGGCCTCGCTGTCGCCACAACGCCGCAGAGACAAAAGGTCCTTTCTGGACACAGCGCCGGCGAGCCGGCCGTCAGGTCGGCGTATTGAGGCCGACGACTAGCTCAGATAGCGCGCGTGCAACACACACACACTGCGACCGCACTGTTGTATACGCGAGAGCGCGTGTGCATTGTGAGCCTTTATGGGAGGGATGTCACTGTATAGCAGCGGCCGTGCGCTCGCGTGAGCGAGCGATGAACAGGAAACATAGCGGTTGTTGTCTGTACCACTTTGCACCATCGGGTGAGTTCGCCGTGCGGTGTGGGCATAGATGATGCCCGCGGCTGACGCTGGCTGTGTTTCCACTGGAGCACCGAAGTACAGTGCACTTGTTTGGTGTTTTTTTTTTTTTTTTCGCTCGCCTGTGAGACCCTCGCGATTGGCTGGCGTGCGCTTTAACGCTGGCCAGTCACGCTAAATCCGCGATTTCCACGCAAGCCCGAATACGGGAAGGACCTAGGGAACGTACCCGGTTACGTAAGCTTTCGGTGCCGCATCGAGTTTTACTTCGGCTACGACAAAATATACACGAAGGAGATATAGCGGACGAAATTCGCGAGAAGGTCGCAGCTTAATCAACTGAAAACCAACAGGAACTATAAAATATTTTAGAAAAAAGGAGAAACAAAGACATAAGAACTGAGGGCATAGAATTATGTTATACTCTAAAAAGTAAACAATTTGAATGTTTTTCTTTCGCTAGCTGCTTTATTCTTTTGAAAGTGTGCTTACTATAAAGTCTCTTTGATTATTGTTATATTTGTATGTGTTGTTCCTTTCTTCTACACGAATAACCATTCGTATCTGTGAGTCTTTGTGCGTCGCTGAATTTTCGCGATAGTTTGGCTACAGATAGTTTTAGCCCACCTAGCATTTAAGCTCTCCATTTCAGTTCACAGCTTTGTATTGGCTTCTCCTTCGCCTCCTGTCTTTTCGCGCTGTTCTCCATTCCTCTTATTATTCCCCTTCTCACTTTCCTCCATTGTAGGGTAGCAAACCAGACGCTCATATGGTTAACCTTCCTGCCTTTCTTCTCCTTGCTCTATTTCTCTCTCGCTCTCTCTCCGAGAATGAGCCAACACAAGCTCGCCCAACTTTCAATACTAGTATAGTTCACTGCAACCAACAAAACCACAGCCTGTGTGCCAGTGCTGTAGATATATGCCAGCAGTCATCGTTGGAACAATCACGGGTTCCGAAATCCACACCAAGTTTTTCTGACAACCGGACACTTAATAATCTTTCGGACTTTCACCTCTTGTTTTCCCTCCCTCCCTTCAGAGCTTTTCTGGTCAGACTAGAACGGTTCGCATTTGGCCAATGATCCCGCATTCGATGACCGATCGCCAGACCCAATTTTGCGACACGCGAAGCGGTATATTACGGAGAAACAGATGGGTTCGCATAACCACCTGAAGTTTGCCAAGACAAAAAAGAAAAATGCAAGAAAAGCTTTCGCTCGCTTAAAAGCACTGGTTTTTCGAGGCTGTGGTTCGCGACCGTCAGCGTCTGTACTGAATGGAAGGTACCAAAATGAGGAAGACATTTCAAAATATTAGGATGAGGCAGATGGGCAGAACAAAGCTGCCGATATAGATTAGCTGGCACGAGCACGCACGCATGTCTAGCTGAAAGCGATGACACCCAGACACCGCTGAACTCGAGGACGGCGAAGGCGAACGTGGATACAGAATCCCGCTGCTTAACGGGATGATACGACTGCTACGCTTGTGAGAAGACAATCACGATTGACTGGCAAACGGGAAATCTATATTTAGAAAGCAATATCGAGCAAGATTAAAGGAAGATGTGGAATGAGGTTGGCAATTATAGGGAGGAAACATACGTAAAGAAAACTCTGACCTCGTGCAAGAAATCGGGCGTAGCCGGCAAAAGAACGTTAGCTGAAGCCATCTTTACAGCCTCCGCACACTGCACGGTATACTGCTGAGAAACAACGGCCGCAGTGTATATAGACACGTCAGTAGGCGGGGAGATATATGGGTGCGAAAGAGATGGGAGAACAGGTAACGGAAGTTGGGTGCATTTGAAGGGGTGTGTCTACCGCGACCATTGTGGCCGCGGTAAGTCAACAATGGGGCCGGCTGAAAGAAGTACTAAAATAAGTGAACTGAAAGAAGAACGCGTATGAGCAGCTCAGAACGCCCAGAAAGAAAAATAAAAAGAACGAAAGAAGAGGGCGATGGACAAAGCTGGCTGGCTGGCAGGCTCGGCTTGGCTGACCACACGCTGGTGGGTCTAGCATGTATCGCAGCTGCGGGATATCGGAAACGGGAAGCTGCAGAAGCGAGGCCGCGCGAACGTGGAAGCACACTGCACGAGCGTTCAGCCGAGGAGCGAGCGATTCGTAAAGCGAGAAGCTGCTGCATGGTAAGCGCGGCTACGGGCCAGCTTCACGGAGCGTATAAGGTTTATAAACGGCGCCATCCCTTCTTTGTTCAGAGGAGTTCGACTGTCAGGCTTAAGACTTACGACCGCGTATCGCACTTGGTGAGGAGGATCTATGGCTACGCTCGTTGCGAGAAGACCGATACAGGCCGTGACGTCTACGGCATGTGCACAGCGTTTCAGTTTCGTGTAGTATTTTGTCCCGATTAGCCACCTGCTGTTGGTTATGCCCAGGCTGGCCATGTCGGGCTTGCCCTCTGCGGCCTGCGCTGAGGAAGGAAGGAAGGAAAAAGTGGACGAGGAAAGGCAGGGAGGTTAACCAGTTTAGCTCAACCGGTTTGCGACCCTATACATGGGAGCGGGATGGGGGGAACGAAAGATGGGGAGAAAAGAGAGAGAGAGAGAGAGAGCACATAGCACAGCAATGTGCTCTCTCTCTATCTCTCTCTCTCTCTGAGAGTTTTCACCAGAGCAATGCGGCAATCCCCATCGGGGCTTTTCACCGTGACTCCGCACTGACTGCTCACACCGGCGAAATATGCCGAGCGCGAAGCAGTGATAACTGAACAGGTGTATCGGATAAGCGCATGCCCAGGTGACAAACACATTGAAACGAAAATGAAAGAAAGAGACGTAATCACCTTATAATGGTGATGGCTACTCTCTTTCGCATAGCGGCAACAACAATATAAAAAAATAGATGTAAGAACATAAAAAGAAGCCACGTCATAGGGCCAGAAATCCACATATGGATATGCGTGGAATGTGAATATATATATATATATATATATATATATGACTCTATGGAACGTATGAATTAAAAGGCAAATGCAAGTTGCACCACAGTGACTTTGTAAGAGGACACGAACACGCACAAGCTCACACGCACATACAATTCTACTAAAATGTTCCAAAACACTCGGACCCTATCACGACAGCTCAGAAGAATGTGACTGTTTTTCTGCCGTTTCACTGTTTTAAACCTGTAAACCAGACGTAGGCCTTTCGTATAACTGGGCATAGTCTGGGAGAAACGAGCTATTCCAGCTGCCGCGAAGGTGGCGGAAAAAAAAAAGATAAAATAAAGCTTTTTGGAAGGGCTACGATTGTCAGCTCAAGGAATTGAAGATGATTCAACTCTTATCATGATCATCATCATCATCATCATCGTCGTCGTCGTCGTCGTCATCATCATCATCAATGATCTGTTTTATTGAAGGTCGGGACAAATTCCTCTAACGGCGATCTCCATTACCCCAATAATCCGTCGACCGAACGCACCCTACCTCAGCTGGCTTTCCTAATTTCATCAGTGCATAATATTTTGAAGTAGGCTGATTTCAAGACAATTAGGAAAGTTTTTCACCACAGCAGGCAGTCTAACCGAATGCTAACTCAGCTCTTTTAGGGCCAGGTTTCCGTGACGAGAAGCTTAAGTAACTGCAGTACAAGACGTCAAGGTGCAGATGCTAAAGACACACTGGCCCTTAAATGACAAATCATCACAAAAGCACGCCACTTGTAAAACGCACAAAAGCTGTCAGGCTGAAAGAGTTGTTTATTATAAAAACACATAGCTTCGGTGTATACGGAAGCCTAAATACCAAAGCCTACTCTGTCTAAATAAATGCTCTGGAAAAACAAGCTGAAATGAAATAAGTAGAGTCGTGAGAATATTAGGGACTTACGAAGATGAACAGCGCATGAATCCATTTGAATTTTGTTCAGGTGGTGAATTTAATAGCTTCTACAGGGTATTGTGAGAACACTGAACAAAGAATCCTATGGCGTGAACAAAATACCCGTTCAACTAATGGTTTCCTTCACATAGTTGAAAGCTCTAACTGTAATGATTAACCAAATTCACGATAACTAGTCCAACCGATCAAACGAAATGTTACCAAACCAAACCTAACCTAACCTAACCCAACATAAGCAGGATCGAGACGCATCCATTGCTGAGTTCCTATCAGTTCCTTCCTCCGCTTTGATTTCGCCACGGTTCTCGAAGAAGGCAGGCGAGGTTTCATTCAAGGCTCTGAACAATGCTTTGTGTATCAAAGGACGAACGAGAAAAAAGGGGGCTAACCGAGGGGCCCGATTTTTGTTAGGCATATCATAAGAAGCCAACTAACATTGACACGAAGCACAACACAGGGGAAAATACTTGTGCTTAATAAATGAAATAAAGAAACGACAAATTAGTGGAAATTAAAGTGGGCGGAAAAACAACTTGCCACAGGTGGGGAACGATCCCACGTCTTCGCATTACGCGTGCGATGCTTTACCAATTGAGCTACCTAGTCCAACCTATCGTGACGCCAGTGGCAGAAAGGATGTTCCACATCCGCCGCCAAGGTTTGTGAGTGGTGGCGCAGGCTAACACTCCCAGGGTTCTAGTAGTGACACATAAATACCCAAAAAATTGTATGGGAAGACGGCGCAGGCGGTAGTTCAATTATTTAGAACATCGCACGCGTAATACAAAGAGATGTGGACAAAGAAACAGGTACAGACGTCGACGTTATATTGTCTGGTACGCTCGTGCTGCGAAGTGAGGAAATTGATATTCTCGAGTTGCTGCTTATTTTCAAAGATTATACGCTTGTGACCAAAGGTAGTGACTTGAACACAAAAGTCACGCAGTCTTCGGCGCGGTATCCTAATACCTGCTTTGCTATTACTTCTTTATTCGCTTTAAAGCCCGGTGCTCGAGCGTTCTAAGCAAGAGTGCGGAGCAATTTACCACGAAGATCGGCGCAATCCTCATTGTACGTCTTTCCTATCGCTCGCGTTTCCTTTCTTTTTTTAACGCGCAAACGTTTCTATAGTTTCGTAATCAACAAAGTAGACTTAAACAAAAGTTTACACAGCATTTGTCGGACTAGCAGGTTCGGGCCTGAGTTAAGTTAACCTCGTGAAAAATTCCAAAGACAAGAAGATCACGGAGGGGGTGGGTTAGTATAATGTCGGTGAGGCTGAAGGAAAAAAAAAAAAAAAGAAGCAGCGGCTCTCGTACAAGTGTGGGACACGGGTGACAGAAGACAAAAATAATAATGTGCCCCACAAACAAGGACACGGCCTTCGAGGTATACGAGGCCTCAACGGAGTGTGTTGCCGGAAGTGCGGGGGCAGTCTGACGGCAATATTCGTTATTTCGGCGCACTTTTTTCGCAGCAGTGAAACGGTAAAGCCATGTCCACCGTGCGCTACATTAGGAGTTCCGCGCCTGACGTCGTTGCCCTCGGAAGCATGAGCGCGACTCTCAGGTCAGCACGGCCGCGTTATTTGTTGGCTTGTGTTTGTTTGTTTTTCCATGCCTTCAACTGTCATTCTCCTCGTTGTCCTTGCCCCCGCAGGAAGAGTACCGCGTCGATTCGTTTAGTATCGGTATTTCCAAACTAGAACCCGCCGTGGTTGCTTTAGTGGCTATGGTGTTGGGCTGCTGAGCACGAGGTCGCGGGATCGAATCCCGGCCACGGCGGCAGCATTTCGATGGGGACGAAATGCGAAAACGCCCGTATACTTAGATTTAGGTGCCCGTTGATTTAGGTGTTCGAAATTTGCGCACTCCTCCACTACGGCGTGCCTCCTAATCAGAAAGTGGTTTTGGCACGTAAAACCCAATAATTTAAACATCCTTTTTTTTTTTTTTAAACGAGAAATACCCGTAAAGGCACGCTTCTCCATAAATTTTCGCGCCACGTTTATGCTGTGCGCAAACATTGGAAGGTGAGAAGCGGCTCCCTCTTATTAAGGAAGCAAAATTATGTCGGATATTTGCGTCTTTCGAGCCACGGCCATATTCTTTTCTTTCTTTTTTCTTTGTTAATTCGCACACTTGACTTTAATAGAGTGTTTTGGGTCGTGTCACATAAGAGTCTTGTGAAGCCGCGCGTGCCCAATACAAGAAACCTTTCCGACAGTCGGGCAAAATGGAGCAGTTGCAAGGAGGAAGATCATGTATACGCTATCTGTTTCATCCACAGGACAACGCTGAGAGGTTAAAAAGCATTCGACAATTTCCCCCATGCGCCGGAATTTGCCGCTGATTGCTACACGAAAATGAATGAATGAATAAAGGCTTTGTTATAAGGAAGGGGACGGCTCTATATGCCGCTGTTCGGGATTAGGAGGGAAAGGAAAATAGAGAGAAAAAAGACTAAAAGCACGGAGCTTAACCGAGTAACTGCACCGTTGTCGACTTGGCACTGGGGAAATGGCAAAAGGCAAGAAAACATGAGGAATAACCGTACACATGAAATGACTCTGTCCACACAACCACTACCATGATAACTGAGGAGAAATACAGTGTTAAATAAAGTTCCGGTGCTTTTAAAAAGTACACTGGTGCTCTTAGAGTACCTCGGGCCTACGTCGGTTGGGGTCAGGGCCCAAGAATTCACTTATCCTTAAGGGTACGCTTGTCAGTCTTGTTGAGCGTCGGGCACAGCGCTTCCTTCCCCCCTCCCCCCCCCCCTGCTGAAACGAGCAAACTCACGCAAAAGGTGCGCATTCCTTTATTCCGACATATCCCCGCTTAGCCCGAAAGCGTTACAGTAGGGGGGTGAGAAACATGAAAAGAATACATCTTGATTCGCAATCATCTTTTTGTAGCCACAAACTTTACATGCAGGACATCTGGCCGAAGGCCAAATGCACTAGCTTTCGAGAATTTTTTTTAGCTAGGAATTATGGCTTCGCGTTGCAATCCATACGTGTAGGCTATGACGACATCGCGATATTTACATTACGTCGAAGAGAAGGAAAATAAGGGCGCGCGCTGGCGCGGCAAATATCATGGAATATACGGTAGACCATACCTCAAGAGCCGTCGTTTTCCTTTTCCAATAGATTTATTTATTTATTTATTACTTCTCCTCCTACAGTACCTAGCAAAGCATTCGCACGCTATTGTAAAGTTCACGTGACCGGTTCCATAGTTCTCTGCAAAGATCTTGCGCTTGCTTGTTTTCTGCTCTCTCTACTGGCGTTTGTTCGCCTCGTTATTGTCTCTGCGCATAACGGCCGTGCCAACGCGACGTCGCCGTTGGGGGGCAGGCGTTGTTTACTTATTTATTTAGTTTCATCTCTTCCGGTATGCGGACTCAGCCGGACCTTTTTTTGTGCCTGATGACCACCTCGTGGCTCGGTCGACCGTGAAATGGAAGAAAAGTACACTGGATGTTCTCGAGTAGAAAATCGTTGTCGAAGAAAAGAAAAAGGAACTAAAAAAAACACACAAAAAAACACGAGGAGAGTAGGACGGCTGAACGATTCCCCTCGACTGTAGAAGCATGCTGCTGACCGTCACCTTCCACCAGGAGTGGCTAATGGTCTCGCAGATATCTGATACTTTTTTTTTCGTTTGTTTCTTTTATTTAACGCTGCCGCTTTTCGAAGTTGACGGCTGGGTATAGAAATGAGGTGCCAACGTGCCGTTGGAATTTCAGCGGCCAGGCCACCCACGTGTCTTATGTGAGGAGCCAGCGATTCCTTATTCGAAATTTTGACGCCACCACGAAGTAAGAAACAAGCTTTTCTTACACCACACGACCTTCGTCATCATTGTTGTTTTGAAAACAAACTTATTCTGCCCTCAGACTGTGGGTTCTCATTTCATTGTCGGATTACAGAACATTGTACCTGTAGTTAATAACTTTAGTTCTTGCAAGCGCTGAATGCTTTGCCCACTTGAACTAGTTCGGAATCACAGATAACGTTGCCAGTAGAGTGCCAAGGAAGTTCGGGCTGACCTTGCTTACGCCTTTGGCGACGTGGTCGCTTACACGGATAACTCAACGGCCGGGATGTGATCTGATGGCCGTTTACGTGGCAATGTGCTCTGTAACACCGTGACGCTCTGCGCAAAGGCGTGGTTGTGACGATGCCGACACCAACGCAGGGTATGCGGCTTCTGAAAAGTTCTAACGCGGTATAGTTATAGAGCAACCCTGCAAATGTCGGCGTGATTGTAAAGGTCGGGGTGACAGTAGGAGTTTTACACAGATGTGAGGTGGACTGATCATCGTAACTCGAAACTCCATGCCATTCGGTGACTGCCTGTACTGAATGAATGAATGAATGAATGAATGAATGAATGAATGAATGAATGAATCAATCAATCAATCAATCAATCAATCAATCAATCAATCAATGCGCCTATCAAATGATAGAGAGGCGCGAGCACTGCCAACTCATCACATTCGCTCGAGCGTACCGAGGGTACCTGCGAGTTCCTCTGAATAAATAGAAACGCTCCATCAATTTTGTCGTCTCAGTAAGAACCAAGGCGCTTTTTTTTCCTTCGTCCAAAGAATTGCTGAAGCTCATAGCACAAAGAGCACTGAAAAGGCATACGCTGAAAACGCGCGACTACTATTATAGACACCTTCATTTACCGCAAGAAAAAAAAAGCAAAAGAAAAAAGAAAGCACGTTCCATCGCGTTGTGGTGAGAATCGGAGAGGAAAAAGAAAAAAAACACTCTGGAAGCATTTTTTCAACCGCCCATGCGCGGGTCAGCCACCCGCTGACGCGCGAATAAAATACCGAGGAGCGGCTCGTGGCCTGACCGACCTGAGCGCGCGCTGCAGCGCGCTTTTGCAAGATGCGGAAGCCGCACCGCTGCTCGGAGCGTGGCGTGGACGGAAGCCGTTTCGGCAGGTCCGTTCAGAACCGATCCGGTATGCCCGGGTGTCTCTCTCCCTTTCTTTCTTTTGCTCCTTGCTCCTTTCAGTGTTTCCTTATTTCTTTGCGCTTTTCCCCCTTACTTGAGCTTCTTTCTCGGCCTCCCCTCGACGAAGCGGCTCTGCACGCCTTTCTTTGGACGCGTCGTCACCATTAAGCTTCGTTGTCCCTTTCTCTCTCTCTCTCTCTCTCTGTATATATATATATATATATATATATATATATATATATATATATATATATATATATATATATATATTCTGCGCATCTGCCTTTTTTCTTCCTTTTGCCGCTTCGTGAGACAGTGCTTCGAGTTTTGGGGACGGCAGCAGAAACGTGCCACCACGGGAAATCCAGGTGCCCGTCTCCTCTCCGGTAATGGGACATGGTGTCATAATCCCGCACCTCTCTCTGTCTCTCGCGTTCTCCCCCTCCACCACCTTCCGCTACCCCCGCATTTTCGCGGGCTACGCGCATGCCTCCCCTTTTTGTTTGTTGCGAGTTCGTTTTGCCCTGCTTCTCGCGGCTTCCGCGCTCAAACGCTTGCACACCGAAAGACCCGAGGCTGAATTTCATAGTTTCGTTTTAAGGCGAAAGCCTCAAATGGCTCTTTGCAACGGCTCATACCCCACAAAGGCGGCGTCTAGTCCAGTGATGCTAAAATTGAAGAACGAAAGAACCTTTAGGTAGTGCCTGCCTTAGGTGCTTGCATGTGTTGTTGAGGAGGTCGACCTACGGCACCATGGACACGTTTACTTGACACTGAGGCTTGTTATGTATGACCCCTCCGATCGCGTAGCCTATTGCATTACCACGTGTGCAGGAGTGTTACACGTGTTACAGGAGCGTAACATGCTGCGGAACTTTTTGTTTCTCAGTGTTCTGCGGCCCCGTTAGCTGGTCACCTTCATTGTCATGTAGCCAGAATCATCATTGGTTGAAATGTACTCTAACGAGCACATTTAGTGTAAGAGGATTTCGTGGATACGGGAACTGTATGGACTAGAATTTACGCAGGATTCAGTTGGTAGCTTCAATTTCTCATTGCCCGTCTCGTCTTCGTTGATTATGCTTCCAACATCACGATTGGCTGGCACGTACGTGCTCTTACGAACAGCTCTAACGTAAGGACAATTATCTGAGTACGATTCAGAGCAATGGAGAAAGCTAGTCGAGCGTTGGAATATCAGTTCTGTAGAGTATACCACGGAACACACAGAAAATCTATCGTGCCAATTACGGCGGGATAGCCAGGTATACGCAAGTACGTGGTGATATTGCGATGTCCTACTTCCAGATGCGAGGATTGCCCTTCTGCTTCTGTTTATTGGCATCGGCGACGACGTCAATTTTTACGTCCACGATTCTTTAAACTCTGTTCTGCATCCTCGCGTTGTCAGTCTGCTTATCTGTCGGTCATCTTTTTTTTATCGTCTTCGACGCGGAAAAAGTACACCGGTGCTGTTTTTAGTTCGCTTACGCGCCCTGCTAGCAAACCATATATTATTTACCTTCACCTGTGCGTTCGTAGGAGAGGAAGATTGGTCGATTGTGCGCGCGTGCGTACGTGCGTGCGTATAAAGAAAGACAGACGATCCATGCACAACATATAGTCAGTCCATAGTTACCAGGACACTTTTGAGTCCTTCTGTTTGGTAGTGGAACTCCAATCTTGACCTCGTTAGATAAGACACCCCCGTGTTCACGTTTCTTGTGTTCGCGTTTCTCTTAGCGGTGGAAGCCAAGGAAAAAAAAAAAAAAGCGACAAGAGTGAAAGCGCTCCCATCAGCGCCGCGCAGCTCGCGGTGGAGCAAACGTGTCCCCCGACCACAAGACGCAGTCTCGAACACACGACACGACCCCGGCGTGACTTTCCCGTATACAGCGCGCGGCCCAGATTTCCGCGCGTTAAGGACCGGGGGCACGGCCGGCATGCAGCATAGGAGGGCTGGCAGCGCGGATCCTGTCGCCGCCGCCGTCCTCGGGCGTGTATCTAGTGCACCGCATTAATGTGACCCGTGCAAACACGACGACGCGTGCATACGCGTGCACACACAAACAAGCCGTCTCCATGCGCAAGAATGCGTGCGCAACCGTCACAGAGCTCGCTCCGCGGCTACCGCGTTCGCGACGATTGCGCCGCGGGAATAAGTGCAAGCGCCGGTGATGTAAGGGGGCCGAGTTGGCTGAACCCCTAAAGCCGAGAATCAAGGTCGGGACGCTTTCTCTTTTTTTTTTTTTTTTTTTTTTTGGCGTTAGCTTTCAAAACAGAAGCCATTCGCCCGGACGGGCGATCCACGGAGTGGGAATGGTATTCGTGGCTCGGTGCCAAGAGTGGGTGACATGTAAACGACGCGTTGAGGATTGCAGTATCTGTAAGTAAAATTAATGGTGACATGACACTGGTGACTTGTCGTTTTTTTTTTTTCTTGCGTTGAGTGAAGGTTCAAAGCCTATGAATCCTAAAGATAAATACCGACAAGCGTCAGAGTGCCCTAGTAAGTAACCGTGTTGCATTTTTTCGTAGGAGTTAGCTTAAATTTAAACACAGAGCAGGCGCATGAGGGCATCACGACATCATCAAACAGCGGATTTTCTCTCCATTCGTGCGATGGCTGCGGCAGCTACATCCAAGCGCACCAGGTTGAAACGAGTGTACTCTTGTCTTCCGTAGCGAGCTACCGCCGCTTTCTTCGAACGGGGTGCGCACGTTTCTAACCCTATAGCTTTTTTAGAGGACGGATACCGATGGTAGTGGAGTCTAAAGTGCGACGCTCTTCCTACTCCCTTCACGGCAATGGGTGACCCGGTGGAGGGCCGTGCGCAACGACTCCGCCTTCAGCGCGTGCAGGAGCGCTAAATCGCGCGGGAAAGTTCGAGCGAGGAAAGGGCGCCGGTCATTCCCGCGCTAAATCGCGCGGCAAAGACTCGCCTTCGCATCGCCATGCCGTGCCCGCCCGAACAAATTGCAGGCCGAAGCGAACTTTCAACCGCGGAAGAATAGGCGGTGCATGGGGTGCCAGGCGTCGACGCGCGCATACAATCAAAAAAGTTGGGAAGGCAACTCACTTTCTAGTTGACGTCGATCGAACGTTGTCACTCCAGCGCGACTCGCACGATAAACTATACGGTTCGCACGCCGGATTTCTATGCACAGCTCGGCAAGGAGGACGTTGTTTTTCGCCGACTTGCGCTAGACGTTGAATCGATTGATTGATGGATTTACCTGCTTCGTTATGGTACAGTGTAACAGGAGGCGGAAGGGAAAAGCCTTTCAAATGACGGCTTGAGGAGTCCTTCGCCCCCCTTTGTTAACAATGACAGAAGCTCTGCCTTTCATCTCTCTCCCTCCCTGCCCCCTCTCTCTTTCTCTCGATCTCTCTCTTTATATAGGCAACATCTTCATCCCTAGCCTTATGGCTAGACGTCGTGAGGAAATTTTGCCCTCTGGCCACGTCGCTGCATATGCGGCACTGCCAGATCAACTAGGACTTGACACTGACTCCAACCAAATAACTGAATTTGATTAGCCCGACCTTTCGGAGTGTCAAGTCCTAATCAATTTCCCAACCAGACAGGCAATTCTGTCGAAATGTTTAGCTTCATGCCAGATCAACTGTATTTATTAAAGTATCCTGTAAGTGTTTCCCAACTTTCGTTGTCGCTACCCCTTTTAAGTGCGCGTATAGTTTAGTGTGTGTTAGAGTTTAGACAACTTTACTAACGTCTCTTAGTGCTCCACTTACCAGGAACAGCACCACCATTAATGCACATCTTCGCAGGCTTTAACGCCGATTGGTGCGAATTTATCGAGTACCTTCCAGGCACATTGGTTTGCTTAACGTTGCGCTGTGGCCCCCACGTGAAATTATGAGGAGAAAGTAGGCCGATACGCAGGCCTTGGTACACTATTACGGAATCTTAACTTGTGAGACGACTCGCTTGAATCTTGAACAGCCGTGCTGTCGTGGTGATCGATCGGTTCCAAGACCACGTTCGTATGTATTAACTTCCGCTAGCGCTGCCCCAGATCACAGTCAGCCTTTTCTTGATTAATCAGGCTTTCCTTGAGCCGCTTATCACATCAAGTCTTGAATTTTCCTATTGAGATGTCACTCTGGGTCATTTCGGTTTCGGACGATGGCGACTGCGTCCTTAATCGCTTTATCAGATTTTTTTTTTACGACATGAAGTTGAACTGAATTAGCGTGCTCATTGCCGAGTCAAAACACGTGCCACTACTAGCGTTAGCGCCGGTAGATCTGTTTCAAAACCGTCTGTAGGATGAAATAGTTGATAAGTTTACTTGAGTGTAAAGCTTTCGCCAGTCGTCTGTAAGCAATTTCCTGTTCACCAATGGTAAACCAAAGCATGGGATCCCATGCAAAGTGAAAGTACATCGCGTGTTTGGAGGCAACCAAATGTCCGTAACACTAGCGCTGTCAACATTTCCACCATGGATATCTCATCATTCGCTTGGTTTTACGCATTTCGAACTCCCGACGTGCAAATAATCCAGGGGCGCTATAATGTAACGCTATTCCAAACTGTCTGTATTCAATTGCTGCAATCAGCCCTCCACGATTGGTAAAAAAAAATAATAATTTCCGGCCACCCCCACTTCGCCTTTCTGTCACGCGATGTCACGAAAACCTCAAAGACCGCGAAGATCTGACATGACGCGTGCACACTGATTATGCACTATTAGACCGAACGAAATCAAAACATTTATTTCCCCGATTCCACACCGTTCTCGCCAGTAGCCCTCTGCCATTTGTCGAAAGCTTTCGAGCTGCGCCTCCTTCGCCTTTCTGTCATGCCACGTCAAGCATCTGCGAAAACTCACCAAGTCAAAGTGACGTGTAAACGTTAAAGATGCATTAATATGCCAGACAATTTTTTTTGTTTCGGTATAGCCGGTGACTACGCCGTGCCGAAAGAAATAGGTGTCTGCCCACCGACTGCTCCGGCACTGCTGGCTACTCGGAGCTGCCGGGGGAAATGGATTTATTTGCGTATGAAAAAAAGAATTACGCTCCAGTGTAACGCTGTCGAGGCCCTTTGGTCACATATACGACATCACTCTGCCAACTTTTCTTCGCTGAGAATCCGTTTTAGCGACATTGCTAACCTCCCTTTAATTGCACGACGCCGCGATTTTTTACCCCGCCCCGAAAGGTAAGCGAGGAGAAACGGACCAATCGCAGACGCCGGCACTGCCTTCCTCAGCCGGTTATCTACGTTCACTGCAATAGCTCTATTCCACCGAAAATCTCTCCACTTCTGCGTGCTCGTCGCCTCTTGTCCGCCAATTAGGTAAGAAAAACGTGTCAACGTGTCATGGCTGACAAAAATCTGTCATGTAGTATAAAGGCAAGTATATACGTTATCCCCTTTGAAAGAAAACAAAAGTGACTTCCTGTACACGAAGAGAGCGTTTGATTGGGCAGTTCCAACAAGGCTTCATTTCACTGCTCGATGCTTATGGTGACGGTTGCGTAAATTTGGCGTCAAGTGATTTGAATAAGTACAGATTAGAGTAGTTTCACGTTTTGGGATCCCAGAAGCTTAAGTGGGGATATCCCTTTCTGCAGGTGCGCAATCTGACACTTTTTCCCCATTAAAATCCAGTACAGACCAAATACGCTAAGGAAGGAAGGAAGGAAGGAAGGAAAACAAGAGGTGAGAGGCAAAGAGGTTGACCAGATTAAGCGTGCGGTTGACTATGCGAAGTGCGCTTATAACGCTATGTTGACGGCATGAAAGCCAAGAACAATCGCCGTTCAGTGGCAGAGATTGCTAAGAACTCCTGGGCCCAGAAAGGCTGTCAAAGGAAAACAGCAGAGCAACAAAAATGAGTACAGTTGGAATGCCAAACGCAGAGCTGTGAAGAAGGCAGAGGGTTATACGTGGTGACGAGGTTCGGAAGTTTGCAGGCGCAGATTGCTTTGACTGACTAGTTAACTTCGCGCGGAGCATTTTTTTATCATGCAGTGAACTAATCATGAAGATGATAGCCGAAGTACACATGTCAGTGAGCACAGGCAACAGAGCTTACTAGTGAGCGTTGAGCGAATAGGAGAGATAGGAGGAAAACGGGGGTAACTCTGGAGCAGAGAAAGTTTGGCAAGCATGACAATTCAGTTCGAGCCATTAATCCGTACCGTGTTAGCTGCTGAAATAGAAAGCAGTGCGAAATAACGTGGACGGACAGGAGGCAGAAGTGGAGGAGAGAATCACTTTTTTTTTCTGCATACATCTAGTTTTGGTCACTTCACTGAGCTTTCCGTTGTTTCTACAGTGCTTGTCTTGTCCGCTTTTCTCCCTATGTGTCGACGTTTTCCTTTTCTTTTTCGTTTACATTTCCTATGCTGCATCCTATTCCAGCCAGGAAAGGGGATCTCTTCTCTATTGCTTTTATTTCCGCACGGCGCCCTGACGTCCCAGTGGAACCGCTGCCTTGTATAGTCTGACACCCAGCATGACACCACGCCGAAACTGACCTTGTGTATTCCGGGTCGTAGGACTGCCATCAGAGCTCCCGTGTGGACGAATGCAAGCATCCTTGACCCCCGAATTTTTTCGCACGCGGCGCTGTGATACACGCTACGCTATAGCGCAGTTCGTTAGGACCCCGACAACCCACCCGTCGTGGTGGAAGGTACGTTGCAAACTGTGGGACGGCTGTCCCCAGGTATGCGGAAGGACCACTGCCCCTGCTGGTTCGAGGAAGGACCCTCGATCGCTGGTGTACTGAGCGGGGGAAAGTTGCACGTGGCACAATTAGACCACGTGCAGTGAGTGCACTTTAGTTTTGCTTCCTGAGCAGTTTTCTTTCCCCTTAGTAGAAATGCCAGCCCGAAGTTATAGGCAATGTCAGACGGCAACGGCGCTTTGTGTTTTCTCTAGTTTTTCGGGTCAGTTGTCGTTCATTCTGCATAGTATGTTGATAGGTTATTAGCGCTACGGATCTCTCAATATGGCGAATCGTGACAGCTCAGATAAGTGACAGCTCAGACACACAACAAAATACGTTTTCCCTGCTCAGACCACCGTCGCAGAGAACTTGAGTTCCACCGTTTTTTTTTATCGTTCTTCTTTTTTTTTTAAAGCAGAATACACAAAGCTTTGATTCGGACTTCTCCGAGACCAAACATTTCAACCTAATACGTCCAAATTTATTCCAGATCTACCGTAACAGTATCTGCATTCGTAGCCACACTCTAGTTGGGATCTGTTGAAAAATAAATGCGATATCTATTGGAGGTGTAAAGAAAGAAATCGTAAAGGAAAGGCGAGGAGGTTAACCAGGCTGAGCCCGGTGGGCTACCCTGCACTGGAGAAGGGTAGCATTTAAAATTACGCATTTTCGCACAATATTAAGGTTACCTCGCACTCCTTATCCTTGAGAATGGTACTTTTCCCTATACGATGCTAATACAAGCCGTAAAATAATATCCCGCACAAGTTTGCAGCCGTGCAAGTAAAATTTGCAGCACGCAGCGCTGCGTGGATTTGGCGTCCTGCTTGCTGCTGAGCGCGAGGTCTAGGGTACGATTCCTAAGTGTGGCGATAGGTTTCCGATGGAAGTACAATGCAGAAAAAAAAAGCTAGAAAAAAAGATAAGGCTCACGTATCGTGTTTTGGGGACAAGCACAGAGACTCCGCGGGCGGTCACGATTACTCCCGAGCCATTTATTATGTACGGCGACCCCCACAAATCGCTCTGCAGCTTAGGGGCGTTAAACCCCATATTGTGTGGTGAACTTACCACTAGTCAACAATGTGCAACTGCCGAGCTAAGTGCCACATAATTAAAGTATACAAATAGGAAACGTGTGTTTCCATCGAAGATTACCTCGAGGCCTAACGAAGAACACCAAAAATAGGTACTTCTAGACTGCACAGCTCTTTTCGTTACTTAGAATGCAACGTCCAGCTGCAGAAAAAAATGTGTTTATTAATTTCTGTTGGCACCCGAAATTCGGGAAGTATCCTTGATGTTACAAGTTGCCTTCATGCGCGTATCTAAATTACCTGGTCAATTACACACACACGTTTGCGATACATTCCTGCCGCTGTTTTCCTGCAACGCAAGGAACTCGATCATGGCGCACAGTTTCTGAAGAACGCGTGACGAAATTTAAAATTTCTTGGGCTACTGTGCAGTAAGTTAAGTTAAATTGTGAATGTTTAACTACACGTAAATACACAGCAGACTATGAGGGACGCAGTAGCAGTGGAGGTTCCAGATTAGTTTTCGAAATCACTGCGCGCGTTCTTCAATGTGCACCTGAACCATGGTAAACGGGTGTTGTTGTTGCTGCTGTGTTTTCTTTACTTTTTTTTTCTGCACTTCGTCTCAATCTCATTGCGGCCACCGCTGCTCGGTAGCAAACCTACGCCTTCGTGATGAGCTGCAGAATGCCATTACGACTGAGCCACCACGATGATTAACTACTGCGCAGTGGTACTGCAGTTTCAAACAGCTCGCTGGCTCACAAACGCACCCTGCCTGATAGGATGAGCCCAAGTAGCGGGAAAAAAAGACACTTACTTCAGGGACGGGCAAGTGTCCTTACAAGCCAGAAACGTTCGAAAAGGGAAACAAGTGGGTGTGTACGTGTGTGCAAGCATGAAGCGGAGCCGTAAACACGGGAAGCAAGGAAGTCTGCGCACGCGCAGTTTTGTGTTTTTGCAGGAAGACATGTGTCACATTCTCCCGCTGCCAGGTGTGCGTGATCCGTGCGACAGCGTACATGCAAGCGTGCATGCCAGGACGCAGCGTCGCGAGAGATTCTTTTCTTTCACCGCATCACACATTACGCAAGTGGGCTCAACTAACGCCGTGACAAGCTGTACTAGTTGTTGTGGTAACATGTTTTTCAAGAAGAGTGAACAACAGCAAAAAAGGGGCAATAAAGAAGTTCTCATCTGCCTTATTTATGTGTGTTCTGTCGTCTTATTGTGTTTCTTTACCTGTTGTTTAATCTCACATAGGTGACCATGATTTCCTGCGCTTATGGAGTTTGACCAACGTAAAACAAAAAAAAAGATAACTATGGTGATGAATACTTGCTTTCTTCAAATTAAGTCAGTCTACGCAGGTTGCCCGTGAGGTATGTATGTCCCAGGACTTTACGTTATGGAAACTTATCACTAAAAGGTCACGAAAATTGCGGCGACAGTGGGCGCGTAACTTATGAGCACACGTGTTACCTTTCTCAGCAGAGTCTTGCCTAAATAACCTCTTTGCATTATTGTTATGCTGGTTCGCGCATGAAATCGGCTTTAAAGGATCGTGGTCCACGCACGAAACCACTTTCTTACTGCGGGGTAAACGATGACATGTCTTAACTCTGTTCAGGGCGTCCTCTAATGTCTCGAGGGGAAAGAAGTTTCAAGAAGCAGAACTCTGAACGTAAATACGCATGCAGGAGCACCACCCAACAAAACTCCTGCAACTGCGTCCACCTGTCCTATCACACTCGTGCGAGGGTAGGCATCAATTCTATAGTTGGCCCGCGAACACCGTTAAACCCAGTTTCACTTTTCGGGACTTCTCGGTCAGCGCCCATCTGAGTCTGTATTAACAACAAAGTTCTCACGCTAGAAATCTTCGTGAGAGCAGATATCAGCCAATCGCGAATTGAGACGTACCACTAAGGCAGCCGACCAATAGGAAACAGCCCGCAAGAGGAAACAGCACGCGTAAACATCCATGACCTCTAGGTAAGAACTTTTCATCGAACGACCATGAAAAATCTAATGCAGGGTTTTCCCCGAAGCCTCGATTTTGAGTGCCAGTGCTGTGCAAATAGCCTAGGACAACTTAATTACCTGAACAAGTTATATAGTAAGCTTTACGGCGAACCGCGGCGGTATGGCCCCGCGTACACATTTCGCATTGTAACAGCCTCGCAATGGGCCGTGGTCGCTCCCTGCACAGGTCCTTTGACCTCGCTCACCACGGTCCCAGCACCGTTCTTTGACCCTTCGAATGCGAAAAGCATCACGGAGTATTCTTCAACGTAGTGTGGATCTAGGTTGCTCATTTCGAAGCAGTCTGGGTACTTGAACTTTAAAAGGTGTTTCCTTGAAATCGTCGTGTGTGAACCCGCGCTCACTGTGAAAGTGCTGATGATAGCGCAACGTTTGGCTGATATTTTGGACTGAAGAACCACGAACCACGACCTGCACGAGAAAGCTCGCGTTGCTTCACCAAAATGTGATTATAAAGAAAACTCTATTCATTAGGATTTCGTACAACTGTACTTTATTTACTGCACTACTTTATATGAAAAGTATTACTTCTCACCGTCATTTAGATCACCAGCATGACCGAAGAATACTAGGCAGTTTTAATTACAGTTTATTTTTTTTTGCACGATTCACGCGGCATTCCAATACTTTAGCAGCTCGAGATTTATTCATAGCAGAACCATGTTTCCCTAAGTAGTGTGCTACGTTGCTCTGTTAAAAGCTTTAAAGGAAATATTGTGTGGTTACTGTTTCTTTGGTTTTTGGAAACATCTTGCTGCAAGATCGCATTCTGTAGACCACATCGTTCGATAAAACACACGACACGATTACTTGCCCTGTTTGTGAAGAAAAAAAATGAGAATTGCCTTTGTCTGCGCCCCTCGTAACGTTACGTCCAAAACATGGCGGCTGTTACGTAATCTGGCCCCTTCCGATGTATGACCTTGTCTAAGCATTGCCTTAGACGTTTGCTTTCATTAATCGCTGGGAGTGTGATGAGGGTAATGGTTGGTACCAAGAAACGCGTAGATGAAGGCAAATTTGCATTTTTTTTTTTTTCTTGAGCAACCAGACGTAAAAGTTCTCCGTGTAATGTTGTGGGATGCGGAGCACATAAAATGCTGTCTTGCTGAAAAACTTGCGCAAGAATAAAGCAGCTAAAAGTGCAAAAGTGTTTTTTAAAGGGCTTTAAACAAGAAACTTCAGGTCACTTGAACTTAAGTTACTTGTAGCAATTGTAGTAATTTTAGCATCAAACTCCGTGGTCGTGCCATGCCCTCGGACCCTTTGTCTACCTCCTCTTCGCTACCAGTCTCAGAGGCCGTGCTCTTTCCTCTCTTCTACCTCAATATCGTGTCTAAGTGCTCCTTTGTCAACAGACGACCACTGATCGCAGACGACGCTGGCGAGTCGTGACCGTTCCATTTACTGCTGGACTGCGCTGATAACACTGTGTACAGACGCGCTCCGCTGGGCAGCACGCATCATTTCGCCGAAGGCGTGTCTTCCGTCATTGCATAAACATAGATAACTGAAGGCAGACGGCAAACATCGCTGCCTCTGTTTTTCGAGTAACATACGTTGTAATTTTCGTTCTTATATATATTCGTTTTAACTGCAATGCAAAGGAGTTGTCTTTTCTTCGAGGGGTCAATGGAATGCTTTCAGTAGCCATTGTTTAACTTGACACGCTTAATCTGGGAATCTCCTGTGTTTACGAACGGATATTTGGCATCTGTGTTTGGGAACACACACACGTTACCCGCTATTTTTCTGCCTTTTACTAAGCTAGATATCGTTTGCATGACTGTTGTCGCGAAATCCAATGAACGAAAACGAGTACTCTTGTTTCAAGGCAGGAAGGAAAATGGCATACAATACACAAGAAATTATTAAAGACTGCATCAACTAAACAGTCAGCCGTTAAAAAAAAAAAAAAAGAAAGAGGAAGGCAATACTTGATATTTTGGTCGCGAAGTCATAGCTGATATAAACATCACTAACGTTACCACAAACGGTGAAGTTTTTTTTTTTTTTCTTGTCACGAGGTGTTCATTGACGAAGACGCCACAGAAGTTACGACAGACACGCATTCGATATATTGTTAACTAATAGGAATTGTCACGAGTGTTTGCTGAAATCCTCATCACTTGCCTGTGGCTTCATCTAGATTTCAGATAACTTTGGAAGACCCATCGCGCAAGCAGCGATGACTGGCTTGCTCAAGGCGTTTGTTCATTTTTTTTTTTTTTCATTGTGGAAAGTTTCCCGCAGACTAATCCAAGACAATTCACAATGAAGTGAAACCACAACGAAATCAAACGAACTAGCCTGCCTTTCAGTCTTATTGGCGTTCTTTTTTTTTTCACTTGTCATTTTAGGATCTTTCTTCAAGACGTCAGTGATTTGCTACTAATTCGATACGTTGAACTAGAGCCCCGCGCTTAAGCCACAAACACATCTGATAGTCCCCATTCAGCAGTTGTCGGTACTTCCTCCTCTGCGCTTTCTCGAACACCGCGCGGTTTATGCAGCAATGGCGAACTATTGAAATCCAAATTCTAAATATACATATACTAAGGAGAGCTCGAAAGCGTTTTTCGTCAAGCTTACCAGAAACAGCAATCGATGTGCGTCATATCCAAATTTCGGCCCCGCTGTCAGACTGCTGAGAAGAAAACGTTGCACTGAAGCGAAGACAGAAGACCCGCAAGCAGGTAGACAGGCGGCTCACACCAAAAGACGAACAGTCTTCACTCCAAAAGTCCGCTCTCACAAGACAGACTAGCTAGCTAGAAAAGCCAGCCAACGAGCCGTCGACGACACCAAAACAGCACGTCGCAAGTCCCCACTCGAGTTGCAACAGCGTAACAAACACTCACGGCAGGTTGACCGTGTAGGACACCTTTGAAACAGTGCTCAGAAAGAACGCGGGCAGTGCCGGCAAGTGACGGGGACACAACGCGTGCTGGCGAGACAGGAAAGGTCGGTGGGGGCCTCTAAAGGGTTGCGAAACGGGCGCCGCGGAGAGTGACCACTTAATTCTTCACGACACGAGAAAAAAACAAGGCTGCAACAAAAGCCGCAGCAGAAGCAGTAGCGGCAGTGACAGCGGTAGGCACCGGCGTGTAGCAGACGACAAGATCACGAGAGGCGAGAAGCAGACGACACACACACACAGCCGCGGCAGCCGTCGGTCCACGCGGTCAGCCGGCGTTGCGAAGTTTGTCTTTGGGGCCGAAAGCGAAACTGCCGGCGCCGTGAAATCGCGATGGAGGAGGCGACCGGAGAGGAGGTATGAAGCCGGCCGCACGAGAAGCGAGGGCGCGCTAACGTACGCCAGAGAGAGAGAGCGAGGGAACGGCACGCAAGGCGGAGAAGGAAAGAACAATAGCGAGGCGGTATGTGTATATATATTTATTTATTTTTTCTCCGCCACCCACCACGCACGGGCCAGGCCGTAAGGGCTGACGGCGACAAACAAGCGAAGAAGAGAAGGAGGAGGCTTCGCTCGACCACGCGCGTTTTCGCTGCACTTCGTATCTCCGAAACCTCTCGGGAAAAAAAAGGTGCAGTGCACGCAGAAACACGAACTTTCTGTATCGTCGGCTAATCAACGAAGCAAGGGAGCGACCTGAAAGCAACCCGCGTCGTCAGCTGTTGTTCGCAGCTCCTTCCGCCCCCCCCCCCCTTCCAAATGCCGTTTGCTTTCAAAAGCTCTCCAGGTGGTCGAGGCGATCGATGTTTACCAATTCGTATGGCGTGAGAAGTTCGTCGAGTTGTATTCGGAAAAAGTTAATCTGCACCTGTTGTTCTAGAAGCTTATGCTGCATTGTTTACTGATCACAGAAATTATTGTCTGCATCCAATATAGAAAGAGAGGCTAATGCCCCCTTGCTTCAGCGAGCGGTTTCTGAACAGCCAATGATAGGAAATTGAGCGACGTGAGAAGTTCGCGGCGCGCTTTTTTCCGTAAGTTCATTCGCATAAAGTGTCGCAGAAGCTTAGCTGCATCGTCCGTTAATAATAGTAATATTAATAATAATGAATCGGGTATTTGAATGTACTGTAACGGAGCTCAGTCCAATGTCGTCTGCCGCCAAAAACTGGCTGCAATGCAGAAGCCGCGTAAGAAACGAGTGGCCCGTAATCAGTATGCTTTCACTAAGTTTTCAAAAGGAAAAAGAAACAGCTGATGCACGCATTGACGAAGTGAGCGGCGCATGTGCGTTAAGTGTTCCGTATGGAATCCGTATCGGCCAACCCACTTCCTTTGTTGTGACATATGCCGCCACTTCTTCTGACGCATGACTTGGTTTCACTATATGGAAATATATGTTGCGCAGAAAATTAGTGCACTGAGGCAAAATTTAGTGTGCACTGGGGTGTGTCACGGGAGAATAGTGGAAGCACAACTGACCACCTTAAACCTCAGTTGCCTCCTCCACCCGACACCCTCGTTCTGCACACGCACACACACACACACACACACACACACCTTCGTTTTCTTATTGTTCTCCATTTGATGCTGCCCTAAATTCACTTTTCTGTTTACGAGACGTTGTAAGCAGAGCACTAAATTGTACTGCGCACTATGAGGCACCTCAGCCCCGTAGCCTTCGCAGTACTGCGCGCATCTAGACGTGGGGGGCAGTAAAGCACGCTCGGCGCGGAGGCGAAAGCTGCGTGCTCTTGTGCCCTCCACAGGTTCCTTATACAGCATTTGCGGCGCTCACTCGGTCGAGATCGGTGGCGCTCGCTACGAGGGGCGAATGAAAAAACAGTCACCGCCGCCATCGATGTGGGAGGCAGGGAGGAAGAGGAGGAGGAGAACGAAGAGGTCATCGGGTGGAAAGAGTGCGGGTAGTTCACCTGGTGGGCCCCTCCCGCTGTCTCTATTCTGCCGGCTGTGACAAACGGACGGTTGACGGTGTCTCTCTTATTCGCGCACCCCCACTCCCCCCCCCCCTTTTTTTTCTGCTCCAGGAAGTGGCGTGCCGGCCTATGCAGTAGATCTATGGCGTTTCCGATAAAAAGGACGTTGTGCTTTGTGCCAAAAACCACGTTTTAACTCACGCGTTAGGAGGTGAAATGCTAGAACGGAAGAGAACGGAAATAGGTAAGGGTGACAGGCAGTCCGCCATCCAATCCTCGCCTAACTTACGTTGGTCCGCCAATTCCTTTTTCGCAACCTATACTGCGTACGCATCTCGACTTAACCCGAGTACGACGGTTTTTCTAGATATTATCTTGAAGATTTTCGCGAACTAGTAGACTGTTCCTTTCACTTTTATTTCGCCGATTTGTGTTAACGTTCTAGTAATTGTTGTGCTGACCCACATGGGCGATCTCAACGACGGGTTCTTACTCTTCCTAGAAAGTTCGCAAAGAAAGCAAAGATTGGGAGCACGTTTTCCAATATTCTTCAATTTTATCTCGAACTGTTATTTAGGATGCATTCGCTCGACCTGCAGAGCGTACAGTTTTGTTACAAAAAAAAAAAGAAAATTAAAATAAGTGATCCCGCCTTTCGTGGCAGTGTCGTCAAGCAGTGGATCAGGAAAACAGCAAATTTTAGTGAAAGGCCGGAGACTATGTTGTCCCGTGTCCATTCAGTGCTAAAAAATTTCTAGCGGACGAATATTTTGCTGCTGCAGCACTGCAGTTGAACACACGAATTCCAATTCCATGGATCACTGCTTGCCTTTTTACACCATCTTCCGGTATAACCACATCCCCTCGTTGACAATAATGGGCCCTTGACGGCATTTCTGAGACGATAGCAGGCCTGCAAAGACGTTTCGCTCAGCCGGAACTACTGATCAAAGTGGGCCTGCACTCATGCTCACGTTGCGCTGAAACTTTCCACATTGGCAGCATAGTACCAGAACACACACCTCGGTGAGCGATGGAATCATAACGGGAGGAACGGCATGCACATTCTCGGTGACATCTCGGATCGTTTATGAAAACGTAACCGTGTCCGAGATCTGGAGATGCCAAAAATGCACGCGTTCCGCATAATTGGGCGTGCTTACGATCTAGATCAAGGCACGTGTTCACGAAAAGCTGTTACGCCAGAATTGCTTGTGAGATAAACTTCGAGCCCATCCTTGAAACACAGCGAACGCGAGCGACCAACCGCTGGCAAATGAAACGAACGTAACACTAAGCGAATTTGGCTCCAGGAGCACGAACATAACATGAGCTTGCATGAGCTCGGCAAAAAGCTCGTTGCATAGGAATGAGACGTGTGCTGAAGCATGGATCGTTGTCGTTTGAAATGTCGTTTCATGCTCTTTGTATCTCTAGCGACTGGGGTCGGCGACGCGAGGTCGATAAACGGAAACCTGAGCGCTATCTATCCGGTGTAAAGTGCCTACACACAATGTTTCTGGTGCATGTAAACTCAACTTGGGTACCGTGGCACTCCCTTTTTCGCGGCTCTGTTCCCAAAAGGTTTAGAAAACTAACAGCCGAGATGTCACCAGTGTTCTGCCGTCATTGTCATCATTTTGTTTCATTGCTTCTTTTCACTGCTTCACCACTGCATGGGATTTTTTTTTCATGTCTCCTTACGACCTGCTACACTATGAAGGACAGACACTTCTCGCGCCGTCTACATATGGGCAATAGAGTGATCTATATTGGACAGATACTACTATACATGTGCCACAAGACACTGCATGGTCGAATGACTCTGCTCTGCTGTGTCACCCTGCTGAGTAAAACTACAGTAGTGTAGGTATAACCTCTACCGGCGCTCCATGTACAATCGCATACATCGCGATCACTAACAAAGGCTCCGATGAAAATAATGATATTAGAATGTGTAGCATCTTACTGAACCTGTTCTGCAAGCTTGAACAGCATGTGTAAAGTGCTTAAGTAAGACGACTTCGAAATTCATTAGGGAACCTGCACTAAGCGCAACATTGAAGCGCTCTACAGATGATTAAAATAAAATCCGTCCGGTCCACGTATTCTTAGCAACGTTCAACGGAATCGACAACTGATGTGTCGAGAAAAGCACGGTATTCGAACATTGCAGCTAAGGCGGAAAACACACAGGCTTACAGTTTCTTTTTCTGCCAGAAAATGGCAGGCTACCATTAAATACTGAACCATATCTCCAACCATCCACCACCAGGCGGACCATGACACTGAGATGCTGTTGGTTTAACATAACAGGACGCCTAGACAAATGCCTTTAAATTTTCATTTGTTCCATAAACTATAGCCGAGAGGAACCAGCTCCTACCGATGTCATTTAACAGCATCAATTATGTTGAGAAGACTGCTTCCAATAACCAATGTTTTGTTGTACTTCGATGGTTTAGAATTAAATATCCTGGTTCAGGAATGATATTTACTGTTGTCCATACTTTTTTCTTTATTCTGCATTTTGTAATTATCGAATCGTTTTTCAATTGTCCAATTCTTTTTTCCACTTAGCAAATGTCCAATTAGCCATGTCTTCATGTACTTAAATGCTTAACATTTCACAATGCTTGTTCTTGAACAGTGTTTTTTATTTTTAAACTGATTTTTCTACGGCGTATATTACATATTCATCGTTCTAATAGTTAGATCCAACTCCTATTAGCCACCAGTACAAACTCTGCCGAACTTTGCAAAATAATATAAATAGAGTATACAGCTGGTTAATAATAATAATAAATTATGAGGTTTTACGTGCCAAAACCACTTTCTGATTATGAGGCACGCCGTATTGGAGGACTCCGGAAATTTTGACAATCTGGGGTTCTTTAACGTGCACCTAAATCTAAGTACACGGGTGTTTTCGCATTTCGCCCCCGTCGAAATGCGGCCACCGTGGCCGGGATTCGATCCCGTGACCTCGTGCTCAGCAGCTCAACACCATAGAGCCACTGAGCAACCAACGGTGGGTATACAGCTGGTTGTTTGAGATCGATATCTTTGTCATCCTGAAACAGGTTCGCTTCTTTCACTGCTTTGGAATATGTTTTACATGAGGCCCGTTTTCAACTTGCGGGACAGGCGTTTTCCTACTTTCGTAGAGATGAAATAGTTGATTCTCTCATACCTGACGTTCCTGTAGCGAGTTCTCGCACGGTGACCACATTATGTAAGCTTGACAAAGCTCATTGAACAATTGACACTTCCTAACACATTCGGCGTCTGTACGCTTCTGGTGCTTTTGAAGGTGCAAAAAAGGCGGCAAAATAATTCTCAATGGACAGAAATAATTGGCACCTGCGAGGGATAATCTAAACCTTTCTTGTGCTCGATTCTGGTTCTTTTTTTTTCTTTCATTTTTTTTGGCATCGACCATTCATCGCCGGACCATAATGGTGCTAACGTGGGCACAGCGCCACTCGGACCGCTTACAAAGCACAAAAATAAATGAATAACATTGTAATAGAGTGTAATAGAATTATTCCGGCCCAGTGTTGTTATTCACAAGGGTGTACAAGCAGTGAAAATGCAGGTCATGACATTTTCAATTCAAACTGTTTGGGCATGCTACAGCCTGTTGAACAATGTGACTGACTCTCTGTTTCTTTTTTTTTTTTTTTTGGTTCCACGATTATGTCAATTTGGTCGCACGTGCCATAGCTGTAATAATTGTAGAGCACTGGCTGTGGCAGATCTCTGCCACAAGCGCCTTATTACAACCTAAATACCGACGTCGAAGCCCTGCAACGGAACGGCCCTCCAGTTTTGAGAAATGGCTCCTGCCTCAAGATAGACCGTCGCACGTGGTCTGAGTTCTTCAGAGTGGTTCCTTCAACTCGAAGGGGTACTAGAAACCTGCATAGTACCTATCTTAACGAACGCCTTTAAATGGCTGCCGCTGTCGACACTAAAGGGCAGCTTAGATTTCGAATTTTCGGCATGTGAGGTGGCCAGTAATGTCTGTAAGCTCTTTTCAATTCAAGGTCGGCTTCGTCGTCCACACTTGACGAGAAGTGAGTCGCTATACGTTCTTCAAAATACCTTAGTATCGTCGACTGGCATTTTTCTTCCTTTCATGCGTACAGGGTGTATGAGGGGACATTGCACTGGCGCGTAAAAAGGACACGGATAGGAACACGAATAAGACACACCAAACGCTAGCTGTCCGAACCTGTCCGTGTCTTTCTTTAGGCGCTAGTGCAATGTCCCCTTATACGAATAACCACTAACTATCCCAGCTTTCAGCCTTTAAGTACAGAGTGTATCAGCTAACCTTAGGCAAGCGGCTACAAGCAAAAGAAACAGGTTTAAGATACACGGTGAAAAATACAATTTTTAGTAACTGTGGTGGTCGGTCTTCAGAGGTCTGGCGACCGAAAGCCATATATCGTTTTTTAGGACCTTCCACAACGCTTTGTTAATCTTGTTCTTTTTTTTTATTTGAACAACTTGGCTAAATTTAGCTGGGACACACTGTATAACGCGGCGCTACTAGCTCTTGCTTTGTTATCTCGGCTCCCTCCTGCAGTGGCTGCAAGCCCTACCTACGGTGGGCATACCCTGTTCATTTCTTTTATCTCTCTCCTGTTTGCCGCATTGTGCAGGATAAACTAAACACACCATGGCTCGGCATATCGTCTCCAGCCCGTTCATATTGCTTTACAACGCGTTTTCCTCGCTTTGCCAGAATGACGGCAACCTGTAAGCTGTTTTCGCAAGCAGGGGAGTTTCTCCTCCTCCTACTGTCTCTTTTTTTTTTTTCTTCTTACTGTAAGCATACGAAGAACGCTCTCTTATCTACGCTTTGTCAGAACGTGCCAGGGTGCCATAGAAGTGACTTGTGCCATATAGTAGCCGTATAGTATCACACGGGATAAATAAGCACTAGACTTAAAGGGCAGACCAAGAGAAAGTTTACTGCTCATGTCATTGAAGCGTACATTTGCCCAGACGAGTAACAACGGAGCCGTAACAACCAGAAAGGAGGAAGAATTCACTTTACTCCTGTGCACGCAGTCGAGAGCTCAGGGCTGCCCCCTGTGATGAGCCTGTCTGCGCCACCCAGGTAAACCCTGTACCTCACCCTGTACTTTAGTGAACTCGTTCACGTCATTTTGATGTCATTTTCTTGCGCGAGCGTAACGATTTCCGGCGCGGGCTGCGGATTGTTGAGGAAAGACGACCACTGGCAGAACGCCTGTCAACTTTCGCAATCAACTTTTGTCCAAAGAGATTTTCTTGGCGCCTCGGCCGCGTCCCCTCGTCGCCGAAGAGATGTTCCAATGGCTGTCAACAAGTTCCTGAACGGAGGTAGTCTCGATTTGAGACTTTGAATAGACTTCGCCGATCACGCTGATTGAAAACATTCCCTTCGTCCTTATCGTCAACACTTCTTTCCCTCTACTTTTTGTTTAGTCCCATTTCCCTTCCACAATCTTGAATAATATGATCAGAACTTTGGTTCAGGCCAACCTAAAAGATTTTTCATCATAACAAATGTCTCTCCCTCTCTCCCCCTTTGCACCGATTGAAATGTATGGCTACGTGCAGATGTTACCACGGCGAATCGCCGAAAGGAATGTTTAGCCTCCACATCTCGTCGGCTGTAGTAGTTGCATGCAGCGCAGGCGAACCGAATGGACCCGCACGCAGCACCTCCCGGGGCTCAGTGCCAGCCATACGTAACCGAGGATGTGAAGACAGTCCGTGTTTGTTTCTTTCTTTCTCATCCCCAATGTCTCGCTGACAGGTGTAGTTGCAACGCCAGTGTCGACGCAGCTAACACACACATGCTCGCGCACGAAACACCGGCAACCGCGCGCGCCACTGCAACCGGCGCGTGAGTTCGCAACGCGCAAGCGCGTTTCCCATCTCCGCTCGCCCGCTCGTTCGTCGAGTCGGCGGCCATTACGCAGGAATGCGCGGCGTTAACGAGCGCGTGGTGCCAACACCTTCGGGCCACGTGCGGGCGATCTAGGCGCGCACGCGGGCATCTTTTAATCCTGCCCCCTTCTGAGGCCCTGCGCGTAACTCGCAGCAGGGAGAGCGCGCTGGAATGCAGCAACACTGTGTGTGCCCACAAACACGCACGCAAACCGCGCGTGCCCTTACGCAGACAACATTGGCAGGTACACGCACACAGATGCTTTCGTTTTCGTTTCTTTCTGCCATTATGCGGCACTTAGAAACTAGATAGAGTAATCAGTGGCGTGAGCTTCTGTGGCTGAATGTCTTAACAAAGCAGTTTAGAGCTTTAGCTTGTCTCTTTTTTTTTCGCTTTGTAGTTCCTGCTTTTGCCATTGTTTATGTTTTACCCGTTTGTTCGCTTTGAAGAAATGGTTGTTCTTTTCTATTGTCTGCTTTTGCGTAAGCATAATTTCCTGTTCAATATAAAAGCACACATGATCTTTCGCCAGTCATTCTTGTTTGTTAATTTGTTCCTAGCCTCTCACAAATTCTTTTTTTTTTTTACTTTTGGTGTCAATATAACGCTTCATCTGAATTAGCAAGCGTTGCATATAGCACGCTGTGACCTTTAACTTACATTAAACTCTCTCTCTCTCTCTCTCTCTCTGTGTTATCTTGTTTCCATTGTACATTTTCGTATCAATTGAATCACGCACCCCGTACGCTAATGCTTTCTGGAGAAGGTATAAAGTCTATGTCAACAAACAAAGAACGACGTATTTCAGCGACTCATTGGTCTTCGAACTCATTAACTGCAATGTAGCAACATGCAGTCACTGTGAAGACAGCCACCTGGTTTTCTCGTGTGCTTGTTCCTCAAGTTATGACCCTCATGGCATACATGCATGTGTGAGGACTCATTATAGTGCGCGGTGCAACTTGTCCGCGTATTTTGTCAGTGTGTGTTCTCATGCGTCGAGTAGGACTATAATGGGGCCTCATTTGCTCTCTTTAGAAAACTCCTCGTCAGATTTTCCAAATCTATGACGTTTTTTATTATCTTACAATATCGTTCATACAGGTATTACTAATATGTCGAAATGAGTAGCCGTCACCATTACAAGGTGTCAATATTTCTCTTGTTTTCATTTCACTAACGGGATGGCCAAGGATTCTTGGCCTTTCTTGGTCATTGCTTTCTTATCCCACTTGGTCATTTTTCGTTTATCATCGCCTCCTTGTGTCAGTCGGCTTCAAAAATATCTGTTGAAATGAATCAGTCGTTGGATTCTTGCTGTCAAGAATCTAGCAATACAGGGGCTCCCGGGGAGGAGGAAGAGGGAAAGTAGAGGGCGAGAGAGTTGCGTTTGAAGACTGCGCAACAGTAGACAGCTTTAGAATAGCGATTGTCGCCTTAAGCGCATTAAACTGAATCACCCTTACTGGACGTTACGGTGCGCGTCCTTTCAAGACATTTAGTTTACCGTACGGGAACGCAGACGTAAGGAAGACGTTAAAAAACAAGGGGCCTCGTGCCCCTTGTTTTTTGCCTCGTGCCAAACGTATCCAAGCCAAGACAAGCCATTCCCAACTATCCTGTTGTTGCTATGCCGACGCGTCTCGTTAGGCCTACGGGCGCCGGAAACGCCGGAAGATCTCAGAAATTGGACGTGCTATGCGCTCATGCATAACGTTTCAGGTGAGTTTAGAGAAAGCGAAAGCTCATTGCAATCGTTGCTGGCGATAAAGGCGAGTGAGAGCGCAGCCATCTCGAGAATTCCCGCTGAAGCCGGAGCCATGGGTGCCGCCATGCTCGACAACGCTATTTCTTAACGCACGTAAATATTCGAACGTTAAACTCGCCGGATAACGTATAGGCGCCGACAAAAGTGGTATACTCCACGCAGCGGGAGCCGGAGAAGCGGCACACTGCATCGCGACGCCATCTACAGGCGGCATCTGGGATCGAGACAGCCTATGGGTGCCCTTTATTATCGGCAGACATGATCTCAGATGCTGCCTGTAGATGGCGTTGCGATGCAGTTTGCCGTTGCTCCGGCTCCCGCTGCGTGGAGTATACCACTTTTGTCGGCGCCTGTACGTTATCGTAGCGCACGTAAACTGCAGAAACCCAATAACATTCAGAGCATGCGCAGTGATGACAACGCTCTTTCTTACCGTACGTAATGCGCTTACGCCTGGTTGCAAACGTTAAAATAAAACTGTCTATTCCCGCATTTCCGCAACGACGCTGTACGCTGAGTGAACCGTGCGGTGCGGTTCACTCAACCCTAGGGCGGGCACACCACTAAATGGGCGCGTCGGGGGCATCGCTTTCACCGCGCTAATCTCTTCCTCACCCCTAATTACACCAAATTGCGTGCCATGATATAAATCGGCTATGTGGCGCTGTTCCTGCATCTACTGTCACTCCACGCGAACGCTGTAGCTTAGTTGCGTCCGGCACATTAGGACCTACTGAGCACAAGATCAAGCCGATACGCGGTTATCCCCGCTCGGTTAAGCATCGTCGATAAATCGTCGAGTCGGATTATTTCACATTCTCGCTGGTAAGGTGGTTAGGCACACCGTACCACGGTTACGCAACTAACTGTCCCAATGGCTAGGGCACATGGTTTAGCGTACTCCTCCCAGGGCCTTCTGATCTGGGAAGTAATCCCGTTTAACTGAATTCGTCGCAACTAATGACTGGCGCAACGTAATGAGTACCATCGGCCAACCTTCCTGCGCACTGCGTTGCCTTCGCAGCCAACTTTTTTCTCTTAATCTCGCCGATAGGGTATGGCCTACATTGGTTTAATTAATCTCGCGTTATACTCAAACAAATAGGGTATTACCTGGTGTTTCCACGAAGTCTTTCAGTAATACTTAAAAATGGCCTGTCAGAAATAAAAATACGGTTCCTTCAGATGCAAGTCGTCAGTGGTGGTGACCACGTGTTGTCAGATGATATGTGGCAATTAGTTGTTCGTTAACACAAATCTCTTAATTTACTTCTAAACATCTAGTTTCAGTGGGCTCATAGTAATCGCGAGATTGAATCGAGCTCTCCGTGCAAGCCATATCAACTTTTGGATTTTCATAGGATGCGACTACCGGCAGAAATGCGTCACAACAAATTCCGGCTATCAGACCGCGCGAAACCGAAACTGGGAAGCTGCAGCGAGCGCAAGGCCGCGCCCGTCGAGGCCACGTTCTGCTCACGTCGACCAGCAACGGGCCGCCAGCGCGCTGCAGTTCCGTGCTCCTCGCTGTCTTTAACTTACAAACCAATTCGATATTCCTTGTCTTCGCTAAAGCTTTTGATAAAGTACGCCACAAGCGCCCTATGCTAAAAAATAAAATTCTTAAACTCGCACCCGTCTGTAATAAATTGGATTAAGAAATTCATGATTAACCATTCGCAGTTAGGATTCACAAACCACTTGTCCGGCACGCTTAAAGCATCATCAGGTCTGCCTCAATGCTCTGTCCTCGGTCCTCTCCTAATCCTAATGTACATTAATGGTCCTACCCCTGCATGCATCTTCATATATCCGCATGTTTGCTGACGACTGTGTTACTTACAGAGCCATTACTAGCTCATCTGATCAGATATTACTACAGCAAGACCTCGACCTCATTCTACAATGGTGAGATGACTGGCTATGGCCCTGAACCCTAATATATGCAAAATTATTTCCTTCACTCGTAGTCATAACCCATTTTACTTGCCTTGCAATGTCGCCAGCGGTCAGACATAGCGTAGCGCCAACTTTCAGAGCAGTTCACTCTTAAATACAGTTGCAACCTTTGGGGTCTACATCTGTCCCACAACAATACTCGCGATCTGCCTTGCTTGCGTTTCCTTTCTTCAAAACCTAGCGCTCACTACTTTCCTGTCGAGAATGCTGTATCACGCTGATAACGCGCATGCCATTCGTGACCGGCCTTGCAGCGCTAAAGGAAATGCGGGCAAGACAGATGATTATCGTTGTGGTTCGAGATGCACCCTCTAAAGGGTGTTTATTATTTTTAAAGAGTGTTGAGTTCAAAGAACCGAAAATGTAAAATATCACACACACACACACATATATATATATATATATATATATATATATATATTCACTACCGCGCATGTGCCTTTGTGTGCCATGAGCCGTCACCGTTACCCTCTTCCACAAAATGTGCAGCTTGTCCATGTCGAAATTCGAAGCAAAAGTATAAGCTCACCCACACCTCCATCCCCCCCCCCCCCCCCCCGCTTCCTCGCCCGCCCCACGTGTCCATGCTAAATGTGCTAAGAAGCTATACTCTCGGTTCTCGCTTTGCGGCGCTGCTGTTTCTTTTTTTCGGCGCACCTTAGTTGCGAAAGCAGCGCACACTATACGCAGGCACTGGAGGATAAAGCTCGGCGTAAACATCGTTACACGGAAAGACGATAGCGGCAGCGGAGAGGTTCGCCGTTCGCACGAAGCACGGTGTGTTCCGGTAGCCGTTTATGGTTACTGAGGCAATATGGGCGTTGATACCCTAGGAATGCGCTGCAATAGCATTATGACGGCGGAAGCCGGTGGAGAATAGCGTCGAACCGGCCGAGTAACACTCTCTGGGAGTCAGTGCGGCGATTTTGCCCTGTTGCGGGGCGTAAACATTTGTTCTCCGTCTTATCACTCGCGGTCTGTGGGCACATTACGGACAGCGCGGGACGTACGCCTTCCACGTGCGAGCCCACGTCCGACGCGGTCGTCAAGTACCTGTGTCGCTCCATCGGCTGTCCACTTGTACGCGTGAGAAAGGCCATGCAGTTTCGCGCTCACGCTACTAAAAGTAATCTGGCGACAAAGTTATTCAATCGTCACGGGAATAATGGGTTACACTAAATGGATCTCGATATCATTCAATGAGAATATTGTCACGTGGTACTGACGGTGACGAAGTCAGCAAAACCGTGATTAACGAAACTAGCGTTTTATTGGGCGAACTTGCGCCCTCAAAAGCAGGCTACACTCAAAGAACGATAGCGGCGAATACACTCGGAGATCGTCGAAAATCCGATGAGCGGGTAAAGGACGTCGGCTTTTATACATCAGTCGTCGAACGTTCCAGAGTAATCGCTGGGACCCGCGTGCCTTCCACAAAGTGCTACATTATTCGCGTCGCGCACACATGCGATCGGATCACACAAGGTTCGGTCACAGACAGCGGATGGAAGCATCGATAACATCCCAGAAACTTCCGATACATGCAGGCGCGTCCTGCGCTGTGCGATAACATTTGTTAGGCGGTGAAATGTGTCGCCCGATAAAGACAAACAAGTACACGTGTCAATATAAACTACGTCTAAAACTGTCCTATAAACTGTTAAACAAATTGAAGCCGGTCAAAATGAGATATGTGATAAAAGCTTTGAAAAAGTGGCAAGTTTCTGTCGACGTTGAATTGAAGCTACTGTCCACAAGAATTCGCGCAGTCGAAGTTGATCTTGTTTCCTTCAAAACTGCCACACCACTGTCCTCATAGGAAGCATCTTAATCTCATCGCAGCCTTTCAAGCCAGCTCAAAACTATTCAGCCTGGTTGTGATAACGCAGAAAACGCACTTCGCCGCTCTAACCTCGTATCTTTTGGCCTTCAAGACGACTCATCAGAGACTTGGTCATCCGCTGAAACGAATATTATTAAACTTGCGTCAAAGAAACCTCGACACCACTATCGAACCAATCCAAATCGAACACGCTCATCGTCTTGGGCGCTTCACTCCTCATAGCAATAGTGACATTTCTCTTTTTCAAGGATAAGCAGCGTGTAATAAAAGATGGTTTCAAGTTTAAAGGCACTCACATCGCACTTCGTGAGGATTACTGTTTGGGGACTGGCCTCGCTAGGAATATCTTCTCGCCCACGCTGAAGCTGATAATCTGCCTGTCATTTGAACTCTGACCGAATGAAAATGCATAACCACGTGTTCACATATGACGCTGGCTCTGGCTCTGTCGTGCAATCTTCCCGATAGCTAGCACTCACATATGTTCCACCGTCGATTGCTTATAGTTCTAAGCCGCAGTGCGATAACAGGAAACCACCAGCTACCTTATGATTATCATAGACTAAAGTTCCAAGCATGCTCCTCACGGTCACTGATCTGGGCCGCTATAACGTAAAACTATTCCGAACTTTTCTATTCCATTTCTGCAATCAGTCCTCCGCGATTGGGCAAAAACTTCGTTGAACCACCACCACTTCACCTGTCTGTCACGTGACGTCACGAAAACCGCGATAGCTCCCCATCTGATGTGACACGTTCACACTGATTATAAATGATTTGACCGAACAAAAGAAAAATAGTCATTTCTGGTTCTACGCCCTTCCGCAATTAGCCCTCGGCTATTGGTCGTAAGTTTTCGGGCTGCACTCACTTCACCTGCCTTTCACGCGACGTCACAAAACCGCGAAGACTCACCGCGTCAAAGTGACGTGTACGCGTTAAAGGTGCATTAATATGCCGAACAAAACTGAATTTTCATCTGAATAGCCGCAGGCTGCCCGTTCCGAAAGGACTAAAAGATGGCTGCCGCCGATCACTCAGGCACAGGCTACTCGCACCTGCCTGAGAACATGGTTTATTTGCGTGTAATGAAATGTTGCGCGGCCGTGTAACGTTTTCGAGCACTTCGGGCACGTTTACAACCTCGTTCTGCCAACTCTTCTTTGCTGAAGATCCGTTTCAGCGTCATTCCTAAGCTTCCGCTGCATGCCGCCACGATTTTTGACCAGCCACCGCAAGGTAAGTAAGGGAAAGTGGACCAATCGCAGTCGCCGGCATCACCCTCTTCATCCGGTTATCGATTTTCAGTGCAGTGGCTCGGCCCCATTGAATCCATCTCCACTTGAGCGTGTTCCTCGCCTCTTATCAGCCAATTAGATAAAACAAGTCGCTCAGTGTAGGCAACGTTATTCGTTTTTGAAGCAAACAAAAGTGATCTCCTATAAAATAGGAGAGCGTTTGAGTAGTCTGTTCAGACAACCCTGCGGATCACCACCCTATGCTTGCGTCGGCGGTTACGCAAATTTGACGTCACGAGATTGGAATAAAAACATATTGTAATAGTTTTACATTATAGTTACCCTGTGCTCATACATAGGCAAGAACGATAGTGATATTATAGCACTAGCGGAAACATAGCTTAACCCTGACATTAAGACAAAGAAATTCTGCGATACAGCAGCGGAGAGCCGTGGGTCACGCGCGAGGCGGCAAGGAGCACCCGCCGCCGGCAGCGGGAGAAGAGACGGCGAGGGCAGAGTGGACGGTAGGGGCGAGAGTCACCGCAACGGTGCTGTGCGGAGGGAGGGGGCGAGAGGATGGTCGCGAAACCGTGATCCGGTTTCGAGGAAAAGCAGAGAGCGAGGCTAACGCCGTGTGCGAGAGATGGCGCCAGGAGCGCGGGCAACTAAGCAGCGCGCTGGCCCTGGCTACGGAGCTGGTTACGACGAGGCACAACGGCAAGGCCGACGGCGAAGCGAAACGCGGGAACGGGCGCCGAGCTGTACTCTAAAAACAGCAACGTGACGAGAGGCAACGGCGCAACGCATGCGACGTGAGCGAAGGATATTTCCGAAAGCATTTTAAGCTCTGAAAAACCAGAGTGTTACGCATTTGCGGCCAGCTAGAGCATCGCGGACCACAAGATTTACCAGTGTTGACACGGCGACGTACGGGCTGTGTGCGCTACGTATTTCTTTCTTGTTTTCGCTACGCGTTGTTTGCACCAGTGCATCTAGAATGTGGAGGCTACTGGGTTGTCGCCGCCGTCAGTCAGTCGCATCATTAGCGCCATCACTAGGGTCGTTACGGTTGAGATAAAAGATAAAAGGGTGTGAGATTCCTCTTCGCGAGGCAGGAAAAACCCGCCGTCAAGAACGCTTCTTTGACCGAGGCAAGATGCTCGAAGTTGTGGGATGTGTGGGTGGAAGTCTCATCGAAGTTGTCCGCTTTAAAAAGCTCAGCCACGGCTGAACGAAATTCTAGTAGAACCGCGGCCCACACGCAGAGAACCGCTTTGATTGCTTAACGCATCTCACTCCACCTAGCGACAAAGCTGTCTCACTCCACCCAGCTGTCCGCGTCGGAAGCTCACAGTTATTACTGCAAATTAAATCTGCAAGTGTTGTATACAAACCAATCGTTTTTTTTAACCAAACTAACAACATCCTTCAATTACTATATCGCTCACAAAGTACAAACAAAATGATGACGCGACCTCGCAGCAGAACGCTACTCGTTCATTGGTCTCCCTCGTGCCGCGACGTTCCACTCTTCCTCCGAGTGACGTCACCCAGACGTAACAGCCAGAGCGAACCGGTTACAAAGCGAACCGTTACAGAATACGGCCCCTTAATTGTACAAACTGCTTACGAACTTTATGGATAACTATTGTATAGCTTCCATTTTCCATAATGGTGATCTTAGGTACAAGTTTCCTTGCTTCTTTTCATTGTTTCACGTTATCGTAACCATCCTTACGCAATACTCAACTTCGGAGCCTAGGAGGACCTTGAATAAATAAACGTAAAACGAGGGAGAAGGGTATGGCGAAAGCTCGAGAGGGAAAGCGCAGTGTCTGCGGCGACAACCGCTACGAGTAGGTTGCCAGTTCACTTCAATTTTCAATACAACAATGACTTTATCTTCCTTCACTCTCTGCTTTGCACCGGCTAAGGAAGGTTAAACGCTATCTCTCGACGCACGGCGCGGCTGCGTGGGTGAGAAGCGTCAGAAGTTTCTCGAATCTTGTCGATACTTCTATCAGTTTTTTGCAATCTGATCGCATGCGCGATGCGAATTGGGCCGTGCTCTCTGGAAGCCATGCCGATGCTACACTCTACACTCTTAGGCAAAGTTACACCCTTTGGCTTGCCCCTTCTGCCACACAACGATAATCGTTATCTGCCTTGATGCGTTTCCTTTCTTTAACGCTGCGAGCCCGGTACTTTCCAGTAACGAACGGCACGCGCGTTATCAGCATAGAACAGTTTACACCCTTTGGAGTGCCCCGTCTGATAACGCGCGTGCCGTTCGTTACTGGAAAGTTCCGGGCTCGCAGCGATAAAGAAAGGAAACGCATCAAGGCAGATGACGATTATTTTTGTGTGGCAGAAGGGGCAAGCCAAAGGGTGCAAACTGTTCTTAGAGTGTAGCGATTACACTGGAGCCTTCGACGAGTCCTGTATAGAAGGCAACGCACTTGAACCGCCCATCAGATTTTCGACGGTCGCCGACTCTCCTATGCGTATCCCGCAATAAATGCTGGGCTCAATATATCGCGAAATGAAAACACGCATTGCGCAGGGCTCGAACTTCGGGTGACGGACTATCGGGCCCGTCGGATAATTTATGTTCAGGAGGAATTTATTCACCCGTAGGCACGCTTCCACTTGTGTCACGAGAAATGACCGTGAATAGGAACTGTGGTGGGAGCCGATCGTTACGACGGGGGGACACGATATGCCACTTTGTTTAACCTACATAGCTTCCCGCCTGTGTTAGCGTATTATTTTCAAATATTTTCTCAATCTCAATATCTTGTCAAAAAAAGCTCGAGTGACGCCCAGCGGTTGTAAACCTAGCAAAAACTTTTTATATAATTTATGCTTGGGAAAACAAGTATGCGCTGCCTATCGCTAATACAAAATCAAATAAATTCAAGGCCAGCCAGCCCTAACCGGCAATCACGTACCGTCGTAACATTAGGTTTTAATTTTTGTGTTAGGTCGTACAACGCGCGTATTTATTTATTTTATTGATTTGCCCACTTTATAAGCATTCGTCGGACAAGAAATGTGGGCTAATTTTGCAGGCAGACCAGTCTAACACAGCTTCATGAAAGAGCAAGCTGTAACGGCGGAAAAAAATTCACCTACGATTACGATACTCCTTACTGCGCAATTTGAGCGTTGCTCTAGGCGTGTTTTCAATTCGCGATATGTTGGCTAGTGCGGACAACCTGCCTCGTGCAGAACGACGCAAACGCAGCGGTTGTGGCGCGAGTGCCTCGATAATCGTAGGGATTTAGGCGGCGAAGGAAGTTTTGAAGCAGCTCTGGGAGCAGCAAATTTGGTACGTTGGAGCAGATTTGAAGCATGAGTTGTCCGTTTCGGAGCAGTAAATAAACGTTTCTTTTTCTTGAGCCTGAGCTTGGTAGAGGTGAGTACGAGTGAAATGGCGGCGTATGAAGAAATGAGTTGCTGATTTGACCTTGCAGAACACTTTTAGGTTACGGCAGATAACTTCTGCGGGAGTCCTTAAGACGAGGGAAATTCATGACAGGGAGAAATTGTCATTCATCCGACTGTGGTATGAAGCTACAAAGGAAACCCTACAATTTTCTTAGAAACCTCCATTAAGTTACATAGCAGATGTGCCAACTAAATGTGACAAAGAAATAAATAAACGCGGACTTTCCGTGTACAGCGCCTACTCTATGTTGATAGGATAATGTTAATGCTAGTCAGGATATTTTTTTTTCTTTTCATTGTGAACAAGGAACTAATATTTTACGTTAATGAACTAGCGTTTACTACGTTACTTATTCCGTAAGGCGCCAATGCGAAAGTATGTGGAATACGTCGAGGAATAACCGATAACGGCGTATATAGCGACCTAGGTCACGCGCGGGCGTTTCTTTCTTTTCCGAAAAAAGAAATTGGAGCAATGCCTGCTCAATATTCTTAAATGCACGCAACAGCGCGTCCCCCCACCAGTAACATACGTTGTCTCAGACGCTAACGTCGTCATCAGTGCACTGCATACATTACGAACGTGCAAACATGGCGCACGGTTTTTCCAACTGTTTGGAACGCGAGCCGTTACAAGGTCGCGCTACTTCGCGTTCGGTATGGACCTTAGATGGTAGCCGAAAACTGCTGACACATCGAGAAAAAAGCGTGGTCGACTGTTCCCAGTGCTACCATGTGACGAAATTCGCATAAGGATTGATACAATATTTGATGCGCAGAAGCGTTGTCATGGGGTGCTATGCAGGATGCGCCGAGTTTCTCGTTCACCCGAGTTTTACCCGAGTTTGCTCGACGGCAGTCAGTGAACGGAGATAGCGCGGAACGCGCGGAAGGTGCAGGCAAAAAAATACGTAGACAAAAAGCCGCGTATGACAACATGAACGCACCCTGCGCGTGCCGCGCAGGGTGCTGCTTCTACGTTTCAAGCGCAGAAGGCTGCACAACGAAACGCGCCAGCGCCGCGTATTGTTATCAACGGATTATCGCAACTTAGCGATACCGTGACTGCCCCGCTGTCTGTCTGCACACTTGCCGTGAGCCGCTTGCCACGCCTTTCCCGGGCGCGTCAAGGGCGTGCCTCATCTTTCGGGCACTGTCTTTCTATCCGCCATCGAATGCGAACAGGGTACATGCGGGGCATTCTTGCACCTACACTGTCACTCAAACGAATACGTTAAAATACAACAAATAAAATAACGAACAGTTTTATTTCTTTAGGTATCTGTTTTTCGTTTTCAACGCTAGAAATTTGTGATGACAAACGGATATCGAGCAAATTATTAAATTTTGCACTTCTTGCCGCGAGTGGCGACAGGGAGGCGAAAGCTTAGAAGCGGTACATTGAAGCGGGTCGCACGCACGAGGGCGTTCATACGGTGATAAGTCGCCTAGGGGCGCTGCAGTGCTATTCTCAATAAAGTCGGTCATGATCCATGGAGGGTCATGGCCACTCTTTCTTTATTAGGGGAATAGAAACGCAGCGCCGCGGTACGGCTGTTCATCACAGGCGCTTCACTAGGCATTAGGCAATTAAGGCCCCCGCTTTACCAACTAAAAACGACACAACAGCTGTCGCTGGAAAATGGCGGTATGTTATTTTAGAGTGCGTAGTGACGCAGTTCAGTGAAAATTTACCAGTTTGTCTTTGTGCGCGAAGCCTCTGCCATACATTGCGAAAAGTGCGTGCTTCCCCAGCGACACAATTCATCGCTTGTCATCGCCTGCCCAGTGAAGGCGCCTCTGAGCGCATGTACGCAGTATATGAGTGTGTTGTGCAGTCGAAGGTGCTTGCGGATTACCTCTGCTGGAGCCAGCAGCGATCGCAGATGGATATCGTAACGACGCCGCAGTACTCGCATTTCGGCAGGTGAGGGCTCTTGTGTGCAGTTATGAAATCAGATTTCGAACGGAGAGAGGTGTTGGAACTGTTGAGTGCGCTGTGCTTGTGATGAAGAAATGCCATTGCACTGGGTCTAGAAGAGCGAGCGATTCTCGGACGCTGATCGTGTTTACGACGCTGTGGCTCCGTTTCATCACCGATGACAGAGCAGCCATCTCAAACGACTGCTGCAATACGCACTCCTCAGCATCGTCGTCCCCCTCGACCCATCGACGTCTTGCAAGCAGCTACACTGACGTGCCGATAATTATTTACTGTGCGCTACGCGCCACAATGCAGGCAATGGAACCGTGTTGTGCGGCCATCTCAGCCCGAGAAGATGTATGCATAAGCCAGCGACAGTCAACGCTTTGTTTTTGATAGTGGTGCTCAGTACATCACCGATGAGAGTGCGTTGTGCGTGTTTTATGTCGGCGGTCAAGATTGTTGATGCCTCTCAGCTCGACACCGCGTCGCTGTTGCCGGAAGATAAGTTGGGCGTGGCCCAACTGTAGTGGGTGCGCGCGCAATAGTTACATGCCTCGCGCGGGGCGTGACCTCTGGTTTTGATTGACAGGCGAACTCGTGCTAAACTCGTACATCGCGAAACCCCCTCCGAGTTCAACTCGGGAACATGGCGGCGGCAGCAGCAGCCTGTTTCATTGCATCCAGCGGCAGCAAGCGTTAGTATGACCGTCCGGACCCGTTCACCTGCATGACCGACGGGGAGTTTCAGCGTCATTTTCGCCTGTCGAAGACATCAGTGTGACGAGCTAGGTGAAGACTCTCGTCTGCGGAGACAGCGTGGCGGGCTTCATTCGCTCACCGTCGTAGAGCAAGTCATCTGTGCCCTCCGTTTCTACGGGACTGGGAGTTTTCAGGGAAGCGTCGGCGCCGAGCGTTACATTGGACGCCAGCAAACTACTGTTAGCAACTGTTAGCAACTGTGTCAGAGATGTGTCTGACGCGCTTATCGATGCGGCAGTGCGTAAGCGGTGGCTAGCTTTCCAGAATACTGCGGCGGAGCGGGCATATATAAAAGAATGCTTCCTACTTCGTGGGAACATTACGAACGTAGTCGGGTGTGTCGACGGAGCGTACGTAGGAATTAAGGCGCCTTCAATGTCAGCGTTACTGTGATTAACAGACTTTTTCGCTGGTTGATCACTTTTTGCCGATTGTTCTACTTGTCTGTCAGGGTGCCTTCCAAATGGCTCACTTTCTTGGGAAAGAGGTTAATTAAGTATAAATAGATAAATGGATATCACAAATTGTGTGAAGTAACCTATGAATCCTAATCTCAGAAAGAACTTGGGGTTCTTCATTGGTGAAGTTACTAAGTATGCACAATGCTGAATTTTGGTCATGCGTAATCTATCGGCCGCACTATGAAACAGCGAGGCATTGCACAATTTGTTGCAGCGCGAGATGTGGATGTTGCACCAAGCCGGTTGTGCCTATGCATTTGTGGCGAAATGAAAATGCATTGAGAATCTTAGTGTGTTGGCTTGCCTGAAGAAAATACTTCAGATTGTTTGCTCTGTTCACTGTCGATGCATGTGCCAGAGGTTCAGTGCATCTTCTTTTTTTTGGGGGGGCAGCGTTATTCTGGATGGATCAATTGAATATTTTCGTCTCATAATGGGGCTCTAATTCTTAAGCAGTAGAACAATGCACATCCGATACTCTGCAGAACTCTCTGTACGTGAAGATGTCATGAACCACCAAGGCAAAATTACATATCGGGAGAAATGTGGTGCAGATGCCAATGAAAAGTGGGTCTTTAACCCACCATGATAAAAATAAAAATTGCAGAGCAAATAGACCATTTGTACAGCTTTAGAGCAATGATTACACAAAACGTGATATGCCCAAACGAGTAAACCCTTGCCGCAATGCCAAAGTAGGCTGAGCGACATGCAGCATATATTGGCATTGAACATGTCTCGTAACCGTTATTTTTATTGTAAGCCCTCGCTGTCACACCTTTCCCTCCAGCACTCCCTTTACTGAAACGTGGCACTGTCTTTCCATTGGTGTCATGATGATAATGGTAACGGCAGCAGCAAGGCTGGTTAATGCTTGCCTCTTTGATTCCTGTGAGTTTAGTGGTAAAGAATATGGCACGTGCATACATACAGCTGTGCTGCAAAATTTAACATTTGTGATTTTTTGGAGAGCTAATTTGTGTTGGGAAATTTTAAAGATGTGCACCATTGTGGCCTAATAACTAGAGCATTGGTGAGGTTGAAGACGGTGTATTGGTATAGAAGCTTGAAGTTTAATTGCACAACAATTCGACGGGACACAAAGAGAAATACACACAGCAGAATGCTTTGCTGTGTGTGTTACACTTCTTTGTGTGCCGTGGAATTGTTGTGCGATCCAACTTCAAATAGAGCATTGGGCTTCTTTGGTGCAGGACCGAGGAAGTGTGAGCTATTCGACAGCATGCCAGTGCCTTGCCACACAATTATGGAAGTCGGAAGGTTTGCGAACAAAGCTTTGCTTTCAAATCCACCTGCTCATGTAATACAAGCGCTGATTGAAAGAACCATCACACAAAAATAATGGTGAAATCAATGGCCTGTGAAAAGTAATTTGTATGTAGACACTGTTGACATAATAGGTGCCATACCGGCCTCAAAATTGTACTGCACAGAGCAGTTTGTTTCCTATGTGAAGCACAACCTCCCATTACATGCTGTGCAAATAACCAAGCTCAGTTTGTTTTGACGTGCTACACAACATTCAGTGTAATCTGTTTTTGATTCTAAAGAAGTGACAAACACCACCTCTTTTTCAAGGACGTCATGGGAATATTTGGTGAGACCTTTTTCAGCCCCTCATAATGGAAGTGTGGCCAGCCAGCTTTGCTTAGATGCCTTTATAGATTTCTGCTTCTGATCATTGTGTGCTATCAAGTTGCAGAAGTCTATGCAACTGGTGCAAGGCATTACGTGTTTCTATAGTCGGATACAACTTTAGGAGGCTGCGGAATCTGCACTTCAAGGCAGGTGAACACAAGCCTGCACCAATGGGCATGCACTCTAGACTGACATCGTGCCGCCGGACAGACTAATACTTGCTCGTTGGAGAGGGACTATTTCTTTAGACGTGTAGGCAATCGGCTGCCGCGCTTTTGTCATCTGGGTGGGGCCTCTCCTGTCTTCTGAAGTTTTATCCGACTGTAAAGGATGCTGCTTTTCATACAACACAAAAGGACAAAGTGTACAATTATTTGGCCTATGAAATGGATACATCAGAAGTGTGCTATGCAAGGGCTTAAGATGTGTGAAATATGGTACATGCAATTATAAGACAATGTTAAAGAATATGTGGTATCGAACATGCATGTAATGGCACATTTGAATCGGGGAGTGTTGCAGTCATATGCACAGTCTATAGGTGATAGCATTATTAAGCTCCTGCTGTTTCCTGTCTTCATTGTGAATTACACACACCGTTCATCTTGTGGCTAATCAACACGCACTGTATTCTTGCACATAGAAAGAACAAACAGCATGATGACGTGTATGCTGCATAGGTGTATTCTTTATTTACATGGTCCAAGAGTGGCACAGGTTTTCTTACGTTTTTGCCTATATTGAAGGGACACGAAGTGCATGTTACAAGTCTCCTAATATGCACAGCACAATGTTTACTGCAATAATTTTATTCATGTTCTTGAATAATAAACAAAATATTAAACTGAAAGCTCCTTTATAAGGTGCCTTCTGTGTTCTCGACAGGAGAGCAGTGAGGGCACCAATACTACTGTTGCAGAGCAGCCCTCTGGACCTCTGCCACACTCTCAAGAGCACGTGCCTGGCGCTCGCCTACTGCCACCAGGCGGTTGAGTGCCTCCAGCAGCAGAATGTTTTGCTGCAAAAAGTGTATCGGAATGAATCAGCCGCATACAAACCATTATTTACAAAGAAAAATGCTCGTTGCACTATTAGTACTAAGTGCCCTTAACTGTGGAAGCCTCTAGTGTAGTATGCATAATAAAACAATGCGTTGGTACAACGTCGCTTTATTTTTCATAACTGGGGTTTTCTTTTTCAGAGCCAATTGTCATGTTGATTAGTGTGCCAGCAGCTGAGGTGGCCCTGCACCTTCACGAGTCTCTACTGTCAGCACCACAAACCTATTTTTGTTCGCTGGAAAACAAATGCCTCACCTTACAATCCCGTCTTATACGAGCTGATTGCATCCTATGCCTACAAACATCATATTTTTGTCCCAATACGCAATTTTCTACCATCCTCGGCTGTAGTTCTCTCTCCTTGACATCCATTCTGTCATGCTTATGTAATCACCTGATATGAATTGGCAACAAGTGATCGAATACGTGCATGGCCTGCCTGCCGATTCCTTTTTTTTCTTAATCTCAGCTAGCATATCAGTTGCCACGGTTTTCTACGCCACTGTCTTCCTGCCTTAACGCTATCTCCAACAATTTTTGTTACTTCGCTTTCTGCACAGTCCTTGACATCTCAAGTTTCTTTGTTAACCTCCAGGTTTATGTCCCATATCGCATAACAGGTGGAATGCAATGATTCTAGACTTTTTTCAAGGATATCGGTAACGTGGCGATCACGATTCGGCAATGCCTTCCATGTGCTGTTCAACCCATGAAATTTTTGTCTAAGTTTCCTGCTTTATATCAGTACTTGCTATTGATATTTCACTTGGATAAAGATACTCTTCCATAAATTTTGCTGGCTTAATGTGACTCATGAATTTCTGTTATCTCACCAAGTTAGTGAAGGTTACCTTCATCTTTTCCATATTTTCGCGGGCCCACTTGCATGTAAAAGCATGAACACTCATTGGTTCTCACTCCCTTCTTTAAACTGCTGGACATTCAGTTCGTTACTACGAAAGTGACTTAATCCGTGCACTCTTAGTATGCTAAATATGAAACAGTAGAAATATACTTATCTACAGTTTGTCGATGTCTCCTTCACTGTGTTGGTAGCGAGATCCATCGTCGGTACCACCTCCTTTTCGCATCGCAGCTATATAGGATGTCTGCCTTTTGCCCACACTATGTAATGTTCGTGACGCTCGCAGTCACGCAGAGTGGAGGAACTCGGCGCACTCGCAGAAGCAGCACCGGACAAGTTGTTTCTTCAGCACTTCGCCGTGAACAGTAGGTGCGCGTTGCGATCTGTAAAATCGCCGAAGCTATTGGCAGTCTTACCGGGTGCACGGAAAGATTGCCCACGGAGGAACAGAACTATCCAAGAAATACTGGCCATCGTCGAGCCTGATCACTACGTCGCGCACTGCAAGCTCGTTGTACGGGTTTGTTTACACTGGGCTTCTCTGATGCTTAGCCGCCATGCTTGCCCAGTGAATGGATGTGATGACGCCACTACAGCGTTCCCTCGTGGTGTAATGCGAAGCGTACTAAATTACAAATTAGTCTAAGACGCATTCAGTGCACATCTCGTAAGTTTCAAAATGCTTCTAAACCACGTTAAAGTAACTAATAATGTTGTACTAAATGCATTTGTTTTACAACTTGCTTCTGCATGTAATGCACTCGGTGGAACGACAAACAAGTGAAAGAAGGCACGACCATGCACCGACGGTATGATCACGTGAGCCCCAGTTTGTCGACCGCCCAGAAGGCAACGCCCAAGGAATGATAGCCAGCCAGAGTGAATCTAGATAAACCAATGAAACTGGAGGCTTGTCGAAAGACAAACTGTGTCTCGGTACCATTCGTGCTTTCATCTTGGGGTGTCGCCAGAGCTCGTGAAGATCCCGAGTTTCGCCAAACTCGGCGCATCCTGCATAGCACCCATGGTCAGAGCGATCTATGTTTACTTTTTGTTTATTTCACATGCTTTCTTTATCGTAAAAAAAGACCGCTAATTCTAGGTTGTCTTAAACTCTCTGCTCGGTCATTTGTCGCCCTCATAACTTTTTCCTTGACATCTCATCAATTAGGTAAATTTATAAACTGAACTAACTAAACCTATCCGTGCACAATGAACGAGAAATATTCACAGTGGCCACCACGAAAAACACCCGTCAAGATGCAGTGAACGCCATTCGAGTAGTTCCCTCTACTAATTTTTCACTTGCAGTTAAGATAGCAGAACACCGCAGGATACATATCCTGTGACGTACTGGCCTCATTGCAGGTTTGTCAGAATTTGCGATCGCTTGCCGAGAAAAGGGTCTAAGTTATTTTTCAAAACAACAAAGGTAATCAACATGTTCACTGGCTTTCCGATCTGAGTCGTCGACCAATACTTTGAATAAGCTTAATTATTCGGGCTCATTCGCGGTTGCTCCACAGGCGCCATAAGCCAGTGTAAAACGGCAACCTATATTTCAAGCGCTGAGCCATGGTTTATAAAAATTTTTGATATCGATCTGCGCAAATTGCATCGGAAACATCGCTGCCGCGAATGCAATTTCAGAGGCTTGCATTATACCAGAACCTTTAAATAGGACCACCATTCGGCCGCTAAGGTTGACTGAATACGAAACTGTGCAAGCTTGGCTTGCCTTCTGCAGCGGTAAAGCCTGATATTGTGTGACATAGCCCTACAGATTATAGCGTAGCCTGAGCGAAAATTTGAGTGAAGATTGCGGTTGCCCTTGGATATTTGTGACCAAGACGTTTCGTTAATTCAAGCAGGTCCTTTGTCGGTGTACCGCACCGTCATCCCGGCAACCGGACGTGGTACACGTGCGACATAGATGTATAACGTCACACGCACGGCGTTCCCCCATTAATCGACTCAGATGTGGCAATATGGCGCAACACTGAGGGCTCAAATGTATAACGAAACCGATTAACTATACGCTGGACAGACTGTACGAACTTATTGGTTCCGCGCGGCTTTTCTTCCCGACAGCCTCTATGAAGTGCACGCCATTTCAAGCCATCTTTAGCTGGTCCGCATGCACGAAAACGCGCAGCACCTTTATAAAACTTTCGCAATGCACCAAACGGTTTTCAGCTTCTTATTGTTCATTTCATTTTCTTCTTCAGTACCGTGTAGAGACAGTGGAGATAAATCAAAATCTCTCTTGTCTGCTTGCTGTAGATTGTGGTGTGCCAAATGGTAGCATCATGGGCGCCTTTCCTTCCTAATCTTTACATTAATCACATTATCAATATAATTAACCTAGGGCTTTGTGGTAATAATGTTTCATATCTGTGCTTTTTTGCATCTTTCACGCAAAAAACCGACTCGACGCACTACATTGCGACGACCCCAACCAGTAGTCGTGCACAGTATGTTGTGAAGACAGGTTGTGTATAGTGTTCCGGGTTTGCAGTTTACGCAAGACTAATCATATTACACTTAGCAACTTCCCTTGTTTTGATGACACATACCGAACCGTCCAGGAGGGCTACCACGCGGTGCGCCGCTTGAACGCCGGCCGCCAATATACGAGGAGCACGCAGTGTTGTCCCTCAGATTACGTCAGAGGGGCGCTCCCAGAAGATGGCGCCACAGAATGTATTCGCTCCCATAGTCAAGAACATATGTCCGCGTGGATAGAAACCATCACTGATTGTTCATGGAAGTTGTGCTCTTTATTAATGCAATGATGCTCAAAGGCATACATTTGTAAGAGTGAAGCTATTTAGATAGCTTGAGTTGTTTGATTGCGCAGAGAAGAGGGCCGTTAACAGCCCACCTGTACCTGTGATATAGGTGACTATACATATAAGCCGGTTCGTCATATATACGTGTTGTCAAGAGGGATGTGACCACAGACCACAGCCAGGCATACCACAGCGATCTGTCTTGGGTTCATTGCGGTTTGTTTTCTGTATAAATGATGTCGTTGAAGTAATGTCGGGCACTTCTGTTAAACTATGACTGTACGCTGACGACATGCGTCCTTTATTCTACTTCGAGCAGTACTCATGATCATTTAGCTAGATTTGAATGAAGAATTCGCCCCTTTTTGAGAATGCAGCAGAACGCGGCAAATGTCACCTAATTTTAAGGAAACAGTTTCTATGTTCTTTTCAAATAAAGACAACCATTACAGTTTACATATTTTAATGAAGTGCACAAGTTTGCATGCGTCCGCATACGTTCAAATATTGTAACGCATAGTTGAGTGACGCTACTTTAATAAATTTACGTTGGGCGAACTTGTGCACGACAAACAGCTAAGCGAGCGCCTCACTAGAACGTCCACAGTCTTTTGACCAGAGTCCCGCATCTTCTCTTCTTTCCTCGTGTCCCGCGATGATGACAGGTTGCTCCGATTGCCCGTACCTTGCGAGCACATGTCGCCCGCTTCACTGCCGCTATCTTTCGCAGGTAGCAGTAAACAACTGCACGGACGCAGGAGGCGGCTGGCGCGCTTAATTTGAAATCATCTTGCGTCATTGTCCCCCTTCCAAGAGTGCATCGTCCCGATGCTCATGCAGAAGGCGGTGGTTTCTAGACTGTCATGAATTCGCACTGCTTGCAGGCGGAAGCAGTTATTGCCTGTCGTAGTACGGTTTCATTCGGACGACATGGACGATTTCTGTTCGATGCCGCCGTCGTGATGAGGTTACTTGACCTTCTGGAGCAACTTCATAATTCAAGGGATTAATTCGGCGAATTATCCTATACGGGCCAAAATAACGACGAAGAAGCTTCTCGGATAGGCCGCGCAACCGTTAGGGAGTCCACACCCATACTTTCTCTACAGGTGCATACTGGACGTCTCTTCATCGCAAGTTGTATCGGTCCGCGTCGATTTGCTGTTGCTGCTGAATGCGGTGTCGCGCCAGCTGCCGTGCTTCTTCAGCTTTTTGTCTGAAGTCGCTGACGTCATTGTCATTTTCGGAGGTGTCATCTACTGGTAGCATTGCATCTAAGGTTGTGGCGACACTCCGGCCAAAAACAAGTTCGAAAGGTGCCATTTGAGTCGTCTCTTGCACAGCGGTATTGTACGCGAACGTTGCGTACACAAGTAACATATCCCACGTTCGGTGCTCCAAGTCCACGTATATTGACAACATATCAGTCAGCGTTCTGTTGAGTCCGTTTGTCTGCGGATGATATAGGGTGTTGTGCATATATGATATACTGGTGTGCATCAGTTTCATAATGGACTGTGTCAAATGGGCAGTAATATGGTTCCTCGGTGCGTGATGAGAACTTTAGGAGCGCCATGCCGTAGTACTATGTTAATGACAAAAAAATCAGCTACTTCACTGGCCGTGCCCTTGACGAAAGACCCTGTCTGGGCATATCGAGTTAGTTAGTCAGTTGCAACTACGATCCAACGCTTTCCTGATGACGATGTGGAAAAGGGGCCAAGTAAGTCCATTCCCACTTTTGCGAATGGAGTTTCCGGTGACTGTGTCAGTTTTAGGAGACCTGCTGGCTTGAATGGTGGTATTTTACGTCCTTAGCAGTCCCGGCAGGTTCTTACGTAGTGTTGCACAGAATTCAATATCTTTGGCCAGTAATACTTCATGCGGATGGGAGCGAATGTTCTGCTCACTCCTAAATGCCTTGCTGATGGGTCGTTGTGGCATGCTTCCAATATCTCGAGTCGTAACTCTGAAGGTATGACGAGCAGAAATGTCTCTGCATTATGTTCAAAATTTCTTTTGTAGAGGACATTATTTCTCAGGACCAACGACGACAAGCTGTGTACAAAAGCTCGTGTAATGTCGACAGGGTGTCCTTCTAGGTAATCAATGAGAAGGCGTAACTCCGCGTCAGATCGCTGATGCTGAGCCATTTGCGATATTGTCACAGCTCTTAGCAACGGGCAATACTGTCCATTTACCCTAAACGTAGATTCCATGTATTCAATCTGTGCACGTGACAAGAAATCAGCGTCAATGTGCTTGTGACCGGACTTGTATACGACCGTTATACCGTATTCCTGCAGCCGTAGACTCGATCTTGCCAGCCGTCCATATGGGTCTTTGAGATTCGCCAGCCAGCACAACGAATGATGGTCGCTGATAGCTCGGAATGGTCGGCCATATAAGTATGCTGTAAACTTGCTGATGGCCCATATCACTGCGAGGCATTCTTTTTCTGTCGCTGAGTAGTTCACCTCAGCCTTCGAAAGTGTTCGACTAGCATACGCAATGACTCGTTCCTCTCCGTTTTGCCACTGAATGAGGACAGCACCGAGGCCTTATTTGCGTGCAACTGTGTGAATATCAGTTTCGGCTTCCACGTCGAAATGAGCAAGAACTGGGTGGTTCTGAAGACGCTTTCGGAGCTCATTGAAAGCATTCTCCTGTTCATTCAACCAGACGAAAGGCGTGTCTTCTTTAGTTAGCCGCGTTAGTGGTTCGGCGATTCTTGAAAAATTTTTGACGAATCGTCTGTAGTAGGCGCAAAGTCCTAAGAATCGCCTAACAGACTTTCTTGTCGGTTGGTAAAAAACCACGACATCGTCAAGATAAACGAGACAAGTTTGCCATTTCAGACAGGTGAGCACAGTGTCTATCATCCGCTGAAATGTGGCAGGCGCGGAGCAAAGGCCGAATGGGAGCACTTTGAATTCGTACAGTCCGTCTGACATCACAAACGCCGTCTTTTCACGATCTCGTTCGTCCGCTTCTATCGGTCAGTAGCCGCTTTTGAGGTCCAGGGAGGAAAAGAATTTGGCGTCTCGTAATCTATCTAAAGTGTCATCGATTCTTGGAAGTGGGTACACATCCCGCTTTGTGATGGCGTTCAGCTTTCGGTAATCAATGCAGAAGCGCAAGGTTTGGTCCTTTTTCTTTACAAGTACCACAGGCGACGCCCATGGACTTGCCGACGGCTGAATTACGTCGTCTTCAAGCATTTCCTTAGCTTGACTTCCGATGGATTCTCTCTCTTTTGGTGACACTCGGTAGGGATGCTGGCAAATGGGCCTCACTGATTCACCGACAATTATCCGATGTTTGGCAATAGATGTCAGCCGGACTTTGGATGACATTGAAAAACATCCGGCAATTTCTCTTGCGATGGTCTCTATTTGCTCCTTCTGTCTGGGCGATAGACTTGGTTCGATGTCGATGGCTGCAAGGACAGAATCCACATCTTGGAACTTCGATGGTGAAGTCTCTGGCATGCTGGACGAAGTTATTAAGGCTGGCAATAAAGGTTCCCTTCGCGACATGTTGCAACTCATTTCCAAAATTAGTGAGGAAAACATTGGCACATAGGCCACGCAGCTAAACAAGGCGTCTTGCCATGCGGATCCCTTTTTCGAGTAGGAGAGTGGTGTTGTACGCAATTCCTTCGTAGTCGCTGAACGCGTCACTTCTGACTGTGACGGCTACGCTGGATCACGGAGGAAGCATCACGTCGTCATCGGCAATGTAAAGGGCACCGGATTTTTCTTCAGTGTTGAATGCTGTGACAGCGGGCTTGGATGAAAAGGAAACACATGATTCCCACAAGTTGATTACAGCGCCATTATACTGCAAGAAGTCCATACCAATAATCAAGTCTCTTGAGCACTCGGAAAGCACGATAAAGCTGGCGATATACGTGAAGCCTCGTATACCTATTCTAGCCGTACCCTTGCCCGTCGGGTCGATGAGGCGTCCTCCTGCGGTACGAACTTGTGGCCCTTTCCAAGGAGCCAGCAGTTTCTCCAGTTTCCTGGCGAGCTCACTACTTATTACCGAGTAATCTGCACATGTATCCACTAACGCGTTCACTTCGTAACCGTCAACAAACACACGTAAATCGGAAGCAACGTCGCGCTTACGGCCCTGGTTTCTGAGTCCCTCATTGTCGTTCGGAATCATCGATGGAGGTTCTTCTCTTTCGCGTCGGCAGCGGCCTTAGCACCCGAGGCCGCTGACTCTAGTTTTCCAGACGCAGGGTCTGTGAACGACGCCTTCGGGAGCTTGATGATGGACGGGGCGTGAGTGACCGATGCCTCAACGGCGTTGTTGATCGAGGTTGGTGTTGCTGGTAGACGTATGGGGGGCTTTGAAGAGTAGGCAGGTGCTCACTCTTCTTCACGCTCACCATTTCGAGGGCAAGGTGCGTTCACCGGAAAACCCCGAAGCCCTGCCTGGCGATAGTGGCACATTCTGTACAGGTGGCCAGCCTCACCACAGTGGTAGCAGAGAGGTATTCGGTCAGGAGTGCGCTATACATCAGGCTTCCTAAATCTTCTCTCGGGCGGCGGCAGCATAGTTCGACGCATCGAGCTATTCATAGTGGAAGTGGCTGCGACGTCAGCACGTCCGGGAGTTTGCCGCAGCACATCGGCATACTTGACGCTCGCCTCGCGCAGTAGTGGCGCTTGGGGCTGCGCACTGAGCTGTGGTTCCTGGACCACCTGTCTGACCTCTTCTCGAAGCACGTCTGCCAGCGAAGAGGGCGTTGGAGCGTTGTGGTCAAGCCGTAGCCTCTGCAGCTCTTCTCGCACTACAGATCGCACGAGCTCCCGCATGACCTCCACGCTGTTTCCGATGACGGCTGGAACTGGATCTACAGAGGTGACATTAATTTCCCGGTTGTACATCCTTGATCGCTGTTGCAAAGCGCTTTCCATTGTTGTCGCCTCAGAACGAAATTCAGCGACGATGCGCGGCGGCCTCCGAACCAACTCTGCGGAGAGGTCCTGTTTTAGATGGCGTAGTTTCTTGTCCTCGCTCATGTTCGGATCAGCTCGGCGGAATAGGCGCGACGTGTCTTCTACATACATGGCCACGTTTTCATTGTTCCGTTGCTTTCTTGCCTGCAGGGCAGCTTCGGCCCTCTCCCGGCGGTCGGTACACGGGTAAGTGGCAAGCAACTCTCGAGGGACAGCATCCCACGACACAAATGTCGCTTCCTGATTTTCATACCACGTTCGTGCGCTATCCTCTAACGCGAAGTAAACGTTTCGTAGTTTGTGCTCTACGTTCCATTCATTGAACTCAACGACGCGCTCAAAGCGTTCCAGCCAGTCCTCTTCGTCTTCAAATGTGTCGCCGCGGAAAGGCTCTGGCGTCATTGGCGAGTTCACTAACATGTGAGTTGCCGTGAGTTGAGTTGTCATCTCGGTAGCATTTCCGTTAGCAGATGCTGACGCTCCGATAGAATCCGGCAAAGGTAAAACTCGGGGGGCTCACCACGTAGGCGACGACTGCTGCGTTGGTGAACAGTAGTCAATCCGATGGGTCCAAGTCGCCGTGAGTCCGGGCTCCTTTCTCGGATTCGAGAAGGGCTTGAAATCATACCCCGCACCTCAACCAGAACTGCAACGCACAGTTGAATGTCGCTACTTCCATCACATTACATTGGGCGAACTTGTGCCCGACAAACAGCTAAGCGAGAGCCTCAATAAAACGTCCACAGTGTTTTCGCCAGAGTCCCGCACCTCTTCTTCTGCCCTCGTGTCCCGCGCTGATCGCAGGTTGCTCCAATTCCAAGTGCCTATCGAGCCAGTGTAGCCCGCTTCACTGCCGCTACCTTTCGCAGGTAGCAGTAAACAACTGGACGGACGAAGGAGGCGGCTGGCGCGCGTAATTTGAAATTATAATTGTCAATATATATATATATATATATATATATATAAACGAGAAGACAGGGAGTTAACCGAGGGTCCCGATTTTATTAGGCATATCATAAGAAGCCAACAAACATTGACACCAAGGACAACATAGGGGAAATTACTTGTGCTTAATAAATGAAAATAATGAAACAAAGAATTAATGCAAATTAAAGTGGATGAAAAAACAACTTGCCGCAGGTGGGAACCGAACCCACAGCCTTCGCATTTCGCGTGCGATGCTCTACCAATTGAGCTACCGCGGCGCTGTTTTCCCATCCACTTTCTTGGGTATTTATGTGTCCTAGAAGAAACCTGGGAGTGTTAGCCAGCGCCACCATACACAGACCTTGGCGGTGGATCCAAAAAAGATCACGTTCTCGTGACGCCTGCGGCAAAAAAGACGTCCCACGTCCACCGCCAAGGTTTGTGTGTGGTGGCGCTGGCTAACACTCCCAGGGTTCTTCTAGGACACATAAATACCCAAGAAAGTGGATGGGAAAACAGCGCCGCGGTAGTTCAATTGGTAGAGCATCGCACGCGAAATGCGAAGGCTGTGGGTTCGGTTCCCACCTGCGGCAAGTTATTTTTTCATCCACTTTAATTTCCATTAATTCTTCGTTTCATTATTTTCATTTTTTAAGCACAAGTAATTTCCCCTATGTTGTCCTTGGTGTCAATGTTTGTTGGCTTCTTATGATATGCCTATATATATATATATATATATATATATATATATATATATATATATATATATATATATATATATATATATATATATATATATATATATATATATATATATGCTTCACCTAACAGTGGCAGAAAAAGGTCGCTTGCAATGTAAGTATAATATTTTATCGCAATAAAAGAAGTTGAAGGTTTATTGTACACGGAATGGTTCTACATGAATTGAAAATACATTTCAGAGCGCAGCTCTTAGACGCCCGTTCCTGCGTCGACCGTCGGCGTTCGCGGCGTAACCGAGCCAACGAGCGAAGCGGATGCAAGACCGAACGCACAGCGCAGCGGTTGATGGAAAAAGCGGCGACAGCGCGAGGAGCACCACAGAGGAGGAGGGTGTAGCGGAAGCATTGAGTCGGCACGACACCGCTTCAAACATGGAGCACTCATTTCATTTGTTGTTCCACGTCGCCCTTTTGCTTTCTTCCGTGGCTGCCTTCAGTAGTACGGGATACGCGAAAGACAACCTGTCAACGCACGGACCCGTACAATGGCCAGCGACGCCGTTGCTGGACAAACCGCAGCCAACACGGAGCCCAATATTGGTCGCAGCCACCGTTACTTGACCTGATACATGGCTTCGGTTGGCAACACGCAGAGGCTGCTGTCACCGCGGTTGTCAAGACGGGATTCACGCCATATATTGGCCTTCAACGGAGCACAGCGCTGGTGCTCGGCACCGCTTCAAACATAGAGCACTCAGCCCATTTGTTGTCCCTAGTCGGGTATTTCAGTCATTATACTTGTCTAAAGACCAGTAATCGCTGTCTTTTTGCGGTGTCGTGCACCGACAAATGTTCGTGTCAGTTTAAGCGCTATGTGTGCAACCTTGTCAGATGTATTAACATACTCATGGTACTCCTGTCCGGTGATGTCGAAACAAATCGCGGACCGGAAACTTTCAAACTGTCCTATAAACTGTTAAACGAATTTAAGCCGGTTAAAATGATATACGTGATGAAGGCTTTCAAAAACAGGCAAGTTTCTGTGGACATTGAATTGAAGGTACCGTTCACAAACACTCGCGATGTCGAAGTTGATTTTGTTTCCTTCAAAACTACCACAGCTGGGTCCGCATTGGAAATATCTTAGTCTCATCTCAGACTTTCAAGCCAGCTCAAGTCTACTCAGTCTCATTGCGATGACGCTGAAAACGGACTTTGCCGCTCTAATCTCGTATCTTTTCGACTCTTCAGGAACTTCGTCATCTGCTGAAACTAAAATTCTTAAACTGGTGTTCCAGAAACCTCGGCACCACTATCGAACCAAGAAAAATCGAACGCATTCATCGTCTTGGGCGTTTTCTCCCGATAAAGGTAGGCCAGTAATAGTGAAATTTGCCTGCTTCAAGGATAAGCAGCGTGTAATAGAAAATGGTTTGAAGAATAAAGGCACCCAGTTCGCAGTTCGTGAAGAGTACTGTTTGGGAACACGTGTTGCAAGGAAGCTTCTTCTCGCCAACGTTAAAGCTGTAAATCTGCTCTCTCATTTGAACGCTGAGCGAATGAAAGTAAATAATCACGTGTTCACATATGACGCCGTCTCTGGTTCCTTCGTGCAATCTTCCCAATAGCTAGAACCCAAATATGTTCCACAGTAAGTTGCTTCTAGTTATAAGCCGCAGTGCGATAACAGCAAACCAGCAGCTACCTTATGAATGTCACATACTAAAGTTCCAAGCGTGCCTCCTCAAGTCACTGATCTGTGCTCATACCTACACAACAACGATAGTGATATTTTAGCACTAATGGAAACATGGCTTAACCCTGACGGAGAAATTCTGCCATAATGTAGCGGAGAGCCGTGGATCACGCGCGAGGCGGCAATGAGCGCCCGCCGCCGGCACCGCGGCTGTGCCGCGACAGCGGGAGAAGCGACGGCGAGGGCGGAGTGGACGGACGGTAGCGGCGAGAGTTACCGCGACGGCGAAGCGCGGAAGAAGCGGGCGAGAGCATTGGCGACAACGCGTGATCCGTTTTGGAGGACAATGGGAGGGCAAGGATAACGCCGTGCACGTGAGATGGCGCCAGGAGCGCGCGCAGCTAAGCAGAACGCTGGCCCCGGCTGCGGTGCCGGTTACGGCGAGGCACAGGCGGCGAGGCCGACGGCGACGCGCAACGCGGCAAGTGGCGCCAAAGAGCTGCGCTCTAAAAACGACCACGAAGGAGCGGCAACGGCACAACGCGTTCGACATGAGCGAAGAATTCCAAACCATTTTAATCTCTAGAAAACGAGACTGCTATGTATTTGCGGCGAGCTATAATATTGGGAACCACAATGTTTAGCAGCGTTGACACGGCGACGTTAGTTCTGTGTGCCCTACGTTCTTTTTTTTTTCTTTTTTCTCCACGGGTTATTTGCAGCAGTGCGTCTGGAATGTAGAGGCTACTGGGTTGTCGCCGCCGTCAGTCAGTCGCATCGTTAGTGCCGTTGCTAGGGTCGTAACGGTTCAGTGAAAAGAAGAAAAGGTGTGAGATTCCTCTCCACGGGGTAGGAGAAAGCCGCAGTCAAGAACGCTTCCTTGACCGAGGCAAGAAGCTCGAAGTTGTAGGTTGCGTGGATGGAACTGTCATCGCAATCGTCTGCTTTAAAAGCTCAGCCACGGCTAAACGAAATTCTTACAGAACAGCGACCTACACGCAGACAACCGCTTTGATTGCTTAACGCATCTCACACCACCTAGCGACGAAACAAAATAAATAAATAAAGCAACGCAGATAAAATTGACGCACCGGCTATCCACGTCGGAAGCTCACAGTTAATATTGGAAATTAAATGCGCAAGTGATGTATGCAAACCAATTTTTTTTTACCATTCTAGCAAAATCCTTTAATTACTATATCGCTCTCAATGTAGAAAAAATATGATAACCCGACCTCGCGGCAGAACGCCACTCGTTCATTAGTCTCCCTCGCACCGCGACGTTCCACTCACCCGCCGTGGTTGCTCAGTGGCTATGGTGTTGGGCTGCTGAGCACGAGGTCGTGGGATCGAATCCCGGCCACGGTGGCCGAATTTCGATGGGGGCGAAATGCGAAAACACCCGTGTACTTAGATTTAGGTGCACGTTAAAGATCCCCAGGTTGTCGAAATTTCCGGAGTTCTCCACTACGGCGTCCCTCATAATCAGAAAGTGGTTTTGGCACGTTAGACCCCATATTTGTAAACGTTCCACTCCTTCTCCGAGTGACGTCACCCCGACGTAACAGCCAGAGCAAACCGGTTCCAAAGCGAACCGTTACAAAATACTGCCCCTTAATTGTACAAAGTGACCACGAACTTTATGGCTAACTGTTGTATAGCTTCGATTTTCCATAAGGGTGATCGTATGTACAAGTCTCCTTGCTTCTTTTTGTTGTTTTACGTTATTGTAACCACCCTCATGCAATACTCCGGAACATAGGATGACCTTGACTAAATAAATATAAAACGAGGGAGGAGGCGACGCAGACAGCGCGAGAGCAAAAGTGTACTGCCGCGTAAGCGTAGTGTCTGCGGCGTCAACCGCTTCGGGAAGGTGCCAGTTCACTTCGATTTTCCATACAAGAATACCTTCTTTACATTTTCTCGCTCTTTGCTTTGCACCGGCTAAAAAAATGTTAAACGCTATCTCTCGACGCACGGCCCGGCTGCATGCATCGGAAGCGTGAGCAGTTCCTCAACTGTTATCGATACTTCTATCAGTTTTTTTGTAGTGTGATCGTATGCGTGGCGCGAATTGCGTAGTACTCTCTTGAAGCCACCCAGGCACCTGCAATTACACTGGAACCTTCGACGAGTCATGCATAGAAGCCGAAGCGCTTGAACGGCCGTTCAGATTTTCGACGATCGCCGACTCTGCTACATGTCTCAAAAAAATTGTTGGCCCGAATATACTGGGAAATAAAAACACGCACAGCGCTGGGCTCAAACTTCGTATCGAGTAATTTATGCTGACAACGAAATTGATTCACCCATAGGCACGCTGACAAGTACTTCAAGAGATACTGAAGAGACCACCGAGTGCGCGTGGAGCCGATCGTTACAACGGGACCACGATGTGCCACTGTGTTTAACCTGCATAGCTTCTCGGGCTACGTTCGCAGGTTATTTTCAGATATTTTCTCAATCTTAAAATATTGTGGAACAAGCTTAAGCATGGCAACGTGGTAGCAGACCTAGCAAAAACGTTTTATGTAAATTATTCTTGGGATAAGAAAAATGGAGTGCCTATAGCTAATGAAAAATCAAATAAACAAAAGGCCAGCCAGCCGCTACCGGGAACCACGTGCCGTCGAAAGATTAGGTTTTCATTTTTGCCTTAGGTCGTACAAAGCGCTTATTTATTTATTTTATTGATTTGCCCAATTTGTAGTTATTCACCGGACGAGAAATGTGGGCCAATTTCATAGGCGGAGCAGTCTAACACAGTTTCTCAGAGAGGTAGCTGTCAGGATGGAAAAAATTCAACTAAGTTTACAATCATCCCTGTTGCGCAATTTCAGCGCGGCTCTATGCGCGTTTTCATTGAACGATATATTGGCTGGTGTGGACGACCATCCTCGTGCACAACATCACAAACGCAGCGATTGTGGCACGAGTGCCTCGATAATCGTAGGGATTGAGGCGGTGAAGGACGTTTTGAAGCAGCACTGGGAGCAGCAAATTTGACACGTTGGAGCAGGTCTGAAGCACGAATTGTCCGTTGCGAAGCAGTAAATAAACGTTTCTCTTCTTCTTGTGCCTGAGCTTGGTAGAGGTGAATGTGAGTGAAATGGAGGCATATGAAGACAAAGATTTCCTTATTTGACCCTGCGGAACACCTTTAGGTTACGGCAGATTAGTTCTGCAGAAGTCCGCAAGACGAGTGAAATTCATGACAGGGAAAAATTGTCATCCACCCGACTGTAGTATGACGCTACAAAGAAAACACTACAATTTCTTAGAAACATCCGTTAAATTACATACATCATCATCATCATCATCATCAGCCTAGTTACGCCCACTGCAGGGCAAAGGCCTCTCCCATACTTCTCCAACTGCCCCGGTCATGTACTAATTGTGGCCATGTTGTCCCTGCAAACGTCTTAATGTCATCTGCCCACCTAACTTTCTGCCGCCCCCTGCTACGCTTCCCTTCTCTTGGAATCCAGTCCGTAGCTCTTAGTGACCATCGGTTATCTTCCCTCCTCATTACATGTCCGGCCCATGCCCATTTCTTTTTCTTGATTTCAACTAAGATGTCGTTTACCCGCGTTTGTTGCCTCACCCAATCTGCTCTTTTCTTATCCCTTAGCGTTACACCCATCATTCTTCTTTCCATAGCTCGTTGCGTCGTCCTCAATTTCAGCAGAACCCTTTTCGTAAGCCTCCAGGTTTCTGCCCCATATGTGAGTACTGGTAACACACAGCTGTTGTACACTTTCCTTTTGAGGGATAGTGGCAGCCTACTGTTCATGATTTGAGAATGCCTGCCAAACGCACCCCAACCCATTCTTATTCTTCTGGTTATTTCAGTCTCATGATCCGGATCCGTGGTCACTACCTGCCCTAAGTAGATGTATTCCCTTACCACTTCCAGTGTTTCGCTACCTATCGTAAACTGCTGTTCTCTTCCGAGACTGTTAAACAGTACTTTAGTTTTCTGCAGATTAATTTTCAGACCCACCCTTCTGCTTTGTCTCTCTAGGTCAGTGAGCATGCATTGCAATTGGTCTCCTGAGTTACTAAGCAAGGCAATATCATCAGCGAATCGCAAGTTGCTAAGGTATTCTCCATCAACTTTTATCCCCAATTCTTCCCACTCCAGGCCTCTGAATACCTCTTGTAAACATGCTGTGAATAGCATTGGAGATATCGTATCTCCCTGTCTGACGCCTTTCTTTATAGGGATTTTGTTGCTTTCTTTGTGGAGGACTACGGTGGCTGTGGAGCCGCTATAGATATCTTCCAGTATTTTTACATATGGCTCATCTACACCCTGATTCCGTAATGCCTCCATGACTGCTGAGGTTTCGACTGAATCAAACGCTTTCTCGTAATCAATGAAAGCTATATATAAGGGTTGGTTATATTCTGCACATTTCTCTATCACTTGATTGATAGTGTGAATATGGTCTATTGTTGAGTAGCCTTTACGGAATCCTGCCTGGTCCTTTGGTTGACAGAAGTCTAAGGTGTTCCTGATTCTATTTGCGATTACCTTAGTAAATACTTTGTAGGCAACGGACAGTAAGCTGATCGGTCTATAATTTTTCAAGTCTTTGGCGTCCCCTTTCTTATGGATTAGGATTATGTTAGCGTTCTTCCAAGATTCCGGTACGCTCGAGGTTATGAGGCATTGCGTATACAGGGTGGCCAGTTTCTCTAGAACAATCTGACCACCATCCTTCAACAAATCTGCTGTTACCTGATCCTCCCCAGCTGCCTTCCCCCTTTGCATAGCTCCTAAGGCTTTCTTCACTTCTTCTGGCGTTACCTGTGGGATTTCGAATTCCTCTAGGCTATTCTCTCTTCCACTATCGTCGTGGGTGCCACTGGTACTGTATAAATCTCTATAGAACTCCTCAGCCACTTGAACTATCTCGTCCATATTAGTAACGATATTGCCGGCTTTGTCTCTTAACGCACACATCTGATTCTTGCCTATTCCTAGTTTCTTCTTCACTGTTTTTAGGCTTCCTCCTTTCCTGAGAGCCTGTTCAATTCTATCCATATTATAGTTCCTGATGTCCGCTGTCTTACGCTTGTTGATTAACTTAGAAAGTTCTGCCAGTTCTATTCTAGCTGTAGGATTAGAGGCTTTCATACATTGGCGTTTCTTGATCAGATCTTTCGTCTCCTGCGATAGCTTACTGGTTTCCTGTCTAACGGCGTTACCACCGACTTCTATTGCGCACTCCTTGATGATGCCCATGAGATTGTCGTTCATTGCTTCAACACTAAGGTCCTCTTCCTGAGTTAAAGCCGAATACCTGTTCTGTAGTTTGATCCGGAATTCCTCTAGTTTCCCTCTTACCGCTAACTCATTGATTGGCTTCTTGTGTACCAGTTTCTTTCGTTCCCTCCTCAAGTCTAGGCTAATTCGAGTTCTTACCATCCTGTGGTCACTGCAGCGTACCTTGCCGAGCACGTCTACATCTTGAATGATGCCAGGGTTCGCGCAGAGTATGAAGTCGATTTCATTTCTAGTCTCACCATTCGGGCTCCTCCACGTCCACTTTCGGCTAACCCGCTTGCGGAAAAAGGTATTCATTATACGCATATTATTCTGTTCTGCAAACTCTACTAATAATTCTCCTCTGCTATTCCTAGAGCCTATGCCATATTCCCCCACTGACTTGTCTCCAGCCTGCTTCTTGCCTACCCTGGCATTGAAGTCGCCCATCAGTATAGTGTATTTTGTTTTGACTTTACCCATCGCCGATTCTACGTCTTCATAAAAGCTTTCGACTTCCTGGTCATCATGACTAGATGTAGGAGCGTAGACCTGTACAACCTTCATTTTGCACCTCTTATTAAGTTTCACAACAAGACATGCCACCCTCTCGTTAATGCTATAGAATTCCTGTATGTTACCAGCTATTTCCTTATTAATCAGGAATCCGACTCCTAGTTCTCGTCTCTCCGCTAAGCCCCGGTAACACAGTACATGCCCGCTTTTTAGCACTGTATATGCTTCTTTTGTCCTCCTAACCTCACTGAGTCCTATTATATCCCATTTACTACCCTCTAATTCCTCCAATAACACTGCTAGACTCGCCTCACTAGATAGCGTTCTAACGTTAAACGTTGCCAGGTTCAGATTCCAATGGCGGCCTGTCCGGAGCCAGGTATTCTTAGCACCCTCTGCAGCGTCACAGATCTGACCGCCGCCGTGGTCAGTTGCTTCGCGGCTGCTGGGGACTGAGGGCCGGGGTTCGATTGTTGTATTCATATAGGAGGTTGTGGCCAAGTACTGCACCAGGGTGGCCAATCCTGCTCTGGTGAGAGAGTGCGTTACCGGTTCTGGTCACCGGGATCAGGCCGCACTCCAGGCCTGTTTGTGCAATTTTCTCAACACACGGTTTTTTTTTTTTTTGTATTTTCCGGTGGAGAATAGCGCGGCACCGGGATTTGAATCACGGTCCTCTTGCACTGGAGACGGATACTCTACCGTCCCCGTAGGAGTTAAATTAAAAATTAATTTATGGGGTTTTACGTGACAAAACCACTTTCTGATTATGCACGCCGTAGTGGAGGACTCCGAAAATTTCGACCACCTGGGGTTCTTTAACGTGCACTTAATTCTAAGTACACGGGTGTTTTCGCATTTCGCCCCCATCGAAATGCGGCCGCCGTGGTCGGGGTCCGATCCCGCGACCTCGTGCTCAGCAGTCTAACACCATAACCAGTGAGCAACCACGGCGGGTCCCGCAGGAGTTGTACGCCTCATTTAACCTACAGTGGTGCCCTACTTGGTCAGTCAAGGTGGACCAATCTGAGCTCGGTTATACCGCATGGATGGCACTCGGCTAGAGAACCTCGTATTTATGACCTGCACATGTGAGGCCTTACATATTTGAAGATATATATCTATTTTTTTTTTTTTTTTTTTTTTTTTTTTTTAGGAGGGTTCCCGTACAGTGATAAAATAAAGGAAAAGACATTAAAAGAAAGAAAAAGGGGCGGAAAAAAAAAAAAAAAAAACAACAACACGGAACATAACAGGTGATTTGAACTCGTGACCCTTCGATGTTGCCCGCAAAGATAGCTCAGTCGGTTGGTTCGTCAGGCCCCAGGCTACTTTCAAGCGCCACAGCTCCTCCTCCGAGCCTCACACTTACGTGGAAAGAGACTCATGTTGTCCGCGATAGTCGGACAACATGAGTCTATACCAAGGGCTGCTGCTGATGAGGGCGAAGTACCTTCGTGTAATTATAATAACCCTAATAGGACTACTTTCGAAAAAAAAAAAAAAAAAAAAAAAGGAAACGGCCCAGAGGGCTATACTACGAGAGCTATGACTGATAGTTTTCTATATATATATATGTATATATATATATATATATATATATTCATCTCATCTATGGGATCGCATTCGCGCGCTGTTTCTTTGTCTCTGCGTGTAGTACAGTTAAGAGAGCCAGTTTAAGGGCGGGGAAGAAGAAAGAAGAGAAAAGCAAAAACTGCAGCGCCGTGGTTTTAAAGCGCACCCGTGGTAGAGAAACGGAATGCGATATACAGGATGTGCCAACTAAATGTGGCAAATTAATAAATAAACGTGGGCTTTCCGTAAAGAGCGCCTATACTCTACGTTGATAGGATAAGTTTAAAGCTAGTCGAGCTTTTTTTCTTGTTTTCTTTGTGAACAAGTAACCAATATCTAATTTTAATGAACTAGCTTTTACTACCTTACTTATTGAATAAGGTCCCAATGTATAGGTCGTGGACTACGTCGAGAAATGACCGTTAACGGCGTATATAGCGACCTAAGTCACGTATGGGCTTCTTTGCCGAAAAAAAAAAGACATTTGAGCAATCAATGCCTGCGAATTTTTTTTAATCCACCCAACTATGCATCCCCACAACAGTTATATAGTCTCAGAGGTTAACGTCGTCAGTGCGCCGTATATACTATTAACGCGCAAACCTGGGACACGGTTTTTGAATGGTTCGGAAAGCGAACCGTTACAATATCGCCAATGCTCGCTGAAAACTGTTGACATCTCGAGAATGAAGCGCGGTCACCCGTTCCCAATGGTTCCATGCGCAGAAGCGTTGTCATTGTCAGAGCGATTTATGATTAGTTTTTATTTATTTCACATGCTTTCTTTATCGTATAAAAAGAAAGCCTTCGCTAGTTCTAGGTTGTTTTAAATTCTGCGATCGGTCATTTGTCCCACTCATAATTTTTTCCTCGACATCTCATCAGTTAGGTAAATTTATCAATTGAATTAATTAAATCTATTCGTGCGCATTGAAGGAGAAATATTCACAGTGGCCACCACGAAACGCCAATCAAGGAGCAGTGAACGCCATTCGAGTAGTGCCCTCTAGTAAAGTATAATTCTTGTCGACCTGCAGCTCAGAAAGCAGAAAACCTCAGGATACAAATCATGTGACGTAATGACCTCATTCCGCGTTTCTCAGTATTTCTCATCCCTTGCCGACAAAAGGGTCTAAGATATTTTTGAAACCAATAAAGGTAATCAAAATGTTCACTGGCTTTCTGGTCTGAGTCGTCGACCAATACTTTGAATAGGCTCAATTATTCAGGCTTATTCGAGGTTGCACCACAGGCGCCATAAAGCCAGTGTAAAACGGCAACCGATATTTCAAGCATCGAACGCTGGTTTATTAAAATGTTTTCTCTCGACCTGTGCAAGACGCATCGGAAACATCGTTGCCACGTATGCAGTTTCAGAGGCAAGAATTATCGCAGAACGTTTAATTAGGACGACAATTTTGCCGCTAAGGTTGACTAAATACGAAACTATACAAGCTTGGCTAGCCTACTGCGACGGCAAAAGGCTGATATTGTGTGACGTGGCCCTGCAGATTATAGCGTAGCCTGCGTGAACAATTGAGCGAAGGTTGCGGTTGCCTTTGGATATTTGTGACCAATAAGTTTCATGAATGCAAGCAGGTCCTTTGTCGGTATGCCGCACCGTCATCCCGGCAACCGGATGTGGCACACGTGCGACATAGCTGTATAACGTCACACGCACAGCGTTCCCCCATTCATCGACTCACATGTGCCAATATGGCACAATACTCAAGGCTAAAACGTATAACGAAACTGATGAGCTATAGGCTGGCCAGATTGTACGACCTTATTAGTTCAGCGCGGCCTTTCTTCCCGATTGGCACTCAGAAGTGCTCGGCCATTTCAAGTCATCTTTAGCTGGTCCGCATTTACAAAAACGCGCAGCACCTTAATAAAAGATTTGTAATGCATTCTGCAGCACAAAAGGGTTTTCATTTTCTTTTTCTCATTTCATTTCCATTCCAGTACCGTGTCCAGAGAGTGGACATAAATCGATACCTCTCCTGTCTGCTTTTTGTATATCGTGGTGTGCCACACGGTAGCATCATGGGCTTCTTTCCTTCTTAACCTTTACATTAATCTCATTATCAATAGAAGCTAGCGCTTCGCGGTAATCATGTTTCATATCTGTGCTTTTTTGTTGTTGTTGTTGTTGTTTTTGTGCTTTCTTGTTGTTGTTGCGCTTTTGCGTTGACGCAAAAAACCGACTCGGCAGACTGCATTGCGTCGACTGTCCTATGTGGGCGTGCACATTATTTTGCGTTCCGGGTTTGCAGTTTACCCAAGAATAATCATATTCAATTTATCAACTTTCCTTCTTTTGATGACACATACTGAACTGTCCAGGCGGGCTACCACGCGTTGCGCCATTTGAACGCCGGCCACCAATATACGAGGAGCACGCAGTGCTATCCCTCAGACTACGTCAGAGGTGCGCTCCCAGAAGATGGCACCACAGTAATTATTCGCCCCCATAGCAAAGAAAATATGTCCGCGTTGAAAGAAACTATCAGTGACTTTTTATAGAAGTTGTTCACTTTATTAATGCAATGATGCTCCAAGACATACATTTGTAAGACTGAAGCTATTCAGATAGCTTCAGTTGTTAGATTTCGTAGTGAAGAGGGCCGTTAACAGCCCACCTGCAACTGTGGCATAGGTGACTATACACATAAGCCGATTCGTCATATATACGTCTTGCCACGAGCGATGTGACCACAGACCCCGTCCAGAATGACCACAGCGCTCTGTCATTGGTCCTCTGCTGTTTGTTTTCTGTATAAATGATGTCGTTGATGTAATGGCGGCACTTCTCAAATAATACAATATGCTGATGTCATGCACCTTTTATTGTAGTTCGAGTAGTACTCATGATCAGTTAGCTAGATTTGAATGAAGAGTACTCGCGTTTTTGAAATGCAACATAACGCGGCAAATGTCACTAAATTTAAAAAAAGAACAGTTTCGATGGCCTTCCGAAATAAAGCGAACCATTACAATTTACATATTGTATTAAAGCACAGAAGTTCGCATGCGTCCATATACTCTCAAATACATTTCAGTTATTTTCTCCCCTGATCAAAAATGGCATGCTCACATTTAAATGCATGACCAATAAGGCTTTGAGAAACTTGCGTTATCTCAGAAGAAGCTTTCGAGATGCAAACAAGGAATGTAAATTACCGGCGCACTGATCACGAATAAGATTTCTACTTGAGTTCACGTGGAATGTGTGGTCACCACACCATTGAAAACATTACGACATGCTTCATACTATTTAGAAAAAGAAAAGCCTCTAAATTTATACGTGACCAGTTAGGACTTATACTCCTCACAGATATCACACGCTAATAAGGCGCTACTAAGGCCTCTGGCGATTTTTTAACAGCGCCACGCGAGCGTCAGTTGGCCGGCCGGTCAGGGCCGCCTAAACCGCGTGGAGCGATGACATCACCAAGATCAGCGCCTGCGCACAAATTTCACTGGAAGCCCTTATCTCTGATGAGCAGGGAATCTTGAATAAAGCTAATCATGCAAGGGGCTGTGTCGTGCTGCTCGATAGAGCCTAGCAGACGAAAGTTGCGCTCCCAGTGACCTTTGTGCGCATGCGCTACTCTTGCTGATCTCTTCGCTTCGCGCCCTTAGAAGGCGCTGACCGCCAGCCAATCGACGCTCGCGTGGTACGGTTAAAGAATCGGTAGACTGTGCTTGTGACCGTGTTGCTCTGCTATGCAAGTTCCTCATGGGAAAACCTATATCAATGCACCGATTGTTTTCAGTAACCCTTCTCGGCCCACCAGAAGAAGTGATCGCCTTAAAATTCTTCTTTGAATTTCTCGATTGATTCTTTTGTGTTTTTTTTTTCACATAGAATTGCGATTGGGAATGCACTTGAAGATCCTTGCGCAAATTATTGAATGATGCATTCGCCGGCCAAATTACAAATTATTTCAGCTAACGACCTCTTCTTGATATTGCTTGTTCTACTTTGTTTGATTTCTATTTTAGCGCCTAAAATGCTTTGTTCATTTGATTGAAAGTATGTATGCACATACGCCTGCGATACCTTGCTATGCACGATGGCAGTATATCAAAATAAAAATTGATAAATATAAAATATTTCGCGTTCACTCACACTTCACCCATTCACCTCTCACACCATGGCCGACGTTGGCCCGCACCAGCCTGTGACCAGCACCAGAGCAACTCTGTTTACTTCTGGTGCGCCACGCCCTCCACATCCCGAAGGCAATGACACCCGTCACCACTAGACTGCATCACCGGGTAACGCAACGACGAATTCTCAGGACTGTGCCACGTTCTAGATATTACGGCGAAAACCATAAGCGCTTGCGCCCCTTTATAGGCAATGCATCATGACTTCAAGTGTACCAGAGAACTGGAAGAATGCAACATTTTACTAATCCAGAAGAAGAGAGACGTTAAAGAATTGAATAATTACAGGCCCATTAGCTTGATTTCAGAATTGTATAAACTATTCTCCACTATAATTTCCAATAGAATAAAGGCCACACTTCACTTCAGTCAACCAAGAGAACAGGCTGGCTTTAGGAAGGGATATTCTTAAATGGATCACATCCACGTTCTAAATCAGCTAATCGAGAAATCTGCAGAGTACAATAAACCTCTTTATATAGCTTTCATAAATTATGAAAAGGCTTCTGATTCAGTAGAGATACCTGCAATTAAAGTGGCATTACGTAAGGCAGGAGTACATGAGGCATACGGGAATATCTTGGGCAATATATACAAAGATTCTACAGCTACCTTGTCCTTCTAAAGGAATGTAGAAATCCACCTATCAAGAAAGGGGTCAGGCAAGGAGACGTAATCTTTCCAATGCTATTCACTGCATGCTTGGAAGAAGTATTCAAGCTATTAAACATGGAAGGCTTAAAGAGTGCGGATTATCGGCGAATATCTCAGCAACTTCCGGTCTGCAGATGACATTGTCCTGTGCAGCAACAGTGGGGACGAATTACAACAGCTGATTGAGGACCTTAACAAATAAAGTGCAAGAGTAGGGCTGACGATTAAAATGGAGAATACAAAGCTATCATCAATAGCGTGGCAAGGTAACAAGAGTTCAGCATCGCCAGTCAGCCTGTAGAGTCTGTGGGGGAGTACGTTTATACAAGTCAATCACTCACTGAGCACCCTGATCAAGAGAAGGAAACTCACAGAACAAAAATAGGTTGGAGTGCATACGGCAGGCATTGCCAGCTCTTGACTGGGAGCTTACCACTATATGGAAAACAAGGGTTTACAATCATTGCATTCTGACGGTGCTAAAACTTGGGGCAGAACTCGTAGGTTACCAAAGAAGCTTGAGAACAAGTTAAGGACCACGCAAAGGGTGATATAACGAAAAAGGTTACGCGTAACATTAAGAGACAGGAAGAGAACAGTGTGGATCAGAAAGTGAACGGGTATGGCCGATATTCTAATTCACATCTAGGCAAAAAACATGGAGCTCGGTAATGGGTAGTATGGATAAGCGGGGGACTATCAGAGTTACAGAATGGGGGCCAACAGAAGGGAAGCACAGTCGAGGATGGCAGGAAACTAGTAGGGGTGATGAAATGAGGAAATTTGGAGGTGCATGTTGGAATCGGTTGGCGCAGGACAGGGGTAATTTTAGATTGCAGGGTGATAGGTCTTTGTCCTGAAGTGGAGATAAAAATGGTTTGATGATGACGATGATGACGATGGTGATGAAGAAGAAGATGAAGTAAAAAGCTTTATACGCCCCCGAAATGAAAACTCCGGCGTCATGCGTTATCGTGCTATGGTACATAATCCCACGTGACCAAGTTATTACGTCACGTTCCCAGTGCCGGACCAGCTGCGGCTCGCACTGCGAAATCTAAAGGTGAAGTAAAGTTCATAGAATGGAATAATGTGGGTCAGGGTGGATCAAGGTGGATTAAAGCGGAGTTTTAATTTAAGCTGGTAGATCAGACAAGTCCTCAACCTTTCGCCTTCAAATCCGTCAATCATATAGCAACATCCTTTAATTGCTATATCGCCCACAACTGCAGAAACAAAAATGATGACGCGACCTCGTGGCAGAACGCCACACGTTCATTAGTCTCGCTCGCGCCGCGACATTCCACTCTTTCTCCGAGTGACGTCACCCAGACGTAACAGCCAAAGCGAACCGGTTCCAAAACGAACCGTTAAAGAATTCGGAATCTCAGTTGTACAAACTGCATACTAAATTTATGGCTAACCATACTGTAGCGTCCATTTTCCATAATGGTGATCTGACGTGCAAGTTTGTTTGCTTCTTTTCATAGTTTTACGTTATTGTAACCACCCTCACGCAATACTCAACATCGGAACCTAGGAGGACCTTGAATAAATAAACGTAAAACGAGGGAGGAGGGTACCGCGAAAACACAAGAGGAAAAGCGTAGTGTCTGCGGCGAAACCGCTACGAGTAGGTTGCCAGTTTACTTCAATTTTCAATACAACAATGACTTCTTTATCTTTCTGCGCTCTCAGCTTTGCACCGACTAAGGAAGCTTAAACGCTAGCTCTCGACGCACAGTGCGGCTGCAGTTTCTCGAATGTTATCGATACGTCTATCAGTTTTTGCAATCCGATCGTGTGCGCGACGCGAATTGTGTAGTGGTCTCTGGAAGCCACGCAGACACCAGCGATTACGTTGCAGCCTTCGACGAGTGCTGCATAGAATACAACGCGCTTCGCCCGCAGATAAGGTTTTCGACGACCGCCGCCTTTTCTACGTGCGTCGCAAAATATGTTGGCCTCAACATATCGAGAAATAAAAACACGCATGGTGCTGGTGTCGAAGTTCACATGAGCGAGTACGGCAACCGTTCGACCACTCGTATCATGTTACCTGGAAGAATGGAACAACAAGGAAATCTAGTTATGGCCTTCACGTTGCACGACTGTGTTTGGAGCCAATGTTTAGAACGGCGCTACGATGTGCCACTATGCTTAACCAACGTTACTTCTCTGGCTGCGTTGCCAGCTTAAGTGGTGCAATGCGATTGTACACATAGCATAAAGGTTTTATGTAATTTTATGTAACTTATGCTTGAAAGACAAATACGCGCTGCCTATCGCTAATACAAAATTAAATAAATAAAGGGCAGCCAGCCGCTACCGCCAGCCATATACGGCCCAACCATTAGGTTTTCACTTTTGCGCAAGGTAGCATAAAGCGCTTATTTATTTCTTTTATTGTTTGGCGCAATTTGAAAGTATTCATCAGTCGAGAAATGTGGGCCAACCTCGTAGGCAGAGCGGTCTAACACAGCTTCCCAAAAAGCAACCTGTCACAATGGAAAAAATTCACCAACGATCACGATACTTCCTATTGCGCAATTTGAGCGGCGCACTATAAGCGTTTTCATTTCGCGATATATTGGCTGGCACGGAGAACCTGCCTCGTGCAGAACGTTGCAGACGCAGCGATTGTGGCGCGAGTGCTTCGATAATCGTAGGGATTGAAGCAGCTCTGGGAGCCGCAAATTTGGTACGTTGGAGGAGGTTTGAAGCATGAATTATCCCTTTCGGAGCTGTAAATAGCCTTTTCTTTAGCAGCTTGGTAGAGGTCATAATTAATTTGTTTAGGGCAAAACAACGCACACAAGAAAGACGACAGGACAAGGTGCCATTCTGAACTAACATAATTTTATTGCTTCACTCCTTTATAGACAGCAGAAACTAGAGGAACATGCGCAGTTAGCACCATGTGCAGGAACCACCAACCTCCGATCACAAGAGCGCACTCACGCGAAAGGATTCAACAATCCACATTCAGCACTGTACAGGGCTGCAGAAGGCACACTAATGCACTGTGACCCCAATGACTGTATGAAGAAAGCTTCCGATAATTCGCGGGCAGTGGTATGGTATGGTATGAATAACTTTATTTAGGTCCTGAGGGATCAGTCTGGGACTGATGCGTGCCGCTCCCACGTCGGCACAGAGAGGCCGAGCCCCTCTGCCGTCACACGGGCCCTCTGGACAGCCCTGAGTTGGTCCGCCAGCACTTCACTGTGCAGCATCCGCTGCCACCACTGTTCACCTCGAGAACCATCACCGGTCAACGCCAAGCAGCGCCAAAGCATGTGTTCTAAATCGAGGAAACCCCCACACTTACTACAATAGAGTGAAACCCCGCAGTCCAGGTTAACTTTGTTCATGATGACCGGGCTAGGGTACGTACGCGTCTGCAGGAGCCTTAATGTAACCGCCTGTGGCCTATTTAATTTAGAATGTGGCAGGGCGAATGCCCTGCGCCCTAGGTAATAGTGCTTAGTGATTTCGTTGTAGGTTAACAGCTGGTCCCTGTACTCAGGAGCGGGAGATCCAGCCCCTTCAGGGAGTACACGGCACACTAATCCTCGTGCCTCCCTGTGCGCCACCTCGTTGAGGTTACGCGGGGCTCCCTCCACGGCCCCCATATGCGCCGGAAACAAAGTAACTGGATGCGAAGTGATATCCCTACCCTGCAGCAGTCTGTTAGCCGGTTCCGCAACAAGTCCTCTCGAGAAGGCTTTAATCGCAGATCGCGAGTCACTAAACACCAAAACTCTTCTTAAATCAATCAGTGCTAGAGCAATAGCCACCTGTTCGGCAACCCCCGGATCTTTGGTATAAATGGAAGCAGCATTTCTAACGCTCCCTTTGCCATCTACCACCACCACCGAGTAAGCACTTTTACCATTAATCCATGCGGCGTCAACGAAAGCAGACACCTCCTCCTGATCCTTTGCCTCTCGCAACAAAGCCCTAGCTCTCGCGACCCGCCTCCCTACATTGTGCACAGGGTGCACATTCCGCGGAAACGGACGACCCATGATATTTGCCCTAAGGTTCTCGTTCGACTTGTGTAGGGGCGCCCTATCGTGCGACACAGCCACCGATTCTTCAATTGACTAAAATATACCTACCCGCTGGTGTACCTAGCAACCACTCCCTCTGTGCAGTACGCTGAGCCGCGGCAATTTCATCTAAAGTATTATGCAAACCGAGTCGTAACAACATATCGTTTGACGTAGTCATAGGCAGACCAAGCGCAGCCTTGACGGCTTTTCTGATTAATGCTTAAAATTTATTTTTCTCCCCCCTATTCCAATTTAGCATAGCTGCCACATACGAGAAATGACACATAATAAATGCGTGAACTAAGCGCATCGCCCCTTCTTCTCCCAAACCCCTATGCCTATTAGAGCTCCTTCTTATAAGTCTTATCGCCTCGCGGGCAGTGGTATCACGGCCCTTTTTCAATTGCGATTTGTTGGGCGTGTTGGTAAATTGAAAGCATATTTAGCGCCAGCAAACAAGGACGTAAGGGAGACGACAACACAATGCGCATTGTGTTGTCGTCTCCCTTACGTCCTTGTTTGCTGGCGCTAAATATGCTTTCCCTTTTTCAAATTCGTAGGATCACTACACATGACTTTGCACTTGCATATTTTACAATGTTGAGCCAAATGGGAACCTGTGGCTGCTGGTATGGATCGCTCATGTTCTCCAAGGCGCTCGTTAATATGAGTGAAATAAAGGCATATGAAGAAAGCGAGTTCCTTATTTCACTTGCAGAACACTTTTAGGTTCATCGTGATATTCATCATGATGGTGATCATCATCAGCCTATTTTATGTCCACTACAAGACGACAGCCTCTCCCTGCGATCTTATATTGTCCCTGTTCTGCGCCAACCGATTCCAACTAGCACCCGCAAATTTCCTAATTTCGTCGCACCACCTAGTCTTCTGCCGTCCTCTACAGCGCTTCCCTTCTCTTGGTACCCATTATGTCATCCTAATGGTCCACCGGTTATCTAATCTGCGAATTACATGACCTGCCCAGAGCCATTTTTTCTCTTAATGTGAGATTTTCTCTAATGTGAGTTTCTCTTAATATCCATTTGCTCACTGATCGAAACCGCTCTCTTTCTGTCTCTTAAAGTTAAGCCTAGCATTATTCGTCCTATCGCTCTTTGTGCGATCCTTAACTTGTCCTCAAGCTTCTTTGTCTGCCCCCAAGTCTTTGCCTCATAAATCAGCACCGGTAATATGCACTGATTGTATACCTTCCTTTTTAAGGATAACGGTAAGCTCCCAGTCAGGAGCTCACGATTTCTTCCGTATGCGATCCAACCCATTTTTATTCTGCTGCGGATTTCCATCTCATGGTCACGGTTACCGTGGTTAGTTGACCTAGCTATGCGAACTCCTTCACAGATCTTTAGAGGCTGACTTGCGATCCTGAACTCGTGTTCCCTTGCCCGGTTATTCATCATTATTTTTGTATCCGGCATAATATTCTTCAACCCCACGCTTAGACTCTCCTTGTTAAGGTCCTCAATCATTTGTTGTAACTAGTCTGCAGTGTTGCTGAATAGAAAAATGTCATCGTCAAACCGAAGGTTGCTGATGTATTCGGCGTCCATCCTTATTCTAAAGTCTTCCCAGTTTAATAACTTACGTCTCCGTATGTATCTTTCTGCCTAATGTTGTCTATGTGTTGATAAAATTTAAAGTTAGAATCAAGTTCTTCACACAAATAGTTACAGGAAGTATTATGCGCGATAAGATAATTACCATGGTATAGCGGAGGAATGAATGCAGATGAGCGTTGGGGCGACGTGAAGAAAACAAATTTAGTTTTAGACAAGTTGATATTGAGCTAATTAACAATGCACCAAATTAACACAAGAAGGAAGGGGTTAACCGAGGGCCCAATTTTTATTAATTATATCATGAGAAACCAACACACACTGACACCAAGGAAAACGTAGGGGAAAATACTTGTACGTACTAATTAAATTAAAGAACCGATAAAAAATGGCAGTGGAAGTGGATGAATAAACAACTTGCAGTAGGTAGGGAACGATCCCACGTTTTCGCATTACGCGTGCGATGCTTAATGCGCATCTACATATAACGTATTTTTTAACGCGAGCGTAAATGCCTCAGGGCATCTATTTTTCAACTTCTCGGAACATGAACCGCATTCCTTGCCGTGACCCAATAATTTTTTGTGAGAACGAGAGCGAATCGTATCAAGCTTGCTGGGCGCGGGCATGACCAGATGCGCCGTATACCTACTACCGACATTCTTCAACCAATGCGGAAACTTGTGCAAACATGGCACCACCACCGGTCTTTTTTTTTTTTTTCATTGCGCCTGGTATCCCTAGATTTTCCCTTTACCTTATCAGTAATCTTTACTCATTTAATAAGATTATGACAGGCCCAGAAGATTTCACTTTCAGGTTAACCGGCGTTCTGTAATCTCTGAATCTGGGCAAGCAAACCCTCCCTCAACGAATGCTCACTTGTCTCCTGTAACACCGCGGGCAGCGCGGCGTAAATAACACCAGCTTTTACTATTTTAGTGTCCTGGGGAAACATTTAAAAGCGCCTTTGCCGAACGAAGCTTATAAACCCAACACAAATGGTCCTCCCGAAACCTCATTCTAATATCCAGGAATTGAATCTCATCCTTGGCAGACAACCCAAAAATAAATTTCAAACCTTTACTGCATCCCTGAAAAACCTTTAAAATACCAGCTACCTTACTATTTAGGTTCTCTCTTTCTGTGATCATCAAAAACTCATCAACGTACCTAAATACGTTAAGGGCTAACCCTCCTAAATTACTGACAACGCAATTATCATCACGACTAAGGAAAATATGGCTTAAGGCTGGAGCTGCCCACGACCTTATTCAAATTCCCGACTTCTGTAAGAACGCGATCCCTTCCCATTCAACATACACAGAGCGCCAATAAAACGAAAACAATTCTGAAAAACTTTCAACAGTTCCCTCAATTGCCAACAAACTTAGCTTCGTCATTGTCATTAACCGCACAAGTCCTGGCGCTCTTCATAAGTTTATTATGCGGTAGCGAATAAAGCATACCTTCAACGGCAATACGAAAAGCCGAACATGATAAAGGAGGGAAGAAGACGACGACGCTGTTCGATCTGTTGTCACCTCAGCTCTGTAATTTTCCCTAAGTTTTGCTATTCATTGAGTGAGTTATTTATATCCTGGGAAGACGGCCGCATCTTTAAGGCGGTACTGTCCCTATGGAAAGGGTACGGCTGCTCCGGCGCCGACATCTTTAAAGGGACAGCGCCATCCGAAGGAAGCCAGCGTGGCGGAGGCGGCCATGGCCTCGCAAGGCGTGGAGCTGCCAGTCATCAGGGACGATCAGCAGTCCAGTACGTCATTATCGCTCAGTGGGGACGACTCCACTATCGTCGGCCCTGACGAGGAAGTGGCTGATATGGCGGAAGTGGACAGCGACGGCTTCAAGGTGGTGAGTCATCGGAAGCAAAGAACGGTCGGAATCCCAGTGATAGTTTTACCAACAGAGAAAGGTGCTGATTTTAGAGAGCAGAACCCTATCAGGCTCTTCGAAGCCATTAAAGTGCTGCTGGGATCTGCTCCGATTCGCAGTCGCTTCACTACGCAAGGTGCTCTTCATCTAGATATCGCAACGGAAGAGCAAGTTGACGTTCTTCTCCGGTGCTCTCAGCTTTGTGACATAAGAGTTAAAGCCCGGTTGCCCCACTCCTACATGACGAACACATGTGTTATTAGGGGAGTACCAGTGTGGTATTCAGAAAGCGACCTTCTTGACTACTTGAAACCGCAAGGTGTATTGCACGTGAAACGTATGATGCGCCGGGTGGAAACTCAAGAAAAAGAATGGGCAGCGAAGCCTACTACCTCTGTTGTGCTAACGTTTGCTCCCAACACCGAGCGCCCAGAGAAAATTAACCTCGGTTTCACCAAGCATGCAGTCAAAGAATTCGTTGAAACTCCTCCTCGATGCTTTAAGTGCCAACGCTTTGGGCATGTAGCCAAAGTTTGCATCAAAGATCAACGTTGCAAACGATGTGGTGGCGCCCACGATTACAAAGCCTGCAAGGCAGATTTTGCTTGCGCTAATTGTGGGGGCGACCATCCAGCGAGTTTCGGTGGCTGCCCCTTCCGTGTAAGCGCCTTACACCGTCGAGTGTCCTTCATTAGTGGTCCCAAACCACGACCTACTGAGAAGCCGACACCTGGAAGTGACAAGTTCCCTGCGTTAGAGTCGGAAGTTGAGTTCCCTGCGTTAGAGTCGGAAGTTCGTGGCTTGGTAACAAGCGACGTCAGTGAGCGACCTGACCCTAGCAAGACGGCAAAGTCCTCTGTGAGTGAGTCGGTTGTTCGATCTGCTTCAACCAAAACTGTCCAAGTTCCTCAGCGACCAGATCACAACCAGACTCGAAGACAAGGACGACATTCCCTTGCCTCAAAAGAGACGAAGAAACCAGCTGCAGCGACGAAGAGTGAGTCCCAGTCCGCATCTTTTGTTGAAGTGGTGAGGCAGTGCGTTCAACAAAATAAGGAGCTCAAAAATCGGGATCTGTCCGACCTTCTGCGAGTTCTGTTTGAAGTCCTCCGCTCCTATGTTCAAGCGATGCAGGCTGGCACCCTGAAGACCTTTCTACAGCTCGTTCTTTCGTTTGAGTCCATGATTACCGCCTTCGCAGCGAACTTTGCCTTATAATATGGCTAGTTTTCTTCAACCTCGTGCAACCAAAAATCACCGAAAAGTGCCGTTTATTATGCAATGGAACTGCGCTGGGATTCTAAGTCGATTAGCAGAACTGAAATTATTTTTGAAAGAAACTTGTGTTCCAGTATTGGCGCTCTCGGAGGCTGGCCTACCAAGGGGGAGATCTTTGACTGGATATGTTGCGCACAAGAATTGCAGCATAAAGTCATTTCCCACAGGAAGTGCCGCCCTTTACGTACGAAGAGAGATTCCTCATGTGGCTGTGAACGTTACCGATCTTTGCACCGATAGCATTGAGGTAGCGGCTGTGAAGATACGGCTCGGCTTTCGAACTCTTTCAGTTGCATCCGTATACGTGTCTCCGCGGAAGAAGGTAGCAATGGATTTGTTTCTCCAGCAGCTTTGTGACCGTTGCCCAGCGCCCCGAATTATCTGCGGTGACTTCAACGCCCATCACTCGGTCTGGGGTGACAGGAACACAGACTCCCGCGGACGCGAACTGGTAGAAGTTATCGACAGTTTGGACCTGTGCGTGGCCAATGACGGAAGTCCCACTTTCTTCCGGCCTCCCGCCTCAGCCACATCTATAGACCTCACTCTGCATTCACCTGACATTCGTGTGAAGTGGTCAACTGCACCTGACCGCATGGGAAGTGATCACTACCCAATTTTTGTGTTTACTGCCGACTTCAATACACGCGGCACTAAAAGAAGCCATGTTGTTAATTGGGACAAATACAGGGAGCAACTTGCACATGTTTCTGGAGATGTGATAGAAAAAATGATTTATGGCAAGATGGCAGCTACCACGGCGGTCAAGTTGCCTAATCATTTTCCGACTCCAGATTTAAAACTCAGGAACCTTTGCGCAGCGCGCAGAAGGGCGGAGCGACAAATGATGCGGAAGAAGGACGACAGATCCTTGAAGACGACCTATAACAGGCTTAACTCTGCCATTCGTCGCCATACGAACAAGCTCTGTAGGTCGCAGTGGGCGTCCTTCTGCGCCAGCTTGTCTGTTTTTTCACCAATGACGAGAATTTGGCGAGTCATTGGCAGCCTTGCTGGCGATTCTCGTCCTCGTAAGCCTTTCGAAGCGCTTGCACTGCTAAAGCAGAAACCTCTCGCTTGCTTGGCAGAGGAATTTGCAGATGCATTTGTACGTGCAAGCTCAGGAATTCATCAGTGCGCTCGGCCTGCAACATCTACGTCTGTTATGGACGCCCCGTTCACACTTCGAGAGCTACAGACAGCACTCAGCAGCCTGCGGCGTCGATGTGCACCAGGTCCTGACGACATTACCAACCAGATGATGCAGAACCTACCTCTAGAACACCGGAAGATGCTCCTAAGCTTTCTCAATCGAGTATGGGAGACTGGCGACGTCCCTCCTTCATGGAAGGTGGCTTGTGTTGTCCCAGTGCTGAAACCCGGCAAAGAAATGACAGACTTGGCCTCGTATCGACCTGTATCATTGACGTCGTGTGTGGCTAAGCTCATGGAGAAGCTGGCAAGTAAGCGTTTATCATGGTGGCTTGAAGATAGAAGGGCTCTGCCAACATGCATGACTGGATTCCGCACAGGTCTAAGCGCGCAAGATAGCGTCTTGGACTTGATAAGCCACATTGAACATCAAAGAGCTTTCGGCCTCTCAACACTAGCTATTTTCCTAGACGTATCAAAGGCTTATGATAACGTACTTCAAAGTTCAGTACTAAATAGCTTGATGGACATAGGCGTACAGGGCTATCTTCTGCGCTTCATTCACTCACTTATCAGTGATCGTAAAATCCAAGTGCGGTTAGGAAGTACCATAAGCACCGAAAGGGCGGTATCGCGAGGTGTACCTCAGGGAAGTGTTCTTTCCCCGACGCTGTTTAATGTTGTAATGGCTGGTCTTCCCGCTGAAGTGCAAAAACATTGCAGGCATATCCATATGTCGATATACGCGGACGACATTTGTATTTGGTTAAGCGGATATCAACACAAACGTTTAGCTCTGATAGCTCGACAGGCCTTACTTTCAGTTCAAAATTACCTTCAAGGTGTAGGGTTGACTCTCTCGGTGGAAAAATCTGGCTTCATCATGTTTCCAGGTAGAGGAAGACGGTATGCGCGGCTGAAGATAGACATTGATCAATCTTGCCTTCGTCAATTGAAGTACAAACGCTTTTTGGGCGTAATTATTGACTACCGTCTACTGTGGCGACGAGCTGTGGACTCTATTGTGACATCACTATCTCCGCGTCTCAATGTGATCCGTAGAGTTGCAAGTGAGCAATGGGGAAATCACCCTTCTTCAATGATCAGGCTGCACGATGCACTAGTGACGAGTCGAATAATGTACCAGCTCCCTTTAATTTCCCCCTCACTATCACAGCTGGAACGACTTGAGGTTTTGCACAGAAAGGGCCTAAGGAGGGCTCTTGGCGTTCCGCAGTCTGCTCCTAATAATGCAGTACTTTATGAGTCTCTATCGAGACCTCTTAGCCTAGTCGCTTCACAAAGGCTATTGATGCAAATTGGCCGCCTCAAACAGACGATAGCCGGTCGAGCCCTTCTACAGAGCCTTCGAAAGAGATCCGAGTCCCGAGCGTACTTGGCCCTTAATACTATTGGTTACCTGGGTCTTGACGCTAGAGGTCGAACTAAGAGGTTGAATCCACCTTGGTCTTTCGCGAGCCTCGATTGTTCGTTGACAATTCCTCACGTTCGTGCTAAGCGGAGTTCTCCTTTGGCGGCAACACGTTCGCTCGTACTGGAACATCTTGAAACTGAATATGCACGTCATCTTCAAATTTTTACTGATGGCTCTGTGGACAAGGTCAGAGGATCTAGTGCAGCTGCTTTTCATATTCCCGCTTTAAAGTATGATTGGTCGGTTCGCTTCACTACAGTCGTGTCCTCCACAACGGCCGAAAGCGTTGCCATTGAGGCAGCCCTAAAAAAGCTACGGCTTTGTACGCCTCAACCCGTAGTCATTCTTACAGATTCGAAATCCGCCCTTCAAAGGTTAGAGTATGGGTTCCCTACTGATGCTTTATGTCTAAGCTCCCTACGCTCGGTGCACACTCTCCTTATCAAAGGCTTCTCCATACGATTCCAATGGGTGCCCTCGCACATAGGTATCATAGGCAACGAGATGGCGGACAGCCTTGCCCATAGAGCGCTGTCTGGGAATCCTTTGAGAAAAGTGCCTCAAGAGGACAAGAGACTCTTCAGAGAAGCGGTGTCGTGCCACTTCCACTCTTTGTGGAGCTCACCTCACAAGCCATGTGTGACTAAGGGTCTCAAAAGAAACCAAGCCACTTTACTGCTCCGCATTCGCACGGGCTCTGCTCGTACCCCTGCGTGGATGTGTAAGACTTGCCTGGCGTTGTCACCATTATGTTCAACGTGTGGTGTGTGCGGTGACATAGAACATTACCTTATGTGCTGTACTCTGTATGACGCGGAAAGGAGCGTGTTATTCGGGTCCCTCAAGAGGACAGGAATTCCCCACAGTTCTATACAGGACATTGTTTTCCCGCGCGGGAACCGGTTAGATAGGAAGGAGGTTTCTCGCCTTCTTTTAAAGTACCTGCAGGACACGGATTTGGCCTCCACATGGTGACCTTAGGTGTGACTATGTGTAGTGTAGTTGTGAGGTCTGTGTCTGATTTATATGATTTATGTATTTTAAGTGTCGCTACGGTGGAGCAATTGCCGGCAGCTACTGCAAGGCTAATCCCACCAGTAGCCTACAACCACTCAACTCAACTCAACTCATGATAAAGGATTCTGTCTTGAAAAACTTAAACCCGCTACCTGAGCTATTAACATAGAAAGGGCCAACAACGTTAAGATCCTCAAACTGTTCTTGCAAATACACCAAAATTACAAATTTCAAAGTCCCCCTTTCCGAAATGATGGCCTTGAATGAAAAATTTGGCTTATGGGTATTAACTGAAAAAAATACCTGCAGTTTTAAACGTTTAACTCACGCGCGACTTCGTCCATCACTTCGTTCGTAGATGCGGCTTCGCTATAGGAGGGGGAGGGAAGGAAGAGAAAAGTAGAAGGCAGGGAGGTTAACCAGAATAACGTCCGGTTGGCTACCCTACACCGGGGGAATGGGAAAGGAGAAAACAAAGATCACAGGGAGAGAGAGGAGGGAAGGAAAGAAGGAAATTGCGGCGAGTTCGCTGATGCGTGTGGTCTTATAGAAATTGCATTAAAAGTCACAGATGGTCGCATAACCCGTCGTCCTTAAGAAGAACAAAAGCGCCTTCACCGCTTTATGGGCCGACGGGCGATGGTGGCGGTGTTCCAGCAGCACTTGCACAGAAAGCGACCGATTGTCCAGTTTTTGAAAAGCTTTGGCAAGTTCTTGTCTCTCAGGGGTGTATCGTGGACAATGGCACAGCAGGTGGTCGATTTTTTCTTCCGTGCCACAGACCTCGCATGCTCCACTGTCAGTCACTCCAATTAATGTAGAGTATGCCTTTGTGAAGGCAACTCCTAACCAAAGGCGACAGAGAAGCGTAGCTTCACGTCGAGGGAGTCCGAGTTGGGAGGTCACAAGCATACCATTAATATTATACGGTCGCATACATCGAAAATTAGCTCTGGTAAGTTGAGTACTTTCCTATAATTTTTTTTTAGAGCGCCGCTCTTAGGCGCCCGTGCCTGCGGTGCGGCTAAGCGTACGTCAGCGTAAGAGTGAATGAGCACAGCGAAGGATGAAAGCACGAACGCGGAGCGCAGCGGGGGATGAAAGACGGCGAGAGTGAGGAGATCGCGAGGAGGGAAGCGGAGGATAAGAGTGCCGCGGAACCATCAGGTAGAAACCACAGACGGAGAGTATGGCGACTGGCTGCGTATGAAGACGGAGTGCTACCTGAGACTTGCTCCACGGCGGCGACTAGGCACGCGGCGAAGGCGTTCACCAATACCTTAGATGGAAACAAAGCGGCCCCAGTGAGCATGCGCTGTTTCGCCGCCGCTAGAGTATGCGTTCCGCGCGATCCACACGTCCCCGCAATCAAGCCTTCTTTCTGAACAGTGAACGACGCGACCGGTGGAAATGCTTCGTCTGCCGCTGCTTCTAAACCTGCGGCCCGAGCAATGGTTCATGCGCCACAGCCGAAAGAGCCATGCCAGATCACAATCACATTCAGTGCCACAATATATTGCGAATTCAAAACACAAACAGCTACGCTCATATTTCACATTAGGGGGTAGTGTTATCGTCGTCGAATTTTGTTACAGTTCGCACCTTTGAACATATCCTTTTGCGGAATGAAAGCATGGTCATTCATATTCACTTCGGTGCCGCAAACGCCTCCGCGTGTTTGACCCGATTGTCAACAGGCTGCGCGCGCAGCAGAATTCTGTAATGTAAGTAGAACCACAAACACCCCTTGAGTTCGACAGCTAAGCCTCGAAACTACAACAAAGTGCCTTTTGCAGCGGGACGGCGTTTCCATCCAATGGCGCTGCACCCCTATATTGATAGGAGATACATTACGACTGCAGGCGGTTTCTGGTGCGATATTAGAGAGTATTAGTTTAGGGGACGAAAGCGGCTTGCGTACAGAAGAACTAGGGGCAACGCAACTGCGCATGCGCAGACCGCTACGTCTACTTGTGTCCTTTGGTTGTTGAGGCGGCCGAAAACATCGCTGCCCCTAAGAGGTCGCGTTACTGTAGCGTTACCCACGTGACTCTCGGGATGTATGAGAACTTACGAGAACCGAGACCAGCAGAGACAAAACGCCCGTCCCGCCACACAGACGGAGAACATGGCTGCGGCGGCGAGGACGTGTGCACATGTGCATGTCACGGGAGACGTGGCAAAAAAAAAAAAAAATGGCTGTGGCTTAGCTAAGGTTAAGCCCAGGATTCGAAGCATACTAGCCTTTATTTTAGTTGTTGAACCACTGTTTAGCCTGGTGAACTGCTGTTGCTTGGCTATATTTGGTTCGGCTAGACGAAGAAACAACTCATGCGTTGCTCTGCTTCGCCTTCAAGAGCGGAACGCGACAGCGTTCCCGTCGACCCGCCAAGGGGTGTAAGACAATGGGCTACGGCGCAGCGACTACGCGCCCCGCATTGGACGCGGTGAGCGTCGAGCAACGCAGCGTTCGGCGCGGCAACGAAATGTGCGCCTGAGCAAGCGACGCACGCCTGAGCCTTAGAAACAGCTCGTTTCTAAGGCAACACCGCATTCACTAGAGGCGCTTTTGTACCGCTTTGAAGCATCGTACTCGTGGCTCAGTGGTAGCGTCTCCGTCTCCCACTCCGGAGGACCCTGGTTCGATTCCCACCCAGCCCATCTTGCAAGAGTTGAGCCAAAGCCACCTAGAAACAAGCGCAGCTGCTTATATACCGCCGCGAAGCGGCGAGCGACGGCGCCAGTTGGAGCCCCGTTTCTCCTCTGTCGTGACGTCACGGTGTCACGTGGTATGGCATGGGGTCACTAAAGGTCATTGAAGGCGACACCGCCGCGCCTGAGGAGCTGGGTTGAGCTCTAGTAATATGCTTCGCATAAAAGCTGGTCGCAGTACACACAGCCACGCTATCGCCACAAGGGCGGCGTGTCAAAATTTGCATGAGGCTCTAAATAAACCGAACACAGACCACAACGGATTATGCTGCACGAGACGCCTAACTACTGCTTATCAAAGGCATGTTTGGATTGCTTCAGGTCGGTCTCGGTGGTAACGTAGGCCTGCGCGTAGACAATCTGAGAAAGCTCTTGCCTAGTGTCGACAGACATCGTGTTTATATATATTAACTGCTCTTAATAAAGATAGTTTGACGCGCAATGTTGCATGTGCTTGATATAATATTAATAAAAAGTGATAACGCAGCAACGATCAGACGCTGATGGCCGTGCGAGCGCATGCGACCTCAGTGCGACTTGCGTTTGGGGCCGCTAACATATACCGGGTTTCTCATTCCGTACCCAAGCGCTAGGGGCCCCAACGCCTTGCGTCCCCTAAACTAAAGCTCTCTATTATTGCCGACAATTTGTTGCGCTACCAGACATCAACCTCATGAAGTTGTGAACGGCCAAGCGTCGGAAACCTCTATGCCCTCACTTCCAAGCTGGACATGACCGGTGCTTCAACTAGCGCTTCGCGGCAATCATGTTTCATATCCATGCTTTCTTTTATCGCGTCTTTCACGCAAAATACCTACTCGGCGGATTGAGTTGCGAAAACCGCAACCAGTGGTCGCGCACTGTATATTGTGAAGATGGTAGTCTATAGTGTTCAGGGGTTGTAGTTTACTCAAGACTAATCATATTCTATTTGGCAACTACCCTTGTTTTGATGACACGTACCGAACTGTCCAGGAGGGCTACTACGCGGTGCGCCGTTTGAACGCCGGCCGCCCGCGTACGAGGAGCACAGTGTTATCCCTCAAACAACGTCGGAGGCGCGCTCCCAGAACATGGTGCCACAGTAGGTATTCGCCCCCCTAACCAAGAAAATATGTCCCCGTGGATAGAAACCATCAATGGTTGTTATTCTCTTAGCCATGTAACCGCAGACCACAGCCAGAACTACCGCAGCGGTCTGTCCTGTGTCCATCGGTGTTTGTTTTCCCTATAAACGATGTCGTTGAAGTAATTGGGGACACTTCTGTTAACTTAAGACTATATGCTGATGGCATCCGTCCTTAATTTTACTTCTACTTGTACTCATGATCCGTTTGCTATAGATTTGAATGAAGAGTTCGCCCGTTTTTGCGAATGCAACAGAACGCGGCAAATGACGCTCAATTTTAAGGAAACAGTCGCGACGTCATTTTCAAGTAAAGACAACCATTACAATTTACATATTTCAATAAAGCGGAGAAGTTTCCTATGCGTCCATATACGTTCAACTATGTTGATGTTACTTTCTCCCCTGATCTGAAATGACATACTCACATTATTGTATAACCACTAAGGCTTTGAGAAAATTGGGTTATCTCATAAGAAGCTTATGAGATGCAAACAAGGAATGTAAATTAATGGCACACTGATGACTAATGAGATTTCTACTTGAGTTGACGTAGAATATGTGGTCACCACACCAGTGAAAACATTACGACCATGCTTGATTCTATTCAGAAAAAAAAGCCATTAAATTTATATATAGCAGTTAGGACTAATATTCCTCACAGACATCACAAGCTAATAAGACGCTACTAAAACATCTGCCACATAACGTACATTGTGCCGATTTTTAAAAGCGCCACGTGAGCGTCGATTTGCCGGCCGGTCAGCGAAGCCTAAACCGCGTGGAGCGATGACATCAGCAAGATGAGCGCCTGCGCACAAAGTTCACTGGAAGCCCTTATCTCTGATGAGCAGGGAATCTTGAATAAAGCTAATCATGCAAGGGGCTGTGTCGTGCTGCTGGATAAAGCCTAGGAGACGAAAGTTGAAGTCCCAGTGAACTTTGTGCGCATGCGCTACGCTTGCTGATCTCTTGGCTTCGCGCCGTTAGAAGGCCCTGACCGGCCGGACAATCGACGCATGCGCGGTACTGTTAAACAATCGACGATAGAGTGCACTTGTGACCGTGTTGCTCTGCTATACGAGTTCCTCATGGGAAAAACCTATACATAACAATTCACCGGTTGTTTTCAGTAACTTTTCTTCACGGCCCACCAAAAGAAGTGATCGCCTTAAAAGTGTTACTTTGAATTCCTCGATTAATTCTTTTGTGTCTTTCTTTTTTTCACATAGAATTGCGATTAGGAATGCTATTGAGGCGTCCTTGCGCAAGTTATTTAATTATGAATTCACCGGCCAAATGCCTAATTATGTTAACTAACGATCTTGATAGTGCTTTTTCTACTTTGTATGTTTTCTACTTTTGCAACCTAAAATGCATTGTTCAACTGATTGAAAGTATGTGTGCACCCCCTCCTGCAATATCTTGCTATACAAGATGGCAGTATATGAAAATAAAAACCAATGAATATAATATATTTAGCGTTCACTGACACTTCACCCATGGCCAACCATGGCCGACCACCATGGCCGACCTTGGCCCGCACCAGCCTGCGACCAGCACCAGAACAACTCCGTTCACTTCTGGTGCGCCATGCCCTCCACATCCAGAGGGCAATTACACTCGTCGCCACTGGACAGCATGACCGGGGAACGCAACGATGAATTCTCAGGACTGTGCCAGTTTATAGATATTACGGCGAAAACCCTGAGCGCTTGCTGCCCTCTATAGGCAATGCCACATGACTTCAAGTGTACGAGAGAACTGGAAGAGTCCAACATTATACTAATCCACAAGAAGAGAGACGTTAAAAAGTGAACGATTATAGGATCATTACTTCGTTTCAGTATTGTATAAAATATTCTCCATTTCCAATAGAATAAGGAGTAAACTTGCCTTCAGTCAACCAAGACAACAGGCTGGCTTCATGAAGGGATATTCTAAAATGGATAACATCCATGTCCTCAATCAGATAATCGAGTAACCTTCTGAGTACAATAAACCTCTTTATGTAGCTCTCATAAATAATAAAAAGGCTTTCGATTGAGTAGAGATACCAGCAGTCAAAGGGGCATTACCTAAGGCAAGGATACGTAATCTTCCCAATGCTATTCACTGCATGCTTGGAAGAAGTATTCAAGCTATTAAACTGGTAAGGCTTAAAGGATGAGGAATAGCGGCGAATATGTCAGCAACCTCCGGTTGGCAGATGACATTGTCCTGTGCACCAACAGTGGGGACGAATTAAAACAAATGATTGAGGACCTTAAAAAAGAAAGTGCAAGAGTGGGGTTGAAGATTAATATGCAGAATTCAAAGCTAATGATCATAGCCTGGCAAGGGAACAAGGGTTCAGGATCGAAAGTCAGCCTCTACAGTCTGCAATGAAGTACGTTTATCCAGGTCAATTAATCACTGGGCACCCTGATCAAGAGAAGAAAACTCACAGAACTAAAATGGGTTGGAGTGCATACGGCAGGCAATGCCAGCTGCCGACTGGGAGCTTACCAGTATCATGGAAAACGAAGGTTTACAATCATTGCACTCTACCGGTGCTAACATTTGGGGCAGAAACTCGAAGGTTGAAAACGAAGCTCGAGAACAAGTTAAGTACCACGCAAAGGGTGATATAACGAAAAAGGTTACGCGTAACGTTAAGAGACAGGAAGAGAACAGAGAGAGAGAGAGAGAGACAAAGGAGAGGAAAGACAGGGAGGTTAGCCAGTGTAAGTCCCGGCTGGCTACCCTGTGCTGGGGAAAGGGGTAAAGCGAATAAAAGGAGAAAGAAGAAGAAGAGGAAAAAAAAAGAAAAAAAAAAGAAAATTGACACAGTAACGCGAAACTACGCGCTACAACGTTCAGAGGCGGTCACACAATTGGCATGTTCTTAAAAACTTCAACAAAGCCTTTAAGGCCTTGAGTGCCGAAGCCCGTCTGGACCAGTGTCCTAGAGCTTTCTACTCTGTAAAGGGGCGATTGTCCAGATTTGCGAGAGCGGTCACGAGCACTTTTCTTCGCACTGCGTAACGGGGACAGTCACAAAGGAGGTGTTCAATCGTCTCCTCGCAGCCGCAGGTGTCACAAGTAGGGCTGTCGGCCATTCCAATGCGGAATGAATAGGAATTTGTGAATGCCACGCCGAGCCACAGGCGGCACAGAAGTGTTGCTTCCGCTCGTGGCAACCCTGGTGGTAGGCGGAGTTGCAGACGTGGATCCAATTTGTGGAGACGTGCATTCGTGAATGCACTGGTGTTCCACAGATTCTGTGTAAGCTCGCGGGCGAGGGAGCGAAGACTTGTGGCTGCATCTGTTCTTGACAGCGGTATGGGTGTAATCTGGGCACCATCATGAGCCGACCGGGCAGCGTCATCCGCACTGTCATTTCCTGAAATTCCACAGTGACCCGGTATCCACTGGTAGATGATGTTGTGTCCCTTGTTGATTGCGTGATGGTGGAGTAGTCGGATGTCTGCGACTAGTTGCTCATTTGGTCCATGGTTGAAAGGGGACATCAGACACTGAAGAGCTGCCTTTGGGAAGAGAACAGTGTTGCTCAGAAAGTACCCAGGTATAGCCCATATTCTAATTCACATCAAGAGAAAAAAAAATTGAGCTCGGTAATCGGTAGTATGGTTAAGTGGTGTACTATTAGAGTTACAGAATGGGTGGCAGTAGAAGGGAAGCACAGTCGACAATGGCAGTAAACTAGTAGGGGTGATGAAATAAGGAAATGAGCAGGTGCATCGTTGGAATCGGTTGGAGGCTGACAGGGGTAATTTTAGATCGCTGGGAGAGAAATCTTTGTCCTGCAGTGGAGATAAAAATGGTTAGGTGATGACGGTAACGATGATGATGATGATGATGATGAAGAAGAAGAAGAAGAAGATGAAGTAAATAGCTTTAAATGCCCCCGAAATGGAAAATCCGGCGTGATGCGTTATCGTGCGATCGTGTTTAAGCCCACGTGACCAAGTGATTTGGTCATGTTCCCAGTGCCAGATCTGCTGCGGCTCGCATTGCCAAATCTCAAGGTGAAGTAAAGTGAATAAAGGTGAATTAAAGTGCATAGAGTGGATTAAGGTGGGTCAGGGTGGATCAAGGTAGATTAAGGTGGAGCTTTATTTAAGCTGATAACTTAGACAAGTCGTCAATCCTTCGCCTTCAAATCCGTCAATTCTATAGCAACATCGTTCAATATCTGTACCGCCCACAATGTAGAAACAAAAATGATGACGCGACCTTGCGGCAGAACGCCACTCGTTGATTAGCCTCCCTCGCACCGCGGCGTTCCACTCTTTCTACGAGTGACGTCACCCAGACGTAACAGCCAGGGCGAACCGGTTCCAAAGCGAACCCTTACAGAATACAGCATCTTAATTGTACAAGCTGCATACGAACGCTATGGCTAACTATTCTATAGCTTCCATTTGCAATAATGGTGATCTGATGTGCAAGTTTCTTTGCTTCTTTTCATTGTTTCACGTTATTGTACCCACCCTCACGCAATACGCAACTTCGGAACCTAGGAGGACCTTGTATAGATAAACGTAAAAGGAGGAGGGAGGAGGGTACTGCGAAAGCGCGAGAGGAGAAATGCAGTGTCTGCGGCGACAACCGCCACGGGTAGGTGGCAGTTCACTTCAATTTTTAATACAACAATGGCTTCTTTATATTTCTTCGCTCTCTGCTTTGCACCACCTAAGGAAGCTTAGACGCTACCTCTCGACGCACGGCGCGGCTGCATTGATCAGAAGCGTCAGAAGTTCCTCGGGTGTTATCGATACTTATATCAGTTTTTTGCAGTCTGACCCTATGCGCGACGTGAATAGTGTAGTTCACTCTGGAAGCCACGCAGACACCAGCGATTACACTGGAGCCTTCGACGAGTCATGTATAGAAGCCAACGCGTTTCGCCTGCAGATCAGGTTTTCGACGATCGCCGACTCCTCTACGTGTGTTGCAAAATACGTTGGCCTCAACATATCGAGAAATAAAAACACGCATGGTGCTGGTCTCGAAGTTTACATGAGCGAGTATGGCAACCGTTCGTGCAATTACGTTAACTGGATTGATGAAAGAACACCGGAGGACGGCGATTTGCGCTTGGAGCCAATGATTAGAACGGCGCTACGATGTGCCACTATGCTTAACCAACGTTGCTTCTCTGGCTGCCTTGCCAGATTATTTTCATATATTTTCTCAAACTCAATATCCCGTCGAAAAAGCTTAAATGGTGCAATGCGATTGTCACGTAGCATAAAGGTTTTATGTAACTTATGCTTGAAAGACAAATACGCGCTGCCTATCGCTAATAAAAAATTAAATATATAAAGGGCAGCCAGCCGCTACCGCCAGCCATATACCGCCCAACCATTAGGTTTTCACTTTTGCGCAAGGTAGCATAAAGCGCTTATTTATTTATTTTATTTGAGCGGCGCACCATACGCGTTTTCATTTCGCGATATATTGGCTGGCACGGAGAACCTGCCTCGTGCAGAACGTTGCAGACGCAGCGATTGTGGCGCGAGTGCTTCGATAATCGTAGGGTTTGAAGCAGCTCTGGGAGCCGCAAATTTGGTACGTTGGAGGAGGTTTGAAGCATGAATTATCCCTTTCGGAGCAGTAAATAGCTTTTTTTTTCAGCAGCTTGGTAAAGGTCATAATTACTTTGTTCAGGGTAAAACAACAGACACAAGAAAGACGACAGGACAAGGCGTTACTCTGAACTGACGGAATTTTATTGCCTCACTCCTTTATAGACAGCAGAAACTAGAGGAACATGCGCAGTGAGCACCATGTGCAGGAACCACCAACCTCCGACCGCAAGAGCGCACTCAAGCGAAAGAATTCAAAAAACCACATTCAGCACTGTACAAGGCTGAAGAAGGCACACTAATGCACTGTGACCCCAATGACTGTATGAAGCAAGCTTCCGATAATTCGCGGGCAGTGCTATCACGGCCCTTCTTCAAATTTGTGGGATCACTACACATGACTTTGCACTTGCATATTTTACAATGTTGAGCCAAATGCGAACCTTTGCCTGCTGGTATGGATCGCTCATGTTCTCCAAGGCGCTCGTTAATATGAGTGAAATAAAGGCATATGAAGAAAGCGAGTTCATCATCATCATCATCAGCCTATTTCATGTTCACTACAGGACGACAGCCTCTCCCTGCGATCTGCAATTGTCCCTGTTCTGCGCCAACCGATTCCAACTAGCACCCACAAATTTCCTAATTTCGTCGCACCACCTAGTCTTCTGCCGTCCTCTACAGCGCTTCCCTTCTCTTGGTACCCATTATGTCATCCTAATGGTCCACCAGTTATCTAATCTGCGAATTACATGACCTGCCCAGGGCCATTTTTTCTCTGAATGTGAGTTAGAATATCGTCTATATCCCTTTGCTCTGATCGAAACCGCTCTCTTTCTGTCTCTTAAAGTTATGCCTAGCATTATTCGTCCCATCGCTCTTTGTGCGATCCTTAACTTGTTCTCAAGCTTCTTTGTCTGTCTTCAAGTCCCTGCCTCATAAATCAGCACCGGTAACATGTACTGATTGTATACCTTCCTTTTTAATGATAACGGTAAGCTTCCAGTCAGGAGCTGACGATGTCTTCCGTGTGCGATCCAACCCATTTTTATTCTCCTGCGAATTTTTTTCTCAGGGTCACGGTTACCGAAGTTAGTTGACCTAGCTAAACGAACTCCTTCACAGATCTTTAAAGGCTGACTTGCAATCCTGAACGCGTTTTCCCTTGCCCGGTTATTCATCATTATTTTTGTATCCGGCATAATATTCTTCAACACCACGCTTAGACTCACCTTGTTAAGGCCCTCAATCATTTGTTGTAACTAGTCTGAAGTGTTGCTGAATAGAAAATTGTCATCGTCAAACCGAAGGTTGCTGATGTATTCGCCGTCCATCCTTACTCCATCCTTCAGTTTAATAACTTATGTCTCCGTATGTCTCCTTCTGCCTAATGTTGTCTATGTGTTGATAAAATTTAAGGTTAGAATCAAGTTCTTCACACAAATAGTTACAGGAAGTATTATGCGCGATAAGATAATTACCATGGTATAGCGGAGGAATGAATGCGGATGAGCGTTGGGGCGACGTGAAGAAAACAAATTTAGTTTTAGACAAGTTGATATTGAGCTAATTAACAACACCAAATTAACACGAGAAGGAAGGGGTTAACCGAGGGCCTAATTTTTATTAATTATATCATGAGAAACCAACACACACTGACACCAAGGAAAACGTAGGGGATAATACTTGTACGTACTAATTTAATTAAAAAACCGATGAAAAATGGCAGTGGAAGTGGATGAATAAACAACTTGCAGTAGGTAGGGAACGATCCCACGTTTTCGCATTACGCGTGCGATGCTTAATGCGCATCTACATATAACGTATTTTTTAACGCGAGCGTAAATGCCTCAGGCCATCTATTTTTCAACTTCTCGGAACATGAACCGCATTCCTTGCCGTGGCCCAATAATTTTTTGTGCGAACGAGAGCGAATCGTATCAAGCTTGCTGGGCGCGGGCATGACCAGACGCGCCGTAAGCCTACTACCGACATTCTTCAACCAATGCGGAAACTTGTGCAAACATGGCACCACCACCGGTCTTTTTTTTTTTTTTCATTGCGCCTGGTATCCCTAGATTTTCCCTTTACCTTATCAGTAATCTTTACTCATTTAATAAGATTATGACTGGCCCGGAAGATTTCACTTTCAGGGTAACCGGCGTTCTGTAATCTCTGAATCTGGGCAAGCAAACCCTCCGTCAAGGAATGCTCACTTGTCTCCTGTAACACCGCGTGCAGCGCGGCGTAAATAACACCAGCTTTTACTATTTTAGTGTCCTGGGGAAACATTTAAAAGCGCCTTTGCCGAACGAAGCTTATAAACCCAACACAAATGGTCCTCCCGAAACCTCATTCTAATATCCAGGAATTGAATCTCATCCTTGGCAGACAACCCAAAAATAAATTTCAAACCTTTACTGCATCCCTGAAAAACCTTTAAAATACCAGCTACCGTACTATTTAGGTTCTCTCTTTCTGTGATCATCAAAAACTCATCAACGTACCCAAATACGTTAAGGGCTAACCCTCCTAAATTACTGACAACGCAATTATCATCTCGACTAAGGAAAATATGGCTTAAGGCTGGGGCTGCCCACGACCCTATTCAAATTCCCGACTTCTGTAAGAATGCGATCCCTTCCCATTCAACATGCACAAAGCGCCAATAAAACGAAAACAATTCTGAAAAACTTTCAACAGTTCCCTCAATTGCCAACAAACTTAGCTTCGGCATTGTCATTAACCGCACAAGTCCTGACGCTCTTCATTAGTTTATTATGCGGTAGTGAATAAAGCATATCTTCAACGTCAATACGAAAAGCCGAACATGATGCAGGATTCTGTCTTGAAAAACTTAAACACGCTACCTGAGCTATTAACATAGAAAGGGCCAACAACGTTAAGATCCTCAAGCTGTTCTGGCAAATACACCAAAATTACAAACTTCCAAGTCCCCCTTTCCGAAATGATGGCCTTGAATGAAAAATTTGGCTTATGGGTATTAACTGAAAAAGATACCTGCAGTTTTAAACGTTTAACTCACGCGCGACTTCATCCATCACTTCGTTCGTAGATGCGGCTTCGCTATTAGCGGCGAGAATTAGGAGTGGCGCCCTCTCGCGTGTGACGTCACGGCCAGGACGCCGCTGGCTCCGTCTCGCTCTGCGGCCGCGCGCGCTCGTTCCCTTCGTGTATGCTTGGGGTATGGGTGGCTCGAGCCGCACTTATTGAAGGGCATGTCGGCTTCTTTCTCCTGCCATGCCTGAACCACAGTTCCTTCTCCTAAAGCACATGAGTCAACAAAATTTGGGGCTTGGATATCGCAAGCTATGTAGCGTTGAACGGCGGTACTGTTTTTACAATGCAGATATGCGCCGTGTCTGTCCATAAATTTTGCGTGAAAAGAATGTCTGCGAATTCAATACGCGAAGTTGTGTACAATGCTTGGCTAAACATTTAATATTCCCTTAGAATTTAGCTATGAGAGACATCGCATTTTACATGAAAGAAAAATCTTGGTAATTGGCGTCAGCATGTTATCCGTGTTAGAAAGACATTGCCCAGCGAAGCTGTCATCATGATTCTTATTACTCTGGTGAGTTGTTCTAGCCAAATATGGCCATTTATTAATACGTAAAACAGAGTTAGGCGCCCATTTCTTATGAAAAAGTTTGCTGCTAGTTTCACCCCTCTCTGAAACAGGCCTCCAAAAAACGATTCGCTCATGGCTGCTAACACGACGGCGCGTTATGTAGAGTATTTACATAGTTATTCACAAATACCATAGTAGCAATTACCTGAGAGAAATGTTTCGTTGTTAAGATCGAGAGCCAATCAATTGCAAGTGATGAAATGTTTCATAGTGGCCCTCAGTAGCCTTTATCGTCAATATGGCACACCCATCACGCAACGGTAGCAACCGACTGTCGGTATGGCGAGGCACGCTTTGTTCGCGAAACCCATCAGTTCACTACAATTTCGAATTGAAACCATAAAGCATTTTTTTACAGCTCCAATTGGAATGGCTAAAATATTCTCGAGCTACTACAGCACAGCTTAGATTGCCCAGAAAAGCAAAATTCAAGCACTTTCTGTCTCACCATGTCTCGATCCAGCGTTGTTTAATTGTGCAAACGGATAACTATTCGCTTCGTCGGTAAATAAAAGAGAACCTCGCCCAACTGCAGGCAAAATAATGTTTGCCCCAATCCAATCGCAAACATTCATAAACAAAACACCACAAGACTTACATATATATTCACTTGATTTTTGACCCTCCACAGGGGAACCCGCCGTGGTTGCTCAGTGGCTATGGTGTTGGGCTGCTGAGCACGAGGTCGCGGGATCGAATCCCGGCCACGGCGGCCGCATTTCGATGGGGGCGAAATGCGAAAACACCCGTGTACTTAGATTTAGGTGCACGTTAAAGAACCCCAGGTAGTCGAAATTTCCGGAGTCCTCTACTACGGCGTGCCTCATAATCAGAAAGTGGTTTTGGCACGTAAAACCCCATAATTCTTCCTCCACAGGGGAATTATATCTTCAATATGTCCCATACGACTAATGATTGACGCTTCGACTTCTTTCTGGCTGCAGCACGCGGTCCAACAGGCATATTTCACTAAAAAATTTAGGCCGAGTAGCCTGTGTCAGTTCGCCAAACAAATTCGTCATGTATATTCCTCAAGCAACAAGCACCAGTAAATTTCTCAAGTGAGTTGAACGTGTAGCACAGAAAAGGGAATATATATTGGTACATTCCATTTTGTATTCTGTAAATAGACGCAAGCCTTCATTAGCTTTACTTCAAATTGCCGCCGCTTAAAATAAACACGTGAAGAACCGCCTAATTTTAAGAAGCAGTCAAAGAAGCAAGTTGTACTTGTAGAACCTAACTGCAGTATTAGTTAAGTCCTCGTGTTACCGCTGAGCGTTTTTGTGAAGAAACGCAAAAATTTTACACCACGAACTACTCGTCGTGAGCAAACCAGTTTTAGCGGATTGTAACTGTTGTAGAAGTCATATATAGCCAGCGTCTGTGATATAATTGTTGCACCGCGGCAGGTATGGTATCATAACTGGATTCATATTTTCTATATTTTTGCGGTTGTCGATTGAAAAACCCGCAATGGGCTGGTCTGCGCTCCTTCGGCTGGCACTGTAGCGTTACCTTCGAGAGCTGCATTGTCGTCTAAGAAATAAGCTCTTTGAATAAATTTTCGCAAATGAAGACGTCGTAAAAATATATTTGAGACGACCGCCATAAGTATACAAGCAAAGAGAACGAGGGCGCACAAACGAAAACACCGCCGAAAGCGCCCGGACACCGCCCGAACTGTAGCAGACGACACGCGCGAGTCCTTGCCCTGACGTCACGCGAGCGGCGCTCGCAGCGCCCCTGTAGTTCGTTCTCGGGGCTAATAGGAAGGGGAGGGAGGGAAGAGAAAAGCAGAAGGCAGGGAGGTTAACCAGAATAACGTCCGGTTGGCTACCCTACACCGGGGGAATGGGAAAGGGGAAAACAAAGATCACAGGGAGAGAGAGGAGGGAAGGAAAGAAGGAAATTGCGGCGAGTTCGCTGACGTGTGTGGTCTTACAGAAATTGCATTAAAAGTCACAGATGGTCGCACAAACCCGTCGCCCTTAAGAAGCACAAAAGCGCCTTCACCGCTTTATGGGCCGACGGGCGATGGGGGCGGTGTTCCAGCACCCCTTGCACAGAAAGCGGCCGATTGTCCAGTTTTTGAAAAGCTTTGGCAAGTTCTTGTCTCTCAGGGGTGTATCGTGGACAATGGCACAGCAGGTGGTCGATTTTTTCTTCCGTGCCACAGACCTCGCATGCTCCACTGTCAGTTACTCCAATTAACGTAGAGTATGCCTTTGTGAAGGCAACTCCTAACCAAAGGCGACAGAGAAGCGTAGCTTCACGTCGAGGGAGTCCGAGTGGAGGTCGGAGTTGCAGGGAGGGGTTTAGCCGATGCAGTCGCGTAAGTCGTAAGTTTGGCGAGTTCCAATCGGTCAGTGTGACACTGCGTGCCAGGTGTCTAAGCTGCCTTGCAGCGTCAGTCCTCGAAAGCGGAATTGGAACGCTGTGTTCTCCTTTATGTGCTGTGCCAACAGCGTTATCGGCAGAATCATTGCCACTGATGCCACAATGACCAGGTACCCACTGAAAAACGACCTCGTGAACTTTTTGTTGCACATCATGGTAAAGTTTCACGACTTCGTGCGTGAATTGGTCATGACATCCGTGTCGGAGAACTGACTGCGTGCACTGTAATGCCGGTTTTGAATCGCAGAACACAGCCCATTCTCTAGGTCTTTCAGAATCAATGAATTCCAGTGCTCGACGCAGGGCCAGCCTATTGATGGCTAGAGTGTGGTTTCTCTTCGACTGCGTGTTGTCCAATAACTGCTTGAGGAGGTTCCACTTGCCTCCCGCACGCATCTGGCCGTCGACCGACGCGCATACTTCGTTCCATTGCTGCTGGCCGAGCTCTTTGCAGCGCGAATCGATCTCGCGGTTGGAGGCCGCGATCCTCCTTCGGAGGTTGCGATTCAGCCTCTGCGTCTTCCATCTGGCCGTGAGGGAATTCTTGGCTTCGAGCAGGTGCGCCAATCGAGCGTCCATGCGGTCGAGCTTGAGGTCCGTTTCGACGGTCCTGGTGACCGCAGCTACGTCCTTTTTGAGCTGCGCTACGAGGTCCGCAAACAACTCGTATTTTTCGTGGTCGTCCTTTCTTCTCTTTCGGAAGGCGTCCCAGTCGACTATTTCGAAGGCCCTCTGCGGCGCCACGCTGACCGGTAGGGAAATTTCCACTATGTAGTGTTCACTGCCCAGGTTCTCTTGTAAGTTGTGCCACTCCGCTCCCGGCGCGTTCTTGCCAAAGGCCAGGTCTGGGGTGGTGTCTCTCAAGACCGAGCTTCCTACGCGCGTGGGGTAATGGGGGTCGGTTATCAGTTCTAGGGAGCTGTCAGTCGCTGCTTGCAGGAGTCTGCAGCCTTTGGGAATGCTTCTCCCGTAGCCCCAGGCTTCGTGCGGCGCGTTGAAATCTCCAGCCATAACGAACGGCGTCTCCCTCGCCTTGGACGATGCCTTGGTTGTTAGGCTGTAGAAGGTCTGCCGGTTGTCCCTAGGAGAGCAGTAGACATTGATAACGTAGACGCTGTTCTTGAGCCAACTGTTGGGTATGTTCTCGACGAGCAACGCTTCCAGCTTGGTGTTACCAAGACGGAGATCGTGCTCCTGGAAGGCCCACTTCTTTGCAATAAGTATCGCGATGCCGAGCCCGTTCTCCGCCAACGAGGAGACAGCTCGGTACGCCTGGAGGGAAATCGTTTCCATTCACGTTTCCTGTAGCAAAATGACGTGGGGCCTCTCTTGCGGCTCCCGGACCTTGATGAACTGCCCCGATTGAGGCCTTCGCCTCCGGAAGCTGGCGCAGTTCCCCTGCCACACGATGAGCTTACTATCCGGTCTGGCCATGGTTGGGCATGTTGTACCGGAGGTAGGCTGGGATGCCATCTGGCTCGTCAGCCCACGACTGATGGCTGTCTTGTAGCATTTCACTGGACACCGCGTCCGGCCTGGCAGCATCGCCGTAGTGTAGGTCACATCGCTTGGAAAGCTCGTTCTCAAGAAGTTGCACTCTGAGTAGAAGAGTCTGGTTACTCTTTACCAGCTCGGTAAAGGATTTTTGCATGTGGGCCAACGACCTCTGCATGGCAGCCTCCGCCGTGGTCACGTCCTCAACCGTACCCTGGGAGGAGGTGGCTCTGCGCTTGACCGCCCTTGCTGTGGCCCCTTCTTCCGTAGACGTTTGCCTTGCCGCGGCCCCGCTTGGATGGCTTAGCGTTTCGGAAGGCCTCAAAGTCGGCCTTCACTCTCTGGATTTCCTCCTTGAGACTGGCATTTTCGTTCATCGACTGCGCGATCCTGGGATCGTGCGCCGCTTCGCTCTCCTGGTCGGCGGCGTGTTGCGTCCGGCCCGTCTGCTTCGTCTGTTTCACTTTGTCGGCCCAGGTGGGACCTGCTGTGATGCGCACCTTGGACTTTGAGCGGCCCCTAGATTGAGAGCGCCCTCATTGCACGGAGCGCCCACGTGAGCGGGAGCGCGTTCTAGAGCAGGAAAGACTGCGCGAGCGGGAGCGCCCCCTCGAAGTCCTCTTCTGTAGTGCTGACCTGCGTGCCTGACTCACCTCGCGTGCAGCGTTGGCGCCCTTCTTGGCGTCGCCAGTTTTCTTCCGCCGGCGCCTTCGGCGGCTCTGCCTGACGACATACGGCGTTTGGAAGCGTTGCTCGCACTTACGATCAGCCGTTGGGTGAGGGGCTCCGCATATGCCGCACTTTCTTCACACTGGTGGCCGTCACTGGGGGACGCGGCTTCACATCCCCTGCACTTCTTCACACTAGGGGTCGGACATGCATGGGCCCTGTGGCCCAGTTCCCCACAACCGTAGCACTCATCAACTTGCCTTCTGTATAAAGAACAGGGCAGCATGCCTGATTCACCCATGACAAAGTTCGGCACCCTCAGTCCGTCGAACAGGATGATAACCGTGGCGGTGGTCTTGATGCGACGCACCTCCAACGCGGTGTGGTTCCGTTGGTGTACGATCATTGCGCGGAGCTGAGCGTCGTTGAACTCGACGTCGACTCCCCTCACAACACCCTTGCATGTATTGTCCGAGGAGGCCATGTACGCGGCCACTTCAAAGTCTTTATATCATTATAGGAAGACTTCACCGAATTTGGCAATATCTAACTCGAGGTTTGTTGTGCGTACGTGAGCACGTAATGTCGTGCGCTAAATCATAAGTTGGCTAAAGACACAAGGTACTAGAAAGAGAGAGATAGAATGAAAACTATGCATTAAAATGCAGGGACGTTAAGGAGAGGTAGTTTAGGTTGGCTACAGAAATGCTACTTCGCTAATTGAGAGTGTAACGTCATCTTCCACGCGCGCGTGTGCTGAAGTTGGGAGGTCACAAGCATATACCATTAATATTATACGGTCGCATACATCGAAAATTAGCTCTGGTAAGTTGAGTACTTTCCTATAATTTTTTTTTAGAGCGCCGTTCTCAGGCGCCCGTGCCTGCGCTGAGGCTAAGCGTCCCTCAGCGTAAGATTGAATGAGCACAGCGAAGGATGAAAGCAGGAACGTGGAGCGCAGCGGGGGATGAAAGACGGCGAGAGTGAGGAGATCGCGAGGAGGGAAGCGGAGGATAAGGGTGCCGCGGAACTATCAGGTAGAAAGCACAGACGGAGAGTATGGCGAATGGCTGCGTATGAAGACGGAGTGCTACCTGAGACTTGCTCCACGGCGGCGACTAGGCACGCGGCGAAGGCGTCCACCAATACCTTATATGGAAGCAAAGCGGCCCAACTGAGCATGCGCTGTTTCGCCGCCGCTAGAGGATGCGTCCCGCGCGATCCACACGTTCCCGCAATCAAGGCTTCTTTCTGAACAGTGAACGACGCGACCGGTGGAAATTCTTCGTCTGCCGCTGCTTCTAAACCTGCGGCCCGAGCAATGGTTCATGCGCCGCACCCGAAAGAGCCATGCCAGATCACAATCACGTTCAGTGCCACAATATACTGCGAGTTCAAAACACAAACAGCTGCGCTCATATTTCACATTAGGGGGTAGTTTTATCGTCGTCGAATTTTCTTACAGTTCGCACCTTCGAACACATGCTTTTGCGGAATGAAAGCATGGTCATTCATATTGACTTCGGTGCCGCAAACGCCTCCGCGTGTTTGACCCGATTGTCAACAGGCTGCGCGCGCAGCAGAATTCTGTAATGTAAGTAGAACCACAAACACCCCTTGAGTTCGAGAGCTAAGCCTTGAAACTACAACATAGTGCCTTTTGCAGCGGAACGGCGTTTCCGTCCAATGGCGTTGCACCCCTATATTGATAGGAGACACATTACGACCGCAGGCGGTTTCCGGTGCGATATTAGAGAGTATTAGTTTAGGGGACGAAAGCGGCTTGCGTACAGAAGAACTAGGGGCAACGCTACTGCGCATGCGCAGACCGCAACGTCCACTTGTGTCCTTTGGTTGTTGAGGCGGCCGAAAACATCGCTGCCCCTATAGAGGGTCGCGTTACTGTAGAGTTACCCACGTGACTCTCGCGATGTACGAGAACTTACGAGAAGCGAGACCAGCCGAGACAAAACGCCCGTCCCGCCACACAGACGGAGAACATGGCTGCGGCGGCGAGGACGTGTGCACATGTGCATGTCACGGGAGATGTGGCAAAAAAAGCTGGTCGCAGTACACACAGCCACGCTATCGCCGCAACGGCGGCGTGTCAAAATTTGCATGAGGCTCTAAATAAACCGAACACAGACCACAACGGATTATGCTGCACGAGACACCTAACTACTGCTTATCAAAGGTATGTTTGGATTGCTTCAGGTCGGTCTCGGTGGTAACGTAGGCAGGCGCGTAGACAATCTGAGAAAGCTTTTGCCTAGTGTCGACAGACATCGTTTTTATATATATTAACTGCTTTTAATAAAGGTAGTTTGACGCGCAACGTTGCATGTGCGTGATATAATATTAAAAAAAGTGATAACGCAGCAACGATCAGACTCTGATGGCCCTGCGAGCGCATGCGACCTCTATGCGCCTTGCGTTTGGGGCCGCTAACATATACCGGGTTTCTTATTCCGTACCCAAACGCAAACGCACCCAAGCGCTAGGGGTCCCAATGCCTTGCGTCCCCTAAACTAAATCTCTATTATTGCCGACAATTTGTTGCGCTACCAGACATCATCCCCATGAAGTTGTGAACGGCCAAGCGTTGGAAACCTGTATGCCCTCACTTCCAAGCTGGACATGACCGGTGCTTCAACAAGCGCTTCGCGGGAATCATGTTTCATATCTATGCTTTCTTTTATCGCGTCTTTCAGGCAAAATACCGACTCGGCGGACTGAGTTGCGAAAACCGCAACCAATGCTCATGCACTGCATTTTGTGAAGATAGGTTGTGTATAGTGTTCAGGGGTTGTAGTTTACCCAAGATTAATCATATTCTTTTTGGCAACTTCTCTTGTTTCCATGACACGTACCGAACTGTCCAGGAGGGCTACTACGCGGTGCGCCGTTTGAACGCCGGCCGCCCGTGTACGAGGAGCACAGTGCTATCCCTCAAACAACGTCAGAGGCGCGCTCCCAGAACATGGTGCCACAGTATGTATTCGCCCCCCCTAACCAAGAAAATATGTACGCGCGGATAGAAACCATCAAAGGTTGTTATTCTCTTAGCGATGTAACCACAGAACAAAGCCATAACGACCGAAGCGGTCTGTCCTGGGTCCATCGGTGTTTGTTTTCCCTATAAACGATGTCGTTGAAGTAATTGGGGACACTTCTGTTAACTTAAGACTATATGCTGATGGCATCCGTCCTTAATTTTACTTGTACTTGTACTCATGATCCGTTTGCTATAGATTTGAATGAAGAGTTCGCCCGTTTTTGTGAATGCAGCAGAACGCGGCAAATGTCGCTCAATTTTAAGGAAACCGATGCGACGTCATTTTGAAGTAAAGACAACGATTACAATTTACATATTTCAATAAAGCGAAGTTTGCTATGCGTCCATATACGTTCAACTATATTGATGGTACTTTCTCCCCTGATCTGAAATGACATGCTCACACAATTGTATAACCAATAGGGCTTTGAGAAAATTGAGTTATCTCAAAGGAAGCTTAGGAGATGCAAACAAGGAATGTAAATTAACGGCACACTGATGACTAATGAGATTTCAACTTGAGTTCACGTAGAATGTGTGGTCACACCACCAGTGAAAAGATTGCGACAGGCTTGATTCTATTCACAAAAAAAAAGCCATTAAATTTATATATAGCAGTTAGGACTAATATTCCTCACAGACATCACACGCTAATAAGGCGCTACTAAAACATCTGGCACGTAACGTACAGTGTGCCGATTTTTAAGAGCGCCACGCGAGCGTCGATTTGCCGGCCGGTCAGCGAAGGCTAAACCGCGTGGAGCGATGACATCAGCAAGATCAGCGCCTGCGCACAAAGTTCACTGGAAGCCCTTATCTCTGATGAGCAGGGAATCTTGAATAAAGCTAATCATGCAAGGGGCTGTGTCGTGCTGCTGGATAAAGCCTAGCAGACGAAAGTTGCACTCCCAGTGAACTTTGTGCGCACGCGCTACTCTTGCTGATCTCTTCGCTTCGCGCCGTTAGAAGGCGCTGACCGGCCGGACAATCGACGCATGCGCGGTACAGTTAAACAATCGACGATAGACTGCACTTGTGACCGTGTTGCTCTGCTATACGAGTTCCTAATAGGAAAAACCTATACATAACAATTCACCGGTTGTTTTCAGTAACCTTTCTTCACGACCCGCCAGAAGAAGTGATCGCCTTAAAATTTTTACTTTGAATTCGTCGATTAATTGTTTTGTGTCTCTCTTTTTTTCACATATAATTGCGACTGGGAATGCTCTTGAGGCGTCCTTGCGCAAGTTACTTAATCATGAATTCGCCGGCCAAATGCCTAATGATGTTAACTAACGATCTTTTCTTGATAGTGCTTTTTCTACTTTGTTTTCTATTTTTGCAACCTAAAATGCGTTGTTCAACTGATTGAAAGTATGTGTGAACGCACTCCTGCAATACCTTCCTATGCAAGATGGCAGTATATGAAAATAAAAACCAATGAATATAATTTATTTAGCGTTCACTGACACTTCACCCATGGCCAACCATGGCCGACCACCATGGCCGACGTTGGCCCGCACCAGCCTGCGACCAGCACCAGAACAACTCCGTTCACTTCTGGTGCGCCATGCCCTCCACATCCACAGGGCAATGACACCCGTCGCCACTGGACAGCATGACCGGGGAACGCAACGACGAATTCTCAGGAATGTGCCAGTTTCTAGATATTACGGCGAAAACCCTGAGCGCTTGCGCCCCTCTATAGGCAATGCATCATGACTTCAAGTGTACGAGAGAACTGGAAGAGTGCAACATTATACTAATCTACAAGAAGAGAGACGTTAAAAAACTGAACAATTGTAGGCCCATTACTTGGTTTCAGTATTGTATAAAATATTCTCCATTTACAATAGAATAAGGGGTAAAATTGACTTCAGTCAATCAAGATAACAGGCTGGCTTCATGAAGGGATATTCTAAAATGGATAACATCCATGTTCTGAATCAGATAATCGAGAAATCTGCTGAGTACAATAAACCTCTTTATGTAGCTTTCATAAATAATAAAAAGGCTTTTGATTGAGTAGAGATACCAGCAGTCAAAGGGGCATTACGTAAGGCAAGGATACGTAATCTTCCCACTGCTATACACTGCATGCTTGGAAGAAGTATTCAAGCTATTAAACTGGTAAGGCTTAAAGGATGAGGAATAGCGGTGAATATGTCAGCAACCTCCGGTTTGCAGATGACATTGCCCTGTGCAGCAACAGTGGGGACGAATTAAAACAAAAGATTCAGGACCTTAACAAAAAAGTGCAAGAGTGGGGTTGAAGATTACTATACAGAATTCAAAGCTGATGATCATAGCCTGGCAAGGGAACAAGGGTTCAGGATCGCCAGTCAGCCTCTACTGTCTGTAACGAAGTACGTTTATCCAGGTCATTTACTCACTGGGCACCATGATCAAGAGAAGGAAACTCACAGAACAAAAATGGGTTGGAGTGCATACGGCAGGCAATGCCAGCTGCCGACTGGGAGCTTACCACTATCATGGAAAACACAGGTTTACAATCATTGCACTCGGCCGGTGCTAACATTTGGGGCAGAAACTCGTAGGTTGAAAAAGAAGCTCGAGAACAAGTTAAGGACCGCGCAAAGGGTGATATAACAAAAAAGGTTACGCGTAACGTTAAGAGACAGGAAGAGAACAGTGTGGCTCAGAAAGTAAACGGGTATAGCCGTTATTCTAATTCACATCAAGAGAAAAAAATGGAGCTCGATAATGGGTAGTATGGATAAGCTGTGGACTATTAGAGTTATAGAACGGGTGCCAAGAGAAGGGAAGCACGGTCGAGGATGGCAGTAAACTAGTACGGGTGATGAAATAAGGAAATTTGCAGGTGCGTGTTGGAATCGGCTGGAGGCTGACAGGGGTAATTTTAGATCGCAGGGAGAGAAATCTTTGTCCTACAGTGGAGATAAAAATGGTTTGATGATGACGGTGATGATGATGATGGCGGTGATGAAGAAGAAGATGAAGTAAAAAGCATTATATGCCCCCGAAAAGAAAAATCCGGCGTCATTCGTTATCGTGCGATTGTGGTTAAGCCCACGTGACCAAGTGATTACGTAACGTTCCCAGTGCCAGATCTGCTGCGGCCCGCATTGCCACATCTCAAGGTGAAGTAAAGTGAACAAAGGTGAACTAAAGTGCATAGAGTGGATTAAGGTGGGTCAGGGTGGATCAAGGTGGATTAAGCTGGAGTTTTAATTTCAGCTGATAACTTAGACAAGTCGTCAATCCTTCGCCTTCAAATCCGTCAATTCTATAGCAACATTATTTAATGCCAATATCGCCCACAATGTAGAAATAAAAATGATGACGCGACCTTGCGGCAGAACGCCACTCGTTCATTAGCCTCCCTCACACCGCGGCATTCCACTCTTTCTACGAGTGACGTCACCCAAACGTAACAGCCAGGGCGAACCGGTTCCAAAGCGAACCCTTACAGAATACAGCATCTTAATTGTACAAACTGCATACGAACGCTATGGCAAACTATTCTATAGCTTCCATTTACAATAATGGTGATCTGATGTGCAAGTTTCTTTGCTTCTTTTCATTGTTTTACGTTATTATAACCACCCTCACGCCATACGCAACTTCGGAACCTACGAGGACCTTGAATAAATACACATAAAACGAGGGAGGAGGGCACGGCGAAAGCGCGAGAGGAGAAATGCAGTGTCTGCGGCGACAACCGCTACGAGTAGGTTGCCAGTTCACTTCAATTTTTAATACCACAATGGCTCCTTTATCTTTCTTCGCTCTCTGCTTTGCACCAGCTAAGGAAGCTTAAACGCTACCTCTCGACGCACGGCGCGGCTGCATGGATCAGAAGCGTCAGAAGTTTCTAGGGTGTTATCGATACTTATATCAGTTTTTGCAATCTGATCCTATGCGCGACCCGAATTGTGTAGTTCACTCTGGAAGCCACGCATACACCAGCGATTACACTGGAGTCTTCATGGAGTCATGTATAGATGCCACAGCGTTTCGCCCGCAGATCAAGTTTTCGACGATCGCCGACTCTGCTACGTGTGTGGCAAAAAATGTTGGGCTGAACATATCCAGAAATGAAAACAAGCATGGCGCTGGAGTCGAAGTTCGCATGAGCGAGTACGGCAACCGTAGGAGCACATATATTATGTCACGCGGAAGAATGGAACAGGGAATTGTGCATATACAAAGTGACGTCCACTAAGTGCGCTTGGAGCCAATGTTTAGGACAGCGCTACGATGTGCCACTATGCTTAACCAACATAGCTTCTCATGGTAACTTGGCAGATTATTTTCAAGTATTTTCTCAAACTTAAAATCTCGTCAGTAACGCTTATGTGGCGCAATGCGATTGTACACGTAGCATAAACGTTTTATGTAAATTATGCTTGAAAGACAAACACGCACTGCCTATCGCTAATACAAAATCGAATAAATTAAAAACCAGCCAGCCGATACCGGCAGCCATATACCGTCCGACCTTCAGGTTTTCACTTTAACGCTAGGTCGCATAAAGCGCTTATTTATTTCTTTTATTGTTTGTCGCACTTTGTAAGTATTGATCAGTCGAGAAATGTGGGCCAACTTCGTAGGCAGAGCCGTCTAACACAGCTTCTGAAAGAGCAAGCTGTCAAATTGGAAAAAATTCACCAACGATCACGATAATCCCTATTGCGCAATTTGAGCGCCTCACCATACGCGTTTTCATTTCGCGACATATTGGCTTGCACGGACAAACTGCCTCGTGCAGAACGTTGCAAACGCAGCGATTGTGGCGCAAGTACCTCTAGAATCGTAGGGATTGAGGCGGTGAAGGAAGTATTGAAGCAGCTCTGAGAGCAGCAAATTTGGCACGTTGGAGCAGGTTTGAAGCATGAGTTCTCCATTTCAGAGCCGTAAACACCTTCTTTTTCAGCAGCTTGGTAGAGGTCATAATTACTTTGTTTAGGGAAAAACAACAGACACAAGAAAGACGGCAGGACAAGGCGTTACTCTGAACTGACGGAATTTTATTGCTTCACTCCTTTATAGACAGCAGAAACTAGAGGTCCATGCACAGTGAGCACCATGTGCAGGAACCACCAACCTCCGATCACAAGAGCGCATTCATGCGACAGAATTCAAAAAACCATATTCAGGCTGTACAAGGTTATAGAAGGCACACTAATGCACTGTGACCTCTATTACTGTATGAAAAAAGCTTCCGATAATTTCGGGCGGTAGTATCACGGCTCTTTTTCAAAATCGTAGTATCACGAAACATCGCTTTGCACTTGCATATTTTACGATGTTGAGCCAAATGCGAACCTGCCTGTTGGTATGGATCACTCATGTTCTCTAAGGCTCTCGTCAATATAAGTGAAATACAGGCATATGAAGAAAACGAGTTCCTTATTTACTTTGCAGAACACCTTTAGGTTCTTCATGATATTCATCATGAACATCATTATCATCAGCCTATTTTATGTCCACTACCTCTCGAATTCATCCATATGGAATTAATCCTTTCCTGCGCCAACCGATTCCAACTAGCACCCGCAAATTTCCTAATTTCGTCGCACCGCTTAGTCTTCTGCCGTCCTCTGCAGCGCTTCCCTTCTCTTGGTACCCATTCTGTCATCCTAATGGTCCACCGGTTATCTAATCTGCGCATTACATGACCTGCCTAGCGCCATTTTCTCTCTTAATGTGGGTTAGAACATCGTCTATACCCGCTTGCTCTCTGATCCAAACCGCTCTCTTTCTGTCTCTTGAAGTTATGCCTAGCATTCTTCGTTCCATCGCGCTTTGCGCGGTCCTTAACTTGTTCTCAAGCTTCTTTGTCAGCCTTCGAGTCTCTGCGCCATATGTCAGCACAGCTAAAACGCACTGATTGTATACTTTCCTTTTCAATGATAACGGTAAGCTTCCAGTCAGGAGCTCACGATGTCTTTCGTATGCGATCCAACCCATTTTTATTCTTCTGCGAATTTCCTCTCATGGTCAGGGTTACCGTGATTCGTTGACCTAGCTAAACGTACTCCTTCACAGATCTTTAGAGGCTGACTAGCAATCCTGAACTCTTGCTCCCTTGCCCGGTTATTCATCATTATCTTTCTCTTCGGCATATTAATCTTCAACCCCACTCTTTCACTCTCCCTGTTAAGGTCCTCAATCTCTCCCCGTCAACTCGTCTGCAGTGTTGCTGAATAGAACAATGTCATCGGCAAACACAAGGTTGTTGAGGTATTCACCGTCCATCCTTACTCCTAAGCCTTCCCAGTTTAATAACTTGAATACTTCTTCGAAGCATGCAGTGAATAACATTGGAGAGATTGTGCCTCCCTGTCTGACGCTTTCTTTATAGGTGTCTTCCTACTTTTCTTGTGTAGAATTATGGAAGCTGTGGAATCTCTGTAGATGATTTGCAAGGTATTTACGTTAGCGGTCTGTACTCCTTCATTATGTAATGCCTCTATGACTGCTGGTATCTCTACTGAATCAAATGCCTTTTCATAATCTATGAAAGCCATATAAAGAGGCTTATTGTACCCTGCAGATTTCTCGCTTACCTGATTAATGACATAGATGTGATGCATTGTAGAGCATCCCTTCCTGAAGCTAGCTTGTTCCCTTATGCTATTAGAGATCATTTTGGTAAATATTTTATATAATACACGGAGTAAGGTAATGAGCGAAAAGTTTTCAATTCTTTAACGTCTCCTTTTTTGGATTAGTATAATTCTTTTATATATTGGTATAACACTTTTTGTGAATAGTATATTCTCCCAGTTTTTTGGGAACCTTGCTGTCGATAGACACTTCGTATAGAGAGCCGCCAGTTTTTCTAGCAGTATGTCTCCTCCATCTTTGATTAAATGGACTGTTATTCCATCTCCTCCTGCCGCTCTTCCCCGTTTCATGTCTTGCAAGGCCCTTCTCACTTCATCTCTAGTTATTGGAGGAGTTTCTGTATCCTGTTCATTGTTTCGAATACAGTGCTCCTAAGACCTCTTGATACGGTGCAGGTCAATATAGAATTCTTCCGCTGCTTTCATTATGCCTTAGAGGTTGCTGATGATATTACCCTTCTTATCTTTCGGTGCATACATCTTGGTTTGTCCTATGCCAAGTTTCCTTCTCACTGATTTCAGGCTGCGGCCTTTTTCACGACTTCTTCAGTTTTCTCATGTTATAATTTCGAATATCACTTATTTCCGCCTTGTTGATAAGTTTTGACAGTTCCGCGAATTCTATTTTATCTTATGAGTTGGACATTTGCATTATTTGTTGTTTCTTTATAAGGTCCTTTGTTACTTGAGAGACCTTGCCTACGTTGACTTGGTGCCATGCCTCCCACTTCAATTGCTGCCTCTAAAGCCAGCCTCATTATGGTTTCATTCCTTACCCCTATGTCTTCATTATCATCTCTCTCTTCTAAGGCTACATATGTGTTTGCAAGCGCCAGAGTAAACTTGCGTGCTTTTACACTTACTGCGTCTAAGTTGACCTGTTTCTTGACCAATTTTACTCTTTGCCTCAACAACTTAACGTGAATCCTAGCCCTCACTAACATATGATCACTGCACTTTACCCTACATAACACGTTTACGACCTCCACTATGCTGGCATCGGCAGAAAGTATGAAATCAATTTCATTTCTTTTTTCTCCATTATGGCTTTTCCATGTCCACTTTCTGTTGCTACCTTTCCTGAAAAACGTGCTCATTATTTTCACCTTATTCTTTTTTGCGAATTCTACCAGCATCTCTTCCCTAGCGTTTCTAGAATCGACGCCGCAGTAGTTGCTAATTGCCTGTTCTCCCGCCTGCTTTTTCCCCACTTTTGTATTGAAGTCACTCTTTACTGCTGTATGCCGAGTTTGCACTTTTCTAATCGCTAATTCCACATCTTCAACAAACTGCAGTCTACTTCCTCATCGTCGTGACTCGTATTCCATACCTCGCGTAAGCTCGTAATCTGTACCTCGCATTAAGTTTGATTACGACTACTACTGCCCTCTCATTAATGCTGTTGAATTCGTCAATGCTGCCCGCTATGTCCTCATGAATTAGGAATCCTGCGCCGTATCGCTTCTTATCAGGGAGACCTCTATAGCAGAGGACATGGCCAGCAACGTACAAGCCTCACCAGTTCTTCTAATCTCACTAAGGCCGATAATATCCTATACAACGTCTCATATTTCCTCAAAGAGTCCTGCTAAGCTAGCCTCACTCGACAGAGTTCGGCTGTTGAAGGCTGACAGGGTAAGTTTCCAATGGCCGCCTATCTGGACCCAGAGATTTTTAGCACCCTCTGCTGCGTTACAGGTCTGACCACCGCCTTGGTCAGTTGCTCCACAGCTGCTACGGACTGACGGCCGTGGGTTCATTGTAGATATCACCAGGGAGGTTACGGCAGATGAGTTCTGCGGAAGTCCGGAAGACGAGCAAAATTCAAGATACGGAAAAATTGTCCTCCACCCGACTGTAGCATAAAGCTACAAAGAAAACCCTACAGGTTTTTTAGTAACCGCTATTAAATTACAAATCGGATGTGCCAACATAAAGTGACAAAGAAATAAATAAACGCGGGCTTTCCATGAACAGCACCTACTCTACGTTGATAGGCTTATGTTAATGCTAGTCGTGTTTTTTTTTTTTTTCATTGTGAAGAAGCAACTAACGAATGAATGAAGTTTTACTGTTAATAGACAATATAAAGTACAAGGGAATAATATTCAGGAGAAAGTCCCGAGGTCAAAGACTGTAATTAGGACCTCCTAATGTTTAATTTTAATGAACTAACATTTACTACCTTGTATATTGAATAAGGTGCCAACGCAGAGGCTGTGGAATACGTCGAGAAATAAGAGATAACGGCGCATATGGCGACCTATGTCACCTGTAATACAAATAGTCTCAGACGTTGACGTCGTCAGCAGTTCACTGCATATATTACAAACGTGCAAGCCTTGGGCACAGTTTTTGAACGGTTCGGAAAACGAACACTTACAACATCGTGCTACTTCGCCTTCGGTATGGACCGAAGCTACTCGCCGAAAACTGCTGACACGTCGAGAAAAAACTGCGGTCGCCCGTTCCCAGTTGCCCCTTTTGACGAAATTAGCCTAAGGATTGACACAATATTTGGTGCGAAAAACCGTTGTCACGATTTTAAGAAAAATTAATTGTAGGGTTTTACGTGCCGAAACCACTTTCTGATTATGAGGCACGCCGTAGTGGCGGACTCCGGAAATTTCGACCACCTGGTGTTCTTTAACGTGCACCAAAATCTAAGTATATGGGTGTTTTCGCATTTCGTCCACATCGAAATGCGGCCGCCGTGGCCGGGATTCGATCCCGCGACCTCGTGCTCAGCAGCCCAACACCATAGCCACTGAGCAACCACGGCGGGTATTGTCACGATCAGCGCGGTTTATGTTGGCTTTTTTATTTATTTCACATGCTTTTCTTTCCCCGCTGAAAAAAGTCCTCACACATTCTAGGTTGTCTTAAATTCTGTGATTGGCCTTTTGCACCATCATAACCTTTTCCTCGACATCTCATCGATCTGGTAAATTTATAAGTGTGAGTAATTAAACGTATCCATTCATAACGAAAGAGAAATATTCACAGTGGCCACCATTAACCACTACCATCAAGGAGGGGCCGTGAACGCCGTTTGAGTACTGCCCTCTGGTAATCATTAATTCTTGGTGACCTGCAGTTAAGAAAGCAGAACACGGCAGAATAAATAAGAACTGATTAATAGGCCATTGCACGGTCGCCAGTATTTCACATCGCTTGCCGACAAAAAGCTGTAAGATATTTTCGAAAGCAATAACGGTACTAAAACGGTACTAAAGAACGTTCATTCGCTTCCCGGTCTGAGTCGTCGACCAATATTTCGAATGAACTCGATTATTCAAGGTTATTCACTGTTGCGCCATAATCTCAATGCAGCCAGTGTAAAACAGCAAGCGGTATTTGATGAGGCGAACGATGGTTTATTAACATTTCTAGACACGATCTGCACAACATCGTTGCCGCGAATGCAATTTCAGAGACTCTCATACTCGCAAAACTTTCGATTAGGGCCACCGTTTGGCCGCTAAGGTTAACTAAATGCGAAACTATAAAAGCTTGGGTTGCCTTCTGCAGCGGCAAAAGGCTGATAGTGTGTGACGTGACCCTGCAGATTATAGCGTAGCCTGAGTGCAAATTTGAGTGAAGATCGCTGTTGCCCTTGGATATTTGCGGCCAAGAAGTTTCATGAATGCAAGCAGGTCGCTTATCGGTGTGCCCCACTATCATCCCAGTAACCGGACGTGGTACACGTGTGAACTAGATTTATAACCTCGCACGCACGGCGCTTACCGATTAATCGATTCAGATGTGCTAATGTGGCACAAAATCGAGCGCTAAAATGTATAACGAAACTGATGAGCTACACGCTGAGCCGACTGTACGATGATATATGATCCACCTGTCAAGCGTTCCCCAAGTATTCTAAGAAAACATCGACTGCCACATCTGGCGACGGGGAGATGCCCCACCAGCGACACAGAGCTCTCACGGTCGATGTTAACAGCCACGGCCACGGTCGATCACAGGGTCCTCGTCAAGAACTCACGAAGAAAGGCGTCGACGGCAGATGGTTGGCTCCTATTTTGACGCGTTGGAAACAGGAGTAACACGAGCAGCCCGTTGAAGACATAAGCACCCCGACCAGCACGTTCAAGACTTGACCACCACGAGCAGCGCGCTGAAGCCCACTGAGGAACAATAGAGGTGGTGAACGATTCTGCGTTTGTGATTGGCCATTGGATTCCCTCAACGAGGGAAAGACCGGTTATTTAGAGCCGTCCTGGCCCCCGTGTTGATCAGAACCGCTCCGACTCGAATATATTCAAGATCATGTACCAAATAAGTGATTACCCTCTTTTCCACTGTTTCTGCATCACCACGATGCCCGCCTTCATCGTCGTTTCCTGATTCTTGCGGTGAAGACCCACCTCATCGTGTCGAGTTCTTATCAACGACCTTATTCGTTCAGCGCAGCTTTTCTTCCCGACTGCCGCCATGAAGTGTGCGCCGCTTCAAGTCATCTTTAGCTGGTCCGCATGTACGCAAACGCGCAGCACCTTTATAAAACATCGGTAATGCAGTCTGTAGCAGAAAGCAGTTTTGCTTTTCTTGTGGCCTAGCTACAATTATGCCGCCAAACACACCCACACACCAAGGACGCCGACGCTGAAAGAGGAAGCTTAGGCTTGGATTGCAGAACGGGAGGAGAGACAACCGCGCAACGTGTTCGACATGAGCGAAGGATATTTCCGGAGGCACTTTAAGCTCTCCGAAACCAGAGTACTAAGGATTAGCGGCGAGCTAAAATATCGCGGACCACAAAATTTAGCAGTGTTGACACGGCGACGTAAATTCTGTACGCGCTCCGTTTTCTTTTTTTCTTTTTTCACCACAAGTTATTTGCGGCAGCGCGTCTGGAACGTCGACGCTGTTGGGCTGTCGCCGTCGTCAGTCAATCGCATCATTGACGCTGTCTCTGGGGTCGTTCGGGTTGACGGAAATGAAGAAAGGGTGCGAGATTTCTATCCACGAGGCAGGAGAAAGCCGCCGTCAAGAACGCTTCTTTGACCGAGCCAAGAATTTCGAAGATGTGGGATTTGGGGACCGAACGCTCATCGCAATCGTCCGCTTTGATAAGCTCAGCAACGGATAAACGAAATCCCATTAGAAACGCGGCCCGCACGCAAGAACCGCTTTTATTGCTTAACATATGGCACACCACCTAGCGACAAATAAAATAAATAAAATAACGCAGATACAGTTACACCCCCCGCTGCCCGCGCCGGAAGCTCACAGTCCTTACAAGAAATTAAATGCGGAAGTGTTGTATACACACCAATATATTTTTTTTTTACCAAACTACCAACATCCTTAAATTATTATATCGCCCACAATGTAGCAACAAAAACGATGACGCGACCTAGCGGCAGAACGCCAATCGTTGATTAGCCTCCCTCCCGCCGCGACGTTCCACTCTTCCTCCGAGTGACGTCACCCAGATGTAACAGCCAGAGCAAACCGGTTCCGAAGAGAACCGTTACAGAACGCGGCCCCTTAATAGTACTAGCCGCATACGAACTTTATGGCTAACTATTGTATAGCTTCCATTTTCCATAATGCTGAGTTTATGTAGAAGTTTCCTTGCTTCTTTTCATTGTTCTACGTTATTGTAACCACCCTCATGCAATACTCGACTTCGGAACCTAGGAGGGCCTTGAACAAATAAAGATAAAACTAGGGAGGACGGTACGGCGAACGCGTGAGAAAGAAAGCGTGCTGCCGCGCGAGCGTAGTGTCTGCCGCGTCCACCGCTACCAAGAAGGTGCCAGTTCACTTCAATTTTCAATTCACCAATGACTTCTTTATCTTTCTTCGCTCTCTGCTTTGCACCGGCTAAAGAAGGTTAAAAGCTATAGACGAGGCAACCTAAAGTTTGCCCGCGCGGCACCAGCGCCGAATGCTCCCCTAGCGGACCGATGGACGTTTCGAGGGCAGCGTTGCCAGATTGGAAAGTCGGCACGACACCAGAAACTCGCTAAAATTTCCCCAGATTTCACCAGAAAATTAGATTGCCTTAAAATGCACAAAAATGACCAAGAATTAACGTTCGTCAAGCACTCATCTTATTATTTATATAAAATGGAGCATCGTAGATGCCTGAACGAAACCTGCGTGGCATATCGTCTGTGATAGTGAACTTGACGCAACACCCCTTTCTGGAGGTCAACGTTGTGCGAATTCGTACAATGGAATCCAAAGTTTTCAGCGACATTTTGTTCCTGTACTTCGTCTTAACACACGTGACCTGACTGAAGACACGCTCCACCCCTGCATTCGACACTGGGCAAGAAAGACATGCCAGTGCATACAATGCAAGTTTCTGGTAGGGCTTTTGCCCCATGGCATTTTTAAGCTTGAAAATTCTAGCCCAGAATGTTGCAGAATCCTCAGGAAGTTTCCCGTCGAAGACGGCCTGCGCAACAGGTTTTTGTGACAGCGAAACGAGCGGAGCATCAGCACGTGTGTTGGCTGGCCATTTGACGCATTGCCGGTGGCCCGGTGTTGCTCTTCCCGCGCTTCCCACGGTGAATTTATACCTCCACTAGAACAGCCGGTGCCGTCTATTGAAACGACTTATAACTATACGTGCGTTGAAACCTAGAGCTAGCATCACACGCTAGCACAAACTTTAGCTACAGTAAGCTTTATATAGTTCACTGTACCCTAGCAGTAGCACAACAACACAGGGATTTCATGAGGAATAAACAAATACAAATATAGGCCTTAGAATCGTGGCGGCCGCAGGCGCTAACTAGTGTTATATGTTTGGATGAGCAGCGCGGGTAGACAGTAATTTCGGTAGAGTGGTTTTCCCCAGATATCCCCAGAATTCGTCTGGTGTAGTAGAATGTTGGCCTGGCCACCAGGAGCTCTACATTTTCACCAGATTTCCGAAATCTGGTGGCCAATTTCACCAGATGGCAACGCTGTTCGAGGGTCGTCGCTGCGCTAGCGCGCGCCCGTGTGCTGTACGGCGGGAGAGCTCGTGCGCGTGTTTTTTGCGATGCCGAGTGCGACCTCATCAGCCAGGAAAGGTGGCACGCAATACTGATGTGTTGTCGATTGCCACAGCAGCCTCGAAAACACGAAAGGTCGTACGCCGCCCGTGAAGTTCTACAGATTTCCTGGGAAGTGGTACGAGAAGGACAGACGACAAGCATGGATAACTGCAGTGCGCCGAGTCAAGTAAGTCTCATACTTTCGCATTCGCGGGTAATATCTTGAAAGCGGAATAGTCACATGCCTGTTTTTAGTGCACGGCCGTTTGTTTAGTCGTGTCGCGTTGTTGAATTGTGGTGGCATCCGCCGTTTGTTAGCGGTAAATGCATGCGTGTTGCGCCGCTAAGCTCTACGACGCGTGCTCGATTCCCAGCCACGGCGGCCGCATTTCGATAGGGGCAAAATGCAAGAACACCCTTGTTACCGTGTGCTTTGATTTTTGTGCACGTTAAAGAACCCCCAGAGGCTAAAACTATTCCTGAGGCTTCCCAATACAGCGGGCCTCATAATGATTTCGTGGTTCTGGCATGGTTTTGGCACTTAGAACCCCCGAATTTATTTGATTGCACTGTGCCTTCCCTCGCGATCGGCATGGACGAGCTCAAGAGAATTATTTCCCTTTTCCAAACGCTGCAATTTAAATTACTAGTTGTGCAGGTAACGAAAGGGGCCGCGCGTTACTTTTGTGCGGGAGCAGACCGTATTTAATGCAAGCCGCGGTCGTCGCGTGCGTCGGGAAGCGGCAGATCGGAAAGCAGCCGCTCGAGACGTGCGCGTTATGTTTGTTGTTTGCCCATGCTTTCTAAGTATCTAAATGTGCTAGTATCATAACTTGTAGTGGTACCAATCTTGTAGAATAATATATGCACACAATCACAGGAACGTTACCTTTGCAAACATATTATTGGGAGTAATTTAATCCCCACAACAAATAGACACACATACTGTTTCATTCATATGCGATGCAGATGGAAGCGGCGCCAAACAGACCAATGGCAATCACAAGTCTTCTCAGCAGTCAGCACCACCGGGACATGTGCTTTTTTTGCTGCAGCGACGCAGCTCTTGAGCAGCAGCAAGACACGTGTGAAACAGACTCCAGAACATGCTTTGTGAAGTGACGGAACCGTCAAGAAGCAGCCCAATGGATCTGCAGTCATCGAGTAGTACGACAACAGAAGTTCCTGCGGCCAGTGTGGCTTATGTCGTAATTGAAATAAAAGTGGCTAAATTTCTGAACATGGTGCATACCTCTAACTCGACGTCGTCTACTATCTTGTCGGACACCTGTGACACGCACTTGGCTTTCACTCTCACGTCACCGCCCACAATTTGTTCAACGCCGTACACGTTCGGAAGCAGACGCTCCCCTATCGTGAGGTTGCGCCGCCGCGAAAAAAAAAGCTGTCGGCGTCGGCAACCTTCTTGAAACCGCACGGCAATCTTTGCATCGCTGTTGCGCAAGCAGGCGATCTGCCGCCGTCGAAAACGGAGCGCCGTGAGAACGAGCAGCGAAGAAAAGCGCGGACGGCACAATGTTAACAAAGCGGAGACTGCGCCACGACGCGACCGCGCTGCTTGGCGTTTCCACATTGGGGCGCTGTCAGGAGGCGCAGTAGCGCCGCCTGGCCATGGTTTTCTCGTCTATCTCTCGACGCACGGCATGGCTGCGTGGATCAGAAGCGTCAGAGGTTTCTGGAATGTTATCGATACTTCGACCAGTTTTTTTTTTTTTTTTTTTTTTTTTAACCTGATCGTATGCGCGACGCAGACTGTGTAGCACTCTCTGAAAGCCACGCAGAAACCAGGAATTACACTGGAGCCTTCGACGACTCATGTATATAAAAGGCAACGCGCTTGAACCGCACATCAGATTTTCGACGGCTGCGGCTCTCCTATGTGTGTCTCGCCAAAAAATGTTGGGTTCAATATTAGCGAAGTGAAAGCACGCATTGCACAAGGCTCCAACCATATGCTCCAACTTGCACAAGGCTCCAACTTCGCATGAGAAAGTATCGCCTTTTTCTTTCTCTATGGTATCGCAACCGTCGGAGCACTTCGATATGTGTTTAGAAAAAGTTTATTTCGACAAGAGACGATACGAACACCGAGTCATAATCACGGCACAATTCCACCGGGACGATAACATGTAAGAAACGAAACACAGCACGTTTTCAACGTAAGTAATGTCCGAGTCCTCACGCACCAACATATAAACACGCATACCCACGAAAAGGCACAGTTACACATAAACTAAATGCCACATGTACAAAATGATTTTCAATATATACAGTGTACACAATGGTTATGTACAAAGATGATGTGATAGAACACTTTACATAATTTTGAAGTGATGTGCACGAGATGTGTTTACACAATTTTGAAGTGATGTGCACGAGATGTGTATATACAAAACTAATCATGTATACGAGAGGACACACACACAGAAATCACGGGCACCTGCATCCTATGTGCATTAAATGAATACTTCTGATGGTCTGGCTACAAGAACCAGGCTGGACGAAAATTTAGCCATACGCGTCCATCAGCCACCGACAGGAAACGACATGACCACTGTCGAAGGAACTCTTCTTCTCCAAGGAAGAACAACTCCTCCAACAGAAACGACAGTAGCTCAGAGTGGAGCCTCCCCATAAGTGGAAACAGAGCGCGGTGACGACGTCCCATGGCAACTGCCTCGCACCGGTTACGCCATAGACAGAAGGCCCCCGCAGCAATTAAATGTCGCGCGAAGCGGCCACGTCAGCAGCGACCAGATGTAATAAAGCGGTTAACTCCAAGGCCACGAAATCCAGTATGTACGGCCCTCCAAAATATCCTGGCAACGACGCATTGCAGCAGTACATGTTTGTTGGATTCTTGAAGGGGGCAATTGGGACACTGCGAAGATGGGACAACGCCCCACCGCTCAAGCCTGTCCCGAGTTGGAAGCACTTACCACCCTAGACGCCACATGAAGTCGCGTAGGTGGCCAGGCAAAAATGACGCCGTTATCGCATCCCACGACACATTATTTGAACGTGCGAGGCGCGCTGAGGGAACTAGAGGAAGCAGTAAAGTATCTACTACACGGTTTTGGAGAACGTCTACATCGGGACATACCAACATTTATACGGAAGATGCGACTGTCCATGGAGCCAACCTTTATGACGGCGCCACAATGTGCCACTATGTTTAACCTGCATTGATTCTCAAGGTACGCTGCAGATTATTTCCAAATATTTTCTCAAAATTAATATCCTGGCAAAAAAGCTTAAGTGGTGCCATGCGATTGTACAACTAGCATAAAGGTTTTATGTAATTTCTGCTTGGAAGACAAATGTGTGCTGCCTATCGCTCATACAAAATCAAATAATTTAAACGCCACCCAGCCGCTACCGGCAACCATGTACTGGTCCATCAACCATGCAACCATGTAATGGTCCAATCATTAGGATTTCATTTCTGCGCTAGGTCGCATAAAGCGCTTATTTATTTCTTTTATTGATTTGCAGACTTTCTAAGTACTCACCGGACGAGAAATGCGGGGCCATTCCGTAGACATAGCAGTCTAAATGAACCTCTGAAAGAGCAAGCTGTCACAATGGAAAAAAATTCACCAACGATCACGATACTCCCTATTGCGCAATTTGAGCGCCGCATTATACGCGTTTTCATTTCGCGGTATATTGACTCGCACGGACAACCTGCCTCCTGCAGAAGGTAGCAAACGCAGCGATTGTGGTGCGAGTGCCTCGACAATCGTAGGGATTGAGGCGGTGGAGGAAGTTTCTAAGCAGCTCTGGAGCAGCAAAATTGGCACGTTGGAGCAGGTTTGAAGCATGAATTGTTCATTTCGGAGCAGTAAATTGACTTTTTTTTTTCTTGAGCAGCTTGGTAGAGGTCGATTGGAGTGAAATAGAGGCATATGAAGAAAACGAGTTCCTTAATTGACTTTGCAGAACACCTTTAGGATCATCATCATCATCATCGTCATCATCATCACCATCATCGGCCTATTTTATTTCCACTGGAAGACGACAGCCTCTCCCTGCGATCTCTAATTACCCCTGTCCTGCGCCATCCGATTCCAACCAGCACCCGCAAATTTCCTAATTTTGTCGCACCAGCTAGTCTTCTGCCGTCCTCTACTTGGTCCCCATTCTGTCATCCTAATGGTCCAACGGTTATCTAATCTGCGCATTACATTACCTGCCCAGCGCCATTTTTTTCTCTTAATGTCATTAAGAATATCGTCTATACCCATTTGCTCTCTAATCCAAACCGCTCTCTTTCTTTCTGTTAAAGTTATGCCTAGCATTCTTCGTTCCATAGCTCTCTGCGCGGTCCTTAACTCCTCCTCAAGCTTCTTTTTCAGTCTCCGAATCCCTGCCCCATATGTCAGCACCGGTTAAATGCACTGATTGTATGCCTTCCTTTTCGATGATAACGGTAAGCTTCCAGTCAGGAGCTCACGATGTCTTCCGTATGCGATCCAACCCATATTTATTCTTCTCCGAATTTCCTTCTCATGGTCAGGGTTCCCTGTGATTAGTTGACCTAGGTAAACGTACTCTTTCACAGACTCTAAAGGCTGACTTGCGATCCTGAACTCTTGTTCCCTTGCCCGATTATTCGTCATTATCTTTGTCTTCTGCATAATAATCTTCAACCCCACTTTTACACTCTCCATATTAAGGTCCTCAATCATTTTTTGTAACTCGTCTGCAGTGTTGCTGAATAGAACAATGTCATCGGCAAACCGAAGGTTGCTGAAGCATTCGCCCTTGATAATTCCTCCTAAACCTTCCCATTTTAATAGCTTGAATACTTCCTCCTAGCAGGCACTGTATAGCATTCACGAGATTGTGCCTCCTTGCCTGACCCCTTCCTTTATAGGTATCTTCCTACTTTTCTTGTGTAGAATTGAGGTGGCTGTGGAATCTCTGTAGATATTGTCCAGATATTGTAGATATTGCGTAATCAAGCGTAATTGCGCTTGATTACGCAACGTCTCTATGACTGCTGGTATCTCTATTGAATCAAATTCTTTTTCATAATGTATGAAAGCCATACAGAGAGGCTTATTTTACTCTGCGGATTTCTCGATAACCTGATTAATGACATGGATGTGATCCATTGCAGATTATCCCTTACTGAAGCCAGCCTGTTCCCTTGGTTGACTAAACTCCTGTGTTGGAGATTATTTTGGTGAATATTTTATATAATACAGGGAGTAAGCTAATAGGCCTATATTCCGAGGGTGGATACTATCCGGATTCTCGGCATGACTCCTGTGTTGGAGATTATTTTGGTGAATATTTTATATAATACAGGGAAAAGGAAAGGAAGGAAAAAGTGGAGAAGGAAGGCAGGGAGGTTAACCAGTTCAGCCTAAGCGGTTTGCTACCCTACACATGGGAGCGGGATGGGGGGGATGAAAGATGGGGAGAAGAGATAGAGGGCACATAACACGGCACACACATCGTTGGTTACAGTCTGTCACTCTTGTGCGGTACGTGACATCACTGTCACAGCCGCTTGTCCAAGCCCGTATCCTTCATAAACCGAAGTAGTCCCTTCGTCGCCTTCAGCTGCGATGTCTTCAGTCGGCGATATGTGAAAATGGTTGCAACTGACAATGGTCTATTGTCAAGGTGCGCTAGAAAGGACGCCATGGACTGTCTCTCAACATTATATTCAGGACAGTCACACAGAATGTGTTCCAGCGTCTCCTCGCAAAGACAGGCATTGCAGAGGGCGTTGTCGGCCATTCCAATGCGAAACGAGTAAGATTTCGTGAAGGCCACTAGCTAATAGGCCTATATTCCGAGGGTGGATGCTATCCGGATTCTCGGCATGATGGTACAGTCGAGTGGTTCAAACAACCAGACAGTGCTGCGACTCACTAAGAAAACAGACAATGGCATCAGACTAATCAGAAGAGTGGCCAACCGGCAGCAAGGCCTCGGAGAAGATAACCTCGTGAGATTGGTACATGCATTCGTAATGTGTCATTTCACTTACGTCGCGGCCATGCACAACTGGCAAAGATCGGAGAGGAATAAGCTCAATGCATTAATCAGGAAGGCAATCAAGAGAGCTCTCGGCCTCCCCGTATACACTCCCACGGAACGCTTACTTCAACTTGGCATGCATAACACGCTAGAGGAAATAGCGGAAGCACAGGAGAGGGCCCAGTTCATCAGGCTATCTACCACACAAGCTGGAAGACACATCTTACAGGAGCTGGGCGTTCCTTCCAGAGTAATCAAAACAAAGTTCTGCAGCATCCCTCGAGAGCAGCGGGACCGCATCACTGTCGCACCGATACCACGAAACGTCCATCCAGAACACAACGTGGGAAGACGTCGGGCGCGCGCGAAGGCTCTCCTGGAAAAGGCTCGTGAACCGGCTTCGCAGAACAGTTTCGTAGACGCAGCGCGCTACGCCGACGGACAGGCCTTCGCTGTGGTTAGCGTAAATCATGAAAGCCAAATAACGAACGCAATCTCGATTCGGACGACGTCCTCTGAAATCGCAGAGCAGGCTGCAATAGCGATGGCCTTATTGGACGACAAGAGGACATCAATCTACAGTGACTCCATATCAGCTGTTAGGGCATTTGCCAAAGGAACCATATCCGAGCTGGCCCTAGGGATATTAGGAAGCAAAGAGATCAAGCCACACACATTGATCTGGTTTCCAGCTCACATGGGACAGATCGAGGGTGCCCCGCCCAACCTCAACGAGTCGGCACACGGAGCTGCGCGAGGGATCATCAACCGCGTAGCTACCGGGCAGCGTGACGCCGGGGGTACTTCCTTCCTCGTACACCGAAATTACCAAGCACTTTTACTTGGCTCGGAGGATCTACCCCCTCCCACATTGCAAACTCAATAGGCCTCAGGCTTTGACACTAAGGCTTCTACAGACGGGGGCATGCCCAAACCCCCTACTTCTTCACAAGATATACCCCGAAATTCAGACGACAAGTGCATGTGCACTATGTAATGACTTAGCGAACTTACCTCACTTGATCTGGCGATGCCCCGCGTTACGCGGCGATGAAAGTAACACTTCTTCACGCTGGGATGCTGTCCTACACAGCCCCAACCTCGAAGAACATTTATGGGCTGTCCAACGGGCCCGCGACGCAGCGGAGAGGCTCAGCCTCTCTGTCCCGACGTGGGAGCGGCCCGCTGCGCGCTAGGGCGCGCCCTAAAGGACCCTAATAAAGTTTTTCATCCATCCATCCATCCTTTTTGTGGATTAGTATAATTATTTTATATATTAGTATACCACTTTTTGTGAATAGTATATTCTCCCAGTTTTCGGGGACCCTTGCTGTCGATAGACACTTCGTATAGGGAGCCGCCAGTTTTTCTAGCAGTATGTCTCCTACATCTTTGAATAAATGGACTGTTCTTCCATCTTCTCTTGCAGATCTTCCGAGTTTCATGTCGTGCAAGGCCCTTCTGACCTCATCTCTAGTTATAGGAGGAGTGTCTGTATCCTGTTCATTATTGTTTCGAATGGAGTACTCCTGAGTCCTCTTGGCACGGTGCAGGTCAGTATACATTTCTTCCCTGCTTTTATTATACGTTGGAGATTGCTGATGATATTACCCTTCTTATCTTTCAGTGCATACGTCTTGGTTAGTTCTATGCCAAGTTTCCTTCTCAGTGATATCAGGCTGCGTACATTTTTCACGGCTTCTTCAGTCTTTCTCATGTTATAATTTCGAATATCACTTATTTTCGCATTGTTGATACGCTTTAACAGTTCCGAGAATTCTATCTTATCTCATGAGTTGGACATTTTCATTACATGTAGTTTCTTCATTATGTCCTTTGTCACTTGGGAGACCTTGCCTACGTTGCCTTGGTGCCTTGCCTCCCACTTCAATTGCTGCCTCTGAAGCAAGCCTCGCTCGGGTTTCATCTACCTCCTCTATGTCATCATCCTCATCTCTCTGTTATAAGGCTGCATATTTCTTTTCAAGCACCCGAGTAAATATGTCTGCTTTTACACTTGCTGCCTCTAATTTGACCTATTTTTTCTAGACCAATTTTACTCTTTGCCTCTTCAATGTGACGTGAATCCTGGCCCTGACTAACCTATGATCCCTGTACTTTACACTACATATCACCTCTACAACCTGCACTATGGTTGGATCAGCAGAAAGTATGAAATCAATTTCATTTCTCGTTTCACCATTAGGGCTCTTCCAGGTCCACATTCTGTTGCTACGTTTCCTGAAGAAGGTGTTCATTATTCTCAACTTATCCCTTTTTGGCGAATTCTACAAGCACCTCTCCTCCAGCGTTTCTAGAATCTCCGCCGCGGTAGTTGTCAATTGCCTGTTCACCCGCCTGCTTTTCCCCACTTTTGCATTGAAGTAACCCATTAGTACAGTATAACGAGTTTGCGCTTTTCTCATCCATAATTCCACATCTGATCTACTTCCTCATCGTCGTGACTGAACGTTGGAGCGTAGGCTCGTATTCTATACCTCCCTTAGGCTCGTAATCTATACCTCGTATTAAGTTTGATTACGACTACTGCTACCCTCTCATTAATGCTGTTGAATTAGTTCATGTTCCCCGCTCTGTCCTTATGAATGAGGAATCCTGCCCCGTATTGCTTTTTATCAGGGACATCTCTATAGCAGAAAACATGGCCAGTATTTAGCAACATATAAGCCTCACCAGTTGTTCTAATCTCACTAAGGCAGATAATATCCCAAACAACGTCTGATAGTTCCTCAAAGAGTCCTGCTAAGCTAGCCTCACTCGACAGAGTTCGGCTGGTAAAGGTTGACAGGGTCAGTTTGCATTTCCGGCCTGTGCGGACCCAGAGATCCTTAGCAGCCTCTGCTGCGTTACAGGTCTGACCACCGCCTTGGTCAGGTGCTCCGCAGCGGCTGGGTTAATTGTAGATATCATCAGGGAGGTTATGGCAGATCAGGGCTTCGGAAGTCAAGAATACGAGCAAAATTCAAGACAGGGAAAAATTGTCCTCCACCCGATTGTAGCATAAAGCTACAAAGGAAACCCTACAGGTTTTTAGAAACCTATATTAAATTATAAAGCAGATGGGCCAAATAAAGTGACAAATATCTAAATGAAAGTGGGCTTTCCATGAACAGCGCCTACTCTATGTTCATAGACTTATCATAATGCTAGTCAAGTTTTTTTTCTTTCTTTTCATTGTGAACAAGCAACTAATATTTATATTTTAATGAACTAACATTTACTACCTTGCTTATTGAAATAGGTGCCAACGCCAAGGCTGTGGGATACGTCGAGAAATACCACTAGTGACAAATAACAAACAACAAAATGACAAATAACGGCGTATATCGCGACCTAGCTCACGTGTAATGCAAATAGACTCAGACGTTAACGCCGTCAGCAGTGCACTGCAAATATTACGAAAGCGCAAGCCGGGGGCACGGTTTTTGAACGATTCGGAAAGCGAACCGTTACAATATCGCCCTACTTCGCGTTCGGTATGGACCGAAGATGCTCGCCAAAAACTGCTGACACGTCGAGAGAAAACTGGGGTCGCTCGTTTCCAGTGGCCCCATTTGACGAAATTTGCCTAAGGATTGATGCAATATTTGGTGCGAAAAAGCATTGTCACGGCAAAAGCGGTTTATGTTGACTATTTTATTTATTTCACATGCTTTCTTTCTAGTTGAAAAAAGTCTTTGCAAATTCTAAGTTGTTTTAAATTCTGTCATTGGTCATTTGCACCGTCGTAACCTTTTCCTCGACATCTCATCGATCAGGTAAATGTATAAGCGTAACTAATTAAACATATTCGTGCACAAAAAACGAGAAATATTCACAGTGGCCACCATGATCAACAACCATCAAGGGGCAGTGAACGCCATTAGAGTACTGCTCTCTGGTAATCATTAATTCTTGGCGAGCTGCAGTTAAGAAAACAGAGCACCGCAGAATAAATATCAACTAATTAACAGGCCATTGCAAGTTTGCCAGTATTTCACATCGCTTGCCGACAAAAAGCTGTAAGATATTTTCGAACTCAATAAAGGCACTAAAAGTGTTCACTGGCTTCCCGGTCCGAGTCGTCGACCAATATTTCGGATAAACTCGATTATCCAAGGTTATTCGCGGTTGCGCCAGAGGCTGAATAAATCCAGCGTAGAACAGCAAGCCGTATTTCATGCGCCACGCGATGGTTTATTAAAAATTTTGGACTCAATCTGCGGACGTCGCGTCCTGAAAATCGTTGCAGCGAATGCAATTTCAAAGACTCATTCTCACAAAACTTTATCAGGACCACGATTTCGCTGCTAAGGTTGACTACATACGAAACTATACAAACTTGGCTCGCCTTCTGCGGCGGCAAAAGGCTGATATTGTGTGACGTGGCCTTGCACGTTATAGCGTAGCTTGAGTGCAAATTTGAGTGAAGATTGCGGTTGCCCTTGTATATTTGTGACCAAAGAGAGAGAGCAAATGATAAAGGAAAGGTAGGGAGGTTAACCAGGACTGAGCCCGGTTGGCTACCCTACACTGGGGAAAGGGAAAAGGGGACGGAAAGATTAAAAGAAGAAGAGAAAGTCTACTGGGTATATCGTTCGGTCACTCAGTTCGGATCACAGACGCTGACTCAATCCAGTTGCCTTCAAATATCGCAGCAGAGCTTTTGTGGCCTTTTGTAGCTGCGATATGCGAGGCCATGTTCCCAAGATCTTCTTCAAGGTGAACGGTGTTCTATCTAGCTGATTGAGAGCTGTGCAGAGGTCATGTCTTTCGTTTTGAAAAGATGGGCAGTAGCACAGTAGATGTTCTATAGTTTCCTCGGCACCGCAGGCATTACAGTCGGCGCTATCAGTCATTCCAATCAAAAACGTATATGCATTGGTGAATGCGACGCCCAAGCGTAAGCGGCACAGCATTGTTTCTTCATTTCGCAGAAGCCCTGGTAACAGCCGCAGCTGCATAGAGGGGTCGAGGGAATGCAATCGTTCTTGGGTGAATTCAGGTGTGTGCCACTTTTCTAATGTCATACGGTGTGCTACCTTGCTTAGGTGTTGGGCTGCGTTGGTCCGCGATAAAGGTACAGAAACAAGGGTTGCTCCTTCGTGTGCTTTCCTAGCAGCTTCGTCAGCGAGGTCGTTGCCGGAGCTACCGCAATGGCCAGGCAGCCACTGATACACGATGTCGTGTCCTTTCGCTATCATACGATGGTGCATTTCTCGTATCTCCGACACTAGTTGTTCACACGACCCGCGACGAAGAGATGACGGAAGACATTGTAAGGCCGCCTTCGAATCGCAGAATATTGCCCACCGATTAGCGGGTTGGTTGTTAATGTAATGAACGGCACCTCGGAGGGCAACAAGCTCCGATCCGGTCGATGTTGTCATATGAGAAATCTTGTATCGGACGCTAATTGATCGTGATGGTATAACCACTGCGTCGGTGGAGCTGGTCTGAGTGGAAGAGCCATCCGTATATATGTGGACTCGGTCAATTTGTGACCAAGAAGTTTAATGAATGCAAGCAGGTCGTTTGTCGGTGTGCCGCACTATCATCTCGGTCACCGGACGTGGTACACGTACGAACTAGATTGGTAACGTCACATGCACGGCGCTTAGCGATTAAACGACATAGATGTGCTAATGTGGCACAAAATCGAGCGCTAAAATATATAACGAAACTGATGAGCTACACGCTGAGCCTACTGTAGGATGAGATGACCAACCTGTAAAGAGGTTCCCCAAGTATTCCAAGAAACCATTGACTACCACATCTGGCGACGGGGAGATGCCCCACCAGCGACACGCGGCTGTCACGGTCGATGTTCACGCCTGATCCATCACTTCGCTTCAAGACAGCAAAGTCGCCCTCCTGACAGTCACAAAGTAGCCACTTATCGATGGCAGGGTCCTCGTCAACAACTCTCGAAGAAAGGCGCCGACGGCAGGTGGTTGGTTCCTTTGTGACGCGTTGGAAACAGGAGCACCACGAGCGGCGCGTTCAAGACTGGAGAAGCACGAGCAGCTCGTTGAAGCCCAGTGAGGAACAATAGAGGTAGGTGGAGAACGATTCTGTGTTTGTGATTGGCCATTGCATTCCCTCAACGAGAGAAAGAGGGGTTATTTAAGGCCGTCCTGGCCCCCGTGTTAATTAGAACTGTTCGGACTTGGATAGAGTCACGACCATTTACCAAATAAGTTAATACCTTCTTTCTACTGTTTTTTCATCATCACGATGCCCGGCTTCGTCGTCATCTTGTGATTCTTGCGGTGAAGACCCACCTCACCCGGTTGAGATCGTATCAACGACCTTATTCGTTCAGCGCGGCTTTTCTTCCCGACTGCCGCCATGAAGTGTGCGCCGCTTCAAGTCATCTTCAGCTCGTCCGCATGTACGCAATCGCGTCGCAGCTTTATAAAACATTCGTAATGCAGTCTACCGCTGAAATAAGTTTTCATTCTCTTTTGGACTAGCCGCAATTATGCCACCAAACACATCCACACTTCAAGGACGCCGACGCTGAAAGGGTTTCCTTAGGCTTGGATTGCAGGGCTGAGCGCTAACCGACGCATACGTATGGCTTAGTTGTTGCCACTGAACAAACACATCCTTCTAAATTTGGAAACTTTATTCAATATTAGTCGTTTATTACAGGTTGGCGCAGTCCGATGGTTTGGCGCAAGATGGCTCATTTGACGCCGCACTTCCATCCCTGTAATTGGGAGATCGCGAGAAGCAGCGCATGGCTGACGCGTGGGCGCGATTCACAACAGCCGAAGCAGACACACCTACGCTCATGCAACGTTTTCTTGAACAGACGACACGTAGAGGGTCTCAATAGGCGCGCCCCTTGTAAGGATTGGGAGGTCAATCCCACCGTTCGTAACCAGTTGTCAAGATTGGAGTCGGGCATGAATTATATGGTAGCTGGCCCATGCCGTCGTCCAACTTTTCCACGCGGAGGACGTTGTTGAAGGGAAGGACAGCTTCTCATCGAGAACGAGGAATATGGGAATATGGGTGACGAACGTTGCAGTTCATCAGTCTAGCATGACTGCGAGAGAAAGTCCACTGAGCATCTGCACAACAGCGGTTTATAAACACTCAGTCCTCCCTCGATACCAAGGTGAGGGAAACATTCGACCAGGCACCGTAGACGAGCCGCCTCTCTGCGGGAGGGCTTACACACAAACACACTTCCGCACAGGTTCACGGTCCCCACCGACGTCAGACGGTCTTCGCAGAACTCGGGGCTTACGTCAGGAAAGTATTCCCCGAGTTGACCCCCGCAGCGCGGCCGCCGGTTGTCCATTGTCTTGCGTCTTGACAGGCGCGTGGGAAGGGGCCTCCGAAGACGTTCCCTCGGCAACTCCCTCGCTCACAGCAGATCGGGTCTGGGTGGCGGGTTCCGTCACAAAGCCTGGTTCGTCGAACTCATCTCGGCAACCCCGCGACGCAGAGTGGCGGACGTGGCGCATTGTCCAAGAAAAGTTGACGCCGCTGTCGCAACTGGCTGGCAAAGCTTGCACCTCAGCCGGCCGTTCTTAAAACCCTGCGAATGGTACGGAGACGAGAGAGCGTATCGAGACCCCCTAACGACGCGCGCGACTGGCGAGTGAGTGAGTGAGTGAGTGAGTGAGTGAGTGAGTGAGTGAGTGAGTGAGTGAGTGAGTGAGTGAGTGAGTGAGTGAGTGAGTGAGTGAGTGAGTGAGTGAGTGAGTGAGTGAGTGAGTGAGTGAACCATTATTGGGCACGCTGGCACATCCCAGGTTTTCCAAAGTGTGGCACATTCCAGGCTTTCCAAAGTGTGGCTTTGGCACGAGATAAGCATGGCGGCCATTGTGCGCTAATGGATAGAGCATGTTGGCTGTTGTGCTGGCAGAGACAGCTTCGACCCAACCTTCGGTCATGCATTACTTTATAACATTATAGAAAGACTTAACCAAATTTGGCGATGCGGATGTCGACGTTTGTTGAGCGTACGCGAGCGCGGAATAACGTGCGCGAAATCACAAGTTGGCTAAATATACGAGGTACTATTATGAGCAATATGAAAGGCAACACAGGAACGCGTAGAAAACACCCTCAGACCCAGCTATATGGGTTATACGCAGCGGCTGCCGTCGGAAACAAAGTGGAAAGGGGAACGCTGTTGTAACAACTGTTCGCACTCCCGCCGTGCGTCTGAAAAGTGCGAAACTTCGCTTCGCCAGCATACAGTGATAACACTGTTCGATATTGCGTCACTGGTAACTTTTTGCGCCGAATCGTAACAAAAGGTAGCACGGTTCCTTACTTCGATATTGATTTATGGTAAATCTTGTAAATCGGGAAAAAATTGTCTTTAAGGGTGAGTTCAAAATAAGTTTATTGGCGCTTGCAGAATATTAAAAAGATATTGAAGCAAATGAAATAAGGCAATAGCGTCATCGCAGCTCATGCTCGTCCTTTGTTTTGTTCGTCCGTGGCCTAATAACGCGTCATGCCACCGCCGACTTGAACGACGGTCTCCATTCTTTTGGGGCAGAGGCGCGTAGAGAGCCTCGATGAATGCGGTATCACGCTGAAGGCGCTTCCACTCATCTTCTATTGCTTCCCATAGTTGATCGGAGTTAGCCAATTCTAGTGACCTCTTCGAAAAGTTCACTTTCATACGGCCCCAAACGTGCTCTACAATGTTCATGTCGGCACCCCTCGCTCTTCCAAAAGGCGCGTCACGTCCTTCGATGTGCGAACGGGAGACAAGTCCTGCTGGAAAAAATAACACCCATCCGGGTGCGGCCCGTTCAACACATAGGGGATCATCTGGTGCTCGAGAAGAGTGCAATTCGCAGCACTGGTGAACCTCCCATCAATTCTCACCAGTGGGCCTAGGCCTTCGTGGGAAATCGCTCCCCAGACGTTCACAGATACGCGTACGCTGGCGGCCACCTCCTGGATATTCTGCGGACTAATGGGTGTGTTTTCGGTCCGCCACACTCTCTTTCGTTGGTCCCGGCGGCTCGAGAACGTGGACTCATCAGAGAAAACCATATACTTCCACTCGCTCTCGCTCCAGCTGCGGTGTTCAGTAGCGAACCTCAGGCGAGCTGCTTTGTTGGCTGCGGTGAGCAGAGGTTTCTGTGCGGCGATGCGACTTCGCAGTCCTGCTTCTCTAAGCCTTCGTCGTACCGTGCTGCCGCTCAAGTTGTCCAGGCCAAGAGCACCTCGAACGTCCTTTGCCCTTTGAAATGGTTTGTCGCTGACGGCAGCCACGATGCAAAGGTCTTGGTCGTTCATTGTTGATTGGGGTTGTCTGCGGTGCGGCGCATCGTTTATGCGTCCTTCGTCTCGGTAAGCCTGGATAATCCGGTTGACCGCTTTCAATGGGCGGCCTGTCACGAGAGCAATATTGCGCTGCGTATAACCCCTTTTAGACATTTCTATTATATCTTCCCGCTATTTAAGAGGCACTCCAGGCATCTTGAGGCTACAAAATCAGAGTTGACTGCTCTGCGTGGGCTACTGCAGTGTCCTACGTGGATTTTTCTGAACGAACTTCGTGCAACAAAGTCGCACGAGGGACAGTTTATCAATGCTCTTTTTTTTTCATTTTTCTTTATTCTATTCGTCTGTCGTCATTGGTTCGAGCGCCGCCGCTGTTCGAGGTGCCACTGATGACCGGGTGCGTCAATTCAAATAAAGAATCGGTTTGAAATACAGGGCAAACTTGGTCTAAGAGTACTATCAAGCGGTTGCTCGAAGAAAAAAAAAGAATGAAAGAAAAGAATATGAATCGGTGCAAGTCACTGGCGACGATTACCGTCTTATCGACTGTCGGACGATCCATGACGTAAGCTGCTGCTTTGTAGAATTGACAGCGTGGTGGGAGTGCCAACAGTTAGTAGAAGAGCGCCCTCCTATCCCCCTTTATTTTTCACAGCGCCATCCGCGTATCGCTCCGAGTCTGTTTCGAGGCTGTATGCCACGCGTTCCTGTGTTCCCTTTCATATTGCTCATGATAGTACAAAGGCGTTACTTTGCTAATTAAGTGTGTAAGGTCGTCTGCGACGTGCGCGTGTGCTGATGTTTGGACTTCACAACCATACCATTCAAAGTGTGCGGTCGCATATTTCGAAAATGAGCGCTGCAGAGTTATGGGCTACTTTTCTACATATCTTTTAGAGCGCAGCTCTTGGACGCTCGTGCCTGCGTTGAGCGTCGGTGTCCCTCGGCGTAACCAAGCGAACGAGCACACACTCAAACAAATGTGCACCCTTTGGGTCGTATCTTACCACACAACGAGAATCGTCATCTGTGTTGCTTGCGTTTCCTTTCTTGAAAACGCTGCGGTCGCTTCTTTCCTGTCCAGAATGTTCTGTCGTACTGACAACGCGCATGCCGTTCGTGACTTGGAAGTACCGGGCTCGCAGCGTTAAAGAATAGAAATGTGTACGAGACAGATGACGGTTATTGTTGTGTGGCAAGATACGACTCAATTTTGCTTAATTAAGAGGGCAGCGAAGGATGAAAGCGCGAACGCGGATCGCCGCGGGGGATGAAACACGGCGAGAAGAAAGAGACCGCGAGGAGGAAAGAGGGGGAGAAAGATGCCGTGGAAGGAGCAGAGTATGGCGAATGGGTGAGGAGGAAATCGGAGTGCTGCTTGAGACTTGCTCCGCGGCGGCAACTAGGCACGCTGGGAGCGCGTCCACCGATACCATAAATAGAAACAAAGCGCTGGCGTGGGCTTCTGACCCAGTGCGCATGCGCAGCCGCCCCTAGAGTATGCGCTCCGCGCGACCCACGCGTTCTTGTGTTCACACTTTTTCTTTTTTTCTGAACAGTGGACGACGCGACCGGTGGAAATGCTTCGTCTGCCGCGAAGCGCGCTGGCTGAGCGGAGGCTCAGCGCCATAGAGTAACACAGGAAACGACAAGAGGCGACATTCGAGCTGTTTCGCGGCCGAGCTACGCAGATTCGCCGATTCCGCTAGGTGGCAGAGCACATCAAGAAAAAAGATGTGGCTGCGGCTGTGGCTAGCAGCTCGACAGGCGGCTCCGCCCAGCACGTGCGAAGCCCAGTCAGGACCCGTCGCCGGGCTGGCGGCGAAGATTATTCTGCAAAATGCGCCCGAGAATAGTTACCGGGTTCTTCTGACAGCGTCTGACGCTACTGCATCGTCGCCGTTTCACGATAATGCCACAGGAAGTTCTTTTGCGTGTTGTTAAAGACTTATTCTCTTCGTATTTCGTTGTATCTGTTAGCCGCATGAACGAGAGACAGAGGGGAGCATGGCAGCCATTAAGTCATAAACAGCTGCTGTCATTTGTAGACGTTGAATTTCATTTGGCATTTTATTTTTTTTTAATCATGCACAGCAATGAGTGGCGACGCCAGGGATAACAGCAGCAACAAGGCAGCGTCCGAGCTGCGAGGCACCTTCGAAACGATGACGAAGTTCGAAAATAAGATGGTTCATTTCTGAATCTAGCGCACAACGCAAGAACAGAGTGAAAACCCGACTCGTGCGCTAGATGCAGAAATGGAACACCGACATGCCCAAAGTTACGTTATTTCAATAAAATGGTTATTTCAATAAAATATGAACACATGCCGTTCGATGCGGAGGGCTTTATGTTGATTTATTCAGGAAGGTTGCGCGCAGCGGCTTCTGAAAAAGTATGGTGCGCCGGATTTGCAAAATAGCTGTGGCTGTATCTAGAGCCGTAGACATGCCATATTTGCAGTACGGCAATAACGCTCGCTCAACCTCTGTACGAGGCTATGTGCGCTCGAGCGTCGTTAGCTGTTTTGCATTGGGCTGAAGATAACGCGTTTTCACGTTTTAATTGTGTATGAAGTCCTTACCGTAGAGAGTTTTTTGTTTCTCAGCATTTATTACGGTGCTTCCTTGACAGCCATTCTTTTTGATGATATACATTAATACCAGAGACAGTCGCTGTGTTATATAAGAAAAATATGCATAACACGAAGGAAGGTAGCGTCTCCATTCAAAAGCTTTGAAGCCTCCAGTATGGCTTACCTCCTGCCTCTGTCATTCTACCTATTGCAGGAATCTCCACTTTTCCTTCCTCTAAATACTCTACAGCCGAAGCACATCATGCATATTCAAGGGCCCATTTCCAAGTATCAGAAGACCATTGAAACGCTTCGAAGGCAGCAGGTGAAGACCCCAACGCTGTCGAAGCGCTTAATTGTAAGGGATGCATAGATCTTGCAGCCCTTTATTGAAAGAGTCACTGGATTACGCATTAAAGATTATGATGCTGATGCGTGCCCAACTGTTCATGTGGCCGCTTTATTTTGGCACGCAACCATTCACTTAATTTTGCTACCTGAAATCACCCTCCTTAGTACAAGTACAAAAAAAAACTCAATTTATTTCTTCTATCACAATGCGATTTTGAGTAAATTATTTGCTGGCTTATATGTGTAGTTTTTTTTTTTTTCATTATCTCGATACTTACATGTCTTGTCTGTTGTTATGCTTGTGTAAAGTTTCTTCCAATCACGCCATTAATATCCGACTATTCTCCATTATACCAGTGTCGCACGGCCACTTTCGATCGCGATCAAGCCCGATCCGGATCGAAATTCTCGACTGCGATTGGCTCCCTCGCACAGCTTGCTCAAAGGAACCAATCGCGACCGAGAAATTCAATTCGGATCGGGCTCGATCGGGATCGAAAGTGCGCCGCGTGGCGCCCGTATCACTTGCATTTCGCAGTTTCTTCCCATTTTCATGTATCTGCCACTTACAATCTTGCTGCAATGAATTCTTGTCTGATATTCTTGTCTTCTTGGCTGTCCAGCAAGCTGATTGATGTTGAAATAACAAGACATATTTATTTACGATATTCCTTTTGGTGTGAATTATTGTAAGTAAAATATGACAAAGGATAAAGTTCTGTTTCCTCATTAACAGTTGGCATGATCGTTGCGCTAAGGTACAGCTTGAAATGCAACAAATATGAATTTATGTAAAAATAACACAAATTGAAGCGCCTTCGTGCGCTCGTCGTCACAATATATAAACAGCGGCACACGCGCCTGCATGAAATCACTATTTATGCAACGTTATGGGTCACAAAACAAAAGAGCAAAATAAGCGAAACTGAAATCATGGCCTCCGATATTCGGCGGCTTGTGGCGGTCATCGTGTAGGCTCGAGCATTTCGCCGATTCCGTTACGTGCGCTGAGAGCCAAAGTCGGCCACAGGCGCCTACGGGAGTGTCCACTCTTTACGTTTACTATTAAAGCGAACGCTTTACTGGCCGCGAACTCGCGATTTCGCCATGGCGGTGCTCCGAGGAGGCACATGACGTCACAACGCGCGCCTCGCCGCGGATATTTCTCTCTCTCTCTCGCTCCCTATTCACTCCCGGCCGCGCCATACGCAGCAGCAGCCGGAGTAGAACGCCACCCCCTTCACTCCCTCCTTTCTCCCGGTGCCTTGCGACGGGAGAAACAATTTCAAAACGTTGTTTGTCCATGACTGTTCCGTGTGAAACCTTGCCCGCATATAACGGTTTGCTGCACTTGTTAAATAATTTTTACCAAGGCAGTGAGTCATCCACACACAGTTTACTTTGCCAGAACAATGTTGGGCATTGTGCCCCCCTCCCATCTTATTGTTGCCAAATTTGATCTCGGTTGATCTAAGAGCGCGAGTCATAGCCGTTTCTGGTGCCAACGTTCTCGTTGCATTGCCGCCTTTCTGCCTCTTCGCTTAGCCTCCATAATGACTATGTATGGCACGCCTAGCTCTGTTTCATAAAATGTACTTCCAGAATTCACATCTGCGCAATAACCTTACTTCATCCCCAACCTACATGTCTCGTCGCATTGATCATCACCACAAAGTTGAAGTTTTGCAGTGTCGCATTAGAGCATGTCGCGGGTCTTTTATTCCCAGGACCTGTCAAGAATGGAACCACCTTCCCAGTGCGATTATTGACATTGATGACCACCCACAATTTCGCACGGTCATAATCGACACCATCACTTCGGCATTCACATGAATATCACCATGTCACATGCTGCCTTCCTTTATTCTTTTGGTACCTTTTCTTTTTTTGCCCCACTCCCCTGTGTAATACCTTTGTGATCTTGAGGCCATAGTAAATGAAATGAAATGAAAAGTGTCGACGAAGTGATGCACTACGTCACGCTCAAAACTCGTCTTTTAAGTGGATGCCTTTGATACTAGCGTAAAAGCAGAGTTGATCTTGTCTTTTCAGACACAAGCGGCTGCCGTTGTCAGAAGAACCAGGTCGTTCTGCAGGACTGTCATATCCAAGCAAACTGATTGCTGTTGGCACGGAGACATGTGCGCGCCCAGCAAAACTCGGGGCTTCGGAGCCTCCGTAAACGCAATCCTTAGCCGTTCAGCACCTGTGTGTATGAAGGCTTCCTTCCTTATCTCTTTCTTTCTAGCGCCCCCTGCCATAAAGTTCTATACAGAACTTACTAGAGCCAATTCTGGCGTTAGCGTTCTAGGAAAACTATGGCAGTTCAGCGCGTGAATGATGAGTTGTACATGTGTTTTGCACTCATTTCGTCTTTGTGGCTTCAAACGGCATTTTGATTACTAAACTGATCACTTCCAACAAAATCCTACAATGTTAGAGCACAAATGCAAACAATTCGCAATCATGTGCATGTGCGCGGTTACTCATTGCCTTCGTACGAGTATATGTATATATATAAGAAGCTGTGGCTAAAAGACCGTCCGACGTATCTCGTTGGTTTCGGCATACGTCGCGAACAAGGACGCGGAAGGGCTAAATGCCCGTTTCTCCTGCGTCAACGTTCCTGTTGCGTGTGTTGTGGTGGAGCCCGCCTGAGCGAGCGCAGATCGGCGTGCGCATGGCTGCTGCAACAACTATCGAGCATCTTCTTCCATAGCGTTGACGCGCGCCTTTGCGGAAAGAAAGAAAAAAAACGGGTTCCTGTTTGGGCCTCTCGACGCGATGCTATCACAACGCGCGCTTCTCGCAAATCGAGCGAGCGATACAATCACGCTCCGCTACCGATTCTGTTTAGTGATCGGTGGAGATGCGTCCGTGCAGTTGTTCGCACATGTCGCAGTTGTCACATGTCGCCAGATCCGAATTCTACGAACTACGTGTAACACGTTTACAAAAGTGTTCCACTAGCATGGGAAAACATGGGAAAGGACAACGCCGATCGACGTAACGCCATAGCGGACTCTCTCTGGCGCGGTCTCAAAAACAAACCGGCCGTGTTACGTGGACGCCGCTTGCGCGCGCAATGACCGTTGCACAATCGCTGCCGTTGATGGCTGCGACCATTAGCTCCGCCACGGTCAACACTTCCTCCACTGTGGAGGCGGAAGAGGCCGCAATTGCCACGGGCGCGTCCCTACCTGATGGTTAATTCGTTGTGTCAGACTCTAAATCGGCCATAAGAAACTGCTCTATTGGGACAATCGACTCCGTTGAATGCAGACTTAAACCTCACGACACTATCCGTCTAATGTGGGCGCCAGCTGATGCCGGCCACCCAGGCAACGAAGCAGCTCACCTAACCAGCCGAGCAGCAGATAACGGAGAAGTGGGATAATTCGACCCGGTTGGCCTGCTTGAACCCATCCTCACATATCGCGAATTAACTCAATTTTACAAGGATTCGCGCGGAGCGTATTCGCTCCCGAGCACGATTCTCTCCCGGGACCAGGCCACGACTCTACGGCGGGTACAGACTAGATCCGTGCTAAGCTACAAAAGGTTGGCTGACATTTCTAAGCAAGAGTTTAAACCTAACTGCAGGCACTGTGAAGCACTAACCACAGACCAAGGTAACATACTTTGGGGGCGCCCATCTAACCCCCCTACTAAGAACGATTTTTCGGCAAGCTCCCACGCTCGAGGCCGGCCCGGGAGCGTAGGATCAAGACTGATGACCCAAAATTCCAAGTCATGCTGGTAGAGTGAGGCTAACCGCGTCGCGGCCACATGGCCTCCACGCTAGCTCCTCTGCCGGGGTCTCAATAACTAATACGCCTGTAATAAAGTTTACTTCTCTCTCTCCCTCCACTTACATTATCATACTTACGTAGAAGGATATCAAGGGTTTATTTATCGCCGTTCCCCAGCCGAGAATAACACAGAACGAAAAAAACGACGTAAATACAATGTCCGCAATAGCCGCGAAGAACGCGCAACCGGCGAATGCAACCACCGATACGTCCCAGCGAGGATTACAAGAAAGGCCGCGGGCAAGGTTATTCGCACGCGGCGCTCAGCGTTCACCGCGCAGCGAGAAAGTCCGCGCCCTGACTGGGAACCACGCGGGTTCATTCAACCATCGCTTTCTGGGCGAAAGCAAGGCCATATATACCCACGCCATACGTGTGTACGTCTCGGGTCAAGCGATATGAAACGGCGAGCGGAAAGTAATGTGTACGCACAAGAGGAAGCTGCCAGGTAAAAAAAAAACGTAAGAAATAAAAACAAGAGTAAAACCAAACGGGGAAGAGCAAGGGAAGAGAAGAAGAAGGAGAAGCACAACGCTTTTGAGAGGCAGCGTGTTTCTGCTCTCAGACAACGCTTGAGTCAACGAACCTGCAGCGACGTAACAGCCGAACCGAGGACAGGCGCCCGCTTGCCCGCGCCACCCGCCTTCCTCTTGTAAATAACGGGCCCTCCTATTTCTTCGGGAGGAGGCAGGCCCCTCAGCTCACGTGACCTACCTCGCCGCGGGGAAGGACGTCTGCCAGGAATGACGTCTGAGCTGAGCGGCCACTGTCGGCGCACAACGAAGCTTTGGCCAATCTGCCACTATAGTAATTTGTGAGTAGGTATTTTGCAAAACCATCATAATCACTGTATAACTCTTGGCAAGCATTGTGATACTCTGGCCGCACGTGTGCACCATCCAGGAATTTAGGTGAATGCACATTCCGGTGAGAGAAAGATATCTAGACATTTTACGAATAGAAACACCGAGGCTTCGGCCAGAGCTAAAAGTGTGCTTTGCAGCATGCTACGCTGAACGGTAGAAAATTCCTAAATGAAAGGTTGATAATTTGCGGCGGTTAAGCACTGGTCTACTAGAACTACAATATCGGTGCCAAGGAAAGGGAAATGCAGTCGAGGACGTCAGAGAACTAGGTGGCGCGATGAAAATTATGAAATCTACGGGCAGATGCCGTGCTGTCAGCTGTCCAGAGAGCTGCTGGGAAATGCACTCGTCCTGTGGAGGATATCATGGAGGAAGAAAAAAAAAAACTAGGAGGGACCGTCACGTGATTCTGCTAGCCTCGGCAAGGCAGCCTCCTCTGACGCCGACCCTCCCGCTCTCCGGGGGTTTATGCGCGGTGCCTCTACGGTAGGATTCGGCTCCCATGGTTGCCGGACCATTCGAGATTGCTGGGTCCGTGGTAACCTTGAGTAACGCATGCCGTCACAGGCATGGAGGCACGTAGAAGGTATAACGGGTGGTTTTCTGCTACCGCGCGCGTCGTTCTTAGCTGTGGGTGCGTTGCCCTGAAACGTGGAGAAAGATTGGGGCGCCTGACCCACGACGACAGAATTTTCAAAGCGTCAGTTGCGCTCAACTTCCGCGGTAAGTGGAATTGAAAGCGCTCTCCCCTCGAAACCCGCCCACAGTGCCGGAGCGCTGTCTATCGTTTCGCCAAATCAGCTGTTGTGCACGTATTTCCTTGCTAATTTTTGTGCCGCTGTCTCGCAACTAAGAGAAAACGAGATGCCTTGTGGGATACTGTTTTGTCGCGTCTTCACTTAGCAAAAGGTTCTCTTGTCGTGCGTATTTCGTTGTGAGAGAAACAAATTACTTCAGTCTACAATATAAACGCCGAGGTCGTCGCCTTTCCTTCAGATTTACGCGCACTATTTTGTAAGATTGTGCGGTCCGCCGTCGCTACGCTGTTAGACGCACCAGTTGACTTCTCGCCTCTGCTGAGAACCCGAAGATTTTAGGCGGAACGAAGGTGGTCGATAAGGCCGTCTGCCTTAACAATGGACCGGCACGTCCGTAAATATGTTCCGGGTCTCCGGCTCGCCAGTCCATCCTTGGTCACAAGAAGGGACGATTTTTGCTTTCCAAGAGAAAGCAGGCGCTGCGAATCCTGGACCCTCGCCTGATCGCCTGCGCATGTTTGCAGGGGCGAAAAGAGCCATAGTTTTGAAGAAGACGTCCCCAAACACGACAAATCGCCGTCGGAAGGGTAGCTCGGTGGCCAACGCGCATCTTCAGGGCGAAAGGTTTCCTCGTTTCCCTGAAACCACCCCGAAACACGACCAGTCGACCTCGAAGTGGTTATCGGGTTCGGCTCAATGCCGCATACCCGACGCCTCCGTTCGCCACAGCCTTGGCGCCTGTCTGCTGCTTAAGCTGCGAGCCGCGTCTACGTAACGTGTGGTGGTTCGGTGCGTAACCTGACTGACATAACACAGACTCGACTGCGTCACACGCTTGAATTTTCACTATAATCTCGGCGTGCGCGTTTGTCGTGCCTCCTACCACGTGCGCCCATTTCGAACACCTACCGCCCCCCGCCCCCGCAGTGGATGCAACCAAAGCGAGTCGACTAGAATCTACCGTTTGCCTGTCGCATGAATGGGGCCCTCTTCACCTATATACTTTTATGACTAAGCTTCAAGACTGTCACGTGACACTCCCTCCTACTATATTCCTTCCTCCATGGAGGACATATATGATGATGGGTAGAACGTGATCACTGCAGATACAGTTCCGTGGGCTTTAGTCGACCTAATGAACGAACATAAGGGAACTGAAGTGCTTGATATTTTTTTGGACACAACCACACGAAGCCAGCGGACAATTAAGCCAGGGAGAGCGGGGGAAATTACTTGCTGTTGAAGTAAAACGTATAAATGGTAAGGTAAATGGAAAAGAAGGTGAACGAAAAAAACTTGCCGTTGGCGGGGGCCGTATCCGCTGAAAACAAGTTCATCTTTCTTTTTTTTTTTTTCGTCTACTTTCTGCTCCATTTAGGATATCATTTCTGCATTTCACTTCAAACCATAAGTCATTTTCCCCTACGTTATTCCTGGCTCCATTGTCCGTTGCCTTCGTGAGGTTGTCTAGTTGACGTAAGCGTCACAACGTGGAGCCACGAACGCTGCGGCTCCACGTGCATCTCTGACGTAATCTGGAATTCCACAAAGAGCGATACGATTACGCCTGGGCCCGAAACCTTCGTTCTCTAGATGCGCGCCGTTCAAACGTTTCGTCGCCCGCCAGATTGCCAAAGTGGGCGACTCTAGCCCTGTCGGTTCAACGTGGGTTGTGGCAGCAAACGCGCAGAAAGTGAATACCAACAGAAGGAACGCAAACCACAAAGCGCGCTGGCTAACAACTGAATGGATCTATTGCGAACAGAGCCATAAATAACGTTAACGCCGCACGCCTGAAAGCAGGAGCCCGCTAACGGATAAGAGCGGGAGAGCAACAATCGTATAGCACCTATATCAATCCGGTTAGCGGCATGAACAGGCGTCAAGTGAACTCTCCCTTTCAAAGTTGTATCTTCATCAGATGCATCGTAATTTCGTTTTTCAATTTGTTGATATCTTAATCTTTTTTCTCATGTATAACACAGCGAAACCGAGTAGCAGGGGTATACTCTACTTCGGTTCTTTCTACTGCAATTTATGTATAAGAAAACAGAACAAACTTACGGGAAGTAACTAAGTAATATGCTGTGTGACTAAACAACGAAATATCGACAGCCTTCTGCACTCTGATCGTACAGTGCACTTCGTGACGCGTGTTCCTTCTGTCAGTCTTCTTTTTCTGTCCTGTTTAACGTCACACACCACCCTAGTTTGTTCCTAACTGCAGCTAACCCTCACGCAGCTCCTTCACCCCCCCCCCCCCCCCCCCATCCCTCCATTTTCATTCAGCGAGTGTTTGTAAACGAGGCCCACCTTGGCCCGGATTTCACGATTGTATGCAATGAGCTAGGCGCTCGACAGAAAGTCGGCGTATTTTGTTAGATAAAGATCGACCCAGGAAGCGGGAGGAGGAGGAGGAGAGTGGGGGGAGGGGGGACCGTTGTTTCCTCGCCCTCGTCAGCGTACTCTACGTTGTCGGCACGCGTTTCGTTTGTTTTCGTCTCTTGTGACACAATTCCTGCACAAACATCGTGAGAGGAATGCTCGCGACAGTTGTTATCAGAAAACCGCGGTCAGAAGGTAGCGGCAAACACTCAACGCTTTCCGCGAGAAACGTAGCAACGAACCAGCTGAAAGGGACCCGGCGCCGGTCAGGGAGCCAAATTTCGACGCGTCGAATTGTCGAAATCTTGGCAGCTGGCCGAGCCGCTCTGCCCGTGTTCGCATCTTGTTTTCACGTGCCGACACAGCTCGGTATTAAAGCAAAGCTTTCTTCGCGAGTCCTCGTGGACTTTTGCTCAAAGGGATACTTAAGATGAAACTGATTTCTTCTGTATTAATAAATCGTCCTTCCAGGAGTCCAAAAACACTAACTACCCTTACTGCAATATGACGCGCACGGTACTCCAGAAATGTTTTGAGGAAGACAAAAAAAAATAAATAAAGAGATGTACATAAAAAATTCTAGAATGAAAAAAAAAATGTACAGCATACCTGAGTAACTCAAGCAGGCTTGGTGACTATTTGTGACCAACCCCGTTCAAAGGCGATGTCAATAAATGATTATCGTCAAAAGACGGTAAAAAACGAAACACGGGTTGCGACGCCGCCTTGATGTTCACGCACCAGCCTGTCATGACGTCATAGATTTTGACGGCGTCTGCTACGGCCTAGGTAATTTTTTGGCGGCAAAGATCGACTACATTGTGTTCTACAAGGATCAAAGACTGAACGTAGCAAGTGTCGGGAATTTTTAACTGAGTCAATGCCGCCAAAATGCGAAAACGTTACATTGAAGTCCATGACGTCACACTGACGTACAGGCGCTCGTGTTTGAGCGCGAAATTCAAGACATGAAACTTTGACATTTATTTTCTATTCTAACAGTCAAGCTATCACTGCGAAATTAGTGACAACAAAGTATTTTTAAAGGCCACTTGGTCAGTCTGAAACTATTTGTTGTTTCGCTTTTGTGTCCTTTTAACTTGGCCCACTGCTGTGTGATCCTGCCTTTCTAAACGGTTCCGAACAGTTCCTTTTAGAAACAGTTCCACGTAGTTTCTTGCCCGATCTTCAGGAGGCCATCCTGGACTGGGCTGAGAGGATAAAAGAGGCCTACTTCAAGTAGTTCCTCCCATCACCCTCTATTCCTTTGCCCCCTTCCCGTTAGAGGGATAAATAAAGTTTTTCATCATCATCATCATCACCATCATCACACAGTTCACAACACATATAATGAATCGGATTGTGTGTAGCTCATATAGCAAATTAACTCATATAGATGTGACAGTTATGGGCTCTGTTCTCTACGATATTATACAATGAAGCAACGTACAGTGCATACATCGTCTCACTGAGACAATTATGTGTCTTCATGCGCGTAATTCCTTTATCAAAGCAACATTTATAGCTCTTCGTCCGCGCGTTCGGCGCGTCTGCTTAATGGGCTAATCGCCGAGTAAAGTGGGCCGGTACAGAAAATGCTAAAATAGGTGTCTCTGAAACATGGTGTCCCTGACGTACTTACGGCTCCTGCAGCAGCTTCCGGCGCTCGAAGTAAATAAAAGCATCGTCTTCGAGATCGGCGTTTGCTTATCCGAGGGAACCTTCACTGGAACATTGATTTGGACACCACCTATAGTAAACTGTAACAAACTGGGCCCATACTGAAGGCAGTGTTATCTGTGATCATGTCGGTGGCTACGTGAGGGTCTCCGTATCTTGCAGGACAGACGCGTATTCACTAAGCTTTACAACGCGGTGCCAGAAGGCTTATCATATTTATTAAACATCTAATGACATAATCATCTTAATACCTTCAAGGACCCCGTTTAAGGGTGTCACGGAAATGGTGGGGCGCTTGAAAAAGAACACCCTATACATATGTGTTCATCCGACATGTGACTAGCAACTTCACTTAGAAATTCAGACCGCCTCATGAAAGCTTCGCTTCCCATTGATTCCAATTTGTGCGAGTGGATCTGCATATATTTTGCTTATAGTTTGCTTTCTTATGGAACAACATGCGCCGAGCAGTCGGAACCCGAAAGAACGGGAAGTGAATTGGACATAAGTGAGAAAGTTAGTGGGACATATTGTGAGGGACGACAGAGTTTAGACAAACCACTCGCAATAAAATCTCTATCAATTGCTCTGCCGCCCACTTAATTTCACTGAAATAGTGTAAGAAAGGTTTGCGGATGAAGAATAGAACTTTCGATATGTGCGACAGCTACACAAAGCTCTGATCTACTTAAAAGAAACTCTACACTAACTGTAGGTATCGCTGCTGATTCATTATTTGAATCATTGATTTATTTCACTTGATAATATTAGTCTACATCATCATCATCCCTGCCACCAGCATCACCAGAAATAGAAGCAGCTTATTTAAGACCGTTGCAGAAAGAACGTGTGGAGGACTCTCCTAGCGATAACCAGTTACCACTGTTCCGAGTCAACCGATCATGTATGCTTTGTCTGCAAATTTTTTCTTCGTCTTCTAAGTTTCCTATGCTTGTGACAACACTTCTTCCATCACTTTTTTCCACCATCGCTCTAAACGTATTTTGCTTATCGCCACCGCTGACCAGTACTGCTCCCATAGTTTTTGAACTACAGCGAGTGGTGTACACAATACAATTACGATGACAATTACTTCTTTCAAAAATGTAATTGATTAGAGTTACCAATTACTGCATCACGAAAGTAATCGACTACTTTAAACGTCACTTTCCTCCCTACGTTTATTAGCATTGCACACATACAGTAAATAGAATGAGCTGACTTGGGTTTCAATACGCCCTCTGCAGCCTTCACAGTTTGTTTACCTTTAATAGGAATTGATTTTCAAAAATTTTCTTCCGAAGTCTTCCCTCGTTTTATCATGAAGGCATCTAAAGCAGCCCTGAAAACTCGCTCGATGTGTGCGATGCAGAGAAAAGCTGTGTTGTAACATACGGACACCTTGCTCACAAGATAGGATCTGCTAATACACCGGCATGGTTGTTTAAGACAGGGCGTTTTGATTCTCCGAACGGTTCTGCACGCGAAGAGACCGCAGACATTGAAGAATTTCTGTGGTCTTGCCCAAAATACAGAGATAAAAGGGACGCTCTGTTCGGGAACCTGCAAAAGAAGAACCTTTCGCGTGGTCGCTTGCGTGCCTGTAACACCTTGTTCTGTAAGAAGGGTTAGTTATAGCTCGCAAAAGAGCTTTTAATTCTTTCATTCCTAAGAGATAATGCCTTGACGGCGGTGTGGTGGCATACCGCAGTAACGTTGTAAGAGACGCTCAGGCGGAGCAGTTGCCGCCCTCGATCGCCAGGCTGTACCCGCTCACTGCTAAAACTCACCACCACCATACCCAGAAAAATACGAGAACACATGTCTTCACTGCAATACACTAGGCACCCGCCGGCACGTCATAGGAGAGTGCAATTTTTCCAAAGTCCCACCCCCTACATATTCCCATAACTAACCCCCCCCCCCCCCCCCCCCGTGCTATCCCCACACCTTACGAGCGATGGGAGATATTGCCGTCCAGCCCCGCCCTAGAAGACCAGCTCCGACTGATCCACAGGGGTCAGGTGGCCCAGGAAGCATATGCTACCCGCCAAGAGGGAGCCACGCCATTAGGCGCTTAACGCGCTCCATTTTATCATGGGCTAATAAAGTTGTTTCTCTCTCTTTCTCTCTCACCACCCCCACCTTATGATTGTGGTTACTCAAGTACTGCCCGTGTACGTCTCTATACCTTCTTTCGCTCCCTTCTCTCTTCCCCTTCTCCCTTCCCCAGCGTAGTGTAGCCGACCAGACTTTTGACAGGTTAACATCCCTGCCTTCCTTATGTCCCTCTCTTCTCTCTCTCTCACTGACGCGACGCTCGCAGTCTGAAAAAAGAAGGGCAGCGCTTCACTGCTGCAGAGGTTGCAAGGGTTATGGAAAGACGCTCCAAATAGGGTCAGCTAAAAGAAAAAGTCGCAGTTTCACCCGATAAGCGAAGCATCGAATGCGACAGCAAGTTAGTGGACAGCTAGATCCACGAAGTAAGGATAGCAATTTTATCGGCCGTATGAGCTTGTAAACATAGGCATACTAACTAAATTATCAAGCGTGGTGTCACGTGCGCACAAGCAAACATGAACACACGTCACTTGACGACCGCGGTAATTCGCGGATAAAACGCTGGAGCGAGGAAGCGCGGCAGCAGCAGCAAGCGAAATTGACTTTTGTGCTGCGTCACGCATCAACACGAACTAAGCTGCGAAAACACAGCGCGTGGATGGACTCTGTCACCATCACGGATGACTTTCAAGATACAGCGGCCCGGGCGGGCGCGCATGGCCGCCCTTCCTACCCTCTTCCCAGATCCTTGCGCGCGACGAAAGACGGCGCGCTTCCAGCCCGCTTACCTCACTTGCATGCGCGAGATTAAACCGCGATCACCGGCTCACCCTCGCACGTTTTCCCTCGCACATCAGCACATGGCGCGCGGCGACGATTTTATTCACATGGCGCGCGGTGACGATTTTATCACCTGTGCACTTTATACGGAACCTCAGGGCGACGACGACGGCAAAAATGCGCCTGGAGTGTCCATATAACTGCTATCGTCATAGAACTGACAAATCGTCCGTAGGGGATTCTCTGGCATCAACGTCCGAAGTGGTCATCGCTATAGTGAGCCATACAAAAGCGGCGTTTCAATTTGTAAGCCCATGCCGTACCGGGTGCCCTTCACTCGTTAGCCATTTAGACGTATACGACTAATTCTATGGACACAAGCAAACGTCCACGTTCCTTGAAAAGGCGGCCAAGTCCGAAATGTAATTTAATATAAAGCTGCGTATAATTCAGCCTAATAATAGTGCTCGTCTGTTACAATCGCAAAAATAGATTCATATGAGGCGCGTATATATCAAACGGATAGAAACATATCCGTTTAACAGCCAAAAAGCTCCTGTCTATATCAGAGAAGTCATAGACTGAACTATGGGACATTTCATCCCGCTATGGGATGAAATGTAATTGAGTAACAGCTTTTAGCGTCTATGAACGCTGCTTGAAATCACTTCCATAATATATATATATATATATATATATATATATATATATATATATATATATATAGAGAGAGAGAGAGAGAGAGAAATTTATTATGACATATGCTAAAAGGTCGGACTCGGACGATATGTGCAAATTTCCATGACCGCCACGTTCAGGCAGTCGAGGAATAGCTCCAGAACACTTATTGTAGGTAATAGGCAATCCATGTACTTGTTTTCATTGCATTGGATAGTCCTAGCCAAATTGAAGTGCTCAAAGCTGCGCCGCCTGTTACAGATTGTTTCAACAAAAAAACCAACTGGTTACATGTAATTGGTAACTGAAAAACAAAGCAATGAAATTACAGCGAGCGTTGCCGAGCAAAAAAGAAAGTAATCTTTAAAGGGGCCCTGAACCACCCCTCGTGCTTGGTGAAATCACATGGTCTGCGGGTAGCATGCGCTGCTGCGAACATCTCAGCCAAGCTTTGCTGTAGTACGCGGTGCGTAGAGTTCGCTTGCGGATCGGGAAGTCACCTTTCTATGAGACGCTCTCTTTTCAACAGGACACCCTGTCCTCACTCTCTTCTGGACGCTTCATTTCGTCATTCCCTTAGAGGGCTGCTATTGGCCGATAGCTGGCATCAAGCTGCGGTCGGCTGCATGGCGTAGATACCGCGGCCGCCGTGGGGTCGAGCCACGAGTCCACTGGCTAAGCGCCCTGCGGCTCGCTGTGGACAACCGCGTTTGGCTTACGTTGCGCGCGTCGTAGGCACCAAAGGCAGAAGTCGTGGCGTCAACGTTAACATCAAAAATGACATTTGAACTGCGCGCCACGGTGACATTCAGAAGGCGGAGCGTTGTGGGCACGCCCCACTGCTCTGTAGTCTTCGCAGTGCAAGGCACTGAAGAGGGAACGGGAGCGCAGCGGAGGCCGTGTCCGATTGCCAATAACTCCGCTTCCGCTGAATGCATTGAAGTACTGTTTGCGGCAAAGAATTTCTGAAGTAGCCTATTTGCACTTTAAAATAATTTTCTCCACTTCGAGAAAAAGCGATTCTGGGCCCCTTTAAGTTAGAACATTACCGGAAAACGTAACAGATAGTACATGTAATAAAGTACATGTACAATAAAGTACATACAGTACATGTAATTTACGTGCAAGCCTGACTACAGACCGTCTGAAAACGCACGTCTGATGTGGTTCTGGCAGGGCGGATATCTACGCCTTCATTTACGATGCGTTCAGTTGCGTCCGCATTTTTTCAGCAGCAAATACATGGTGCTGAAGCGAATATTTGTTCGTGTACTTCTCCTTCCTCGTGCAGCCCAGCGTGCGCCTCGATAAACAAAGCACTGCCCCTCGTGTTGTCGTACACACTTGATTTGCTGATTTCCTGCTTGTCATCTCTTTATAACGTCATGAACATGTATTTACCGTCTAGGCGTTTTCTTTTCTTTCTTTATTCTTATTTTTAAGTACTCCGTGTTGTTTTCTTGTACTGGCGCGGATTAGAGTTACTGTAAAGCACGCTGGCGCCATCTAGCAGTCATTGATACAAAGACCACGCGTCGCGAATGGCGGCAAGAATATGAACGGAAACTATCGAGCACACAAGCCGGCGAAGCGCTGATGCAAAATTCCTTCGTTAAACTCGCCGTAAGGTTATCTCCGTGCCACGGGGAAACCAAAATTTTATGCCTAACTGCTCCAAGCCTAATATGCTACCGTGAGATCACATTAAACGAGCGCCCGCTCTTTAAACGGTTCTCTATGAGCAACTCCCTTTTAGTCATGTAACGCAAACTACGCGACAGAAGCTTTATCGTCTTTACCATTACGTTATCCTCCCGAGGCGCATTGTATATTGTATGATAAATTGAATGTAATTCTTTCTTTTATGGGGGGGGGGGGGGGGGGTAGTTAATTCGGAAACGATTACGCGAAATATGCAGGCCAGATTCGAATGGAGACAGATTTTGAGGAAGTGTATGCGTAAGTGGCTCAATAATCAGCTTGCTGTTAGCTATCGAGAAATGTTTAATTAATTTGACGTAGGTCGTTGCGTCGTCACAGACGACGAGTAGCTACCGTGCACTGAGTTTCGAATACCGCTGGACAACATGCAAATCCAGAAGCGTAGTGTCGACATGGCAAACAATCCAACACGGTGTTACGTAATCACATCTGTTATTAGGCAAAGGAAACCAATTTATACACTGATAAACATGAGTACAGATGGCCAATGTTCCCGTACACAGGGAAGCGTTGGTTTCGGCATTGAATTGTACATTAGCGAAGGATAAAACAGAAAGAAAGGGTATTTTACGTACGTAATATACCCATAGACGACACGAATCGACTTGAAACGTGATTTTTCAGCTGCTGTCGGTTCACAGGAGGTTATAGCTAGTAACTTGATACTGTTTCATCCAGAAATGTAACTCTAAAAAGAGTATTTTCCTTGTCAGATTTTTTAAATGTATTACAATCTGACAGCGTTAGGGAGAATAGTAAGATAATTAGCAGATATTAGCAGTTAAGCCCCTATGGGTTTACAACTGTATAACTTCAGCATAAAAATAGATATTACCTTTTTAGTAACTTTATTGTGACCTTTTAGGTATACGAAATTCCTGTAGTGCAATTTCTTTTCCAAATTCGGCACTTCTTTTCCGATTCGGCAACATGTACCTAATCAATGTAGCTGAGCGTTGAAACAAGTCGTATCAAGACAAATAAATCAATAAAAGAAAGGAGTGAAATAAAACCAATATTACCCACATTTATAAGGCTCACTTGTGATGCGCAGACTGCCTGTAGCCAATAAATGCGTTCGTTAAAGCAGGCTTTCCCGCAGTAAGGTGTATTTGGCGCAGAAGCCCACTTCACTAATTTGCATTCATTTTTCTGTGGACACTCAATATTCGAAGCAGGACTGTGTAAAAGGAAGTTAAAGAGAAATGTTGATTTAGGGTGCTTAGCACCTTTTATAAAATCAAACGTCCGCGTTCTACGCTTGAGAGACTGGTCCCCATGCAATCGATAGACGAACAATCATCGAATGATACGGAGTGTCGAGTTTCGATTACTTTCCGAAGGCTTTCGTGCGAGACACCTTCTGCAATCTGCGACTTTTACATCCCACCACCGCCACTCCGTTTTAATGGGGTCAGCAGGTGCCACCAAGTGCCCATATTGCGCAATCCAGTATAACCTCCAATTGTGCCGCCCACTCATAGGTCGTCACGCGCTACATTCGAGCAGTGTAGCAAGCCTTGCATCGCATACCCAGCTCGCTAAGCCGCTCAGGTGTGAGAACTCGAGTGCAACCCCTACATAGTTTTCGGAGCATTGGTAAGGTGAAAAAAAAAAAAAGCCCGACCACGTGGTCGAGTTACCGGTCAAGCCAAGATTACTGACTGCGTGCCGTATGCTTTCGACAACCTCCATAAGCGAGTACCTGCCGAACGGTCCGGATTTCACGAGAAAACACCCACACAGTACTCCACCGCCATCGAAGTAGTGATGCGACATTAGGGCCTGCAGACCACCCTTCTTCGACCGCAGTTTTATCACTTCGTCTCCAACTTCCTTCGATTCTGTGTCGTGTTTGGATGCAGACTATACTTGAACACTGAGGTACCTGACAAACGCGTCACGCAATTTTAAGAAATGTCGCTAGTATATTACCTTTATTACCATCCAGTTTTTTTTTTGTTTTCCTTTTTTTTGAGAGAGTGAGAGAGAGAGAGAGAGCATAGACCATGTTGTACGCACCGATTTGGGTAGGATCAAACCTTCGACAAGTAGCAGTTTTTCATACCTTTTTAGACAATGCCAGATCAAGCCTATTTCGGCTGCCTCGCTCGCCTGTTGCCACGGTCACCGAGAACGCCTGCAAAAGAGCCTGTCCTGTCTAAATCTTCTCCCTCAAAGAGAACGCACGCCGTCGAAGAAGAATAGAGTTGTTATTTCCCAGTTTCTAGTGTGCCCAAAAAAAAGTGAAGTAAGCCTTAAGTAATACTTGGCCTCGTCTCAAGGGGAGAACAGAGCGGCCATGGAATGGGCAAATGGACAGAACGTGTACACGCATGTCTCGCGAGAGAATAAACTGGCCAATTGGGGCAAAAAAACAAACAGGCTTGTACGCACCGAAACCTCCCAGCATCTGCGCACCGTCACGACCCGATGATGCACAGGCATTGCCGCGCCGGCCGGGGCGACTTGCCTCGGCGTCGTCGACGATCCGCCGCTGCCTGGCCCGAAACAATGCGCGGCCCACTCGCACACCGTCTCTGCCGCTACTGCCAAGACATCGCTGCTGTACCGCTGGGGCATCCTGTGTGCGCCTGCCTGCGGCCCGAACCTGTGTAGTTGTGTGCAACGGCTTCCTCGAACCCGCGCGTACCTGTTTCGATCGCCAAGACTCGCACACCGGTTGGTTAGGACGCGTTCGTGCATAGCCTGCAATAACTGCAGATCGAGTGTTCTTACTGCATTCATTTATTCGTACTTCCGATACATCAAAATAGCTTCGGGTGGGCCAAGCTTCGGACAGGAATGGATATATCAAGAAGTTTGGTCACAGAAGCACAGTCGATCGTGCGCTGACGTTTTGGAGAAAGCCGCGTCTGCTGTTCACTCAGACGCTCGGCCAGGATGCTTTCGCACGTTGAAACCATCTTATCTACAGACGTGTTCAATTTTGCGTTCTCGCCCTCACATTATAATTTTAAAGGCGGAAACGCCTTGATAAGCAAACATCTTTCGCGGCATGTGAATGACACAGTGAAATAGAGATATAGCGAAGCACCGACAGGGTGGTTGACCACGTCGGACCTGGCTTAGTGTACCTTCTCTGATTAACGGCAGAAAAGGAAAGTGAAAAGAGCTGATGGCGCGTGCGCACACAACAAAGTTCCCTGCGAATTCACAAGCGGTCACTCAGCCCAGTCACCTTTAAACAGTACAACAGTGATCTGGTGATTCATGATTTTCACGTTTCTTGCTTGGTGCGACTAGTGGCATCGGGGAGAGGCCTATGGTAGAGAGAAGTTGTCTCTCCTATAGAATCTAAGCTCTGTTTCAAAATCATGTAGCACCACTGTGACTGGCGCCTGCCAGCCATGGGTGCGATGATGCCCGATGCAGCATGTCCTACAGGCATCACCTGTCGCTCCACGTCACAGTGTCCTTTACTGCAGTTGCGAGTGCAAGCTTGAATGCCGGTGTACGCCAGCGTAATACTCACATGGTGCCCCATCCTGAAGCATAGTTAAGTGTTCGGGGTCATCCAGTAGCAAAGGTGGCGTGTTACTCAAGATGTACAACAAAACACAAGCAAAAATATTTAAGCATGTTCTTTACAGGTAAACATCCAAGAAGTAAATTTGTTTAGACATCTCAAAGGAGGACGTGAACACATTCCGATATTACTTAAACAAGACCATTTGAGACATAGCTATCAACGTTTTCGAATGCTCTACGAAAACTCCTCTGGCAAGGGTGCTGCATATAGTTACGGAGAGTAGTTATCAACAATAGTCCAACGTTTGATGCTGATATGACAAGAAACTGATATGATTGCACTGGCAGGGCACGCCAGTGCCATCTTCGAAGCCATGCTCCTACTATTGCCTGCAATGTAATAAAGCGTGCTGCAGCACCGCTGTTTCACCGTCCTTGTAATGTTGTTGCAGCCATTTCAATACGGAACGAAGTTTTGCCTCGCAAAGAACACCTAACGGAGTCTTTTCCGACACGCTTGCACGTGGCCTTTGCTGTACAGAACAATGGCGGCGCGGCAGAGGCGACTTCGCGTGATCAGCCAGCTGGCGACATTGGCCGTCGCTGTCAGACGGGCGTGCCCTTGATCCTTCCGTCATTGTTCTTTAATTGAGCGGTTCGCGACGAGACATTGTGTAAGCGCCCGAGACGCGATTCATTGTGGCTTCGTTTCCATCGCATGCGTCTCGCGTGCGCGCCATCGCGGTGTATGCGCATATAGAAGGCGGTCGGCTTCCGCATCCGTTCCAGTAATAACCCTTTTCGATGAGTCTTTTCTGTTTATTTGAGTTACAAATGTGTAAACATCCTGTCGTTCTTTTTTTAAGTACGAGAGCTTTTCGTTGTACGTTTGCAGCCTTCCTGTGCTACTTTCTCTTTTATTTCCCTAAGTTATTTCGCCTCGCTGTTTGCATTATTGTGCTTTATTTTTGTGCTCGCGTATCTGCCACCCCCTGGGTCTAGTGTTGCTAACGGCGTGGCAGAAAGTTGGAGGATAAGAAGGAAGCTTGATAAGAAGCTAAGGAGTATCGCACGACGAACGAACTTAACGTTGAGAGACAGCAAGACGGTTGTAATGGATGAAGAAGGGGAAAAAAACGATCTCTAAGAAAGGCAGAAATTGTCATGTATGTGCAATGCCGATAATTCGTTCTTCTTGGTACGACATACGTGTTTGTTCTACGCACTATGAGGCCTCTTTAATTACATTTACTTGCGATAGTAATTATACGGACGCTGGAGGCGAGTTTCGCCTTAAAGTCCCTACACGTTCTCCTAAAGCTACAACTGTTTAGGATCACTCCTCTGCTGGAAAGGCCCTTTTCTCAACTTCCGCGACATTATATGTCAATTTATCGCGAAATCTCTACTGGCTGCACGACCTTAAGTTTGCATAAACAAAACCTTTATGCAAAGCACACGCTCTGCTTCTATACGCATCTTTAGTCCGATACACTCAGCAGTGTGTATCGTATACGTGTATATACTTCGTAGCAATCGTTTTCGACTTCCTGCAAGCCCGACTTCCGCGAGCCAAAAATTAGTACAATTCTCACATCCACTCCTGCCTGCTGTCCCCCTTTATCCTCCTACGAATTTCGAATTTCATTAGCACGTTTTCTGTCACCCATATCTTCTCTATTTCGAGCGACGCTTCTTCTCGAAGCAATGATTAGCTCTGCCGCGGGCGTTTCTATGCAGCCTCGACTGGGGGGCCCCAGTGAGCAATTACCGAAACAGACAATTTCCCACAACGAACCTATAGTTAATCCTGGTGCCAAGGATATACCTCTTGGTCTGCCAAAAGACAGCTGCCAGCAAGAAGGTTGTGCGCGAGTCTCAGTCGTCCTCCCTGCGCCCCGCCTCGCTTCTCGGCGACCCCTCTTGCACCTTCGCCACCTCGTCATTAAGACTCATGCGGGCAGAGAGCTCTTCTCCGCACACTGCGGAGGCGGCACTGAATCTCGCGTTGTCGTGGCATCCAACGCAGTTCGTGCATTCGGCCTGCAATTTCCCGAGATTCTATAACGTCACAAGGCAACACGGTCGTTCCTACACGTGTGTGGAATGTCAGCGAAACATCCCTCATACTCGCACCAATCGGAATCGCCTACTCCGAAAAGCGGGCGGTCGTCGAGACGGGCCAGCGCTGTCTAGACCGACTGCCTCTGCACGGTCCAAGCGAGGACAACGTTAAAGAATGTGCTCAATATTTTCCTTGCCACCGTAAGTTGCCACAAGCAGCGCTGCCGTTAATTCCAATGTCGTAAGCTAACGATTTTGTGAAAGCGACTCCAAGCTGCACATTCGGCAAAGTACTGTTTTCTCGGTTCGGGATTGTCTAGATTTTGAAATTTTTAGATACTGGTTTATTTCGCCGTTCATCAGTATGGTACATCTGCGCAGAACAGAACCTACCTAAATGGGGAGGATGGCGGGAGGGGAGGGGAGGGGGGTTCAACAGCTGCATTTGAGCAGCTTGACTAGCCTCGCCAACTTCTGCTTACGAAGGCACCAACGAAAACAGGTGCTAAAGGAAAATTCAAAGCAATCGAACTATACAAGTCGCACAATTTTCACGTGACAAGGTATAAAAAAAGCATTCAGGATATCATATTTAGAATACAGTTCTTCGTTACTACACGTAAGATTTCACCTGTTTCTTTGGACATCTTTAATGCGGTGAGAAGACAATACTGCAGCAATTGCAGTCCATATTTGACACGTTGCCGTGGTATGTGCCAACGGCCGGTATGTCTTAAGCGTGAGGAGGGATTAAGAGTTCAATTTGTTAACGTGCACACATGATGGCCATTTTGAAATTTCTCGGAACTAAAGGTTGTTAGAAGATGATACTCGTATGAGGATGTAATTAATAAAACGTTAAATCTAGCAAATAACTTGGATGTATGCGCATTGTATAATATAGACGCGCAATGCAAGGCAAGCCATTTTGCTGCAAGCTGGCGTGTTCCAAAGGACTGCGCGTGACCATTCGCAGGCACGCTAAATTTCGCTGGTGCATCCGGGCTCAACAGTAGGATGGGTTCCTGCACGCCTTCTCCATGAGCAGATGGAGCAGCTTCAACGGCGTGCCCTTTGCCCATTACGCCACAGTGGCTTCTAAGTCACCGAAACGTCACCTCGTCTCCTTGCTCACCACGGTAATGAAGGAGCTGTCGAGTTTCTAAAACAAATTTTTCGTAGGTTCAAAGGATTAAGGTGGAATACAAGCAATGTATACACAGAGCTGCCATGGAATCGCTGAAAACACCCCATGTTGAAGGGTGATTCCTCAAGAATTACACAAAGCAAGCTGCAAGCTCCACCACTGACGTCTCAAACTTGACGGTGGTAATTTTTTCGCTGAAAATTTTTACTTATCCCTAACCGTCAACGGTGGTTGAAACGTCAGCGTAAAGACGAGTACTGTCGTTGAATGCTTTGCACAGTAGGAGAAGAGGGAGCTGCTGGAGAGCAAGTGATGAGACCTGTGTGGTGATAAATAGAATGAGAAGCAATAATTGTATAGGGAGGTTACCTGAATCGAGAGAGAGCGAGAGCGAGAGAGAGAGGGAAATGCCAAGGAAAGACAGGGAGGTTAACCAGAGATTATCTCCCGTTGGTTACCCTGAACCGGAAGGAGGAGAAAGGGATACGACAGGTGACAAAGAGAAGAAGAATGAAAAAAAAATACTTACGAAAAAAAACATACACACAATACAGAACTATTTCTGTGAGCACTGTCAGGCAGTGTGCGAAGACATTTCTATGCCTGTCGACAAATTTCTGTGGCAGCACGGCCAAAGCTACGGGTCCGAAGCAGCGCGTAGCCTTGGCCGTGCTGCCACAGAAAGTTATCGCCAAGTGTAGTGTTACACAGTGTCCACGTCCCATTATACGTCATGCAGTGTACAGTCCCAATTTGTCAGAAAGTCCGTTGTCTTTCAAATAACGCAACAATGCCTTCATAGCAGCTCGCGCTGATGCTCGCGTTGGACAGTTTCCAAGGGTGTCGTTTTTTGTTATTGGACGCTTGTCCAGTTGGCATAGGGTGGCTGAGATGAGTGCTCTTACTCACATAAAATTTGCCTACTCTCCCGGGTCTGCCGTGGTTCTTACTGCCGTTGTCTGCTGCCTTCTGCTGGGTCGTTCGGCATCTTGGCTGATATAGTTGTGGATATATGGACCAAGGTTGTATGTGAATGCAGCCACTATAAACGGGCTTCGACTATAGCCTTTGTATGCTGACCGACAAGGTAGTGCCAGATAGGAGCACCTCCATTCTAACCGCATAAACCGTGAACATATAATGTCGGCTCCCAATGTGTTTTGTGATTTATCTGGAACGTCGTTCCATTTGCAAGAACGTTCTGCCTAAGCTGGAGCCTGTAGTGGAACGAGATTAGAAGGGCTCTCACGAAGACATAAAAACAGATTATATATATATATATATATATATATATATATATATATATATATATATATATATATATATATATATATATATATATATAAACGAGAAGAAAGGGGGTTAACCGAGGGGCCCGATTGTTATTAGTGATATCACGAGAAGCCAACAAACACTGACACCAAAGACAACAATGGGGAAATTACTTGCGCTTATTAAATGTAATGTCGAAACGATAAGTTAATGGAAATTAAAGTGGATGAAAAAACAACTTGCCGCAGATGGTAACCGAACCCACAACCTTCGCATTTCGCATGCGATGCTCTACCAATTGAGCTACCCCGGCGCTGTTTTCCCATCCACTTTCTTGGGTATTTATGTGTACTAGTAGAACCCTGGGAGTGTTAGCCAGCACCACCACTCACAGACCTTGGCGGCGGACGTGGAACGTCCTTGTTGCCGCAGGCGTCACGAGAACGTGAACTTTTTGGGTGAAGGCAACTGGTCAATAAAACCACATATGCTACCTGAAGGCATCAATGTTGCCGATTCGAGACCCTCGTCATGTAATAAACGAGAAGAAAGGGGGTTAACCGAGGGGCCCGATTTTTATTAGTCATATCACGAGAAGCCAACAAACACTGACACCAAGGACAACATAGGGGAAATTACTTGTGCTTAATAAATGTAATGTAGAAACGATAAGTTAATGGAAATTAAAGTGAATGAAAAAACAACTTGCCGCAAGTGGGAACCGAACCCACAACCTTCGCATTTCGCGTGCGATGCTCTACCAATTGAGCTACCCCGGCTACCTTGGTGTCCTTGGTGACAGTGTTTGTTGGCTTCTCGTGATATGACTAATATATATATATATATATATATATATATATATATATATATATATATATATATATATATATATATATATATTCTTCTTTCTGGCTGACGATATCCTCCCTCGCCATAGTATACACAGGGCTAATTGGCAGTAGGTTAGAGGAACAACTAGAGCGTAGAAATGTCGAGACGCGATGGCACTCGAAAACGACGAGAGGCTTCTTCGTGTCAGGTTTGTTCCTGCGCTCTAGCTTTTTCCAACTATGCGCCTTCTGCGACGACTGCCCACGACCTTATAGTACACGAGGCCGCTCTTGAACGGTCGCCCCGCGCATTGCGCGGTCCCACGCGTTCGAGAGCAGCGTACGAATGTGTGCCAAGCGAATGCAGCAATGAAGTCACGTGGGAAGAGGCAAGCCGCTCGCGCTCGAGAAAGCTCTCTTTTGTCGGCGCCTCTTATCGCACGGTGCGGCATCCGCTCCTGGGAGCCGCACGCGGAGACGGCGTGTTGCTTAGACTCCAGGCGCCGATAAAAGGAAGCCGGTTTCGAGCAGCTCTTCAGGAAACCGATAGAGGAGGAAGGGAGTCTTAGGAAAAGCGACGCATATACACGCGGCGTATCTGCGCCCAGACGCGCCTACGCGATTACACGTGCTGCTGGACTGCGGGTCATATACGGAAGTATATACACGTGAGACGCGTCGTATACGTTCTAATTTGCCGTCAGTCCTCTTCCAAAGCTAACTCGAAAGCGATTACGTTAGATATTTATCCCAAATACCGAACAGAATCGCGTGCGGGACCGTATACGGAGATGGTTTAAGTATATTCATACCAACAGCCTTCATAAAAATTAACGCCAATTTGATATCGAATGAGAGATTTAAAAAGAAAATCGGCAAAAACACTTAGATCGGCAGAAATGGGTAGAAACACTACGTGTGCGAATGCGAAATCATTATAGTCACTTCGATGAAATGTTCTTTTTTTTTTTTGGGGGGGGGGGGGGGGGGGGCGCGTTTCCTGTGCACGCAAGCTCTCGACTGCTTCCCAACTGTGCCCCTTTACGGCCAAATTAAAATGCGCCAAGCGTCTCAAAGCGCTCGCTTGTCCGCGGAGGTTTCATAACTCGAAGGACCGTCCAGCAGCGTTCAATTGGACAATAATTCTTTTAGAGTGCAGGACTTAGGCGCCCGTTCCTGCGGCGAGCGGCGGAGTTGTCCCTCGTCACCTAGCGAATGAACACCGCGAAGGAATAAAGCGAAATTGGTTAAAACACGTTGGCGGGCTAGTTGGTTAGAAGTGCTGTCTCTGTGTATCTGTTTCTTTCTACGTCCTCGTTCAGTCACACTTACGCACTCGATCATGAATTAAAGCGAACGTGGAGCGAGCGCATGATGAAAGACGCCGATAGCGAAGAGAGTGGGAGGACGAAAGCGCAGCGGAACCATGAGGCAGGAAGCAGAGGAAGAGGGTATGGCGCAAGCGTGGAAACAACAGCGTAGTGCTGCGAAAGACGGGCTCTGCGGCGACGATGGCTGCTAGATGGCGTCAGAGTAGCGCACGTCGTCTGTATGGAAACAAAGCGCTGCATGAGCAGAAGTCTGTCTGCGGCGGCTGCTGTGAATCGCGCCCACGCGTCACCAACGCGCCGCCTCTCGCGATCTCCCGATTAGCGATACAGTGTAGACACACTTCGCTCCGTTTGCAACGTGCCGCACGAGACAGATTGTCCGCGCCAAGCAGTATATTGCGAAATCAAAACACGCATGCAGCTGCGCTCAATTTAGCATTAGGGAGTATCATAATCGTCGGTGATTTTTTTTTTATTTTCTACACTCATGATGTGGAGCCATCTACTCCCCATTGGCTGCGCCGACACGTGCCCAATGACGCACGCATTAGACAACACCTTTAGTCTTTCAGAAAATGGCACCACCGTGGCATCGGGGAGGCGTGCTCTTCTCTCACCGAGGAGGCCCGGCTTCGATACCCCGCACACCGAAATTTACCAAAATTTTTTTTCAAGGCCGTTAATTTACATTGTTTACAAGAACCTGAGAACCTTGACGGCAGTCCGAGCATTCGTTGACGTGTTTTTACTCTTTGCGCCGTCGGCTATTTCTGGTACCATAATTTGGTCACGCCGCCGGCTATACGACAAATTTTCGCGTAATGGGGCATATACTGCTTTCGCATTAAAAGGCCAGTCGGCAGACACTGGCAAATTCCGGCTGACAATTACATTTTGATGTCATTGACACACTTATATTCGCGAGTACTGAATCTTGGGGCGAGTTTGCGGCGATTTCTCTGACGCCCAACATTACTGTAACTTATTTCGGTACTTTTTGGGTACTCTTGGGGCACGTTAATTGGCCGCACCCGGTGTTGTGACGCAGTTAGCGAAAAACAGCCCGGCCGTTGTTACGCAGTTAGTTTCGCGTTCACTGAATCTCCCGAGATTTGTTGACGGTTTTTATGGCCCACCCAACGACATATGGCTTCTCTCGATACTCACGCTTGTCGAAAACGCGACGAGTGATTGCCAAGAGGGATAACGCGGGAGTGTGTGCTGCTTGCGCCGGCAGACTGCGCAAAAGATAACGCCGAGGAGCTCAATAACTAGGAACTTGTAACTCGAAAAGTCCGTCTCCTAAACGACTCAAAACAATCTTCTCGCTCATGCATTTCTCTTGAGTACCAGTGGAAGGCATTCTTCGAGAGTCTATAGCATGGCCTGTGTTGTGGCCCCTTCTGTTTAAGTGGCACCGGCTAAGGCCAAGTTGTGCCGAAAACGTGCAGTCCTTCATGTATTTGTGCTCTTGAAGTGCCGGAAGTAAGGCCCGCAAATGGGGTATTGCTTGGAAATCCGATGCTTTCATCACATTTTATGTAACGTATTGTTTGGGATGAGTCGAGGGTTTTCTACGTCATGTTTATAAAAGCGATTTTTTTCACTGTCGCCCATTCATCACTTTCGCACGTTTCGCCTCTACACACAGTTTTCCTATAAAGTCTAAATACCAAAATGGCACATGCTTGTAATTTACTTTCTTTTTCTGACGGTGTCCGGTGCAGCTTCTGACGTGAACTATACTGCTGCTTATTTGGTGCCACAACATTGAATGAACGCACAAGAAATCCGGAACAAGCATTTATATATAGCAAAATAATATTTCCTCGTGTAACAAAGCGTCTTCCGTTTACTTTATGAAATTACACGTTGCACAGAAGAAAGATTCGATGGAGGCCTGTAAATATCGCTCGCAGATATATTTATTTTTTTAAATAAACGAAAAAAAAGACAATTCCTCGCCAAGACAGTGCGTGGATGAGCAGTACAAGCAAAAACAAATGCTGCACCGATCAGCGCAACTGGCGTAACGCGTACCAGCCAGCCCTAACCTGAAACCGAGAGTGTGGTTCAGTTTAATGTCAGTCACTTGGTGCGCTACAGTCGATTCGGCCGCTGGGCTTAAATGGGAGTGCCCGCTCTTGTTAATGTCCTTACCTATGATTAGGCGTTCAAAACAACGGTAATATACAAAACCATGAGGAAACGCTTAGCAGCTTCACTGCAAACAATGAGTTCAGCCTCTGGGTTCTAGGGGAGTCCCCGGTCTATGGAAATGAAGTGTTCATAACAACGGTAACATTCAATCCTTTAAAAAAAGTTTATTACAGTAACAGACAAAACGAACACTTAGTCACAATGACGGGACAATTCCACCAGGACGATAACATATACCAAGCTCGAAGCATTGTATACATGGCGCGTTTTGAAAGACGTGTCCGAGTCCGCACTCACTAACGTATAACCACATAGACCCACGGAAACGCACAGTTACACATAGCTAATTGTCACATTAGACAAAATGATGTTCAATATATGCAGTGTACACAATGGTTATGTGCAATGATGATGTGACTTTACATAGTTTTGTAGCGGTGCTATGAGATGTGTATATACAAAGATGATCATGCATACGAGAGCACACGCAAATCTACAGCGAAAAGCACTTGACTACCATTGCAAACCGAGCCAGCCCAAATGGCAGTGCTACGATGATACCACTTTGTATAACTTCTGTCGTTTTCTCGTTTTTGAAACTTCGTTGAGTCTCAGTAACTCGCAAGAAGTAAAGATACAATGAAATTCAGTTCAACCCCGCTCGCATGCCTTTTATCGCGGCGCCTCTGTAGCACGCATGACAGAAAGAGGTGCTTTCAGTCCCTGATAGAAATTGAACTAGATTTTGGCAGAGATACTTAAGACTGCTTGCGTGTGGGGAATGTATTAAGAGTCCCTTGGGTGGAACGTTTCTTTCCGCGTGTTCCTTGTCGGCGCAAGCTCTCGCTTGTATTTTAACTGCGCGTCGGTAAGGCCAAATCAAAACAGGCTACGCGTCTCAACGCGCTCGCTTGACAGCGAGGAGTTCCAACTCGAAGGACCGCTCAGTGGTGTTCAGTTGGACAGTAATGCTCTTTTTTTTAAACGCAAGCGTAACTGGCCAGCTATTCAGATCGGCTGTGTTTGAGGCTGCCAAGCATGCGAACGAGGAAGAAGACGCCTGGACGTGAAGAAAATCGCGCGCCGAGGATAGTACGAAGAAGCGGGCTCAGCGCGCGGTAACGTATCGCCACCTAGAGGGATGTGAGGTTACGTTGAGCGAAGTGGAGATGGAGAAACGATGCCAAGCGTCGCGGAGGACGAAGGCAGGCAAATGCACGCTGGGTTGACCTCCTCTGGCATTTGCTACTGGTTTTGTTTGCGATGCATGCACGGTGGCTTTGTCTCGTGGTAACGTCGTCCTCACGTGCCCCACGCTGTATGTGCGAGTCAAATCGTGCGACGGTGAGCCTACGATGGCGGCTCAATCTGGCGCGCGCAAGGCAGGAAAGCGGGGAGGAAGCGCGCCGTCTTCCACCGCGCGCAAGGCTCAGGATTAGGAGGGAGGGTTCTACTCTGGCGGCTGCTGCGTATGGCACGGCCGCGCGCGACGGCACCGGCTCTATCTTGAAAGAGATCTGCGATGGGGACAAAGTGCGCCGAGTGTTGATAGAATTTCTTTCTCTGTACTGATAGTTTCGGGTGTGCGTTGTGTTTTCACCGCTTAGTTCGCTTTGACGCACGAAACTCAAGTCGTTCGTTGCTGCTGGCGCGCTTCCCCGCTACAGTGTTTTGACCGCGAGTTTCCGCTGTCATCGAGTGAGATGTGTTCACGTTTGCTTGTGAACGCGTGACACCATGCTTGTTAATTTAGTTAGTTAGCGAATGCTAACAAGTTTATAGGGCCAATAAAATTTACTTCGTATGGCGGTCTACTAATTTGCTATCGCAACCGATGCTTCGCCTCTCGGGCGAAGCTGCGTCTTTTTACTTCATGCACTCGTTTTATGCACTCCTGACGTGGCGACACCTCCTCCCCGTCGGCTTCGCTGTCACGTGCCCAATGCTTTAATTAGCGAGATGGCTGCAACGTGACGTGTGCAATGACCAATGCACTACGCATACCTTTAACCAACCAGATTCGCGGAGCCGCCGTAGCGTCGGAAAAGCGCGCTCGTCTTTCCGGGTTCGATTCTCATCCACAGCGAAATTAATCAAACTTTTTTTTTTTTTCAAACCCATTAATTGACTTCGTTTACAGGAACTTCCTTAAGAAATTTTACGTCATTCCGAGGATTTTTGTAAAGTGGTCTTACTCTTTGCACCGTCGGTCATTTTTGGTACTATCTTCCGGCCACGCCGACTATACGCCGACGGATTTTCGCGTAAAGGGGCATATATAATTCTTTCTCATTAAAACTGGCAGCGAAGGTGAAGCACTGGAAGTAGTGGCAAGGTTTTAGCGTTGCGATGATGGCGTGATGAGGAGCACCGACGGCGGGTGCTGCGCTCGTAGCACATCAGTGATGAAACACAGCAATAATAAAACACAAAGAAAGCACTTTTGGGCAAAAATAAATAGGAGGAGGTGCGAGGAACTTGGAAACTAGTTAATGCTGACAGCGGTGACATTCACAGATGTCATTTTATGCTTAAAATGTGACATCCTGTCGGGACTGGATGTGAAGCAATTATCGGTAGGCCGGTGGGCTCCGGGGCCCACGGTAAAACCACAAATGAGGTAGTGCAGGGTGGCATGGGTTGAGCCTCCTTTGAAATCATTGAAGCGCAGAGAAAAATAAGTTTGGATTACTCAGAAAAACGGATGAAAATAAATGATCGGCCAAAGTGTATAAATATTTGTACCTGAAAAGCATGGATACAGAATGGAGGAAGAGATCAAGAACGTTAGCAACCAAGTACAAAGTAAGTTAAAAGTGCAAACAGACAACCAGGAGTCCAAAATAAATTGAGAGAAACAGAGCCAGTAAATTAGCTGCAATGTATGAAAGAAAAAATTATCAAGAACATGGAGATTTACAAACATGGCAAGAAAGAAGTTGAGAAGAAAAATACGTACGATAATACAAAGGGCATCGCCTCACGATTTGAGGTCCAAGGTGGTTGACTAAGGATAAAAACATACCGGAAACAAATATTCGCCACAGGATGAGACATGTGTTTGCTATATGAGCAAAAATCAAGAGAATACTCTGCACATCATAATGGATTGCGAAGGTATTCACCCAGAGAGACCCGTACGTAACGTTCCACTTCCAGAAGCGCTGCGATGGAAGTATTAACCGGTCAACAGTCGAAATTAGCAAGAGATGTTTAGAACATTGGAACTAAGAAAGAAGGAAAAAATATTGATGAAACCGGATCCATTACAGGCATAGATAACTGTGCACGGTAGAGAAGTTTTGACGAAGAGAGAAAATATTAGGAGGAGGAGCAGCAGGCAAAATGGCAAAATGCAACGAAAAAGTATGCTGATTGTCCACGGTGGAATAGTGATTGCGTACGAGATTACAGACGCTGAAAAGCTGCATGGAAGAAACTTAATTTCAAGCATTGCCCTGCTAATTGGACTATTTATAAGTACGCTTCTTCTCTGTTTAAAATAACAGCGCCATTAACGAAGTATAATTATGATGGAAAACATGATGATTTCCTATCGAGAAGTAATAAAATATCACTGTTTAGGTTTCACCACTCTCGCAAGGCCATGCCAGTGCCCATAAATATTGACTCAGTTCTTGTCCTACCAAAAGAACTTTTAGAATCATTAGATAAATTGCTAAAGGCTTAGAAGAGCGCTTTACAACTAAACCGCAGGCAAACTTCGTAAGGGCTCTATCTGAGGATGATTTTATAGAGATAACAACGGAAGAGCTTAAGCACGTTGTTCGGCTGCTTCCTGGCACAGCTCTGGATCCAAATGGCATTACATCAGCCATGTTGAACATATTCTTTAGCCTCTCCTCAAAAAACCTATCTAATATAGTTAGCTACTCCCTGATAAACGCATGGATTCCTCCTGACTGGAAACTTGCAAAAATAATTGTCCTGATTAAAAAACAAGGAACGCGCGCATACATGTAGATAATATGAGGCCAATCGCACTAACTCCGAATGTTATGCAATTAATAGAAATTCATATCCTGAAATTTTTAGGGGACAATACATTAAGCCCATGTCACATTGCATTTGCACGCGTATGCTGGATATGGTGCGCACATTTCGATTCAAAGGGACGCATTAAACTCGCTCGACACACGCGGCAGCATGCAGATTTAGCGACTCTTGATTTAGCTAAAGCGTACGACAGTGTAGAGCATGTCATACTCCTTAACATGTGAAATAGCATGTATTTTCCTCACTATATCACAAATTGTATATACGAATTATTAAACCACAGAAAATTATATTGCTCCCAACATGGCTTCTTGACTCCAAGATATAATGAATCAAGAGGGCTTCCCCAAGGATCTGTCCTTTCTCCTATTTTGTTCAAAGTTTTATTACGCAGGATAGCATTGTACGATAATGTACAAGTATGTGTCTATGCAGACGACACAGCATCCTTTGCGTCTGCGAGCGATATTCACTCATTAGAAAGAACACTGCAGTCATCTTTAGGAACGCTTGAAGCTTGGTTTGCGGATATTAAAATGTCGCTTAATGTCAACAAAAGCTCCTTGATTGTGTTTCATTTGAATGTACCGGTTAATGTGTCTATCCAATACCATCAGGAAATAATTCCGCAAGTTGGCTTTGTCAAACATCCACGTGTAATTTACGACGAACAACTGAGCTGGCTAAATCACATCGGTTATGTTAGATCTAAGGCAGCACGCGCTCTTGGCATGATGAGCAAACTAGGCCGACTTCGCTCTGGGCTACGCAGGGAAAGTCTAATAATGATTTATCGCATGCATGTTCGATCAATACTGGAATTTAGGCGGGTGCTATTCTCTGGAGGGCCAGCATGCAAGATTAGTCCCCTGGTTCTTCTAGAGCGGGACGCTCTTCGGCATGGTCTTGTTTTATCAAAAGTTTTTTGCTAACGATGCTTTATATCAAGAAGCACGACTGCTACTCTTGCCTGCAAATTCCGCATTCTAGAGTAAAACATGAGCAAGCATTTATGAATCTTCTTTGAGACGATCACGAATTCTATGCATAAGAATTAGTGAAATGAGGGCGTCTTTCGAAGAGCACTGGTCCCGCTTACATAGACCGCAGGTTTTGTTTGTACAAGCTAAATGATATTAATGAAACGTTAATTTACGAGAGATAGTTTGCCCATACAAGCCTTTGCCTAATATAAAAATTAAATTTGATGATATATGTATTTCCACCGAATGCCAAATTCCTGCTCACTACGTATTTAAATACCATGTTACAAGATCATTTTACGCATTTGGGAATAGACGATGTGATCGCGACTGATGCGTCAATGATTGAGGCGAAAGGGGGTGTGGGTATTTTCTCCGGGTCACTATCCTGGTCAAGTGCATTACGCCGTCCGGATTTTAAGCACATATTTCTGGCTGAAATATCAGCCATTAGCTTAGCTCTGCGAAAACTTCCTTCAAATTATTCAACAGTGGTTATGGTGACTCATTCCCTCGCAGTACGCACATCACTCCATTCATTTTGAGACACGACTGTAGCCAGTACATCTATATCATTAACCCCTCCAAACTTAAGTCTGGTGCCATTGGTATGGGTTCCAGGCCATCGTAGTATATTCTTAAATGAAATAGCTGATACATTTGCGCGGATCTCTCTTGATGGACCTGTTATGTCCGTTATGCCTACTTCGGCTTATGTCAGTGCGGCTAGGTTTAGAATTTTTTCTCTTTTGTAAGATTCTACAAAACTGAAAATTGAAACGTCGGAATTTTATCATTTCTAATTTTCATGGGATAATAAATGGTGTCCCACACGTAAATTAGGAATCTACATAACAAGATAACCGTTTAATTTTTACCTATGTAGGTTTTCCTCGCACCATCCCACCATCAGGAATGGGTCGGCCCAAAGTCATTCTGGAGCAATTTTTGGAGCAAGTAAAACTGCGTATTGGAGCACTTTGGAGCAGACTAAATTGCCTTTTGCAGCAGCTTGGAGCAGGCTAAATTTCTTAAAAGGACGACTTGTTGGGCGAGTTGGTCACAATTCATCTTGGGTACTAGGCGCGAACACGCACAAGAAAGAGGGGGGAGGCCGCTCTATCCCATCTCCTTCCTTGTTTCTTATGTGTGTTCACGCCTAGTACCCAGTAAGGCTAAATTTCGTTTTGGAGCGATTCGGAGCATATGAAATTTCATTTTGAAGCAGGCCAATCTGAATTTTGGTGGAATAATGGAATATGGAGTATGACAGCACACTTCGAAACCACGACGAAAATTTAAATAAATTAAATTATTGGGTTTTACGTGCCAGAACCACTTTATGATTATGAGGCACGCCGTAGTGGAGGACTCCGGAAATTTTGACCACCTGGGGTTCTTTAACGTGCACCTAAATCGAAGTACACAGGTGTTTTCGCATTTCGCCCTCACCGAAATGCGGCCGCCGTGGCCGGGATTCAATCCCGCGACTTCGCGACTCTTGAATCCCGTGACTCTTGAACCTGATTGCAATAGTTTTACGTTATACCGGCCCCAAGGAACGATACGCCCTCCCGCTGAACCCGCAGGAGCGCGCGACTCCCTCATATCTAGTTCGCTCGCAGCGCCTTCAGCCTACTTTTTTGTTATTTTGCGCCTCCGCTAGGGAGCACCGCGCCGCTCAGCCCGCTCAACCGTATTCTAATACACTCTAAATAAAGCCGCCCTGGCTATTCCGACAGCAGCAACAACATCCGGGAGTGGCCGCGCGCGCGCGTGCGGCTAATCCCGCCGGAAGCGCCGACAAGTCGTGTTGGAAGCGCCAAAACGTCGCGTTGGAAGCGCCAAAAATTCGGGTTGGAAGCGTCGAAAAGTCGTGTTGGAAGCGCCGAAAAGTCGTGTGAGAAGCACCAAAAAGTCGTGTTGGAAGCGTCGAAAAGTCGTGTTAGAAGCGTTGAAAAGGCATGTTAGAAGCGCCTAAAATTTGTATTAGAAGCGCCAAAAAGTCGTGTTAGAAGTGTCAAAATGACGTGTTAGAAGCGCCGAAAGATCGTGTTAGAAGTTCCAAAAAGGCGTGTTAGAAGCGCCGAAAGATCGTGTTAGAAATGCCAAAAAGTCGTGTTAGAAGCGCCGAAAAGTCATATTAGAAGCGTTGAAAAGGCGTGTTAGAAGCGCCAAAAATTTGTATTAGAAGCGTCGAAAAGGCGTGTTAGAAGCGCCAAAAATTCGAATTAGAAGGGCCGAAATGTCGTGTTGGAAGCGCCAAGAAGTCATGTTAGAAGTGCCAAAAAGTCGTGTTAGAAGCGCCGGAAGATCTTGTTAGAAGTGCCAGAAAGTCGTGTTAGAAGCGCCGAGAAGTCATGCTAGAAGCGCCGAAAATTACAAGAAACTCTGCGGGAGGCGCCTTCGCGCGGTGTGCGCAGTGTGAACGACTGCCCTCTTTCTTTGTTTTAATAACAAATTTGCTCGCTGTTCGCGGCCACTGCCGGAGCATACATGCCGAAGTCATTCTGGAACTGAGCTGGCGCAAATACGGTCAATTTTCTGTGTTCGGCGCAGTTTAAAAGTGTTTTTCCGAGCGTGAAAGAAACCCGCGAACTACCACAAAGTGCCTCGAGCGACCAGTCGCGCGGCAATTTTGGTTATCTTAAACTGTGGTTATTTTAGTGATCGCACTGATATCATCGGCAGCTATACCATCACGTACATACTTTGCAACGTTTCGCATGCATGTTCGCAATATGGACACTTACTGCACTTCGATCCATGCAAGAACATCATGGGGCTACACACTGAACGTGTTGCCCTTTTGGTACGGACATATTTGCTGCGTTTGCTAAGATATTTTATTCTTAAACACTCTCGAATACATCGTAAACAATTATATAATATCAATGTTAGCCCACCGTCAAATATTGCTTTACGAAGAAGTTAGAAAAGAAAACAAAGAAAATTCAATCAGTGTATAGTATAATACGTTGAGTATTGCAGGGTAAAAGCCGTGGGCCAGCAGCGCTCAGTTCTCTCTCCTCGATAGGACCGACATACGCAGGCGACTTCATCAGTGGCAAAGTACACTGCTTTCTCTTTCACTTTTTCCCCCCTGCATAGGCAACGAACAAGCTGCACCGACGACGCCTATCACCAGATGTCACACACGACTCAGCTGCGCTCGGCGCGCGAGGAATGGCCTCCGCGAGCGACCTATCTCCTCCGCCCCCACGTGCAGCGACAATCTGTCCTTTCCTCTCAAGCTGCAGAGAGGTAGCGCCCTTTGCTTCGGCTACATTTCTCGCCTCCTTTCTGGTCCCACTTCACCGCTACAGCATACTACCACGTGCCCTCTTCTCCTCTCCACATCCGAAGATCACAGCGTCAGAGCATACAGCGAGCGCCAGCGGTCGCGGAAAAAACTCCGCAGGCTTGTTTTAACCCACGAGCAAGGCTGAAACGCGCGCGCTTTGGCGGCATAGCGTTATCTTTCGGTGTCTGGCGGTGGTGCCGCCTGCTGCGTCAACCGATCGCGCTTTGTCGTCTGCAAGAAATATCCGGCCGCCGAGTGTCATACAAGGTTTTCGGTGGTGCGTGTCGCCTGCTGCTTCAACACGCGTCCGCGCAGTGGTGTCGCCTTCTGGGTCGTCCGAACGCACCTTGTCGTCTTCAAGCAATAATCTGCTCTCGAGTGCCGCACCGGAACGACTTAAGTGTTGTCTTCAGCTGGATCAGCCTAGTACCCGCCTGTGTCGCCTCCTGCGTCATCTGAACAGACCTTGTCTGCATGCAATAATCTGTCACAGAGTGTCAGAGAAGAACGTATGCGGTAGTGTCGTCTGCTGCATCAGCACGGGTGTCCGTGCGGCGGTGCCGTCTGTTGTGTCAACCGATTGCACCTCGTCGTCTGCAAGCAACGAGCCGCTGAGAATGTGAACGAAGAACGGTTGTTGTAGCAACCGCCGATCACTGTTCCCCTTATGTAAGGACTTCATCGCAGCTGCATACTGCGTTTGCCACGCGCATCAAATTTACGACGAGCTTTCCTCGTGTCGTCGGCGTCGGCAGAAGAAAAGACGAGAACGGCAGGCCTAGCAGACAACAGCCTGCAAACACAACGAGTTTCCCGCAGCATTTGATGTATTGAGCGCTTCTGCGGCGAGCCCGGGGCTTCGCTCAATCGTGAACGTGACGCCTTTTCTAACCCGTAGCTCTTGAACCGGCATTTTTTGTTTTATTTAAGGTCGCATCGGGTGGTTAAAGAAGAACAAGAAATGACCTCGATAGTCGATGTCCTAACTGGTGGGTTAGAACACAAGGCGAACTAACCTTTTCGTTGAGACAAACAAGGAACTACTCGTCAAGCCAAATGCAGCTATGATGGCAACCTTGTTGGATGTACTGCAGCAAAGCTGGAAGACTGTGATAACGAAGGAGTAAAATAGCCGCGCGTTTCTGGTTGCTTAACAGCACACGGAAGCATAGCGTCCGGTTCGTTTTATCTATTTCTTTTTGTCTATTTGTTTACCGTGCCATCGTCTAAGGACCCGTTGAACTGTTCCAAGGGAAACATCAGTGGTTATGTTCGTGTGCGGCGGACGGTGCAACATTTTGTAAAAAGGTGAGTCTAACATTCCAATATTCAAACTGGAACTCTTCCGTGTACTGCGTCGCGTAGTTCCGGTCGCACTCAAACTTATGCTTACTCAGCGCCTTTCCTTAAGCTTCGAGGGTAGAATTAAGTCGAGCTTTGGTAAAATTGCGTGTATTGCTTCACATCTTTTTACTTGGGTACTGATTATGTCATAGTAAGCAGCAGCGAGTTTGTCTATATTACAATACATCACAAATGAATCCCTAAAACGTACTTATACTGAATTGTTGATCCGTGCTAACCGTCTTTTGGAGTAAACGGCTTGGCGAAATCTCGTACGATTGGCGGCAATAACAGCGCGATCATAAATATAGGAACCGCCCCACAATCGAAAGAAATTTCAAAATATCGAAACTAATACAAATTCAGTTGATTCTTAAATTTCTTTCGTGACATGCATCGACATGCGTGTTTTCCTTACGTTATGTGTCGATAGGGGAAAAAAAAAAATCTGTTTCTCTCATTGCCGTGTCCGGGCTAGAAATATACAGCATAAATATGCACAGTTCATCAAATGAAATAATTTTGACAAAATAATAGTGCACTAGTGTAAATGTTGCCTACAGTTCTCGCCCGAACGCTGCATTACTTCCCGCGAGCATTACCGAAACAAAGCGCTATTGTGTCTCGACAGCGTAATGTCATGTAGCGATGTACCTGGATAACGTAGATCAATACCTGGATATCAGCACCTGCACATGTAGATACCTGAATATTAGCATCTTGCGCGGCTTGCGTTCGATATCAGACAACCATATTCCAATTACATCAAGAGCATACAACAGACAACTGGTGCGATTGCACCAAAGACAACACAGTTGGGGTACAGTGGAACCAAACGAGAAATAAATTTTCAAATTAATGCTGCTTTTGTTTAAATTGATAATCGTGAGAAAAAAATGAGCTCATATTGTCCCCTGAGTCCTTTCCTTCTTTTTCAGGAAAATATTCGGTAAAGCAATTAGCGTGAGTATTAAATAAGGACTGTTTAGAAAAAGTGAGCGATGTTTCATTTTGCCCCGTCCACTGGGCAAAGCGAGACAGGTAGAGGAGGCAAAAGATGACAACCCCCCAAAATAGTACAAATTATTGCTTGCAAATGGGACACATGTGGTAGTCTACGTGGACCCCCACGCGACCATCACTGGCACACTTGTTGTAGCTCGTTCACTGTATTCACAATTAGCTTGCAGAACTTGCAAACTAAGCACTATCGGTACCCTACGGTGCGAGTCACGTGGCTGGAAAACTACATTTCTTTTCTGATGCTTCTACATTGAATGGCTGTTTGATTTTCTTGGGTTTTCTTCGATTTATACATTTCTGTGTGAGAGAGACTACAAACCTTCTAGTAGAAGTTTCCGACAAAGTCGCCTTGTATAGGGAAATGAGGGGATGATCGCGTTCACCTCTGCATACTCAGCTTGAGGTTTTGTTATTTCTGGCACTGCAGAAATTTCATGGAAGCTTTTATTGCTTTCAGTAGGCTCAAGGGGGTTTTTCCGAAGGGCTCTACGGCATACGAAAAAATATTGTCACATTTTGAATAAAGCGGGTCTGCTGATAGACAGCTTCGTGTACTCGTTTGCATGCCGTTTTCGGCGAATGCAGCACTGAATGCATTTCTCTTGTACGGTCGTACCGTCCTAGACAAGAACACAGAAACGGCACAGAACGGTCACGAGCAATGAGCTCCATAAAAATTACATTAGGGCATACAAAGGCCTGCTTTACGGGCAGGTTAGAGGAAATTACTTCAGGCCAACCTCTCTGCATTTCTTCAATATATTCTCTCTCTCTCTCTCTCTCTCTCTCTCTCTCGTTTGCGTGTTTTGCCCCTTGCTTAGAGTGCTACCCAAATAATGTTGCCACAGTGAACATTAAGACGAACTCAACAGAGACTCGTGAAAGTGTAGCGAGTGAAGGGAAGAAAGACAAAAGCTTTCGTTGAGTGAGAACAGCACTTGGACTGTGGTGTATTCGCGCGAAAAATTATGCGAGCCGGCCCTTCTTTGGCGGGCCACCGACTGACGGTCACTCAGTCATCATTCTTTTTTACAGCGGCGCTCTTTTAGGCTATTTTTCAGCATATCGTGACGTGCGTTTGCAAAAACTATCATCATGTGGGCCGCGTTTACAGGGGTATGAGCAATTGCTTAAGGGGGTACGAGCCTGTAGGGGTTATGACTCTATATGTTGTGTGTCCAAAGGACGCCGCGTCCTCGGCAATCCTCACTAAAATCGGCGACGGGAGGGCCCTCCAACCGGAAGAGGTGCACGTCATCGCGAGTCGGTCAAGCCTTGGTCGTTGCGCCCGGTGCTGTGCGACTCTTCTACTCCAATAAGGACGTCGATGCGTTCAACACTGATGTCGCCCTACAGGGCGTGGGAAACGTACACGAAGCTAGAGCAGTTGATGTGTGCCTCGGATACAGATCCGACAACGAGTGTTTTCGCGCGCAGGCCAAGTTGGCCGGTATGACACGTGTCGAAATGTGCAATTTGGCCCATACGATACTGCTCGCTCGGGGCAAGCCCTACGTGCTCACGTTCGACATCGACGTGAAGGAAGGGCTCGTTAACGGTGCCGTCGCTGTACTTCGAGAGGCCGAGCACAGGGAAGGGGACGCACGCGTTTCAGTGTGCATTTGGTTGAAACTTGATATGCCACATACTGGCCGTCTGGCTCAGATGAAAGCAAAACCCCTCGAGCGTGCTACTCGAAGACGGGGGATCAAGATCATGGCCGATTGGGTGCCCATCGAGTTGGGTACGTTCACCTTCACCCTGGATAGAAAGACTGGACTGAGTTGCTGACGGAGGCAGTTTCCGGTGGTTCAAGCTAGTGCGGTCGCCGTGCACAAGTCTCGGGGGGGCACCTACTCTGACGTGGTGCACGAGTGCGACCTGGGGCACCCACAGAAGCTAGTGTGCGTGGCTTTAAGTAGCTGAACCGACTGTAACCGTCTCTACCTTACCGTTGCAACGCCAAGGGTGATCACACGTTCCAACATGCCAAAGAAAACTTTGCTCGTGACCTACAGGACGAGTTTAGGCGCTTAGACACACACCATCTTCCTACTGTAACCAAGGCGTGCGCTGCTCGACTCCTCGAGTCACATTCGCTCGTGCTCGCCGCGTTGAACGTGAGATAGCTTCGTCTTCACGCCACGTATGATACTGTCCACGATGCCGTGCTGAGAGACATGCCTCTCATGTGCCTGTGCGAGACCTGGACGCATGTCCCGTTTCTCAGGTGGATGACCACAATGGCGTCGTGTGTGGCAGGCACCTCGATTCCCAACTGGGCGGCGTTGCGTTCTACGCAAAGAACGACAGCGCGGCCGTTGCGGCCTATGCCTCCCCGACGACGAGCTAGAGCCTCGCCGTGGAATTGTACCGACGCGTGCGCCGTACAGACTGGGGACGAAATCGTTGTGGCCACCGTACACGTTCATTCCGCAACGTCAAAGCGGGACCTTGAAGACTTTATGATCGACCCGCTTGGGTGGATCCTCCCAGTGGACCCCAATCCAATCGTCATTGTGGGTGACCTTAACGTCGATGTGCCTCGTCCGGACCGAAAGTGGTTCTAGGCGTTTCTCTTGGAAAGGTTCGGCCTTTAGTATTACACCAAGACCAATGTCTCCGCGACGTACCATCGGTCGTGCATAGACATAACGTTCGCTAAGAACATCTCCAGTGTCGTCACGGGGACCATGGCCGTCTATCATAGCGATCGTAAAGCAATATTTACTGTGGCCGCGAGGTAAACGTAAATACAAATAAACATAGCAGAGTACATACTTGTACTTAATTGTTTTGTTGTTTTATTTTATTTATACTGTGAAGGTGTATGACCAGCTCCGCTCGTCATACACCTTCGCAGAGTGGACTGGCACTTAATTTCTCCCTCTAAGCTCCATCGCCCGATGACGACAGTTTTCTAGTCAAGCAAAGTGGACATGTGGGACACCTGCAGGCAAAATGTCACGCGACTAGAACGGTTCAGTTAGAGGACAAGAAATGGTAAGTTCAAAATGACGTGGTTGGCCCCGTGTCTCATTTTGTCCCACCCTACGCAACTGGTGAAGCATTGGCATCTCGCGCAACCAGCTAATACTAACCAGAAAATAACATATATAAACAGAATGGAACTGTGAAGTGACAGGCACTACTTGAATGCATCCCTGATACATGGTGTGCTTGTGCGGCTACTGCGTGATCTTACTTAAATAAAGATTGCGAGACAAAGTCGTGATTTTTGCTGACCAAACCTCGTAGTAGTTGCCAATATCGTCATTTGCCTGATAGTCTTCATTACGATTAATACCTACCAAAATAGCACATATTATTATGTTAATTTATTTCTTTTACGGGTCATGTTGTAACAAAAGGTAATTCATCCAATGCACAAAGCGAAACATTTTGCTAGAAACTATGTGCCTGGCGCCAGTTTCCAAGTTTACGGACTCAAAATATCGCAGTTAAATCCATTCCACTTCCAGTTACTAGCTTTGGAAGCTGCGTTTTTTCACAGTGCGGCAACATCTACTGGTGCAGCAGATATTGAGCACTTGTTTCTGAGACCGGAGCAGAGACCCGGTAAAAGGTTACGTTTTGAGTACTGGCGGGCTTGTACTCTTCAATCAGATGTTCCCAATTAGGTAATTATTTGACCTGTTAATTTAGTTAAACATGTATGATTATTTAGAGCAATTGAGATTATCAAAGAAATCCTACATCTGCTTGTCAGCAAAAACTACAGCCCTGTCTCGAATCCCTTGTTTTTAATAAGGACAGCCAACGCTGAAACAGCAGCATAATAACATATATTATGCTGCTAACATTTGCAATGAATAACACTCCGACTCTACATCTTGAGGAGCTGTACTCGCTTAACATTTGCAGTTACTTTCCGGAAAGTATACAGGCTGCTCAGGCTTTTGTCATCACGGTAACACATAACTTCGCGACAAATGTCATTCTGGAAAATTTCACGTCTAGCGTCTGAAGTTTCTTCTCAAGATGTGATGTGTGAATGTGCGAAGGCTTTCAACGCTACATAGAGGCATACTGCTATACAACTATCACGCGAATAAACACATTCAGGGAGGTGTAACCTTCCGAAGTCATGGTCATACCATGGTCATGCGGCACTTCTCTCTTGTCCACGTAGCAGAAAGCTTATCTAAAGTGGTCGTTTCAATTACGCAAAAAAGAAAGAATAGATAAGCAACCTAGTTGTAAGGTGTTAAAACTTAATGCAAGGTTACGCAGTGGAACCCCTGATTTGTGAGTTAAATATTTTCGAATTAGTGTCGTAGCTCAACACGTCGTAGAAAATTAATTGATTCCAGTGAAGCGATGGACGGCAAATCTCCTGTACCTGTAATCAGCACCCTACCCCCGAAATAAAAAAAAAAAATGCTATCACGCGAATATGAGCTACTTTTGTTATTATGAACGATAACATCACTGGCGATCCAACCCACAAAGAATGCGAAGTGAATGAATCGATAAACCGGTGAACCTCCCGAGGCGAACAAAAGCTCACAAGAAATTCATTCAACGTCGCGGAGACGCTACAGAAATTATGTAGCAGATGCTGGCTTAAATTTTGCGCGGCGTCGTCTACCTTCACGCCACTTCCTCGAATATGGTCGGTTGAGTGCTGATTGAATGACCCAGTCAGGCAGAACCATCCTTTCCGTGTCCGACCTACAGCTCGCAGCTCAGCGGAAGTAATCACTGCCCATTATTTTCGTGAAGTGATACTCAGACTTGGCTTGTCAATCACTTGCAATCGATTTGTTATTTCTGCAGTCCTCGCTTTCCCGAAAGCTCGCACTTATATTTTACCACGACATACTCAACTTTGCCGTAAATTTACCTTAAATGAGTTGAACTAAGCAATAGTGCCCTGCTGTACAAAGAATACTCCATAGCCAAGTGGCGTTCCAAATATAACGTGAAAAAAAGCTCACACCAGCATGTAGGATGGCAGTTTCAGAGTTACGTAATGACCTCTAGGTAGAGGAGCTACTTCGGGCTTCATGCAAGTTTTCAGGAGTAATCGTAACCCTTAAACCTGGTAAGACCCCAATTTATCGTGAGTCCTTCAGGCCCGTAAGCCTCACAAGCTGCCTTTGTAGAGCATAATGAAGAAAGTGGTAGAACTGTACTCAAATGCTGGTGCGCAAACACAAAAGTGCTATGCGATTACATGACAGTGTTTAGACAGCGGCGTGGCACTATGCATGCAGTGCTGGACCGTGTGACAAACGTCGAGCATGAACGTAGCTGCGGAAATATGAAAATTGCTGTCTTTATAGATATTAAGACAGTTCTTGTTTTCCCTTGCTTGGCGCGACGCTGATAATGTCACGGCGCCGTAATGACAACGTTGTGACGAAGACGGCGGCATGACGTCAGCCGAATGACGACAGAGTGACGGCGAAGGCAATTGGCAGCGGCCCCGGGCGCAGCTGCGCTCTATTCTCCGCTCGTTTACTCTACGCAGGCCACATACTCTTCCGACCATTCGCTTTACAAGGTCATGCGCATACCGCGCACTGGGGGAGCCGGTCTACGCGAAGCTGTGGTAAGACGACTCGGAAGAAACGGCGTATGTCGACAGGTGACGCGGAGCAGCGGGGTTATTCTGTAAGAGTCCACCTATAGTGGACTATCCATTTCGGCCGCTGCTGATTGGCTAGGGCCGTTCGTCTCCTCCTCCCTCGTGCAGCCGCATCCAATCAGCAGCGGCCGAAATGCACAGTCCACTTGGTGGACTCTTACAGAATAACCCCCCCAGAACAGCGGCGACGAACGCGCACTGCAACCATCAGCCCCCTGGCGGTGAAACGCGACATAGCGCCACCACCGTCTACGGCATCTAAAGAAGAGCAATAAATCACCCTGATCGAAACTTTCAGGTCATGGGCGGGGGGCACACTGGACACGTACCTCCTGCGCCCGAAATTCACCAAAATTCCCACCCCCCTCGAAAAACAGTCCTGGGGATGCCACTCTTCAGATGCCAGAAAACCCTCACCTAAGAGGTATAATAGCTTTCACGCTACATCATGAACGCCGCTTCTCAACGTGCTAGTCTTCCAACATGGCGGCTAGAATGACGTCATTGTGCCGTATTCATTACCACGAGTAACCTACTTCCATGTCATAAAGACTCGGTCGGAATGCAGATGGCATGTCTGCAAGAACGACGACAGAACGGGCAGAACCTCATCACGAGGCGCCAACACACTCAAGTTCTCTCCTCGGCAGATAAAGTCCCACAGCCGACCGTCATGGAAACGGCTGAAGACTGCGCGCTACCGCTAGGCCAAGCCAGCGCTTGTATGACATCCCCTGCGCACACTGTGCACTATCAATGGAGCCAAACATTTATAGCGCTGCTAAAATTATTCTCGAAAAGCATCCATGTTTGTCCTAGATATTCTGGAGATTTTGTCGATATATCTCACAAGCAATGTGGGAAAACATTGCACAGACATGCAGCATAAGTTTTTTTTAGATATTATTCATATCCTTTAAGCTAGCACTTTCGACCATAGAGTGCATATGCTTCAAACTGGGCTGCTAAAATGTTTGTCACTAACGCACACAAAGCCACAACCTTCGCGGATGTATACCAGTCCTAGGAACTCCTACATCAAAGACAGCGAAGTCAATAAGAAACTGTCAATAAGGACGTTGCCAATATCCGGTGCAAGTCCCTTCCCTAAACCCGATCCTTTCGTACTTTTCAATACATTTGAGCTTTCAAAGACGCACTCCGAGATGAGCGCCCCTCTTGAAGCACTTGCGCTCACATCGTTCTTCGAGTACCCATGCGTTTCTGCCAACACTTCTTCAAGAACACCGGATTGGCGGACACCATTCGATGCGTGAATGCAAGCGGAGCCTGTGGAAATCAAATTTCTGGACCAGGGACCTTCAATTATCCCACCGCGAGCCTTAGAAGCCACCAACCTCGTGAGCACCACGCTTACCTTATTGGAGCGTAGGTGGTAGCGGCAGCTGCCCGGCGGAACGCTGAGGAACGCGGCAGCAGATGGCAGCGCCAACACGGGCGTCTGGAGCAGCGGACGCGAAGAATCCCCCAATTTGGAGCCGCGGAGGTCACGAAGACACCAAAGGCATGGATTGCCGCGACACCGAAACCCCAGCATCCAAACCCACGACCATAGGACCGAGCAGCAGCTACAGCGGCGGCGGTCCGAGGGTAGCACCAAACGCAGGAAAAGAGGAGTGGCAAACGGTACTCGCCCTGCGACAGCGTAAAGCACAAGCAAAGAACTGCCAATAACAAGAATCGATAAAAGTACCCAGCTCCGAAAGAGCACACGCCGAGAACGCCTCCGGGAATAAACAACAACGGCCAAAATGTCGCAAACTTCCACCACTCCCACGCGATGATTTCAAGGTCGTCGTGAGGCTCCACCAAGGACTTCCAATCCGATCCCTCACCAGCCCGTTACTCGCCGAAGTGCTCATCGCCACATGCAACGGACACATCCGAGGTGAGCACTTTATGCTCCGTATTAAACCGGGCTCCAATATATTTATCATATTGACCCCTTTCCAAGAAGTGGCGGAACGAGTTAGCAAACTCACCTCCATCGTCATCAACGGCAGGCCGCATGCTGTGAACGCGTCCGTGGCTACTAGAGACGAGGCTGTGCGCGACGTAGTGCATGGTACACCGCCCTACACCCCACCTGACACACTCAAGGTCAGCTTACGCATCCGATCGCGAAGCGTAGGAATCATCCAAACTCGCATGCTCGGAGACTCAAAGACTGCAGTGGTCACTTTTTACGAAGATATTGTACTACGCTACGTCTACTACCAAGGAGGAGAGTTAGCGTGCTACCCTTACAAAGATACGGTGCAGGTATGCAAACTATGCCAACAAGTGGGACACCGCACATACATGTGCGCAGACTCAGGACTCCATGTGTGCCGCAAGTGCGGCACATCGGACCTCATGGAAGGACACGAATTCACCCCGCGCTGTACCGCATGCGGAGAGCCACACCTCACAGGAGGAGGCAGTAGCTGCAAAAAAAGACTGAAGCCAAACCGTCAGCTGCAGTAAACCGAAGCGTCTCAGCGCAACAAACCGTCCTGGAAAGCTTCACCACATACCAATAGCAAGCTGCAACGCAACCCTCGACCCCGATGATTCAGCTCGGAAGAGGACGAAGCAACCTAGAATTCCCGAGCCTCGGACCCGGACCCGACAGCCTCACTCGGCGAGCGAGACACCAATCAAGATCCAGGACGTGATCTCGATCGCGATCCAGACCTCGCAGCACGAGCCGCCACGAACTTTTTTTCTTCTTCAAAACCCTCAAACGTCTCCCAAACACCCTCTGCAATGTCCATAGCAGCCCATCAGGAAGGCCAACAACAAACCACCCCACAGGTAAACTGGGCATAAGTTGCGTCATCCACTGCCAAGGTCATAACTGAAAGCCCCGAATACCAACGCATTCTTGACAAAAACAAATTCCTCAAAGCTAGCTTAACAGAAATCAAACAAGAGCTGGCCGCATTCTGCTCCACCCAAATTCAATCCAGGCCTGCAAATACGAAACCAGGGATAGCTAAGGAATCTGCAAAGCCAGAACCCGTTAATAGGGATATGCCGTCCAATCAGATCGCAACAGTAAAGCAGCAAATGCAGAATTTTCTACAACAAATGTGCACCGAGCTACAAAACTTAAAAAGCTATTTTGATGAATCCGTCAACAGCGTACGCGGTGCCATGTGCAAGCGATTAAATCTTAGCCCGGGAGCCCCAACGCGGCGCTTGAAGGCAATAGAGACGAGTGAGAGCGAAGGTACTAATCATAGCTAATCGGCGTACAAATTCGTACGAAATTCTAGAAATTTGGCAATGTAAATGTCGCGCTCTCCACAATGAGATAGCCGCATTATCCCACTTCATGCAAACGGCGCCAATCCAGCCAGACGTGATATGTATTCAGGAACTCGGCAAGAAAATACACACACTACCGGGGTATGTTTAGCACGCCCATCCCAACCACCCAAAAATCGGAACGCTGGTTCGAAAAGACATCGCAGCGAGTGTAGGCTACATGTCCCAAACAAATATTCAACACCAAATTCTAACAATCTGGCCCTGTAAACGCAGCAAATCCAAAACCATGATTATCAACATCTGCAGCCCCCCAAGGGAACGAACCGCCAATTTCAACAGTCGGTTTCGGCACGCAAAATTCCTAGCACGAAATCAGGATAACGTATTAATACTTGGGGACTTCAACTAGCCACACGTTGACTGGGGTTATCCGACGAACTCCGATAAAGGTCGCAGCCTCGTAGAGGTGATAGAGGATCACAATATGAGGCTAGTCACGATACTGGACTCTCCCACACGAGCAGGAAGAGACGCTGTCAGACCTCGCGTGTGCAAATACCTTAGATCGAATCAGTTAGACTAACCTCGACGAAAACCTAGGCAGCGACCACAGCATCATAAGCATTTCGGTAAACTCGCCCAACATCAGACGACCACGGGGCCAAGCAACAATCACTGACTGGAAAGCGTATCGGCAAACTCAACCAAACACCCAGTTAAAAAATTCGACGACCTGGGCTGGACAAGTACGGACGGCCTACAGGTGGACCACCAAAAAGGTGACGCTAGCACACGACGTTCCGGCTGTCGACCCACACTATACTGCGTCTATGGGACGTCAAGCGCAGCTTCATAAGACGATGGAAACGACACAGGCAAACTAGAACGCTAAAACTTAGAATAGCGAAACTGTCCCAAGAGGCGAATGAATACACGCAACATTTGCATGATGACAATTGGCTGCAATTCTGCGGGTCCATGCAGGGTAACCTGCACACAAAAGCAACGTGGGCCGTTCTACGCGGTATGATGGACCCATTAGGCACTAAAGCAGCCTCCTCCAGAACGATAAGGCAAATAGCTAGCGAATTTGAAGTTGCGGATGAGGAATTCTTTCGGAAACTTAGAGAAACATATGTAGCAAACCCACCGCAAAAGCAGCAATATCATGCCTACGACGGCGTAGCTAGCTATGTGCTCGATGCCCCAATAACTGTAGCGGAGGTACATGCAGCAGAGGAGTCCCTAAAGAAACACACAGCCCCGGACAGTGATCAAATCACTTATTATATTTCTGATAAGAAATATATCAGCTACGAAAATGTTGATCAAATCACAGACTTCTTTAACACAGAGGTCTGAGACGCTGGCTTGGATCCGAGAAAGTGAAAATAGGCTACAGTAATCATCATACCCAAACGTGCGAACGCTAAAAACATTCAAAATCTGCAACCAATCTCCCTCACATCCTACTTGTGGAGATTGTTTGATAAAGTCGGGCTAACGCGCTTAACCGCTCACATAGGAAACAACCAACTCTTCGCACCCTCAATGTATGGATTTCGCCCCCATCTATCCGTCCAAGACATTTTCCTCGCGCTATAAGACGAAGTCCCAAGCCCTTCGGCAGGCAGCTCCTATAGAACAGTGGTAGCGCTAGACCTTAAGAAAGCGTTCGATAGCATGTCGCACCAGCTAGTGCTGCAATAGCTGCAATATTTGAGCTGTGGCGAGAAAACCTACGCCTACTTACGCTAGTTTGTCCCTGAGCGTAAAGCCACCACAGGACTCACTCCGATCGGAAGAAAAACAGATACCGAGCAGAGGCACCCCGCAAGGCGCCATCTTGTCACCGCTGCTATTTAACAACGAGATGCAAAGGCTCGACCTGTCCCTTGAGGCAATACCAGATCTAGATCACGCACTGTACGCTGACGATATTACCTTGCGAGTCTCGACAGGTTCAAGTGGGCGTAAGGAAAACACCGTACAGAAGGCAATAAACAAAGTCGGAGCCTTCACGGGCACGGCGGCCACGTGCTGCGCGCCGGAGAAATCGGAATTTATTCGAATCAAAGCAAAACACACGCGCACAGTGCCAGAGATCCATATAACGCTCCAAGACCAACCGATACATGCTTGATTTTTGCGCCGGTATCTTGTTTAGAGGATCAGATTAAGCTCAACCGAAACCTTCAGGCGTTTGGGAGTTGGTGTGACAAGTGGGAAATGCGAATTAATTTTGATAAGACCATATACACGCATATCACTGCTAAAAAGAATATTGTTACTTTTCAGTACGATATTCAAGGCTACAATCTAGTTAATGCTCCTTGTTTAAAATATCTTGGTGTCTCTATTTCGCATGATTTAAAATGGCACAATCAAGTAGAAAGAGTGTGCTCTGCGGCACAGAAGAAATTGGGTTTTTTAAGAGCAAAACTGGGGAGGGCAACAAAAGATGTTAAACTGCTGGCTTACAAGTCTCTTATTCGACCATCCCTAGAATATGCGTTAGTAGCATGGGCGCCCCATCAAAAGGTATTGTGGGCCAAAATAGAGAAGGTGCAACGCCGGGCGGCGCGCTTTATTTGTTCGAAATATGGAAGAAGAGACTCAGTTTCGGCGATGTTAAAGTCTTGCGGTCTTGAATTATTAGAAGATAGGTGCAAGAAGCAGAGAGTAAAAACGTTATTTCAAATAATTCATGGCGAAGTAAAAATTAATAAAGATTTGTATTTAAAACCTCCAGACAGACTGAGCTCCCGCTTCAATCATAGTGAAGCTATTCAACCGTACTTGTCCCGAACCAATGCCTTTCGTTGTTCGTTCTTCCCAGAGTCAATAGAGCTGTGGAACAAGCTGCCTGCAGAAATTGTTCGCAGTTCTGATACTGCATTGTTTACTAACGCAATCAAGGTTCTTTACTAAAACTGTACCACGTGGATATTGTAAAGTGTTTTTCTTTCCTTTTTTTCTCTTTTTGCTTTTTTTCTGTTTGTGTGCGTGCGGCAGCTGGTTGAACATTTGAATACATGTCTTATAGTCTGTATATCGTATCTTTTATTGTATCCGTAGGACACTGTAGTGCATGTGCATATTTCTTTTGTATCTGGCTGTCTTGTATGAACGTATATGTAACATCTCTCCCTGTTATGACCCTCAACTGAGGGTTGACAGTATTTCTAAATAAATAAATAAATACGGGGAGTGCAAAAACTGCGAATTCTGGGCCTCCTGTTGCAAAGTGACAGCAGATAAGCTCACACCCTGGAGCACATCCCAGAGGAAAACGGCATCCCAACAATGCAGAAAAACATGTTCAATTGTCTCCTCCTGCTTGCAAATTGTACAATGAGTGCCCCAAGGAACAAAGAAACCTCTTTCAGCCAGCCAAGGTTTGACAGTCGGCGTTCCAGAGTGCAATTTAAAAAAGAACGTCTTAGCGCCTGACGGTACTAGCATCGCCTTAACGCGCTTCAGAACATTGTGCCCATGGCTAGCTCTGTAGACAGACCAATCAAAAAAGATTTCCCCCTAGATGCGTATGGGATTCGCTACTTGCCAATAGAAAGTGATGATGGTACCCCATTCGATGTGATCATGCTTATTGCCCTGCATAGCATTTGGAAATGTAGAATGGCAGTAAGGCACACCGATCTCGATGCAAGAGCGGCTCGCCAGTATTTCAAAGAAAGCATACGGAACTTTGTAGAGGAACAAAAGTTGCTGGAGTGCATCCCAGAGTGGTTGCCACGTGTGGAATTATTATTGGCGATAAGGGAATTTTAGCACATGCGCAGCCGCACAAGTTCTGCGGTCGTTTCTAACATATTGTGAGTGTGCCTTTTGATTATGTGTGAATGTGTATTTTTTATCCGGGCCAATGACCGGCAATAAAGAAAAAAAAAAGATAAGCTCACACCCTACTCTTGCCTAAATCTACAGTGCATCAAATGGCCCGAACCTCCCACAGGAAGGGCTGAGGACGAAACGATCGGATTGATACACGCTTTCATGATCAGCAGGGTGACATGCAACCTACCTCACCTGCACCCTACAAGTTCTGAAATACGAGCCATCAACATCCTGATACGCACAGCGCGCAAAACCGCTCTGAGACTGCCTAAGTATACCGCCACAGATCGACCGGGCGCCCTATATATATATATATATGAATGAGATACGAAAGGCAGGGAGATTAACCGGACGGAAGATAGATAGATATCCAGTTCGCTACCCTGCACTGGGGAAGGAGGAAGGGGAGACGGAAAGATAAAGAAAAACACACGTACATACAAATAGAGGGAGATTAAAGAAAAAAAGAAAGCAAAAACACACACGCACGAAGGAACTCACGGGGGTAACAGTCGCTCAAACAGGTCGCTTGACCGGAGGAACTTCGGCAGTGCCTTCATCGCCTTCTGGTGTGAAGATTGCATCAGCCGCCACTTTAAGATCGTCTGCTCAGAAAGCGGCCGGTCGTCGAGGCGTGCCAACTCCGTCACGAGCGACTGTCTCTGGGAGCTGTAGCGGGGACAATGACGGAGGATATGTTCAATCGTTTCCTCGCTGCCGCAACTATCACAGGCCCTAGGTTTGTACATGTATGAAGAGCACGCAGCCGCAGTGATAATATCTCAATGGGAAAGACTCAATGTCGTCACCAATACAGGCAGGGCCCTGCTCGAGCGCTTACGGTATCCCCTACGTGCACAGCACATAAGCGAGGAAACCACCCCAATGCCCCGGGAAATACAGAATCGAATACTAGTCTCTGCAATACTAAAATACATTAATCCTAAAGACCACCCCCCAAGAAGGCAGGCAGGGTCTAAGAACCTACAAAAGCGCTCCGGCTCACATCCCGGAACGGTCTATATGGACGTAGCTAAAATGCAATATAACAGATACTGCCTAGCGGCTGTAAGGCAGTGATCAACCATAACAGCCTCTATCAAAGCTAACTCAGTCAGCACGGCAGAAGCGGTAGCAATCGTCCCAGCCATCAAGGATAAAGACCGGAGAGAAGAGTCAGCCTTGGTACACACAGACTGCCAAGTAGCCTGCCGCCTATATTTAATTGGAAACATCCCCAAGGCGGCCTTACAAATTTTGGGACGTGGCGTACAAGAATATCATGCCATCGTATGGCGCCCAGCAGACACGGGAGTGGAGGGAAACGAAAGGGCGGACCGGCTAGCTCAAGCGTTTCACATCCGAGCGCCGACCAATCCTATCGACGAACCTCTAACAAACTCACGTGATGTCTTGCAAGACCAATGACGCCACCGCCAAAAATATAGTAATACGCACCAGGACCTTAAAGCGTAACAGGCTTGTGATTGTGCCGACTACAAACAAACACGTACACAAATTTATACCGACAACACCATATAAGCCCCACACAATACGCGGACATCTGCCCGCGGTGTGAAGAGCGGCCCACTCATGCCCAAATTACTTGGGAGTGCAGTTAATTGGCACCCAAGTACCAATTCCCTCAAATTGGGGCAAATACCCAGAAAAAGGCAGTGGGAGACCTAGCTTGCTAGCACGGAACGGATGAGCCAACTGGATCTCCTAAGTGCTGGTCCTAAGTCCAAGGCTCCACTGGCTAAGGCCAGTCGAGCCCTGGACTGAGGGCCCCACCCACTCACCCATCAATCCCCTTCATGCAATAAACGTTTACGAGCATTTCTGGTTAACATCTCCGCCCCCTCTCTTTAATTCTCCTCCTCCTCCTCCTCCTCCTCCTACTACTACTACTACTACTACTACTACTACTACTACTACTACTACTACTACTACTACTACTACTACTACTGCTACTACTACTACGACTAATAATAATAATAATAATAATAATAGTAGTAATAATAGTAATAATATACTACTGCGCTTTCAAAGGAGAGACGATTTTTAATGCGAAAGCATTATATGTCCTATTACGCGAAAATCCGTAGTCTTCGGCGCGACCAAGAGATGGCACCAAAAATAGCCGACGGCGCAACAAGTAAAAACGCGCCAAGAAAAAATGCTCCGACTGACGTCAAATTCCTCGGGGAGGTTCCTGTAGACAAAGTAAATGAATGGCCTTGAAAAGAAAATCCAGTACATTTCGACCTGGGTGGGACTCAAACCCGGGCCAACGGGGTGCGCGGCGAGCACGCTTACCCAACGCCACGGCAGCATCACGGTTCCGCCTGACTAAAGGTGTGCCCTAGTGCATGCATTGACGCCCGTGGACTGCATGGCTGCATGAACGCAGCCAGCTCTTCGACGACGACCCAATCATGTGCACTCTCCACTTAACCGCATCGTGAGGCAGATAACGTACATTCTGTCCAACAAGAACATTTCATCATTCGCGCCCCACTACGTTGCCGAACATTTCAAACGTAGGGAGTTTGATGCATGTCTAAAACATCAATCGAAAACGTTTCACCAAACTGACTATAATGCTTTCCCACTCCGCCGCGCGTAAGTAGTCTTGGGTGTCTGTGCCGAATCTTTCGTTTAAAATCCTGACAAAAAAAAAGAACTCTGCGGCACGCACGTACTCATGAAAAAAGACAGAATATTTACTGATCCCAATCCCAAACATATTCTCAGAATACGGAGTTGTCAGAGGTTCAACACACAACCGATGCACATAATTTGACTAACGAGACGAATCCTGACAAATACAGTACCCTACCATGAGAAACACGCCGTGCTTAAAAATAAAAAACTAATAAAATTATCCACGGACTCTTTGGTCGCTAATAAGGCATGACCCGAAGATCGAGGTTGCCCGTAAGAATCTTAAAGAATCGCGTGTGCCAGCGCCTCAGCAACCCGTCGACAACACTGACTTCTAGTTCGTGCACAAGGTAGGCACACTCAATCCTACAGATACTTGTCCACAACGCCAGGCCAAGGACGCCACCCTGTGCGGTTCTCGGCGCCCTCCCACCTAACGAGGGCTCCCCCAAATTGGGCAGGTTCAGGGTTTGGTCCCCACCGGCGACAAGTTACTTTTTCGTCCTCTTTCACTTCCCCTTTTCTTCGGTATATTATACTTTTCAATTTCAAGCGCAGGTAATTACACGTGCGCTTTTCTTGGTTTCATTGCCTGCTGGCTGTATAAGGTCGTAACAAACAAAAAAAACGAGCACTTCTGCGTCTCTTCTCCTGCTTCATAGGAACAGAGAGGGAGACGAGAAGGAAATGCAGGTAGGTAACCAACATCACACCCGGGCAAGAGAAAAGGGGAGTAAAGATCAGGAAAGACGGAGAGTCATTGTGCGCGCACTGGCAAATGAATGTTCACTCATGTATATGTCCACTCATGGTGAATTATCTCGATGATCGGTGTCTTAACTGTTGGATTAGAACACGACACGAACTAATCCTTATGTTGAGACAAACCGGGAAGTGCTCGCCAAGCCGAACACAGCTATGATGGCAACCTTGTTGGATGAACTGCAGCGAAGCTGGAAGACTGCGAAAACGAAGGAATTAAATAGCGGTGCGTTTCTGGTTGCTTAACCGCATGGGAAATCCTAGTGTCTTGGTAAATGAGATAATTTGGGCTTGATGGAGATTCGTATGCGTAATCGCAATCCTTAACCTGTAAAGACACCAATTTGTCTTGACCCCTTCCGGCCCGTAAGCCTCACAAGCTGCCTTTGTAAAGTAATGAAGAAGATGGTAGAAAAATGCTGGCATATCCCACGCCCTGTGAGAATCGATGTAATGCGAAGCAGTGTGCAGAAAGCCTATTAAGTTATCGAATCGACCATGAGGCGGCTGTTTCATGACCGACATGACACGCATGTCATGACCTATAATTTATGCTCGACGTGCACTCTTTGTCATACTAGGCCAATTTTGGCAAATATCAAGTTAACGAAACGAACATGAAAGCATCAAGACGAAGGCGGCTGTTTCATGATCTACATGACATGCATATCATGACATTCAGGTCATGACTTAAAATTTATGTTCATCATACACTTTTGTAATACTATGCCAATTTTGGTACATATCAAGTTAACAAAACGACTATTAGAGCACCATGACGTAGTCAGCTACTTCATGACTTACGTGACAAACATGTCATGACCGATAATTTTTGTTCGTCATACACTCATGTCACACTATGCCAAATGTGGTACATACCAAATTAACGAAACGATCTCGAGAGCACCAAGACGTATTTGGCTATATATATACGGAGAAAGAGGCAAATATTCGCCAAAAATTGCTTCGCATTTAACATACTTCAGTGTTGGTGCGCAAACACGAAAGTGCCATTTGATTACTTGACAGAGCTTAGACCGTGGCGTGGCACTATGGGTGCAGTGCTGGACCTTCTGACAAGCATCGAGCATGAATGTAGCTGTGAAAATATGAAAATCGCGCTCTTCCTAGATGGTAAGACAGGCTTTTTCGCGCTCTCAGCCACATACACGTCTCCTTCGGCCTGACGCCGATAATGTGACGCCGATGTTATGACAACTGTGCGACGGAGACGGCAGTACGACCGATCTGGCCTGGCGACAACGGAGTCGTCACTTTGTGACGACGATGGCTGCACGACGTCGACGGAATGACGACTGAGTGACGACGAGGGCGGGGGGCAATGGCGGGCGCAGTTGCGCCTCTCTTCTCCGCTCGTTTATTCAACGCAGGCCATGCACTACTCTTCCGACCATTCGCTTTCCAAGATCATGCGCATACCGCCCACTGTGGGAGCCGGCACGAAGAAACAGCGCATGTCGACAGTAGACGCCCAGCGGAACGCCGTCGACGAACGCGCGCAGCGACCATCAGCCCCCTGGCGGTGAAACACGACGCAATGCGACCATCGAACACGGCACCTAAAGGAGAGCATTAAATCCCCATGCTCGAAACCTTCAGATCCAGGGGCGGGGACACACTGGACACGTGCCTCCTACGCCCAAAATTCCCCAGAATGTCCCCCCCCCCCCGAAAAACATTCCTGGTGACGCCACTGTTGAGATGCCACAAAACTCTCAGAGGTGTAATAGCTTTCACGTTACGTCACGGACACTGCTTCCGAACGTGGTGGCACTCCAACATGGACGCTAGGATGCCGTCAGTGTATTACATTCACTGCCGTGGGTAACCTACTTCCATGTCGTAAATACGTGGTCGGAACGCTGATGGCGTCCATGCAAGAAGCACGGCAGAACGGGCATAACCACGACACGAGACGCCAACAAACGCAAGTTTTCTCCAGCATGGCGTGAGCATGCACTCTCGGCATTGAAAGGGCAGAAGAAAAGTTGAGAGAGAGATTTATTTACAGAAAGGGAGAGAGGTCGGCCTGAGCTATAACTTGCTCTGGCCTGCTACTCTACACTGGAGAACAGGGACGGGGAGGAAAAGCGCTGATGAATGATGATGATGGTATCAGGAAGAGATGCGTATATACAAGTTCACAATGTTGTGGTATCTCTAAAGCCGTGCGTCCAGGCCAGTGGCTTTGAGAAAGGCTATATAGCAGCACTTGTTACCAGGGCTGCGCTGTTTGCATTAGGACAAGGACCTAAAAGAAACTCGACTCGTAGCAGCCTTTTATCGGCGTTTGCAATGGAGGAGACCAGTTGCTGTCGTTCTTGCGCGTACGCGGGACACACGCAAAATATATGACCAAGCGTTTCTGGTACCTTACAGTATTCACAGTTTGGGCTAGTATCACTGCAACCTATCAGATGTCTATAACGGTTGGTGAGTGCGACACCAAGGCGAATCGGTGCACCATGCTTGTTTGGCTTCTTTTGAGCTTGTGAGGCATACAAAATTTCATTTCTTGGTCCCATTTGTTCACTCGCCTGTGTCGTCGATCTTGTTGGGTCCAGTGTTCCAACATACGGTTGCGTATTACGCGACGAAGTAGGGCGTTTGTGTCTGTTCGTGAGAACGGAATGCGTACTCAGAAGCATTATTTAAAGTAGTTTTCTCTTCAGCGTCTGTCTGTTCGTTCCCTATCACGCCACAGTGTGAAGGTATCTACTGAAGGTGACATTGTGACCATTTCTATTTGAGTGATCGTGATGCTGTGTAATTTCTACAGCCATTGAATAATACGGGCCCCGTCTGAGGACACAGTCAATCGTTTGAGGAGGAGGCTTGGAATCGCAGAAAATCGTCCATGCGCGGGGAGGCTCCTCGGAGAGAAATCGAAGTCTTAATATCACCCGTATTATCAATCTCTCCAGTACATGTAGGAGCGCTACATAAGGGCGTTCCCGCAGGCCTTGATGGTAACGAGGGCCACTGAGTCCCCGATGTGTTTGTGTCCGATGACGAGTCGCCTTGCACTTTCGTAAAATACAAAGGCTTTGAGGCACGTGTTTCTTCATTCTTCAGGCGAGTAGGGGGTGGAAGCTGCACTTGAGCCGTCGATCCTTCTACGCGAGGAGGGCTGTGGTCCCGTTGACGTCGGTGTCGTGAACGGCGTCTGTGGTGGCGAATAGCCCTTGCCGCTTCCCTGTGTGTGGAGTGATCTCTAGCCATCTTCTTCAAAATACCCATTTCATTCCTGATCTTTGGGCACTTTTCTGACGTTGCGTCGTGACTTTGCAGCAACGTTGCAATCGCTGTCTCCATGAGGTCCACCACATCGTTTGCATGTTACTGCCCCCTTGCAAACTGCACTCACATGCCCAAGTTTCATACACTTGTGACATTGTAAAAGCTTAGGCACGTAAAGACGTACCGAATGCCTCGCATATCCAGCCTTGATCTGTGTTGGCAAAGTTTACGACTGGAACGCTACCTTCACACATCGGGATCGTCCAAAATGGTGAAAGCTGGGCACAACAGCCGACGATGATAGATGTTTCGCGAGATCAATGTGTGTAATATCAATTTTGTCGAGATTTGAGGAATTCGATGCTCCATGGAGCGGGCGCATTTCACCTGTTTCTGCAATCCCTACGCTTCACTTCCTCTTTGCTCCGAACCAGTTGTCAGTGGTGGCGCTCCACTCGCGACGGTTCGCGGTGAGGGCGAAGCTACATGAGCTACAACGTCACGAAGCGGACCCTGGTGGCTATTCTCGTGGCGTGAGTGTGTCTCTTCGCCCTTGGGACTGCGCCGGGTACCTACATGCTTCCGCTCTTCCGCCGACAGCTTTGAGACTAGGACTGAGCTCACGCACGGTGCCTTTGCCCGTGCGGGTAGCGGGTACCTCGTATTGATCCTGTCCAGTCGCAAAGCCGAAGAACGGGTGCCTAGTGCTCGCGCGAGGTCGTACCACGCCGAGCCGCACTTATCGGAGGCGCAAGCCGAAGGAGTTTGCCCGAGCTCTCGAGACTTGGCCCATTGGTTATTGCGAGAGCAAGCAGCATAGCCGCCGGGACTTTTCCTAGCGGCGTGTCCCAACTTGAGCCTGTGCTCTCGCAGCAACGTGCTATAGACGCCCCCGGCTGTATTTTTCGCCCTTGGTTCGGGACCCCTTTTGTTCCCCGCCGCCCCAGGACCGGGCGTTTGTGCAGTGTCGGGTGCCGCCGGATACAATAAACGGTATCAGTTAACTCAGGGCAATACTGTGTTCTTGCGTGCGTAACTCGGTAGCCCCTTGCTGCCTGAGCTCGCACGCAGCGGCGCTAAAGGCTGACGGCTGACGTGGCCCTGTAGCGCGCTAAGTTCGAACCCGTCGTGGTCGTACTCCTGTGAGACCTGAAGACCCCACAATGTCCATGTCGTAGATGACGCCTGTCGTCGCTTCCTTCCCATATGTAGGGAATGCACGAACAGGGATGCTTCCCAACTGAGTGACGTTTTTCAGTGTTTCCAGTATTGTCGGTGTATTGACTTCCACCGAGGGGATGTTCTATCGAGCCTTTATACGTATTTCTGCCACTTTACCATGGGCAGTTTCTTCGAAATATTCCGACAGGCTCTGCCTATTCAATGAGTTGAGGTTGTCTGTTGTTGGTGGTGCGTATGCAATAGCGTATGACTGCTTGCCACTTGCCTTTTTCGTCGCCTGACGACTGGTTGGTGATGTCCTTATCTTTCCCTCCAGAAGTCGGCTTGACACCAACGTAAAATCGCTGTCCGAGCCCATATCTTAAGTGGAGCAGCCATCAGATGACTCAATCGGGACCAAGCTGGGGGTCGAAGAGGTCACTCACGAAGAGGTGGCATAACGAACTGGCCGTTCATGAACCAATTGCTGGGCGCGCTTCGGGTCTCCCATTACAGAGGACGACGTCCCCCAGTTTTCTTGTCACTGAATGCAGAAATTACTGAAAATAAAATGGAAAATGCAGAGAGTTCGAAGCTACTTGCAACGGTCACTTCTTTCTCCTTACCATAAGGAAGAGAAAGATGTATTCGCTTGAAAGACTCAGGGCAACTGCTAGGCCACGCCAGTGCTTGTTTCAATGGCCACCATACCATAAGGAGAGAAAAAATATTCGCTTCTAAAAAGCGCAACTGCTAGGCCAGGCCAGTGCTTTGCAGGCAAACAAGGACCATGGCTGTCGATGGAGCCGAATAGCCATAGCGCTGCTAACGTGCGTAATCTCGAAAAGCATCCGTGGTGGTCCTGGCTATTCGGCAGATTTTTTAAGTATATCTCGCAACAAATGTGGGAAAACTTAACATGAAGGCACATCAATAAAGTTTCTTAGGTATGCTTCATATCCTTAAAGCTAACATCTTCGACCACAGGGTTCAGATGCCTCAAATTGGGCTGTTAGAATGTTTGCGAATAACCTACACAAAGCAACAGCCTTTGCAGATGTATGCCAGTCCCAGGAACTCTTACATCAAAGACAGCGAAGTCACTAAGAAACAGGACGTTGCAAGTCCCTTCTCTAAACCTGATGCGTTTCATATTTCTCAATACATTTGGGCTTTCAAAGTAAACACGTTTTTAAATGCTAAAGCGATAATTGCCCATTTAAGCGAAGATCCGTCGGCGTGATAGGTGTGACCGAAAGATGGTGGAAGAACTGGCCGACGGCGCAAAGAGTAAAAACACGACAAAAGATGCCCGGTCTAAGGTGAATTTCCTAAGGGAGTTTCCTGTAAACAAAGTAAATTAATGACATTGAAAAGGAAATCTGGTACATTTCGGTCTGGGTGGGATTCGAACCCGAGCCTCCGGCGTGAGCGACGAGCACGCTTCGCCGATGCCACGGTGGCTCCACGGTTCTGGCTGACCAAGGGTGTGCCTAGAGCGTACGCCCGAGGATATAGTGAAGCTGTGCGAAAAAACAATTATAGGGTTTTAGGTGCCAAAACCACTTTCTGATTATGAGGCAGGCACGCCGTAGTGGAGAACTCCGGAAAATTTTGACCACCTGTGGTTCTTTAACGTGCACCTAAATCTAAGCACACGGGTGTTTTCGCGTTTAATCTCAATCGATATGCGGCCGCCGTAGCCGGGATTCGATCCCGCGACCTCGTGCTTAGCAGCCCAACGCCATAGCCACTGAGCAACCACGGCGGGCGACGCTGTACGAGCGCAGCCAGTCCCTCAGCGACGGTTCCATCATGTGCGCTCTCCACTCCGCCAAAATTGTGAGGCAGATAACGTCCATTCTGTCCAACAAGAACACGTCACCATTTGCGCCCTACTACGTTGTCGAACATTTCAAGCGTACAGAGTGTCATGCATGTCGAAAGCACCAATCGAAAAGATTTCACCAAACCGACTATAATGCTTTCGCATTCCCACACTGCCACAAAGTTCTTCCTTAAAATCCGTTTAAAGAAATACACAGCGGCACGCACGTGCTCATAACAACAGACACTAATCGTGGCACTGGTTACTGGCCCCAGTCACGGATATATTCTAAGAATACGGAGATGTCAAAGGTTCAACACAAGACCGGTGAACATAATTTCGGACTAGCGAGTCGAATCCTGACAAGAACAGTACCCTAACCTGAGAAACACGCCATGTTTGAAAATGAAAAAAAAAAATGGCCGATGATTGCGCTTCTTGGTAACGCGATCTTTGAGCGCACCTGCTGCCTTAATTCGACAACAGGCAACCGCACACAGAACACGCAGTGCCGAACGGAGGTGGTTCTGCGTTTCGGATCGGGCAGCACACACCGCGATCCGGCGCTATCGAACCGGCACTCTGGCGACGCGCCATATTATAGTGGGTCACCGCCGCGGAGAGGGGGGGGGGGGGGGGGATTGGCAATTATTGTTTTATGTGTCTTGTCAGGTGGGATGAGGAAACGGGTTGGAGAACAGGGGTATTGAGGAGAGGTCACGCACTCATTCACTCACAGACAGGCCTCAACGTGGATGCATAAGGTTGTGATTAGAAGAAGCGAAATGACGAAACGCTATAACTGTCTTTTGAGTCACCGCAACGGCACTGCACCAGGTAAGGGGAGGTATAGTGTATGAAACTCTGAGGTTTGCGGCAAGAGTGGAGGCGGGAGAAGTACAGCCAGGCGCCGTGGATCCGTGGAACACGCGCGAGGCGGCAAGGAGCGCCCGCCGCCGGCACCGCGACAGCGGGAGAGGGGACGGCGAAGGCTGAGAGGACGCTAGCGACGAGAGTCACCGCAACGACGCTGCGCTTAGGAAGGGGGTGAGAGGATAGGCGAGAACATGTGATCCGGCTTTGGAGCACTAGGGACATAGAGTTTCCTACAATATACTAGAGGGAACTCTGGCACTGCAGTCGTTGTCCTACCATGGGAATGATGGGACGTACTTGGATATGTCTGGTCTTCGTGCTTGTGGATTCGGATGTTATTGTGGCTTTGTATATTACGCTATACAAATCTTATTGTAAACTTCAAAGCAACCTACACTCTTCGAAGTGCAGGAGGCGCCGCGAACACGCACAATACCTACTAATTGCAACGACTGAGCTTGTCTAGGTGGCCCAATCGAAACGCGCCAAGCGTCTCAAGGCGTCTCATGCCCGCGATAATTTCATAAGGACATTTCACATCGCTTGTCGATACATGCGTCCGTGGCTTAATAGTTTCAATATCCGGCATCTGTGTTAGAGTTCCTGTGTTCAAATCCTGTAGTTAGACAATTTTCATAATGTTTATTTAATTACTCATTAAACAGTTCATTGTTGAAAATGACGAGTTTACAAAGACACAAAGCCGTTTGAAGCCAGAAGGACGAAATTTAGGCAAATCCATGTACTTCCCTTAATTCCCATGCTGGTACACTGCTCAGGACAACATTCATTTGGGCTAGATGGTTCATACTTCACAAGTGGGGAGGCGCTTGTCCTGTGTCGTTCTCCCCACTTGTGATCGTCTTCGTTGGCGCTGTTGCTTCGTAATTCATGGTACACTGCAGCTCCCGTAAACACTAGCGCGAGAGTACTCTCTAGTAATTATTGTATGAATCTCTATGACTAGGGGAGAGCAAGACTCGCGCCGCGCGCGAGAGATGGCAGCAGGAGCGCGCAGCTAGAGCAGCGCGGATGACGACCTTGGTTACGACGAGGCACGACGGCGAGGCCGACGGCGACGCGAAACGCGGGAACGGGCGTCAAAGAACTGCGCTCTAAAAGTAAGAATTACCAACAAGCTCCACCGAAAAAGAGCGCTCTGCCCCCTCCCCTCCTCTCTGACAGAGAGCGGAGCCAGCCGGAGTCCACTCACAGTTTAGTGACCCTGCTCTTCTGATGTAAATGTTTGGCTAATCAGAAAAATGAAGATCGTTGTTTCAAGCTAAAATATTAACTTGGCTCAGTGATACCGAGATCAACCATAAAATTCGCCCTAGACATTCAATTTCCTTATTGAAATCAGTGCGATGTGTGCGAGAAAAAATATAATTCCTGTTTAAAACGCGCAATATCGCCTGACGTCAGAGAAATAAGCGAATCTAATTGGTCATGTATCATTTGTATATAATTGTGGGTGGACCTCAGCGGCGCTTGCGGCTCTCTTTCAGAGGTGAAGGCCAAGTGTACTGCGTCTTTATGGGTGCAGCTTGTTTGCGATTCTGAGGTTATAGGCGACTACAGTCCGGTTGTTTTCAAGAAGCGTACTGGCGCTTTGCGGCGCCTTGTGCATACTACACCCGGCGACAAGGCTCTGCGGCAGCAGAGCAAAAACTACGGGCACGCAGTAGCACTTGCCGAGCTTCTGCATTTGTGTTAACACGACAAGTAGCGCCGACGTTTTGCTGGCGGTTCAACCAGATTTCAAACCAGACTTAGGCAGCAGAAATACATAAGTAGGAACTGCAATTAACGGAAAGCCTTTTCCTGAGCACATTTTATTTTTTTAGGAAGTAAATAATGAACAAAAAATGAAGAATAATTGGTGCGATTTGTGTTACGCTACTTAGCTCCAGTTATATGCATTCGCGAACTACATGCAGATGCGCTGTAACAAAACATGTGTCCTTCGGCTTCGTAGCTGCGGCTGCGCTGCCACAGGAGATTGTCGCCGGGTACAGAGGTGTGCGACAAGGGTACCAGGATCTTAGCTTCCGAGAACAGTCTGTCGTCTAAACAGCTAAATGCAGAACAACCCGTTGAGAGTTGTAGCTTGGGCAATGGCACAGAATGTGTTAAATATATATGGTCCCATCTCATTCTCAAGAGTCGCATACGGCGTTGTTGACTATTCCGATGAGGAATGAATAAACGTTCGTGAACGCGACAGGCAGAGTCCAGTGAATATAATCGAGAGCTGTTAAAATTCTAGCGTCAGAATGAAATGTAACGTGCAAGTGAGTAAAGCTGCCACGCTACATCGGTTCTTGACAATGGTATTGGTATGCACTGCTCTTGCTGGTGAGCCGAGCATGTCTTGTCATCTGCCTTGTCGTTGCCGGCAATGCCGCAGTAACTAGACAGCCAGTGAAATATAATATTGACGCGGTGAACTCGTTTATCTTTTACGGGTGAGCGCTTTTACCGTCTAAGAAATGTTATCGCTCAGCGCAGGACGCGCCTGCATGTATCGGAAGTTTCTGGAATGTTATCGACGCTTCTGTCCGCTGTCTGTTGTCGCCGAACCTTGCGTAATCTGATTGCATGTATGCGCGACGCGAATGGTGTAGAACTTTGTGGAAGGCACGCGGGTCCCAGCGATTACTCTGGAACATTCGACGACTGATGTATAAAAGCCGACGCGCTTGACCCGCTGATCAGATTTTCGACGATCGCCGAGTGTGTTCGCCGCTATCGTTGCTCTTTGAGTGTAGCCTGCTTTTGAGGGCACAAGTTCGCTCAAGAAACGCTAGTTTCTATAATCACAGTTTTGCTGCCTTCTTCGCCGTCACTACTACGTGACAATATCATGGCCGTTCTCGAAAGCTTGACGGTGCATACGTTGAATTTCATAAAAAATCTGCTCATGATTGTCATTTACGTATACAGTGACCAAAGTGACTAATCGTGATATAGCCCCAGTTAGGGCACTGGTCGTTTGACACTACGTATCACCTCTCGAGATGTTACGCTTAGGTACCAAGTGCTACATTCTTGCCCAGTCAAACTCGTGCATAATTTCCGGGACTCGATTTCTTCCTCGTTGGCGTTATCTGTTATTTGCTCATTTCATTTAATCTTATTCCCCCAAATGTATTGCGGTGAAAGGAAACTTAATTTTTATTGGCAACTGCTCTTCAGATTTTTCACCCTTCTCAAGTTCCTCGAAAGTACCCTTCAGGTCGCTTTCCATTCGGGCCTCTGCTTTGGGCGCACTGCTTCGGGCGCTATAGGGGACTTAAGTGTGCAACGCCAATACAGCAGTAAGCTCTTCTCTGGGTACCAACAGCAGTTTGTGATCTGTAATCGCCTCTGTATTGCTCTTGTGAACGATAACAGTTCGGGAAGGCCAAGGACACCACTGTCGTTGGGGAGTTCGAGGCATCCAATTTGCAATTTCGCTGGTTTCCCTTCCCGTCCAACATCACCTGCTATCGTTGCAACCATTCTGGTGATTCGGCGTGGCGCGGAATCAACACGCTCGACGTTAAAGGCGTACGCGCACGGTTGTGTCTGCACGTACGTCGCTCTTGCCGCGATGGGCAGTTTACATCGGGAACTTTCGTTGTTACCTCCCTAGCTTTTTGCTACCGCTCGGTCCTGAGTCATGTTCGAGACCGCTCCTGCTTCAAGGAGCAACCCTAGCACTTTGACAGCGTCCGCGAACTGGACATTTTCTGGTATTTCTCCGTTGAACTAAACTTCATCATAACCAGAAGGGGGCCCACAAGCTAAATCCACAAGACGTTTTTGTCGACTAGGGCCCCTCCTGTAGCCTGTGACAAACCAACAATGACAAACAAGCTACCCCACTAAAACGCAGTGCACTTGCCCTTGACGTTTCAAAAAGAACCTAGCTCTCTGGAATACGCTCACAGTTTAATGACCTTGCTCTGCTGATGTAAATGTTAGGTTGACTAGAAAATAAAAGCTAGTTGTCTCACGCTAAAGTGTTACCTTCGGAGGAGCATGCAGTGATACAATGATGCCAGGATTGTCGAGAAACTTTGCCCGGGCGTTCAGGTTTCATGCTGTAACCAGTGCAACCACGCCCAATCTTTACAGGAAGAACGGTCGTTTAAAACACACGAAATCGCTTGACGTCAAGTAAATAACCGAGTGTATTGTGTTTGAGCTGGACAATCTACATATAACGTTTTATTTCTTAGGTTGTCACCGGCTATAGTGTACTGACACGCGACGTGAGAAACAACCTTACAGATTGCCAGCAAAAAAATAAACCGCGTAAATAAAGTCGTCGATTCGAGTGACGTATAGATTAGGTAAGTTTCAATGCGAAAGCATTAAATGTCCCATTATACGAGAATGTCTTTCGGCGTGACCGAAAGATGGTACTTGAAAATGACCGCCGGCGCAATGAGTAAAAACACGTCAAGAAATGTTCGACGTGACATCACATTTCTCAGGGGGGGGGGGGGGGGGGGGTTCCTTTAAGCAACGTAAATTAATAGCGTCGAAAAGAATTTGGTGCGTTTCGGTCTGCGTGGGAATTCGACCCGGACCTTTATGGTACGAGGTGAGCACGCTTCCCAAACGCCACGGTGGCTCCACGGTTCTGGCTGGTTAACGGTGCTGCGCCTAGTGCGTGCGTCATTGCACACGTCACGTCGCAGCCACCTGGCTGACTAAATGTGTGGTCAAGTGCGTGTGGTCGTTGGGCACGTGAGGGTGCAGCCAATGGGGAGGGCGTGGCGCCAAGTCATGAGTGTGTAAAGCATTAGCGTCCATTTGAACTCCCCTGAGCGGTCCTTCGAGTTATGCACTCCTCGCGGGCAAGCGAGTGCGGTGAGACGCTTGGAGCGTTTCGATTTGGCCTTAGCGAGGCGCAGTTAGAACGCAGGCGAGAGCTGGCACGGACAAAGAAAAACGCGCGGAAAAAGAAAGGACATTTTGCCACAGAGACTACAATGCTTTCGCATTTCCAAACGTAAGCAGTCTTAAGTGACTCTACCGAGTTTCTTCAAAACCATCGATATATACGTTTCAAGGCAAATTCAGGTTTCCGACGCAGGTTGAGTTGTTGGCCGTACCTTGATTCACATTCACTACCACCCACGTCGCTGCACGCCGGCGTTCGCCGGTGGTTTCCGCCTTCACAGCACGTACATACCGTATATACGTATAAAGCGGTGATTTGGACGAGTTGGTCATGCATCGCGAATTTTTTTTTTTTTTTTGCACTGGAAGAGGCGGAGAAAGAAAATGGGGTACAACAGGAGACACGAAGCGTTCCGTGTGTCCTATGTGTCCTGTCCTGTGTCCTCGTCTTCTAGCGCTAAAACCGTTTCTTCTTAACAGCTTCGCCGTAAAACAGCTGTGTGCTCCGTTCTTGATTAGAAGTTACGTACGTGTTTATACCGGCAGGATAAAAGCACTAAGTATGACAGGTAAACTGTACTTTCGAGAGCAGTTCGTTATCGTATTTGACGGGCTTGTGTGGCGGTACGCACGACGGCTTTACATGAATGCTAAGCGACAGTGCCACAAGCAGAAAAAGAAATAATGCAACTATTAAAAAATAATCCACAATGGTTGTTGTTGTTGTTGTTGTTGTTGTTGTTGTTGTTTATTTCGAGCACTCCATGCAGTGACTCAGGGGTTGTGGTGTTCCGTTGTGGGTACAACTTGTCGCGGCTTCGATAACCGGCCTTGCAGCCACATTCGGATTCGAGACGAAATGCGAAATGCCCTGCCTTCTTAGGCGTACACGTTAGAGAAGCCCAAGTGACAGAAATTCAATCAATCAATCAATCAATCAATCAATCAATCAATCAATCAATCAATCAATCAACCTACCAACCAATCCTGTTTCATTTTTGCAATAAAATTGCCGCGAGTCCTGAGCCTTCTGCTGTGGCATCGCTCATGCAGCATGTGTTACTTTGCAACGTAAAAACACAAAGGCCCAACAAGTATCAGACATTTTCAACGCCACAGACCTAAATCTTCTCAGAGCTTCAGAAGAATTTATCAATGTGGCTTTTATACAAAAAAAGAAACACGGTGTTATGTTGTAGTGTCGACCAAGTATATATATATATATATATATATATATATATATATATATATATTCAAGAGAGAAGATGTATCTGATGTTTATTCGATTCCTGCAAATGTGAGTACTTCCCTTTGGTGTATGAGTACACAAGGAGAGGGAGGGCTCGTCAGAATGTGCATATCGTATGTTCTGCCCCCCCCCCCCCCCCACGCACACACACGCACACTTGTTTTTTTCTTTTTACGACGATCGCTCTTCATGAACGTTGTAACGACGGCACGAGAACGTGGCGAGCAAGGGCAAACGGTCTCGCATCCATCAAAAGTTCGTGTCCCGATCGTGGCTCCGAGGCGAGACGCGTAAAAGACGGAACCCGCGCAGATCACGCGTCCCTCCTCTCGCCCACACACGTGCTAAAACCAAAGGATCGGTTAATGGGCGCAGCTCGACGGGAATTTATCGACGCAAAGAAAAACACTAATACCAGACAAGCCGGCAGCTGTGGGAATCCCAGATAGGAGGTCGTAAAAGCACTCTCCATATCCGGGACCGACACATTTACTCCCTCGCTCTACTTTCTTTCTTGCGTTTCCCTCGTAGTTACTTTTTTTCTTCTTCTTCTTCGCGTTTTGTTGTGGAGTGCCCAATACGAGCAGCTGCATCAACGTGCTTATACAGGAAGGCTAGCGTATACAGAAAGCGCAGTATGCATATACAACTAGTCCAGGCTGCCCGCTTGCGATTGTAAGGCCACCTGTTCAGCGAAAGATCAAGCTTGTAAAAAACCATATTATTCTTTTATTTTTTTAATATGTACAACGGGATTGTTCGGTGGAAGTATTTCGCTTCCTCCGCTCTCTACAGATTGCATAAAAAAGACTATAGAGAAAGAAATATATATATGACCACCTGCGTAAGTCCTTACAGGGAGGTGAGAGCACTAAACTTTGCCTATTCTACGTCATCAAGTTAGGCATAGTATTTAATACTCCTCTTCTAAAAGTGTATCTGGTGCACTCTGTAAAATGTCGGCATCGAGATGCTTCATCGTCCGACATCACTGGCATTGCGAACATGGGGCGCTGTTTATTAATATTCTTTTAACCCCTGAACAGACAATGCAAAGAATGCTGAACAGACAATAGAAAGAATGTAAGTACGTCATCGCTATCTTTACCGTCAGTTTTTGCTGTATCTCTTTGTGCCTGATTTTGCAACATCGCGATCAGGCTGGCACCGCTGCTGCCTGACTAGCCTTATCTCTATCTACCCACTGACGCGCGAGTCCATGCTCGAACACTCTGCAATCTCCTGATAGTCCCTGCAGCGTTGTCGAAAACTGCAGCAGCACTGGGACAACCGCACGTGTCAGTCCGCGTGAAAGTGTCAAATTAAATAAATTATGGAATTTTAAGTGCCGACAAGACGATCTCGTTATGGAGGCGCGCTGGCTTTATGGTCGCTATATGATAGACGGCCACGAGCCCTGTGACGACACTGGAAATGTTCTTAGCGAACGCTAGGTCTATGCACGACTGATGGCGCGTCGTGGAGACGTTGGTCTTGGCGTAACACTGAAGGCCGAACCTTTCCAAGAGAAACGCCAAGAATCACTTTTGCGTAGGGACGAGACGCATCGACATTAGAGTCGCCCACAATGACGATGGGATTGCGGTCCACCGGGAGGGTCCACCCTAATTTGTCGATGTCTTCAGGGTTCCTCTTTGAGGTTCCGGAATGAACGTGTACGGTGGCGACAACGATTCCGTCCCCGGTCTGTACGCCGCACGCGTGGGCACCATTGCACGGCGAGGCTCTCGCTCATCGTCGGTAAGGCACAGGGCGCAACGGTCGCGCTGCCGTTCTTTGCGTAGAACGCGAATGTCGCAGATCGCACGTGACAAGGGCCGCCCGAGGGTGCGTTACAGGTCCCCGAGCCCACAGGGGGATGTGCCATTGAGCTGAGACCTTCTCTGAACATCATGATCGGCCCACATGAAGATAGTGTTTGCCTACCCACGCAAACCGCCAGAACCTAGCGTACAACAGCTACCGTGTAAAAGAAAAAAAAAACATTCGGAACTTTTGTTTTTGCGTTCTACCACACAGCTTTACCCATGCCTTCAGTTTACTCATAACTAGCAGACACAGCGCGCACTAAATTACACGGACAGAAAATAGACAAACACGAGCGCTGACTCACGACGAAAAGTTTATTGCGTCTAAACACGTATATATAGGAAAAGTCACACATGCGTACACCCGCGCACCAACATTCCCCTAATCAAAAGCAAAGCAAGAAATGCAGCGATAAAGCAAGAAGCCCGGTAATTTTAACGATTAGATGTGTCTAAAAAAGCTTTTCCTTCGTTGTTTAGTGGGAGTGATGCCTGGCTTGCGCACTTGTCACCCCATTTACTGATTAGGTAGGCCTCTGATTAGGTACCGCTCGTGTTTGTCTATTCTTCGTCGATGTTTTTTAGTGCGCGCTGTGTGTAATAGTTATGAAGATGTACCGACCGACTCGCCCAGCTAGCTACCGTACTTCAGCTTACTCACGCTGTGTTCACCACATACTGTGTTCACCATGCTTTGTTTGCCAAAATTACAGAGAAGTTGTTCGCCTCTCGTTGGTCGTCATTTTTCGTGCCCCCACGTCCGTGGGCAAAATTGTGGGTCGATGCCGGAGGTAGTGCAATACCGGGCCGACACGCGGTGTAGGTGAAGCAGGCTTCAAGCACTCGGCAAAGTGAAGCGCAAAGTGCAAACATTATTTGTAATCACACGTACAACGTACATACGTTTGAAAAACGGCATACGTTTGAAAAAGAACAAGCACAAAACAAGCATCTGAACCTCAAGATAAGGCGCTGCCGATAACAAGGCGAAGCACGTAGCGCTCCCCGCATACGTTTCCCGGTAAAGATTACTGCTGCGCAAGCTGTCGCGGCGACGGCAGCTTACGGCGTGGATAGTGACGCCACTAGCCTTTAGTATATAAATGAAGCAGCCTAGTAACTGATTTCATTGTTGTTGCAGCAGCGCTATGGGTAGGCAACGCTTAGTTGGGACTCCCGAGGAGCAGCTTGAATACCAGGAGCGGCTAAGGGAAAAAGAAACGGCAATACGACCAGCGGTGCCGTGATGTCAAAATTGCCATTACTGCCATCTGAAGCAAAAATTTGCTGTAGTTGAAGGAGGTTAAACCAACTTTGTCGAGCGATAGGACGCTTGTGCTTGCTTTGGGAAGGGACACAGACGCAGACGCTGCTCGGCGCCGTCAGCAACTACCGCATCTACAATTGCACGACAACACACAGCCGCTGCTCGGCGCCGCAGCAGCAGCGAGCGAATTGACCTTCATGCTGCGTCTCGCTTCAACGCGAACGAAGCGTCGAAAGCACAGCGCATACGGAGCTACCACTTTGTCCACATCGCAGATCGCTTTCGAGATATGGGCGCCCACGCGACGTGCGCAGCAGCTTCCAATAGTGGCAGGCTAAATCCCAGTTTGACCTTGGCTGAGCTTGAAGGTCATATTTACGGAACTAGCGTTTTCTGGGTTTCTACCTGTAGTGATAGAGCTATTGCTCTAATAAAGCATTGCATACCCCTTTCAGCAGTTGTAGTGGTGGTTTTCAACAGCTTCGCTGGGCATCCACTTTCGCACGGCCGGGTCGGCGAGTCGATTTTTTTTTTTTTACTACCGATGGACGTACCTGCTCCTAATATGGATACAATAAAGGCGAAGCGTTAAAAGGCTTGTACAGAAGGTATAACAGCATTACAGCGAATGGTGTGCTTTTCAAGATATTGAGATAGAAGGAAGCTTAGTAATAAATAATTCTCGTAAATAACCAGAAACACTCTCGAGGTTATACAAAGTGGTATCTTCGCGGCGCTGCCTAAAGCTTCGGCTCGAACTACAGCACTACGGGCGCTGTTGTCTCGTTTATGTGGATTTAATGTAACTTGAGCATTTAAGTGAAGGAAATTGTGCGGCAGGCTACACTTTTACGTTTCTGAAACGTTCGCCTTCCGCGAAACTATCGCTTTGGCCACGCCTCTGTCAACAACGCGCTCGGATTGGCTGTCTTAGCAAAACCGGAAAATAAACAGCGCCATCTAGTAGTTCCAGCCTACGTCATTTTAACGTCATGGTGTCGACGGGTGCTCTCGACATGTATTGAATAGACAAACACGCCTATTGGCGGTGGGTTGGTGGTAGAGTGTAGTAGACATGAGAGGTGGTAGTTTACAGTAGTCGTTTTGGTGGCATCGTGCACGCGTTGTTTCGCGGCGATTACTCATGCACACACACACAAAAGAAGGAAAACGGGAGGCAACAATAACTGTTTCACTTGTGAGCCAAGCTTTGAGACCGCACAAGCGGAGACAAGTGATGTGTTGCAGGAATATACAGTGAAAGCATACCCCGCCGCGGTGGCTTAGTTGCTATGGTGTCGCACTGCTGAACACGAGGTCGCGGAACCATATCCCGGCCGCGGCGGCCGCATTTCGATGAGGACGAAACGCATAAACGCCCGTGTCCCGCGCATTGGGGGCACGTTAAGGATCCCCCTGGTGGAAAAAATTAGTTCGAAGTTCCCCACTACGGAGTTCCTCAATATCAAATCGTCGTTTTGGGACGTAAAACCCCAGAACCAAAACGTCGCTGGTCAACGAAATCCTTAACTATGTCAAATAGAGAGGCGGCAATATAGTGCCTCTATTAGCCAGTTTACGAGCGCGCTCTGGCGTGAGGCCTCATCTGGAATCTCTACAATGAATATAATTGACCAGGGGATGATTGTCGGAGTCACGGCGAACGTTGATAGTACGATGCAGTCGAATTAAAACCTTAAATGCCCTTTGCCTATTGCACTAATAGTCCCACAGCTGCGCGCGCCTGCGCTGGCCGTTTTTCGTTTCGTTTGAGCGTGACACGGCTCATAGCACGCGTTCTGTAACCTTCGAAAACGTGCGTGCGCCTGGTCGCGCTCGTACCCGCGTGACAGTAAATATATCTGGTCATACAAGAACGTCTACCCGTTCAGACTTCAGAGCCGTGTAATAATGCGATTAGCTTTCTTTGGGAACCTCACTCACTTTCAAGGAACTGTCTGTTTAAGCGTGTTGCCACCAACTAATGGTGTATTGCAATGGCAGATTCGGAGCACTTCTGGTAGTAGTTCTTCTGCTCCGTGTATAGATAGTTTGCACAGAAGCCATCGCGGCCGCCATCTTTAGGTACTAGCACGTCGAGAAGGAGTGTAATCAAGAAACGGGACAGTATATGACAGCACGATGGCCCCTCTTATGTCGAACTACAAAGCGTTAACGGCGATAAACGGGTGAAAAGAAGTCACCGTCAGTAAGCAAAACAATGTGCACGTGATAATACAGTGCATTGAAATCATCGTGGCCGCCATCTTTAGGTACTAGCGCAGTGAGAGGTGCGTCCGTGACGTCACATGAAAACTATCTATAGCAAGTCTATTCAATTGGGAGATGGAGAGTGTCTCCCGTATCTTTCATTGGCGGATTGGGAGCAGCTCCACCGATAGATCCACTCCGCGGAGCAGCGCTCTCTGCTCCGCAAAAATTGACGTAGTCAACCGGAAGTCGCTTGATGTCACGCCACCCACAGCCAACGTGCCGCTTTGGCGCGCGCGCGCCCGTGAATGCGAATCGCGGTTTCTCGGAAACAAAGAATGGTGCTTCGCATCGTCAACTCGCGCTTTTACTGCATGCGGGAGGCGTTTACTCATCTAGCTCAAATTCCCAATGGACCAGCGGGGACTGAAGCGACGAATAAGCTTCGGAAGCTAGTGTATTCAAGCAAGTGTTCGACAGCATGCTTAGCAGCCGGCGAAGAGACCGAAAGTTGCGCGTGTCAACGTCGACGACGTCGTTCTCCGGTGTCCGGATGAAGAGGTAACAAAGGCTCCTTTGCGGAAGTTCGCATTTTAACAGCCTTTACTTTTGCTGATGAGAAATGCACTTCCCATGGCATTTCAGGCTGTCTCGACGTGTTGCCACCGAACTGATCGCGGGCTCCGCTGCGTCCCTCCGACGTGCTCGACACACAATCACCCCGGACGCGAGAAGCAGACTTACATGCGGCTCTAATGGAAGTCACTTCCATTAGAGCGCCAGGAGGCTAAAAAGAAGCGCGAAACTTCTAAACACAAAGCGCGCGAGTTCAAGCCGAAAAGGCTGAAAACGACTAAGAACGCGAGGAAATGTTGGGCACTTACGGAAGGGGATGTGCTCTAGCGCCCCTGCCAATCGCTCTGGTGGTAGTGCCTGCGTTTAGATCGCAGAATTTCGTCTGAATGCATATTCGCGCACACGCGGACTTCGCGGCGTCGGCGCTAGATGGCGCAGCGCGTTCGGCGGGATGCGTGAGAGAGAAACCCGGTTGCGTACACGCCTCATACATCGTAATTGGTCTCTGCAGCGGTGAATCGCTGCATTGCGTCAGTGCTAACCGCATTAACGTCGGCATAAAGGTGAGATAGGTTGTGTCAGATTCTATCTATCTATCTATCTATCTATCTATCTATCGATATATATATATATATATATATATATATATATATATATATATATATATATATAGCCGCCTACGTCTTGGTGCTCTCATGGTCGTTTCGTTAACTTGGTATGCACCAAACTTGGCACAGTATGACAAAAGTGTCTGACGAACACATATTATAGGTCGCGACATGCGTGTCATGCACGTCATGAAACAACCGCCTTCGTCTTGGTGTGTACCAAAATCGGCATAGTATGACAAGAGTGTATGACAAACGCATATGATAGGTCACGACATGCGTGTCATGTAGGTCGCGGAACAGCCGCATACGCCTTGGTGCTCTCATGGTCGTTTCGTTAACATGGTAGGCTCACTGCTTCGCATAACATCGGTCCTCACAGGGTGTGGGATCTGTCGGCTTTTTATTCTTATCCACTCAAAGTGCTCCGTTTGTGCAGATAGGCGATAAGCGGCTAGAACAAAAAAAAACTGAAACGGGGGTTAGCGATACGAAAACGACACGACAAGCGCTAGGTCAGAGCTGCGATAATCGGAGTAGCGATAACAGAGGACGACCGTCCTTACTCGAAGCGATGCCGTTCACGTCGCTTTCGCTGCGGACTTTTGGCGCTTTCCACGAGCTTACACGTAATCTTTATTGTGCTAGCGAAGGAGACTACCAGCTTTGGTTAACAGTTTATTGTCCCTCTGCGTGTGTACTCGACATACTGTCGCGTCCGCATATTCATTGCCAACCGCTCCTATATTGGGACAGCAGTGCTGTACGGCTGAAATTATAACCCATAATGCCTCAAACGAAGTTCACTCCAGGAAACCAGAGAGCTTAACGACTTTCCTCTCTGGTCTCCATTAACATCGCACAGGTGACGTTCGGCGTACCATTATCTAAAACCATGCATACTTCCCTGGTACATTAGGTTTAATCGCAAGTACGTTTCACGCGAACCGCACTGCTGTTCGATAGCAAAGAAATTTAGCTACACGTTTTAAGCAGGTTGCATAGTAAACATTTTGCTGTCGTCGCTCTGTCCTCGTCGCTCCCGTCTTTATTTCATCTTCATCATTCCACCGTCGTTCGTCACTCGGCCATCGTAATTTCATCGTTGCCATTCAAATGTCGTCACTCTGGCGGCGCCTGTGTATGGCTCGGCTGAGCGCGGCCGCGCGGGCCGTATACCTTGAAAGCGACACGCAAACAGTACAGCGTCTAGGTGTGTCGATAGCTGATAGCTTTGTGCGCCCTGTATTCTGGCCGCTTAGTTCCCGTTGAAGCAAGAGGCAGCACGAAGGTCAATCAATCGCCGCAGCGGCCGGTATTCCTCACGTCCGCGTTTTGACAGCGAACGCCCGCGGTCATCGGCTGGGATGCGTTTATGTCGTGTGGTGTGTGTGTGTGTGTGTGTGTGTGTGTGTGTGTGTGTAAGTGTGTGTGTGTGTGCGTGTGTGCGTGCGTGTGTGTAAGCGAATGTTTACGAGTTTATGCGGCCGATGAATCTACTATCGTTGCTTCGTATAGCTGTCTAATAATTTGCTATCCCAATCGATGCTTCGCCTGTCGAGCGAAACTGCACCTGTGTTTTTCCCTTTGCATCATATACGTGATCCATAAATCACCGAGCTCACTGCGTTTGACGCCCATTCTTACGCCTGTGCCACGATGGCACCACTTTGTATAACCTCCACAATTTCGTTGTTACCTACGCAAAGTATTTTTTAAACTTAATTGAGTCTTAGTATTTCGCTAAAAAGTACATAATCGTTGGCATGCAGTTTTGCTCCGCGCATAAGCCTTTTATCACGCTTACTCTTTTCTCCGCATACGATAATAAGTGGTGGTATACCGCTATTAAAAAAATAGAATGAAACAATTGTCAGCCGGCCGCTACTGGCAACCACTGGCTCGCATTTACATTATTTATTTTTCAGTTAGGGCGCTGGCGGGCTCATTTTTATGGCAATAACTGTAGTTGGATCTTCAACACACTTCGCGGTTTGCATGTATGTAGTTTCTGCTTGGGCCAGTGATGTGACCTTGAGGGTAACCTTGACACGTGCCTATGAGCAAACAAGGTAAGACAGAGGCTTTACTCACGAATAAAAAGAATGCAATAGCGCGGCTAATCACGCATCTGGATCCCTAGCCAGTTATGCTAGTAACGAATCCATTAGATACAAATATCTTAAAGAATTCAATGCAAGCGAGACAGCTTGCATTGTACTTATCGCAAAAAAACACGTAATAAACAGTGTATACATGGAGAATATATATAAGGAATTGAACATTATCTCATTCACTCAGGCTCGTAATAAAACTGCAATTCTGAATCACAATATAGCATGCACTAACAAATATATATATATATATATATATATATATATATATATATATATATATATATATATATACATATATATATATATATATATATATATATATATATATATATATATATATACGTGTGTGTGTGTGTGTGTGTGTGTGTGTGTGTGTGTGTGTGTGTGTGTGTGTGTGTGTGTGTGTGTGTGTGTGTGTGTGTGTGTGTGTGTGTGTGATTTTTCCCATTGCATACCCGTTTCTTGCAGCATAGGAGTTCAACGCTGTAACCATTAGGCCGTGGACGCATGCCTGAGAAGGCGAAAAAAGAAAAAAAAAAGACACCCTTAAAAACATCCCTCGTGCAAGACAGAGTTCAGGAACGACTGGCGCGTTAGTTGCGTCGCATAGCACCAATTTACTTATCGAAACTGAACATTTCCATCGTGCAGTTGACAATGAAGACTGAAACTATAGGGGACGCGTTGATCGTCAGAACTCGCAGTGCGTCTCTCATCGTAGTGTGGCGCTCCGGCGCATTTCTTCGGCAAGGTCGAGCACGTCGCGTCTTGTGACAGGATTGTGAACAGGACCGCGTCTTGTGGTTCAACACGTTCGGATGCTGAATAAACGTTGCGCTTTCTCTGCAAGCTGCTCCGTGGTGGCTGAGGGACGCGTTCGTCACTGAAGTCTGCAGCGCGTCTGTTGCCGTACGATGCGTCCACTTTGCTTTGGCTGGCTCACGAAGACGGCGCGTCCTCTCGGATTCTCGCAGTACGTGGGACTCGCGCATTATTTTTCGTACTTGTATTTGGATCATGCTAGGCGCACTGATTGAGTGCACGCCCCCTGCCGGAAGTAGCTGGGTGCACGATCCGCTGTAAGGTGTTTTGATAAAGGCTACGTAGCTGGAGTTGCAGCTAAACTTTTTGAAAACACTGGGATTATGAGAACTGAAATCCGACGGTTTCCTGCGCATATGGGGAAAGTGGACGAGACTCGGGTAAACCTCAATGAGGTTGCTCATGACTTGCCACGAGGACTTGCTAACCGTGACAGTCACAACCGAGCCGTTCACCATCAAGCCAGGGAATCTAGAGATCATTTATTGACATACAATGACGTTACCAAACATTACTATTTAGGACGCAGACAATTCCCATTGCCACATTCAAAATTTAACAGGGTTCAGGCAGTCTCACTGCGCTTATTGCAAACGGGTACATATCCCACACCGTACACCATTAATAAAATATATCCAGAGAGGGAGATTAAGATGGACTGCAACGATTGTAATGGCATCATTGGAATCAGACATATGCTGGCGGGGTGTCCCGCGACTCTCCCCAACCTCGTTGAAGAATGGACACAGTGGGAGAAAAGGATTCAAAGCTCATTGTTCCAGGACCAACTAACAGCCGTCCAGAGGGCCCATGATGTCGCTGAAAGGCTTGGCCTGACAGTGCCAACGTGGGAGCGGCCCGCCTTGGCGGCTTAAGAAGTCGAGCCTCCGCACCTCATTACAATAAATGTTTTCACACACACGCACGTACGCACGCACAAACACACACACACACACACACGCACACACACACGCACACACACACGCACGCACACACACACACACACACACGCACGCACGCACGCACAGGTGCCGCGCGGCGAAGCTGCCACATGCCGTGCAAGGCTTGTCTTTTCAGCCGTACAGTCGTTTGCCAATCGAAACCTACACTCGCCGGGAATTACGAGTCTGGTTTAGACCTTCACAATTGGTGCACCCAATCCGCGAGCTTCAGTAATATTTTGTTCTAACCGAATTATCCCCAACTTGCTTTTAACCTAATCTAACCTACCCTAACCTTGCACCAACCGCATAGCATCATTACTTATATTTAGGCATCGCCCTCAGTCAACGCCTCCTATATCACGGGCATGTGCGCTCTGCTTATGCTTTACGACGTCGTGCTACTTGGATCACAATTTCTGTCGCCAAGCTCGGCGCGACGAAAGCGCGGTGACGTCGAAATCACCGCAGCTCGCTCGTCCCCATCGCATTCTACGGCAGTCGGACAAGGTAGCGTGACGTCCCGGATCGAAGTGCGCCGGCCCTGTGCTGATTAGGAGGCGCCGCCCGAGTGCGCGCGGTGTTCACTCTTTCCCTCTTTCTGTTCCTTTCTAAGTCCTCTGTAGGGTAGCAAACCGGACGGTCTCCCGGTTGACCGCCCCCCCCCCCCCCTACCTCAAAAAACTCAGTGCCCTTCCACTCTGTGAAGACGGATGACCAGCGAAGCTGTGTATTTGGGCCCCTTAATGGCGAACTACACCTCCGCCGCGGGTCGGCCCGGCATTGCACTATCTTCGGGATCCGTCCACGTATGGGGAAGTTTTTTTTTTTTTTTTTTGCTTACGACATCAAAATTTTCTTGGAGGGTAGAGGCACACAGCTGCTCTGTAAAAGGAGATATCGTCGTAACGAGACTTTACTGCATTTGCTAAATGTATGCCGGCCTTGTGGGTTGTTGAGGTCGGACGCTTCTCAGCGTGCGCGCTGCGTGAGCAAGGGTAAAAACAATTACGTGCCCCGTCAGCGAAGCGGAGGAAGTCGCAGCGCAGACCATCTCAACAATTCTGGCTGAGGCCGCTTAGCCCCGCCGCAGAGATCGCGCGTGCAATTCTACAATATTGCGTACTTTTTGTCGCCACGCCAACCCGTAATGTTGAGCCGGTCGTCTCAAAATGGTCGAAAACATCACGCCGCGCCAAGGAAACCCGAGTCGAGAGAACCGCGTGCTATTCCAGCCCGTGCCGGAGCTTCCTCAACTAGTGACACGGCCGCTGCGCCGGTCGTATTTCGGCCCACGCTTGACGTCAACTCGGCGGTTGCCCCCTTTTCCGAGAGCTCGTTTATCAGCTGCACGATAAGAAGCCCTCGTGATGATACGCGTATAGAGGCATGCGGCTAACCGCTCGCACGACCCGTGCGCTCAAGTGCTGACGCTCGGAATCGACGAGATATCAGCCGCTTCGACCGGAGCGCGAGATATCGTACGGTTCCGTCAGCGTAAATACGGCAAATGAAACACAAGGAGAAGCGGACTAAACGCCTCAAGGACCCAAAAAGAATGCGCGAAATGAAAGAAGACGTTGCGAAATAGTCATTGCACTCATATGACAAAGGAACGAACGCAGTCTGTCACTTCGACGCTTGTGTGTTCGGGCTTTAGTGGTCACAATGCAGTCTCTACTAACAACGTCCAGTCGTCCGCTCATTTCACGGTACACTGCAAAAAAAAGAGGGGAACGTGATGCTCGTTTAGTGATTTTGTAATAAGCGCGATTGATTGATTGATTGATTGATTGATTGATTGATTGATTGATTGATTGATTGATTGATTGATTGATTGATTGATTGATTGATTGATTGATTGATTTTTCCAAAGCGAGGCAGAGGCAACGAGAGACGCTGCAGTGGACGGCCAGCTTCGAATCAATTTTAACAACCTTGGTTTCCACCTCTCGCAGGCCTTGAGGCCATCCCTTCAATAAAGACGTTTTTACTGTTACTCTTTAACGTGCAACAGGTGTGCGCCTGGAGTGTCCATATATTTGCTATCGCCATAATAATAAATCTTCTGGGGAAAGATGAAGAGGAGGGCGTTGTTGACTGCAGGCGGATCTGCAGCCTCGCAATGTAGCTATTCTGAAATTTAGTTTTAGAGCGCAGCTCTTTGGCGTCCGTTCCTGGGTTTCGCGTCGTCGTCGGCGTTGTCGTCGGCCTCGTAACCAGCTCCGCCCCCCTTTCATCCCCCCAGCGCTAGCAGCGACCGACTGATACCGCTGGATGCCGCTGACGCCGCTAGAGAGTCAAGATAACGTGACTGCATAGAACACCGTCGCCGCCATGCAGAAAGAGGAGGAAAGGGTGTCCCCCCCCCTGTTCTTGTGTGGCGGATAGGGTGCTCTTCAGTTGCCGACGCGCCGGTTATTTCACGTAGGCCCCGGCACGTCGACGAATACGTGACCACCTTCCCACGGCTAGACCTGGTTCTTAGCGCTGCGGAAGCGAGGGTATCATATTGTTTGTGTCGGCATCGGCGGCGTTGTCCCTGAAACAAACTCCGCAGCTGGGGTTGACTCACTATCGGCGTCAGCGGCATCAGTCAGTCGCTGCTATCTCTTCCCTCCTCCCTTTATCGTGTTGTCCGCTTGCTGCGCGCGCTTCTGCCCCCATCGTTTGCCGCTGGGTGTACACGCCGCCCCCCTCCCCCCTCTTCCTGCGAGTCTCCGGTTGTCAAAGCGCCGGCTCGAACTTAATTCCTTTCTTCGCTCCTCCTCCAATGCAACCCCTGTGCGGTGGCAATCAGAGAGCCAGATCGGTGGGACGTCGTGCACTTCCTGCAACTCGCATTAACCGTCCATCGATCCACACCGATGTTAGTAGTGGGGGACTTTAATGTTGACATAAAGACAAACAGCAATTTCCTAACACTTATGCGGGAGAACATCCCGTTCCTCTCGCTCGTAACGCGTCCCACGGCTGTGACAACCTCGCGAGGCACTTGTATAGATCTCGTCTTTGAGAATCAAGCATTGGTGTACCAAGTCGAACATATATCAGTCTATTTCTCCGACCACAAAGCTTCCTTCATGACTGTCAAGAACTGTTAGTGGAGTCTTTGTTAAAGGAATACGTGTGAAAAATAAACAAAAAAATTCTGTGATAGCGCATACATGTGTTGCTCGATTTCTTTGCCTCAATCTATCGAAAAGGTGAAACAGCTTATTTGCTGCGCTCAAATTTCGCATTAGGAAGTAACGTAATCGTCGGTAATTTTTTCATTGTATCTTGAGATTTGACGTTAAATCTTGAAAACGTGCCATCTGATCGACTGGCTGTCACGACACAGGCAGTCGGCTATGCGTGCGCTCGGATTGTTTGGGCGTGTCACAGGCTTTGACGCTAAATCTTGAAGCCTGCCGTCTGACTGTCACGACATAGTCAGTCCGCTGTGCGTATATTTACATTGCACAGACGCGCGGGTAACAGTTTAATCTCACTTTTGTGAGGCCAACAGTTCGAGGTTGTTTCTTATTTCCTTTATTTTTTTCTGTCGTCCTTGTGTGAGCATTCTACATGCTTCGATCTAGTAAAAAGGTTGACGTTCTGCCGCTGTATGGCGCAGCGCCTTAGTGTCCGTAATACGGTGGCTAACGTAAAAATATTTCGCGCCCCCTGACGCGTCGAAAGCTTTCACTATGTCTGGCTGCAAGGACAGCTATAGGGACGGTAGTTGGGAGAGCAGATATGTTCGTTCATTCGCATCGTTCTTGGAAGGCCTGGCTGCAAAGCTGATCGAATAGACTCTTTTTTTTTTCATGTCCGGGGTATTGCCTCTCTTTCGTTTTTTTTTTTTTTTTTTTTTACTTCTTTCAGTCTGCGTACAACCTTGCCTTCGTCCAACTCGCGATCAACAGCCCATAATTTCTGGTCCAACGCAAATCTCGCTTTTCCGCAATCCGCGAAGGCTTGCAAGCGAATTTCAACAGTGAGTGTATGTATAACAAAGCCAAACCCTGCCCACTATTTTAGACACGAGGTCACGCACTTCTTTCGCAATTTGGGAGCTTCCTCTTACCTCGGGGTTCGAAGCTTTAAGCTTGAAAAATGGTCGCTCTCAAGTCTTTATAAAGTTTTGCCACAGGTTCCACGATGCTGGTTCTTGCCGCTTTGCTCCTTGTTAGTAACGTCGCCTTAAGCGAATGGAGGTCAGCGCTGTTAAATGAGCAAGGTCACTTAACTCGTTAGCTTCGAGCGTAAATTTGGAACGACTTTTCGCTGTTTATATGACGAGGTTTGCACCCTGCATTGGCACACGACAAATCTGCCAATGATCACGGCCGTGTTGAGATAACGTCATACGTCTTAATGTTACAGATCATTGCTAAACGCCATTTGTGGCACCACTTTATGAGTAATGGTTATTTCGAACCTGGGACGCTCCCTTTCTTTCCGCAAAAATAAAAATGATTGAAGCGCTAGAAACCTAACGCAAAGCCTACAGTAGCGCTTCTGATACGCTAGAGGCGGTCTTCCCCTGTTGTGGATAGTTCAGCAAACCATTTACTAGCCAAATAATTGCAATACTAATTAATTTACTGAATTATCATTCCATTGTTTCTCGCACAAATGTGTGCTTTCCGCGGCCAGAAATTAATGTGAAGAAGTTTATTTAATTCCCACTCATTTTAAATGCCCTTTGAGCTTTGTAGGGGGCAATGATGACAGAAACGTGGCATATAACACCACATTCATTGGAAAAAGAGTGCGAGCTTTGTGTCCAGCCCCAATAGGAGCTCTTGGAACTCCACCGTAGCTCCAACAGAAAACTGCTTTGTACAACACATATATATAAATAAATAAATAAATAAATAAATAAATAAATAAATAAATAAAGCAGGAGCTGGTCACAACACTTTCTAAAAGACCCGCCGCGGTTGCTTGGTGGCTGTCGTAATGGGCTGCTAAGCACGAGGTCGCGGCATCGAATCCCGGCCACACGGCCGCCGCATTTCGATGGGGGCGAAATGCGAAAATTCCCGTGTACTTGTATTTAGGCGCACGTTAAAGAACTCAAGGTGGTCCAAATTATTCCGGAGCACCCCCCTACGGCGTGCCTCATAATCAGATCGTGCTTTTGGCTCCGTAAAACCCCATATTTTAAACAAGAAAGGTACTTTTTAACGGTAAACCGACCAGCTAGCTGCTGGAATAGCTATTCTAACGTGGCACAGATTCGACAGCTCTTCACCTCGAACTCACTGCATGGGCGCCCGCCGCCCTGACGCCACGCGCAAGAGGAATCGAAAGCTGAGAGTCCCGGCTTACGCACCTTCATTTTTTTTTTAGAGGTTTCTTTTTTTTTTTTTTTTTCTTGTGCCGCATGTTCCACAGCTTGGCACTCCATACCTGTACAACGCAGCCGGCAGAGCCGCTGTCGTGGCATGATTTAATGGGGTTCGGGCTCGAACGACGCGTCTGTGTATATGCGTTCCCCTTCCTGCAAAGCTGTGCTGGGCGGAGGAATCGAGCTTGCATCGAGGTAGGGGGCTTTCATCGTTTTATCTGCCTGCGCGTTTCTGTCTGTGCACTAATTTCGTTGCACGCGCTCCCTGACGAAGGTCCTATGCAGTGCAGCGCCGTCGTGAAAACAAATTATTTCGCATTTTCGGATTGACTCGATCGATCCACTTGAGTCTAGTCGCGTGAACAGCATGCAGAGCTCGCCGCTTGGCTGCTGTCTCGTTCTTTTTTGTTTTTCTTTATTTACTTTCATGTTGGCTGTCTAAGAACGTTTGCGTAAGAAGCTTTATTGACAGAACGTTTCTTTCGTGTCGCCTTTCGGTATCATCCTATGACCCTTGAGAAAGTTGTTTGCGGAGAAGCCGGCGATACAAAGGTTGGCAACATTCCCGATTTCGTTCGAGCGTATGAGTCAATGTTTACCGCCCCGCTGTTTCCGTTAAACGTGACGAAGGCAGAGAGCCACCCACTGGAATGAGTGCCTAGATCCACCAACATCGCAGCCAGCGGTGTCATTCTGTGCTACCACGACTCCAGAGTCGGTATTAATCCCTGTGAAAACAACAGGAACCGCTTTGAAGCTGGAGAAAGAACACTCTCCCCGCAAAGAACTGCTGGCAACGTGGCACTTAACTCAACGCTTGCGTTCTCCAATGCTTGAGAGAACGCCTGTGTAACTGGAGATACACGGAATCAGACGAGTTCATAAGCGTGTTTCCCGAGTTTTTCATGTTTGCTTGAAAAATATTGCTGCTGCCATACACAGTGTCATTCACTGATCGAACCTGACTCAGCTTTTATGGTGCTCTGTGTTGACGGGCTGCTTTGCTTTACGTCGTCAATGTATACTGCTAACCAGCTTCCGAGACATGACAGAAGGAATTCCGGCTACGACTGAGTTCATCGGGGAAGGTCGGCACTCTCGCGGAGAAATGGCCTTACATTAAAAATAAGAAGAAAAAAACATAACCGTGTTAAATGTCACCTGCGCTCTCTCTTCAAATGTGCGATGCTTCAGTCTACCCACGTGAGGTCACTATTCAAACCACAAGGAATTATTTTCTTCTGTCTATGCGAGGTGCTGATCTAATTAAACTTGCGGACAACCTTCCATGGCAGTTTGAAGGGAAAGCTGTATGGAAGCAAAGCGCAAGTTTGACAGCTGCTCCTGCAATTAGTCCCACGTACTCTTTCGCTTTCTTTTATCCTGGGAACTAGAAAACATAAACAGATTACGCAGCACTTATATCTAAAGCAATACCAAAAAATACACCGCCAAGTGTCAAATTAGAATTTTGTTCCTTTACTTTGTTCTTCAAAGTTTTGGCAAATGCGAAACCGTCACAAGTTGCAAGCTACGCAAATTCAGAATCTGCTTTAAAGAAAAACAAAAAAATACGAAAGATGAAGCAACGTCTAGCTTTTCCGCACTACTTGTCGCAGTGACGTGTGTGCGAAAGCTCCGCCCCGTTGCTTTGTCTGTATTGCCACAGAAAGCAGAGCTGATGTTTTGTGGTGGTGACGCTAAGCTACTGCGCACGACAGTTCCCGGGTTTGGTTCCCAACCGCGACGGCTGTATTTCGATGCGGGCAGAACAAATGGCAGAACGCGAAAGACGCCCGAGCAGTGACTCTGAATTTTAGGTATAAAGGGACGCCCTAAAGCAAAAGTAAGTCAGTTTAGACTATTAAAGTAACCTTTCGAAGCATTATTTTCACTAATGTGGCGGCAAGAAGAAAGGGGGGGGGGGTATATTCTCGCACTTCTCGTGGTTCTGACTCGGGAAGAGCTTTCGAAACATGCTTAGTTTTATCTTTTGTTTCTTTCAAATGAAATCTATATTTCGACTTTACGAACAAACAATTGAAAAGGCTCGAGTGCGCACTGTGAAAATATAATGACGTCAAGGCCAACTACTGTGGGAACTTGATAACGGCATTGCCGTCAGTTTACCGTCTTTGTGTCTCTTTCTGGCTTACTGTAAAACTGCTTCCACTGCAAGAGCGGCCACTGAGCTACCACAAAAGCGCAGTTTACTAACACAGCTGTAATATAGGATGCAAAGCACTTACATCCTGTAATCTTCTTGCCTTTTTCTTTTGTTATTATTGATTATATGAGGCTGGTAAGTTATTTCGTCGGGGCACGTATTATCAAATCAGGAGATTCGCAGGCGCAAGTTGGAATCAGCTAGAGCAAGACACGGTTAATTGGAGATCGCTGCGAGAGGCGTGGCCTTTGTCCTGGCGCAGTGGACACAAAAATATGGTGACGATGATGATTATGATGATCATGATGGTTACGCCCTCCTTCTTCGCAATAAGCTCCAATGAGGGCCATTGGGGTGTTCACACTGAATGAATGAATGAATGAATGAATGAATGAATGAATGAATGAATGAATGAATGAATGAATGAATGACACTTGGTAGGTTATCTGCAGTTTAGTTCATGTATGTTGTGAAAATAACACCCCACCCTTCCTCTACCTCCCTCACAGTCCTTGCGTTTTCGACACAGTTTACACCTCTAACGTCATCTTCCGAAAGAGTGGAGCTCTGAACTGTATTACCGATTCCGTCACTGCCACGTACTGCAACCGTGTACAACTGTGGTCGTTGTTGTTGTCGTGTATACGCGAAATGGACATACTGTCCACGACCGGTACCGGTGCGGTAACTGGTACCTGCAGAACCGCGACGGCTTGCCAACAAGTTTAACCTAATTTGATTTCGCTTGTTTAGTAAGCCAAAACCACAGAACGTGATAGCCTCAATGTGCGGCAAACCGTAGAGGTGCGTTATTTTTTGGCTCAGTTGTGATGCTTTGGTACCACATGAGCATTGGTGGAATTGTTTGGACGCATTAGCGTTATAAGCATCTGCTCGCGTGCATTAGATGTGTGTGGTGGTGGTGGTGATGATGATGATTATGACGATGATGATGATGATGATCTCCCTAGTGGCTCTGCTTGGATTCATTAGCGGCAGATGGATCAGAATAGATGCATTGTCATCTGAGCAGCGTCGCGGGTTGTGACTCAACGTCAACTGCAATGAACGCTACATCGACGCTAGGGACAACGGAATACATAGACAGCACAAGTGTTTGGCTTGAGCGCTGCGATCGCGTTAGGTATGTGGAGTGAAAGCGAAGCAGCACTTTCAAGGGCGCTGTCGAAACGACTGCTGGGATCGTACGCGGAACATAGCAGCTGCTGCTATCGGTGCGAGCACCAAACGGAAAAGTAGAGACAAAAAGAACGTTTTGAAAATTTCGCAGAAGTCATGCCTCGTGACTATCTGCGAGAATGAGATAGCGTTTCAGCGTAATGGTGCCTTGTGACGCGATTCGTGTCTTTTTTTTGTGTGTGTGTTTGTTGTGCTAAAATTTTTACGGCGTTTAGGCCAATTGTGGTGCTCCGCAAATTACACAGCTCACGACAGCGCCTACGGGGCACTGTATACGCTAACGTATCATGCATATGTCTTCTAAATTTCAAGTTTTGTAATCCTTATGTGAACACGTGGTCAGTTATTACATCGCGAGGTTCTTGCGGTGGGAACAAGTCTGAGGGAAAGCGCGAAGAATTTCCGCATCGAGGAGAATTATATGAACTTGTTGACCCTTACTTCTTGCTATGGAAAGTGTATTCGTACAAAAAGAAATATGCAATGTTGCTTCAGTAAAAACTTATCTCTATAGTAATTAATTAAACGTAAATGGAATTGCTGCAGTATCTACAATCGAAATCTAGCTTCAGCGAATCAAAAACGCTACCATGGGCTTTGCGTTAGGCTTATCGCGTATGAATCTGGAATTTGACGTATCCAACTCAAATGATACATTGAGCTTCGTGGTGTCAGGTTATGGCACCAAAGAGAGAGAGCGGGATGGAGGGAGAGAGGGAAGAAGTGCTTCATATTATCTGGTGCTACCGTTAAGCGGCCCTTTAGAGGGATTTTGTGGTGCTATGCTTATTAAATAGTGGGTTTATAACACAACCTTTACTGATGTTTGTTTTTTTATTATTTGCTGACACTGCACTGCAATGTTTAAGTACTGACAAAGCGCCCTTGTCATAGCTGGAGATTTCAGTTGCCAGTCTACGTTGATGCGGCTTCGAGATCAGGTAGTTAGTCAAATTGGGTCTAGTGTAATGTCCCACCGGGACCCTTGAGGTACAAACACTTTTTTATTCAGGAAAGATTTTATTCACGCAAGAAAATGTTATTGCACTTATTAAAAAAAAGTTTACCTCATACACAAATTGTATGAGACTGCCTACGGAGCTAAACTTGCTATTTTTCGACAAAGTACCTACAACGCACGCCGGTAGAGCTTCCAGGCCAGAAAGCCAGATTCAGGAAACCGCGTTGACGTTCGCGTGAGAAATGCTATTTCATTATAAAAAAAAGGGGGGGGAGTACGAAAGCTGAGGAAATATGGCTCGGTTCGCAAACGACGTCAGAGAGTGTATACGTTTCCGCCACCGGTCTCGGCTCTTGACTCCGACGGAGGCGAGTGGACGCGGAGAGATATTCAGGGAAGCGGCACTCGCGAACGCGCGGGAGGCAAATGTCAAAAAATGTTGCTGCGTCACACACCGGTCGTTCACGCAGGACCCTGAATGACACCGGCGGAGCGGACGCCTGACGACAGCTGCGATCGGCACCGCCATGACAGCTGGGGACAGCAAGGCAGGCGATGACGTCAGCGTCGAAGTGGCCGCGGCCAAGCTGGCTGCCGAAGGCAAGTTCACGGACGCGCGTCGCGACAGAAAGTTATCGCGCTACGACTCAAAAACTTGCGGTGGCACGCAGAGGTCGACCAACAGATCTATTGTGTTATTTTTGGTTTCATCCTGTATATTCTTTTTTTTTTCTTTTTGCTAATAGATTTTGCATGCGTGGCTTCAATGCAGCTCTTCGACGTGACGAACGTATCTTCGGCAAGATACAAAAAAAAAAACACACATTCGGAAATAACGCTACAAATAAATTTCGACAGTTACTGTATTAATATATGCATTTAATTTTATCGTTATCAGTAATAACTTGAGCCATGCACCACTCGCGCAACGAAGACGGGCTAGTGTCGTTTATTGACTGGTCATTCCACGCAAAGCACACTTCTCATTCTTTACTCCAGAGGCCAGTTCGTTTTGAAGCGAACTTAACCATCGCGCCTGCTATTTTTTTTTAAATCTTGCCCCATTCGAGTTGTTAAGCACCATACCTTGTCATGGATCGAGGCTCATCGTATTATTTCTTGTCGGTGTTATACCTGGTGTGCTATACTGAGGGGAGGTTATAAGTGACCACTTAGTGCACTGACCATTTTGGCCGCCGTCGACTGGCTGGGCTGGGGTGCGAGCGGGGAGACAGGCTGCGGGCGCCTGCCTCGCGCTCGCTCGTAGCCCTGCCCAGCCAATCAGCACTTATTCAGCAGCAGTCGAGATGGTCATGTCCACAGGCGGACGCTTACAAAATACTAACCCTCCACCCCCCACCCCCCCCCCCTCTCCCACTCCGGCGGACACCACTGCTTTCAGTTTTGACTCTAGCACCAATTCGAGAGGACAATGAATACGCTCTCAGCCAATTAGACAGCGACCTAGTCAAGATGATGAGCTGTTAATACAGCCAATGACGAGATAAATATAGTCACTATGCTGAAATTCGACAGTCTCCAATATAGCAGTTCTGCAAGCAAGACTCATTACTTAAACCAAATATATACCGGGAACATTCCTTTCCATCTTTTTCTGCTTTTCTTTTACAGACTACACTAAATTCTTTCTTTTTTTTAGGTATCGCCTGTTTCTGAGCATGACACATGTTTCAAAAACTCACCCGGTACACAGACCAGCTGTTTCCCAGCTGCCCAAATTTACGGCAATACAGTTGATATGAAGGGACTTTTTTTTTTTTACTGCCACAGCAGTTATGAGCTACAAGCTCCATTTGTTCTTCATGTCCGCCCTGTGGCGCCCCTGTCGACATGCCAGCCCTCATTTCTCGCCGTATTCATGGAACTCATGCCGCTTCGAAAACAATCTATGGGCATTTTGCTGAGCTAAACTGCGATAGGCGAAAGCCTATCTATGACTGCCTCTGTTGCCTGAACTGCTCTGCGAACGGACGCCGCCGTGGCCGCGAGCATGGTATGCAATCACAGCCATGCGGCTGCAAGGTTTGTCGCCAATGCGCGCGCACCCCAACGCGCATGTCCGCGCTCTCCCACTCGCGCAGCGCTACTGGCATGGCGCCTCCTCTCTATTTCTACCCTCGCCGGTGGCGCCTCCTTTCCTTACACCCCTCGCCTGTGATCACCGCTTTCCTGCGTCCACCTCGGACTGCGCCCGGACACTCATGAGCCACTAAAGGCTTACGCCTTAATATATCATTTTCCAAACTGTGCGACGAAGTGCGCTGGCGTCCCAGTTGGTGCTTCAGAGACGTTCTATTTAAAAAAAGTTCAGCAACAGTGAATTTTTAAGGCCAGTTCGACGGCGTGCATATCACGAATCCGCGATACGATCCAGATAATTCGTTAGAAGTGGAGATGCCTTACATGCCCACCGATTACAATTCGTAAGCTGAAATTGGTGCCGTAAGGTAATTAGCCAGATATTTAATAAGCTTTTTTTCTATTATTAGTTGATTATTCATTTCGTTTCTTAAGCAAGTAATGTCTGCCGCTTTGAGTAATTCAGCTCGAGGACTTCAATTATGTTGTCTGGCGCGGGTGATTCTTAAAAGATCTACGTTACTTACAACAGCACACCGTACGTATATATAACATATACTCGAATACTACACGATTCTAAACAACAGAATATTACCACAAAAAGAAATTACGCAGAAACTCGTCTGGAAGTTGTCGAAGTATGCGTAAGCATTGCCCCACTTGCTCGTCTCCACACAGCCTGGTGTCATTACCAATATTCTGACACTTGATCCGACCCGTATAAACGACAGCGCTGCGGCGACACCAACTGCTGCGGACGGCAGCGCAAGGTGATTCGGTGACGCACGCAAAACTACCGCAGGCGGCTGCGCCAGGTGGTGCTGATGACGTTCCGATCAATGTAAGCCGTTGTCGCTCTTATCCATCCGCGTCGAATCATTAGAGAATTTTAGCGCGACCGGTACTCCGGCAAGCACGCGCGGGCGGTTTGCCGGAGATTGGTGGCGCCAGCTAGCGGCGCAAAGCTCAACCACATAAACACAAAGCTAATCACTATATTCTGCTTATAGCTGCTGGTGCAAATTTTCGACAGCGGCGTAATCTTGTTCACAATTACGCCGCTGCCAAAAATTTGCATCAGCAGCGAAGCAGGATATAATGGGTTACTGCAGTTTTAGCTCTGTGTTTGTCTGGTTGAACTCTACGCCACCAGGCGGCTGCACCGCTCTGGCCTCTCACGTTTACGCCCCCGCAAATCCGGCAATCCGCCCAAACCGCTCTCGTTTTCTGGAATTGCGGACAGGCTAAAAGTGTATGTTATCAACCGTGATTAGCCGTACTCCGGCGGCAGCTGCGTACGGCGCGGTCGCGCGAGTCCTGTGTTTAAAGTAATCGCCTTACGTGACGGACGGACGGACGGGCCTCCTCGTTGGGCAGGCATAGAAATGCTTGCACATTTAAATCTCTCATAACAGCCGTCCGAGAAAAATAGGGCTACCACTTAACATGTAAAGCACAAAATGACGGTAGAGCTAAGGCGCTTATACGAACATGATTTCCTCAAAAAAGATCCTACGGTGTATGTACACACACGTTGCCGGCACCGAACTATGCCACTGTTCAAAGAAAGAAAGCGAACATGCTAGAATTTATTAAACGGGTATATTTTTTCATGCCTTTTGTTGGACGCAGTCCCAGTAATTTATTTAAACAGAATGGCCTCCGGTCTAATTCTATTACTGACGTTTTCAGTCAGTGTCTTCGCGTCTCGTGATGAGAGCGTTTTAAAAGGACATAATGTATTTTCCCGATTGCCATGTTCTGGGTACGAATATCTCTATGGTACACGCGCTGTAATTCGCCGCACTCAGTGGCACGATTACGCCCGTGCGTTTCCTTCGCAGCTGCCGCAATTTGTCGCGGTGCGCAGTTGGTCCACAGCTATACGGCACGCCGACTCGCTGTCCGAGCTGTGCACCATTTTAGGGCAACAAATGCCAGCTGCGGGCGTCTGCAGTAAAAAATGCCGAACTTCCGTGATGAAAAAAAAAAAAAAACGCCAACAAGAAAAAGAGACGTGCGAAATTAAACAAAAACAACATGGACATACGAAAAAAAAGTAGACAACAGAGAAACGCGTATACATGCGACGAGCATGGCGGATCGACCTGGTAGAGCTTTACGGGGCAACACGTCGCACTTGCGACCCAGATTTAAGTAAAAATAAGAAAGAAAGAAACGTGCCACCTGCATTCTCGTACCGAATGCCACTTGTGTGCAGCAACACACTCAGTAATTTCTCTGCGATTCGCCAAGAACTGCAGTGCTATTCTATAATCATTAAACTGACAAGATTAGAATTACTGCGCAAATATCTTTTCTCTTCTTTTCTTTTTCTCATTGGTTCATGTTGCTTTACTTTCCTCAAATGCTCTTCGAAACGACTTCGGAACCATTTCAAAGGAAAATTTGAAACATACTGACTGTCGAACGATATATTAATTTGCCAATTGAAGGAATATAATTCGAAAAAGAAAGAAAAAAACAAGCCGTCAGTACATTATACAAAAAGAAACATCTTAAACCACGCGACATCGAAAATAAACAGTTTGGGTTGAAGAAGCAAATGCCCACGAATTTCTTATAAAGGCCGATTCGGAGTGCGGCCAAGTGGCGAACACAAATATAACCACACATAAATGCACGACAGTCATTATAATGCCCACTGAAAGAGGCTCAGACCACTTAGATGTCAAATGCACGTAAGAAACGTGAAACGCGTAGTCTCGGGTCTACAGGCGTACTCGTGTCGCGTGGACATTTATGTCGCTTACGAAGTGCTTCGGCGCAGTCGTCGACAGATATTGGCGGTCGGCAGGGCAATAAATTCTATAGCGCGGACTCGGGACATTTTTCTTTTTTCGCGAGCTATAACGCGAAAACAATCTCAAAGCTTAATGCAGGCTGCGCCCACAAGGACGTACGTGCACTTGCCACGTGCCCTTCGTATCTCCCCGAAACGAAAAGGTCGCTTCCGCCATGACGGCACGACAAGTATTGAACGCAACTGGCTAGCGCACATATATACAGGGTGTCCAAGCTATATCATGCACCAAGCTTTACAAAAACTCGGATCATTTACGTCAATAAGACCAAATGTTTGCTGCTCAGAGCCTTGTTCAGAAACCGGCGGTATCTTCATTATTTCCTAACATGCGATTGTTTATTTAAAAATAATTAACTAACTTTTTATAGTTCTGCTCGTTGTCAAGGTGACACTTGGGGAGTTGTAGAGAATCGTAAGAGGTGTCGAAACGGGGATGTTTCCGGCCAGACACGCAACGCGTGTTCAGTGGGAAAGCAAGCTGTTCATCTGCTACTCGGCCGATCAGCGACGATAACAGCCCGGTTGCACTCTAAAACAAGATTACACCCTTTAACGCTGTGAGCCCGGTACTTCCCAGTAGCTAACGGCATGCGCGTTATCAGCATGACATAGCATTCGCGACAGGAAAGTAGCGGGCGCGGCGTTTTCAAGAAAGGAAACCCAAGCAAGGCAGATGCCGATTATCGTTGTGTGGCAGATGTACACGCCAAAGTGTGTATTTTTGTCTAAGAGTGTGTTTTTTACACGACGTGCCAAGAGATCTGACTATTGCGCTTAAGCGTCACGGAAACACGTACGCTGCCCTGAGGCGGCGAGCCTGAGATGAACATCTTGCTTTCCCGCTGAGACTGTTTGATGGCACTAATATCCTATGCGTGCTAATTCTTCTGCAGAAACCTTAGTGCGCAGTGACGTGGTATTCTTTTTTTTTTTGCTAACTGTTCTCTATTCGTCAAAAGCAAAAAATATATGCGCGATATGTACATTATTGGAAACTCCTCCTTTCGACGTAACTTATGATTTCCTGCGAGATTTTCATTGATATCTCGACAATTAGAACAACAGTTAGAAAAGTGATCTTAGTTAACTGATTGTATGTCCTAGACTAGAAAATTACTGACGGCTTGTCAACTGAACTGCGAACGACGTGTGCATCTTATACAAGATGCACTTGTTCTTGCTGGCGCAGGACGATCCATGACGGCTGAGACACCCTACATAGTTTGACAGCGGTGTCCCTGCCACCTCATTCTCGGTTTATCAGTGAATGTCGGAGCCTATGAAACCTAACTTCTGCATAAAACACGTTTCTTTTTTTTCTTTTTGCAGTTTCCTTGATTCTCTGTAGTAAGTTGTATACGGGCCAGCGAGCCTTGCGCGCACATTCATTGCCACTTGTCTTGTAAATACATGACCCAGTGCACAAATATGTGTACTTGCATGCCTACAGCGTCAAATATGTTTCCGCGCTTCGTTTATGTGTTCCGAACCCATTGCAACAGCGTTGACTTGTCGGTTAAAGGGTTAATGCGACGCACAACGAATCATCCCGCCGGATGATGACGCCGGAGGTTCGGCATCTGCCATCGGCTGCAAAGAGTTTGTGGAAAGTGCCAACTTAAAATGAGAAAGAAAGAGAGAAACAAAGTGAAAAAATAAACGAAGAAAGAGGAAGAGTAGTAGCGAGAACAAAGGAAACTAAGAAGAGATAGTGAAAGACCGAAAGAAAGGAAAAAGTTATCAGGTTATAGCGAACAATCTAAATGTAAGCGCATTCTATTTGCTTTTGGTGAGCGATAACGCCCTACACGTGTCAATTCCAGGCTGTGCACTCAATACGTGATTTTACGCTTCGCTCATTCATTTCTTTTTAATATTTTTCGTAACGAGTCTCCACTTCTCGTGGGCCTTACTTTTCCTTTCTTTTTTCGAACGGCAAGGCATATTAAAATTTAAGCGGGACATAATATCACCACCGCATATCGAGTCAGTAACGGAATTGCACAGCTTCCGTCGTGGCCCGAAAGCCAGCACCATATAAGTTGCAAAGGGGCAAAAGGGGAGGAAATGCTAAAAAGCCTAAAAAAGAAAACACTTGCACTCTGAAACAGGCTCCGCTTCATGAAAGCGACAATCCGAAACATTACCTGACGTTCGTGCCATTCAAATCGTGCAACACGATTTTCAGCAAAGTAGGAACCCTTCAACTTTAAGCAAGCTGTTAGAAATGGCCTGCCAAGGTGGCAACGTGCAAGTTATTTCAGCTCGCTGCACGTGTTTCGATCTGAAGTGCGGTTATCCGCACTTCAGAGAACTGCGGATAACCGGCAGCCACGCGGCGAGGGGTCAGTTCAGGGGAGTTCTCGAGGGGAGGTAATTGGCGGAACCTCCCCATGCGCTTTTCGAGACACCAGACAATGTGCGGCGGCGGAGGCCGCTGTGCGAGGTCCGCTCTGGAATTTAGAGGCGCCGGCTGGGGTCGGGCGTGACCATCTGACTACGGGGACGCAGGACAATGGATGCCACGACGACTGCGCTGCAAAGGTCGTCTGCCCTCGAAGAGAGCACTGAAACCTGTGCGGCATGTGTGTGTGTAAAACCCCTACCCCCTTCTCTCAAAGGCGACCACGAGGACTTTTTACGATGACGTCGAACGGAATGGTTATAAGCGGCTGTTGTCGGCTGCTAAGTTGCGCTCGTTGTCGTGCTCGAAATGTACTCGTGAGCTATGTGCTCGTTTGCTGTATGCATCGTCTTGCGGGCGCCATTTGGCAGTCACGCTAGACTGTCCAATGTATCTTGTTTAAAACATAAATACTGTAAATAAACCCTGTACGCCTAGTTCCTCCCAAGTTCCTCTCTACGACCTTCAACTCCTTCAAATGGTGGCAGCGGCGAGATCGTCCGACAACTCCAACAACTGGTAACAGCGGTGGGATCGTCCGACAACTCTAACAGCGAACAGCACGAACGAACCGCCGCCACCGCTGCCGAAAGTTTCAAAATCGGCAATCAAGAGCGCCAAGCGGGCGGCACTGTTGCATGGGGAACCAGGCGGCGCGTCGAAAAGAGTGCGTGTCACGCCGCCCTGGTGACGAAACGCGGCATATTCCAGTTGCTCGACCAGACGACACACACGTGCGCGGCCGTATTATAGTTCGTACGTTTCCGCTTTCGCGCCGCTTCAAGTGGACAGTTTTCGTAAAGAAGCTAGCGCCATCAAGTGAAGAAATGACGAAAGAAGCTTTTTAAGCTTTATATATTTTTCACAGTGTGTCGCGGCGAGCAAGCGTGTTTCTTTAACGGTTGCGCCGTGTACCGATGCCATGCTTGCGTGGCAGCCTGCCTCGCAAATCTAGCAGCTATGGCTAAGGTCGTGCTGCACTATGGTTTCGGAAGTATTAGTTGGCCTGAAGACATTCCATATTTCTCTGGCTAGACATAAAAAATTCTGATGTTACTTCGCCACAGCAGTCAATGGAGAAGAAAGCTTTATCGCATCAGCTGACTCGCGCAAGCAAAGGTTTGAGTGCTCTGCTGCTGGATCCGTAAAAACGCTGGCTACATTTAGCACTAGTTACATAAAGTTACCGGATGCATCTCAGCGCCGAGTCCTCATCCGCATGCTCATTTTTAAAAACACATATGCGGCTTAGTCGCGCACGCGCCGGCAGTATGCGCACACAACTCGTATTACAAGGAAGCTTCCCTCCTACATAATTCTTGGCAATGAATGGATAATATTTACTTTCCTATCGTTAGCTTGGTGCGGTGGCGTTGGAAGGGGCTTGGCGGTGGTATTGCGAAGGAAATATGGTTGGTACATATGGCCGGATGGTGCATCCTATTGCTCATTTTGTTTCCGACGAAATGCCGACTGCAGATTCTGCTGTTTGGTACTGTCTGCCATGGCTGACCGTCTTCACTATCGAATAAACCAAGCACACACGCGAAATTCGATTTAGAAACCAGCCCGACACCGCTTGACAGGGCGACAAGACGGGATCTTACTCCGCACGCCTGACTGCTTGGATCCAACGCCGCCTCCGTTCTTGTTCGTAGGGTTTAGATGGAAAGACGCAGAAGGATACATCCTCCCTCATCCCGACGTAGTTGTGGCACTTGTATACGCAACAGTATCGTCGGCGTCCCTTTGTTTTCCTTCGACTTTCAGGGCACGCAACGCCACTACCAGTAGCAATTTTCGTCCGCGGGAGCGGCTGCATTGTGCACGTTCTGAACGCCAGGGCGGCGCTGCAGGCATCGTGATACTACGTGATACGTGAAAACTCCAGCGCTGGTTCCCCACAGCATGCCCACTTTAGGGGCTGCATGTCGCGGCATGCCATCAATGTGGCGCCAGATTTGAACCGACGAACGTGCGCGCTTGAAAACGTGCGTAGCAAATCTTCGAAGAATGGGTTTCGGCGCGCTCCATGTGTAGTGCTGATTACGCTACAAGGGGTTTCACGTGCCCCATCAACGCAGCCATCCCCTCACCTTTTCCGGATCACGCCGGCAACTTCCGCGCTAACAAAATTGACCGCAGAGCAGTGGGAAGGCGCCCTTCGCGACGGCACCTCCGAGGTCCGCCCGGCACTGATCCGGCGGGCCCGGGCCATCGCCGAAAAGGAGCCCCGGACTAAGAGTCCTTTCGAGATTTGCCCTTACGTGTGAATAAACACGTTTTCATTATCGTCAGCGTTGTCGAGTTCAACTTTCTTCCAACGCGCACAACTAACTCATCGCAAAAAAGTCAATAAGCTTTCGTTATGCATCTGGGTTAGGATATATCGAATTAATTCATATACTAAGCTTTTTTTTTATCGCACGAACTTCATATACTCCGTTTACACATAGTGGCCACATAGCTGCAGAAGCTTCGCGAATAGCGTGGCCATGGGAGTCACGCTCCGCGTTTCACAATGCAGTGTTGTTCTTTAATTAATCTGCGGCGCTTTCTACGGAATAACTACTTCGTATGTTACAACTGAGACTTGTAGACGAAAGCAGTCACAGTAAATTACGGATTATTTTTTGCGCCTTCGTGCTTCCAGTGCGCGACGCACTACACGTTTTCGTGACGAGTGCTAGTAGTTTTCCCTGTGGTCGCTGTTACGTGTTAGGGGGGTCCATATCTGCAACGCATTTCGTCTAATAATGACGTCATAGCTTGCCGCCATAAAAGTGCGACACTTAATGTTTCATTGAATTCCGTTTTTTTTAGATATATTTGACGAACTTCTTTGTTATTTCTCTCTTCTCTAATGCGAGCAGCAAGAGCAGACTCTCTCTATATAGCCTTTGCTACATGTGAAACAGGGTGCAGTTCGTTATAAACAGCGTTTGACGGTTACTCATTTCTTTTGTGCAGGCACCAATGCCGAACCGATCAAGGATCCCAATGGCGGATCGGGCAAGGGCTCCGACGGGCTGCCGTACTTGCGGCGTCACAGCAGCGTCCACATGCTCGCCCAGGCAGCCTGGCGCGAGGCAGCCGGCATCACGGCTGCCCTGGGCACGGGACTCGCCATCAGCGTCGGAGGGCTGCTCATCGGACTCGTCGAGGTGAGCTTCCTGCGGCGCGCGAGAAACGCACATTCGCTGGCTGGAAGCCCGACCGCGCAGATGAAGCCGCGCGAACAAAAAAAAAAGAAGCTTGGAGAAAGGCACGACGAATGTGACGATACCTTGCGAAAACGCAAGACAGTTTGTGAGTGAAGGAACGACGAGAAGCGTCGCAAGGAGAGAAGGCAGTTTTATATACAAAACAGATTTATGCTGTGTATATATAGGTATTTTGGAGACTGCTTGTTGTTGCTACTGCTTGATCGCAAACATAAGCGAAAATAAGGTACCTTGGAGCCAGACATTCAAAGACTACACTCTACCCTCTTGCAGGTTTTCTCCCTATTTTTCGTTTTCTTTTGATTAGAGTCATCTACCACCGCATTTTAACGTGGTTCGGACTAGACTTGATTCATTGCTAAAGATTTTATATCAAGAAAGTGAACGAACGATCGCATGAATGTTCCGCATGCTGGTGCATTCCTCCGTTCATCGCCGCTGATCTCCTTTCCAGCGCCATCATGGTCGCTGGGTCCGCAACTTAGATTGTGAGCATATGTCGCTGCGCTGGCAGATGTGTGCCATGCAGTCTGGAATTGGAAATTCGCACACAGAACACCTATTCGCAACCGTTGGTATAACACCGTGGGATGCGTCCTTCACGTGACCGCAGGTGATACCTCCGCTGGCGGTGTCCGGACTGCGGTGCGTCTGCTCGGTGCTCTACCTGCTTCCCGTGATCGCCCTGTTCCGGCCGCAGCTGCTGGCCGACAAGGGAAACCGCATAGGCCTCGCCGCCGTCTCCGTGGTGCTCGCGCTTAGAGCGCTCACCTTCACGCTGGGCAGCTCCACGCTGCCCCTGGCCGAGTTCTCGCTCCTCATCAACACCATGCCCGTCTTCGCGGCAATCTTCGGTAATTTCTGCACATGCGAGGTTCGCATGGTTGCCGCTCTTTGGCCAGACCTGGCCTTTCAGCCAATAAACCACGTACACGTCATATCATCGGGAAAGAGCGTCACTCGCAAGAAATTTATTCGCTGCGTTATGATGAAAAAGGAAAGAGAATACGAGCTTTCTGTTAAGAATAAGATTGCTGCACATTTGCCTAGGCACTGTGGTTCCTGCATGTGTGAGCCCAAGTCTCTCTTAACGTCCGCATACTTGGCAGAAGCAGATGCCCCGGCAGGTGAGTTGGCGGAGGAATATGTATATTATATTTAAAAAAAAACACACACACACACACGACATTTGTACAAGCGACACATATACGTCCGTGACTCTGCACAGCAATGGAGAGTTTTAGTTTAGGACTCGCAAGCGGCTTGCGTACGCAAGAACTAGGGGCAACAGTTCTGCGCATGCGCAGACACAGACGTAGCGATCTGCGCATGCGCAGTACCATCGCCCCTAGTTCTTACGTATGCAAGCCGCTTGCGTCCCCTAAACTAAACCTCTCTAATGAGCATGCATTTTCACCATTCCATCTTCGTTGCCTAATTGGGGTGCACAAATGTATTTGCGCACGCTGGGACTTTCCTAATAAATATCTTTCCTATGATTAAACGTACAGTTGCGAGTGACGCTATTTCCTGTCCGTGGCCTTCACGTTATTTCGCGCCTCATTACGTTGTAATGTCTACAATGACCAGTTGAGGCCACCCATGTTTAGCAGATATTTCTCTCATCTCCTATATACGAGCCCACTAAGGCCATAGTAAGGCATCCGACTCTGAGACCACATCGTTCCAGAGTCATCCGCAAGATGGCGTGTCATGCGATAATCGCGGCGTGACTTGCACCCAGGCTGCGCCATACTGGAGGAGCGCTGCGGGCCCCGCGAGATGACGGCTGGCCTGCTGGTGTTGGGCGGCATCCTGGTGGCCTTCCTGCCCACCTTGCTGCTGACGCCCGACGTGGGCACCTCCATATCGGGCATCGTCATCACGCTCGCCTGCGCGATCTTCCAGGCCATGGCCTTCGTCATACTGCGACGCTTATCCTGCCAGGCAAGTGTGTGCAACATACTTCCGCTTAGACGCAGCGCCATAATGTCTAAACAACAGCACATTCCCTCTCATGAAGTCCGCGCAGTATGCATGCACCGCGTAGTTGGCCAACTAGAAAACGAAAGCAGGGCCGGCCGAAGCGCGCTTCTTTGTTATCCATCTGTCACCCACCTCGTGACGAAGCCTGAATGGAATTGTTTCACGGCAGGATCGACAGTAGGCGAGCCTTCCCTCCTTCTCTGTAACAAGCATCCAGCTCAGTTTTTGAATTATGGGGTTTAACGTGCCAAAACCACTTTCTGATTATGAGGTACGCCGCAGTGGAGGACTCCAGAAATTTCGATCACCTGGGGATCATTAACGTGCACCTAAATCGAAGTACACGGGTGTTTTCGCATTTCGCCCCCATCGAAATGCGGCCGCCGTGGCCGGGATTCGATCCCGCGACCTCGTGCTTAGCAGCCCAACACCATAGCCACTGAGCAACCACGGCGGGTCAGCTCAGTTTTTCTGGCGTTCTACTTCCAAGTGCAAGTTATATAGGTCGTGGATTCATTTCCTTGCCGCATTTTGACGGCAGAGTAATGTAACAGAAACGATCACTTACCTAACTATGAATGCGCGTCAAAGCGTCTCTCAGAATCCAAAGGCTTCCGTTAGGGCCTCTCTCATGGCTTGATATAGATACACGCGCTCATCCACGCTTTTGCGTCTACAGTGCGTGTTCCACCCGCGTGCGCCTTCTTACATGTTCCTTTTGGTATTACCACCCTATTCTCACCATTCCTTAATTCCTTCCTTCCACCCGTCTCTCACCGCATGATAGTGAACGTGCACAGGATTAAGCGCTATAACCTAGGCTGCATGGGTAAAATAAATGTGTGAAAGCCGGCCGTCAGCTGAAAAGTCACAAACAAACGCACGCGTGGCTCTGCCTATCGCTCGCAGGTGTCGCCCATCACGGTTTCCTTGTGGACTTCCGTGGCCACCGTGGTGCTGTGCATTCCTCCGGCAGGGGCGCTGGGGCAGCTCCGGCACCTGGACACCGAGCCCCTGGACGTGGCCTACACGGCGGGCGCGGGCCTGACGGCGCTGCTGACGGCGCTGCTCCCGACCATCGCGTGCACGTTGGCCGAGGCCGGCCGCGTGGCCATCGCCACCACGTCCAGCGTCGTCTTCTCGTTCGCTCTGCAGGCCGCCGTGCAGCTCAAGGCGCCCACGCCGTGGGCCCTCGTCGGCGCCGGTTTCATCGTGGCCGCTGTCGTGTGCTCGAACCTGAAGTGGGAACCTTCGGTCGACATCCTCGAGAAGCTAAAGCTCAAGGGCTCCGGTGAAAAGGACAAAGAACCGCTTTTCGCGGTCAAAGACTACGGAACAGTACCGGTGCCGTCGTCCAACAAGTCGCCTTGATGCATACGAGCCTCTTCAAGTGCATATACTGACGGACAGGACACCAGGATATGCAGTGCAACGTTTGCGTTGTTTGCTGTACGTTATTCTAAGCAAATGTAGCGTCGGCATGAATCGAAACGCGAACAGGTAGAAACAAATGAAAAACAACCTAACAGATGAAAGTGCAGCACAACAGCACTGAACTTCCCACATCCAAGCCTGAATCATGAGTAAACGTGGAGAAACGTTATTTGCATTTCAATTTATGTTGACCGTGAAATTAATATATTCGGTATAGGTGGTGTCTAAAACATAGTGGTCATGTTTTTTCCCCCACGCCAGCAATCGCTTTCTGTACAAGGAGTATGCAAAAGCAGGGCCTTTGAGATTGGTTTCAGTTTCTAAGGGGTACGAGATGTCGTCTGCTACCAAGTCGACTAGGATCGTGGAACCTCAGCTGCTCAGCTGTGCAAGTGACTTGGAAGGGCAAGGGAAACAGAAAAGAAAAGATGCTGGTGAACTGGTGTGACCCTGGCGAAATCATGCCAATCACAATAGTCTGTCGCGCATGCACAGCCCAACATGTACAGAATTTATATTTGCTCATTTTTGTCAACTGCCGTACTAATGTGTGGCTGAAGGTCACCTGTGGACCTGTTTGTTGCCTCCCTACACAGGTTTCTTTTCGCAGCTCAAGAAGGTGGTACCAAAATGACTGCTAGCCACTGCTCATAGCTAGCATATAGCCAGGGACACCATTCAGACATTCAGGCAAGTTCCTAAATTATGAACATATATACATAAATGTACAGTTTACCAACTTTCCTGGAGTTTCATAAGCTCTAGACCTAAAGCTTGACATACATATAAATAACTTCACCAGCTGTGCTGTGGCAAAACATGTTGCTTTTTCTACCAATCTATAGTCAACAACATACAGAATTTTCTGACATCATATGTTCTGTACATTGCACATCTAGCTTCAAATTTGAAAGGAGGAAAAGGAACAAGAGGTTGGATGAAATTGTATTACTTGTTCCTATTGTAGATGACCTTACAATCGAATAGAAGAAAACACAGAAAAAAATGGCCTTTGCCCTGTACGCGTCTACCCCTTTTCTGCATGCTTTTGGCGCGTCATGAACAAGCACCTACATACTCGCACAAATTTATGTGCTGCACCGATGCGGTGTCAGTTCTAGCACAGGCATACTAGTCTAAAAGAAAGTATAAAGGGTGACCGGCTGTTCTGGACAACAGATGACTGACCTTTGCTTACTTGTGTTGGGATGTACAGCTGGACTTGTACAGAAATAGCTGTCCAGTCACAATCATTTTTTTGGCCACGTGACCAACATCTTCAAAAGAACAAAACATTGGGTGACTAGCTTAGCCAACTGTCTGTTTCATGCTGTTAATCATTCAACATGGGCAAGCTAGGCAAGTAGGGCAGTGAGGATCGTCAGCCCTTTGTATATCAGCCCTGGCTCGGGACTTTCGCGAACAGGACTACTGGAAAACTACTGTGTAACTCAAGCGATGATTTCACGAAGCAATAAATCGGCATGCCTATTTTGCCTGCTTTAAATTCCCTATCAGGTACAGTCTACAGAATGCCAATACAGTTGACTCCTGCTAATTCGATCTCAGTTAATTAGACTTTTCATTTAATTAGAATGCACTGACAAGTCCCAGCCATGCATTGATGGATATGGAAGCAAAACTGGTTTAGTTTGAACGCGAAAGCATGCCGCTTTGGTTAGCTGAACCCCAACCGCACCCCCTCATGCGCCCAGGAGTTGCTAACAGCTTGAAAAAACAATAAGTTCGCTACACTTTGCCTACTGCTTTGCTAAACAACTGACTTGCCGTATGCCCTGGGCGATGCCTTTTTTGGGGATCTTGTCAGCCCTGTGACAGAGCTGGGGCCGATGGGCCACTGGCCAACAATGACATGCATAGTTATTAGTATTCTTATTTGAATTAGACGACAGACTACTTCAAGAAATAAAAGAGAGAAAAAATATTGAATTCCTTCACTTTACCACCGTTACTTTATTTGACTTTTCGGATAATTCTACCACATTTAAGAAAAGAGTCAAATTAATGGGAGTCGTCTGCATCTGGTTTTCATGCAAAGTTGCACATTTATAATTTTGGCATTACGTGTTTCTAAAATATTGTTTTTCATCAGGTTTTGTAAATAACTTGGAAGCCCAAACCGAGATTCTGCTACTATCATGCACATGCTTATGTTTCCTGACCTGCTCATTATATCAAGGCACCTATGACAGCTGTCCACCAGCATGCCTTGCCTTTGATTTTAATCTGGACAAAATGTTTGTGATGTATGTCAGCTCAGTCTAGTATAAAGGTATATATACATTATTTTGTATGTAAAGCATCCACTGTAAAATGTTAATTGAAAATTAAATTAAATCATGGGGTTTTACGTGCCAAAACCACTTTCTGATTATGACACACGCCGTAGTGGAGGACTCCGGAAATTTTGACCACCTGGGGTTCGTTAACGTGCACCTAAATCTAAGTACACGGGTGTTTTCGCATTTCGCCTCTATCGAAATGCGGCTGCCGTGGCCGAGATTCGATCCCGCGACCTCGTGCGCACTGTAAAATGTGCAAGTTACACTTGTGAGCGGAATTCTCAAATTACACATCCATATGTAAGTCTGGTTGCTAGAATGCATAAGTGTCAGTCAAACCAGGGTCCCTCTATACGTTTCTACTGGTCCGGAAAGTTCGCCAAAAGTTTCGTATAGGGACAGAAGGTGGCACCAGAGGCACCGGCGTAAGTAGAAGGGGATCTGCCACACGAGATGGCGGACTTTATATTTCAGCATGTTTCCCGAATGAACATGCAACAAGAAATTTAGGCAATATAATTTGGCGTGCTTAAATTATGCACGGTAGCGTTGTGTGATGGACGTGCCGCCCCCTCCACCCTCCAAGTAGCATTTCTCACACAAAAAAGTTTCAGTCAGCTGTCCATTTACTAAATTCTCTAGTTATATTTGGTTAGCTAGCTAGTTAGGTAGGCTAGTTAATTATTAGGTTATGTTAGTGATCAGTTACATAATTAATTTCGTTATTTATAGTTTGCTAGTTCAGTCAGTTATGGTGTTATATTTGGTAAGATAGGTTAGTTATATAGTTTAGTAAGTTGTTAGTTTATGTAATTAGTTTAGTTATGTGGTTTGCTAGCTTAATATTTAGTTTAGTTAGGTTGTTAGGTAATTTGTAAGTTCAGTTAATCCATTAGTGTCGAGTTAGGTTACGCTAAGTTATTAGCTATTACTTGATGACGAATACCATGTCACTGAACAAGGTTATTCTTTCAGCTCAGAGAAGCAAGCAACCACCAAGGCCTTTAAAACCCTCCAAATGGCATCTGCTTGCTTAAATTGCTCACACTGTCATGACATAAAAATTGCGACATCTCCACGAATAATGGTTTCAACATCGATATTTTTTACACATTTGAAGATGTCTTTAGTAAACTGTGAAGCCCCGAGTATCCTACCGCTGAACAGGTAGCTTCCACTTTCCTCCTAAGTCCACATTGGTAGGCGAACAAAACAATGATTCTGTTTCGCTGGTGCCCTTGCAACTGGCTCGACATACAGGCACACAAAAAATGTTAGGTATTGTCGTTGTCATGAAGCATGCTGTAACCACACAAAGAGAAATGTACAGTGCAAACATCGAAACATGAGCAGCTACAAAGAGGAATGCATGCCTTTGGGCGTAATTACATAATAAAATGTGACATGCAGTCGTTCCGTAGCCACTGTCTAACAATGAAGTAGTCCCAAGTATACCTTCTTATGTGTGGATTAGGCCACCATTACAAATTCAGATGAACCTGGAAATGAAACAGCGCATTTCCGTAGTTTTGAAATTGTTCACATTTCAATTTTTGAACACCATACAGCAATGGGGTGGCAATTTCCATGTTGTGCCGATAATGTTCCCATGCCGATAATGGCAGTCGACCCTTGCAAAATATTCGGCAAATAATGCCTGTAACATCTGCCCAGCATCTGCTCCAATACGCTTCAACTAGTGCCAGCGTGATGCCGGTGTGGCCGCTTTATGAAATACTCCTATAGTATTCCGTGGGAGTTTAATGTTCAGATGCAACGTACTGAAGGATTGTGGTTAAACTCTGTGCAGCCTACCAAAAATCTGGGACGAACAGAACACAAGGAACGTTTGATCATGTCCTTGTGTGCTTGCCTAATGTTCTCTCTGTTCCTTCTATAGCTCGACTGTACACTTACTGTACATTCGACTGGTCACTTTTGAGCGCTCTGGCGGCATGCTTACGTTTGCCAGGCCGAAATTGAGTGCTCAGAATGCATTTACCTAGTTCACTCAGTGGGCCGCGCTGCAGCTTGGGGCACTCCGAGGTGCTCTTATTGTCAAGCTGACAGTGCATCCAAGACCCGACAGACTTCTGATCATGTGGCTCTTCTGATTGCTCTGAAAGCAGCTGAAAGTTTGGCTTGGGCAGGCTTTCTCACGTGCCAGCTTCGAGGGGGTTTTGCATTGCTGCAAACCAAGTTGGAGAATCATAGGAACCAGTAGAGTGTGCCATTAACCTGTTACTCAGTTTGGCCACCCTTCGCTGTAGCAAGTTGTTGCGCATCCCATTATGGATACAATGCACTGCAGATGGCAGTAGGCAGCCATGATTAATTGTGCAACTTAAAAGGAGCCCGACAGTTCAGTTATACGAGAAATAAATTGTCGCTTCGAAATCTGAAGTTCAATGTTTAGTTCTACGTCGTTTTACTGTGTCCGTTTGCTGCGACACAAAAAAAGCTTCGAGCCATGCGACTTGAATGCAATGCTATGCAATAGATGAGGCTTGCTTGTGAACTCGAATGCAAAATAAGATAATTTGTCATGTTATCTGATGTTGTTAAACATAATAGGACTTTGTCTTGCACAATCATTCCTGCTTAATCCAATTTGTGTAATGGAAACACATTCTAGTAAACCTTGTAACAAGGTAACTCTAGTAAACGCTTTTTGTAATTAAAACAAAACCCATGATCAATAAATATGGTGAATCATTGATTTCAATATTTATTTGCAATAAAAGTTGTACATGTATGCAGGAATGCAGCTTATTGTCCGTCAAAATAATCATCTCCAATGCACGTTTAAGAATAAGTGCAGATGTCTCGCATACTTTGGGCAAAGGCAGCCTATGGGATGCAGTTGAGTCCAGTGTTCCCATTTCATTGGATGTCGACTATGTACAAAAATTGGTGTACACCATTTTTTTGCTAAAACAGTTTCTATACATTTGGAACAGCATGTCGTTACATTCCCTTGGCCTTCTCCCAAATATTAAGCAAATTTTATGTGCGTTGCTCCATTTTGACCATACCAGCGTTGCTGCCCTACACCTTGCCGACAACTGCAGGACAACCGCAGGACTTTGCGAACGATGACCACCAGACCTTTGGCTTCACTGGCCTGACCATCAACCAGTAGTACCAACTACACCACGTATCAGCAACTCATTCACCGTGTTTATTGAACACAAGTTGTATGACACAGTGTGCACAGTTAATAAGAATTAAAATGCTTTACTGCATCATGAACCATAGTATGACATCGTAACACTTATTTTGCATTAAAAAAGTCAAACAAGGCACACTGCTTATTTAACTTCTTTCATACACCACACAGCTGTTCCAAGCATCTCAAAGCATTGTAGTGGTTTACTGAAGATTAAAATATACTACAACTGCATCTTGTTTTCATGGTTCCATACTAAATTTGTGAAATAGGCCGACATTATAAAATCATTAAACAGGATACCGAGCTACGTCATCTAAGCATCAGAAGTATCACGCAGTCCAGATGTCTTCCAAGTACCGACCTTGCGTCTGAAGCTCCTTCACGAACGCAAGGCTGTCTTCCTTGTTTGCAACAATGCCCTCATCAATGAGAATGTCCACAAGTGTGTTTCTCACACTTGTTGCCATGCTGACAGCGTCACCACACACAAACACACGGGAGTTGGCTAGGGAAATAAACCGTGCTAAATCTGCACGCCAAAGCCTCATGCTGTCTTGAACGTACTTTCCACCACGGATCCAATTTGAATGGCCCACATCCTTTTCTTTCAATTCATGTCCTTCACTTCCCTCAGCCTCTTTGAGCCCCATCTCAGATTCTGTTGCAGTGTCCCCGCTGTCAGCATCTCTTGAAAATGAAACAACCAATTTCGACAGCACACCTTGCTTTACCAGTCCACAGAGCTCGTTTTCATACAGAAAATCTAGGCGGCGGTGCCGGCAGCCCGTAAACAGCCATGTCTCGGATACATCACCTCTATCACTTTGAGCCATGACTTCTCTCCGCCACTGCAAGTAGGAAACAAATGGGGCGACACCCGAGCCCGGTCCAATCATAACAACTGGTATATCCAATGATTCGGGAAAGCAAAATGTTGTGTTTTTTCTAAGATAAATGGGCACTCTGCTGCAAGAGTTTTCACTCAGTGATAAAGATTTCATGCTGGACACAATGTCGGGCTGTGCACGCCATTGCTTGGCAAGTTCGGTTAGCCAGCCAGTGCACAGACCCTCTTCATCACGTTCGGGTATTGGACATCGTTTGTAGAGTATCCTGAATCGACGTGCAACGCTGTTGTCCTGTGGGGGCCAGTTGCAGACTGAATAGTAGCGTGGCAGGAGCCTGGGCAAGTGTTCCAACAAGGCAGCCAGAGGAGGTTTGCAGCTCGGAAAAGCCTTGAGCACATCAAGGAAAGTGTTTCTTGCTTCGAGGATGAAACGTACGTAGTCCTTGCTGCCTTCTCTACTACTAAGCTCCAGCAGGCGCCTTTTTTCACTAGCTTCCGAAGCAAACTCTGCAAGTGTCCTCAAGAATATCTTCTTCGGAATACCTCTAATGTCGCAAATGGTAGTTAGCAACTTCTCCACGGTAAGCGGCGCTTTAGGCAAGTGTTCCATGTTGCGCGCCTTCTGCGCATACGTCACGGCAACCATGTTGCTGCCGGGAACGCCTAGCCTATCAATGACGTAGCTCACTTCGGCTGGCCGGTTGACACAGAGAAAGCCGAACGAGTCGCCCGGTTTAAAGCAGATTTCCGGTTCGCCGGTCGCACCAGGCAGCTGAAACTCCAGTTCCCAGGCTTCTTTGACCGCGTCCGAAAAGGTCAGACGTTTCGCCGAAGTCAGAGCGACGTACAAAATTTTCGATTCTTGGAAAGGCAGCGGCTGACCTCCTCGCCAGACGTGACTGTCCAAAACATTCTCGTCGGTGCCAGATATGTCAAATCGCACACATACCAGAGGATCTTTCATGAGCGGGAGCGTGAGCTCTGCAGAAGCCGATAGGCTGCAGTTCGTAAGACTTCTTTCTTCCATGCTTCTTTGCATCAAACGGTCCTCCCGAGTCTGTGTTGTGGTGGTTGGGGCAGAAAACAGGGTACTACGCAATGCCGTCCACAGTCCCTCGATCCAAGGTTCGACAACGATTTCCAACCCCACAGCGTCGTCGGCGTAACCGGTCTCGTAGAATCTTGCAGCACCCAAAGCGTCGAACTGATTTTCCAGAGTCCTGGCGCCGTTGCAAAAGTTGTTGTAGTTGGTGTCGCCCAACCCGAGAACGGCGTACTTGGACCCGCTCAAGAGGCTGTCCGATTCCGCCGCCTTGCGTAAGTAGCGCAGGAAACGACGAGCGTTTTCAGGCACTAGCCCTTCGTCCGTAGTTGATGTGACGACAACGAAACAGCTTTCTTTGACCAGGTCAAATTCACGGCCAAAAGCACTCACGCAGTGTAGATCGGGCAGAAAACCTCGTTCGAGGGCGGCGGCGTTCAGTCGACGAGCTATCGCCTCAGCCTGACCAGTTTGCGAAGCGTACAAGAGAAGAAACCGTCTGTTTTCCACCCGCACGTCACCGCGCATAGCTCCGAAATTTGCGCAAACATTTAGGCAGGTACTCGCGACTTTTTACTCGAGTAAATACACGTGCGCTTGTTTGCGAACGTGAGAAGTGCGAGGCTAAGGCTACTTGTGGCTTCGTTTTCACTCAGTAAGTGGCTTCATAAACCATAAGAAGTAGTCAGAACACAAAATGCTCGGCAAGGGTGCGCACAAATTTTGGACAGTACTATTAATAATGGACAAGCTAAAACGTGCTCATGTTGTTATTAAATTAATAAGGCGAAGGAGAAGAGTGATTAACGGATAGCCGGATAGCCTACGTTAGCCAAACCAAGCCTAGTTGTCACGGCACGGCAATGGCATGCGTAGCCAGCGTGTTGTACGAAGTGCAGTGTTTCTAACAGGAGTTTATTTAGCACATGCTTGCTGGTTGTAAACAAACAAAATGTGCTCCAATTCCTGCGATTGCGAAGACCTCAGCGAGGCTGAGCCAGCACCAAATGGGGTTGCAGAGACTGATGTGAGCAGCAACACATGCAAGACGTGCGGGGACTCTGCTCACCTATTACTTCGCAAAAAGGATCCATACTGCAAAGCGTGCTTCATCGCGAACTGTACTCACAAGTTTCGCTCTACTCTCGGCAAATCCAAATTGTTGAAGCCTGGCGAAAAGGTGCTGGTTGGTTTTTCCGGCGGACCTTCGTCGGCTGCCATGCTACAGCTCCTCCGAGACGGTTTTTCGGAAGGCGCGCACAAGAGACTCCTCTTCGAGCCGAGCCTCGTCTACATCGACGATTCGTCGGCATTGGCAACACAAAGTGACGAAGTTTCGTTGCAGGAGGTCACCGATTTAATGAGGGAGTCCGGCTTCCCCTACTACACCTGTCGTCTTGACGCTCTATTCTCTGCGGAACGCTTGAATCTAGACCCGTCGACCCGTTGCACGGAGGTAACAGACAGCGAAGGGCCGCGGGCTGCCTTCACGACAGCGTACCGATCGTTCAAATCGTTGACCGACCGCGAGTCGTTCTACAGGTTGTGCGTGCGTCGTCTGCTTCTGAGGCTTGCCAGAGACAACGGATTCGTCAAGGTGTTTACCGCCGAAACGGGCACGTTGCTGGCCGCCACTCTGCTCTCGACTATCGCCCTGGGTCGGGGAGCGCAGTTGAGGGAGGAGGCTGGTTTCCTTGACGATCGTGACCCTCAAGTGCTTCTGCTGCGCCCGATGCGCGAGTTCAGCAGCAAGGAAATCGCGCTGTTCAACGTGCATCGCAACGTCCGCTTTCGCGTGCAGACTACGCCGAGCACGGGACGCGATGCTCGCGCCAGCGTGGCCCGGCTTACGGGAGAGTTTGTGAACGGCCTGCAAGAAAACTTTCCCGCGACGGTGTCTACGGTGTGGCGCACGGGAGACAAGATCGGGTCCCGATCCCGCCCGCGAGCCTCACCAACAGCTTCGGGTTCGACGTCGTGTTGTCGTCTGTGTGGGTCGCCGCTTGACACGGTGGACGTCGAACCGTGTTCGGCCGTAGCGGCGCTGAAACTGACGCGTGAAATCTCGAGACTGCGAATGGAAGACGCGGAAGCCAGGACGTCCGATGAGGCTGGCGTCTCGGACGTTTCCTTAGCCTTTTGTTACGCCTGCCAAGCGCTCGTCGGGCAGGGCGATTCAAACGCGCTGTCATTGTTCTGCGAAGCTGTCGGGACGAGTAGCAATAGGTGACGTTTGACTTAAGAGCACGCTTTTATTGCTTCACACATGATTTCAGACCTGACCATCTTTTAAAACACTGAAGCCTTTGCACACAAGTTGTCTTTCACCGTTATGTGTGGCCATACAGAAACAGGTACCCACAGTGCCAGGACGTGTTTTTATCTGCGATGTGCATATGCCGACACCCGATTTGCTAGTCTTTACAGTCGCTCATTAGGGCTGAAAATGAATACAAGCACCGTTTGAGAACCCCATGAAGAAGTACTGACCAATAAAGTCAGGCTAAATGAGTCTTGTTTTCATACAGGCATTTTTACTCTGTCCTAATGCAAGCCTCTGTTGAACAAGTAAACAAAGGCTTGTGCTGTATGGGCAACCTGCAATTGTAATGCGGAGTCGCCACACTCTTAAAAAACTTTGCACCCTTTGGGATGTAACTTGTCCCACAACAATAATTGTCATCTGTCTTGTCTGCATTTCCTTTCTGTAATGCTCTGAGCCCAGTACTTCCAAGTCGTGAATGGCTTGTGCGTTATCAGGGTGGCACAGCATTCTCGACAGGAAAGTAGCGAGCACTAGGTTTTCAAATAAGGAAACGCAAGCAAGGCAGATGATGAATATTGTTGTGGGACAAGATAAGCCCCAAAGGGTGTAAACTTTCTGAAGAGTGCAGTGCATATGCTAACACCACCAGTGGCAACAAATTTGACCATTAAGTGTGAAGCAGGCATTAGCCTGAAATGAATTCTGCAACTTCAAAAAGGCTGCTGCCTGCACATACTGATTATGTATTTATGATGGACACGTAGGAGACATTAAATATAGTGTTGTTATATAACAGTGCCACTCGCATAAAGCGCTCTAACAGAGTGCGAAATGCTCTATTTGTCCCTTGCTTCCTTTTGCATTATTTCTATCTGCAACAGCAGCTGAAAGCACAGTACTAGGGTTTACTGAGTTATCTGTTCCTGATGTTATGCCATCATTGCCGGGCCGCCTTTTCATCCTCGGCACGACTCTCACGACATGGCAAAGAAAAAGGTTTGACCACCAAAGCCACTGGGGACCAAACTCGTGCCCCTGTGGCAACTTGCGATTGGAATTCATGCTGTGGAAAAGGTAGGCATACAAAACATGGACACAAGAGTAACAAGAACGCAATCTTCTCATTGTCTGCATGTTTCGCACACCTGCTTTTTCTGTGCCACAAATTCCTACAAACTTGCTGAGCTTTGTCAATCTGATTCAGTTGGGAGCTGGAAACTCGACCATGGAGCTATTGTACAGTAATATACACTGGGCCATGCTGCACACTCTGAGACACAGGGAGAACAAGGAAGGTTAACCAGATGGACGTCCGATTGAATACCCTGCACCGAGGAAAAGAAAAGGGGTTGAAACAAAGGAAGGCAAAAGGAGAGGGAGTTCACATACTCGGTAGCAAATGCAGGGTGTCTGTGTCTTCTCACCTCCGTTGCTTTTTAATAAAAGTCATTAGCCCATGCACCCAGGATCTTTGTCACCGTAAAGGGCTGACCATCCATTCGGCAGAGTATGCTCCAAAGATACTCGGACCCTCGCATTCTAAAACTGCCCTGCACCTCGACTCATGAATATGGCAGCGGAGCTCCTTGACAGAAGTGGTCACTGGGCTTCATTGACACTTCGTGGCAATTCTTCAGTTGAAGCGCAGTGCCGTGGTGAACTTGGTGGAGTGGTGGGAGAACATTGAGTCGAGAAAAGTTTGAGAATACGGTGGGTGAGTGTGACCAGCGGGGTCCGCACATGCATTTCAGGAGCCATGGGTCACACTCAAGAGCATCTTCGCAGCACATTCATCCTACTGTGGAAAAAAGATGCCAACAAAGACAACAGTACACGGCATACAGAAGTGAACGACGGTGCTGTTTATTACAGGGATCATAACATACAGTCAACAAACGGAATCAGTCAACCCCTGTTACATCAGGTGGGGTCTCTTCAGTGGACTCGGGTTGTCCAGCTGTGTCCATCTTCTCCTCCTCCTCTTCCTTTGGCTGCTCTTTGTTCTGGCCATCGCTTGTGTTTGCAGGCTCGCTCCGTTCCACCGCTTGCTGGTTCTGAAGAGCTTTCCTCTTTAGGTCATAGTCAGATTCCAGGCCGGCTATCTCTTTCTCCAGCTCCACGCAAGCTCGTTCAATTTCAAAGTTCTTACTCACCAGGCTGACCCAGCTGGAATGGGACAAGAATATAAGAAAATTATATTACGGGGTTCAACTTCCAAAACTGCGCACTGGGTTATGAGGTACACTGCAGCAGAGGGCACTAGGTTAATTTTTGCCACATGGGGTTCTTTAGGGTGCAAACCACGTGACGGCACGTGAGCATTTTCACATTCCGCCTTCAGTGCAATGCAAAGTCCAGAATGCAAATTCAGAATCACCCATGACCTCGTACTCGGCAGCATATCAACATAGCCACTGAGTTGCCAATGTTGGATGAGACAGAATATGGTGTTTCCGTGCATAGGCGCCGACTATCGTAACTAACGTCTAAACATAGGCCAAAATTGTGTTTTTGCCAAGTTCAGGCTTTTATTTTGGAGCCTGGGAACATCACATTAGCGAAAATAACCTTTTAGAATACAGTAAGCTTTAGTGACAGTTCTATAAAAGTAATTACAGGTTTTCTCCTCCCCTCACTGTTCTTTTTTCTTAATTTTGCAAAAATGCTACAATTTGCTTAATTTCACCTGAGTGCCAAGGGGCAAATAAATATGAAGTTATTTTGTCAAACTGTTTTGTAATGAAAGAACAATGTTTAGACAATGCGAAACCTCAAATTCTGAAGTAATGCACAAGACTGTCAATTATTGGCGAATTTCTTTTTTGCACCTGGTTTTTCACCATTTCGTGAAATTCAAATGGCGCTCATGAGGCCGTTCAAGATATTTCTCGGAAATAGCTGTAATTTTTTCGCAATTATTTGAGAGAAATGATTTTTCTCGAGTGCCACGGTTGGGACAGATCGCGTGGAATGGCCCCTTGTAAGTTCTCATATAAGGCTGTCACTTCAGTGAACAATTCTTCGAGGTCGCATGAAGTTTCTTCAAGTGCAAGAAACATATATATACATACAGTAAAAGCTCGTTAATTCGAACTGCAAGGGGAAGCCGCTTCAGTTCGAATTAACGAAAGTTCGAACTAACGAAAGTGAAGGAGAACAACAGTACACTGCGATTTGGAAGCAGTAGGGATTGTCAGAAATTTGGCGTGTCAGAAAGTTCCCTTCCTGCGACTTGAACATGGCACATGCGATGTTCAAGTCGCAGCTCTGGGTCCGACTGTGCCACACCACCATGTCCACCGAAACGAACGTTAGCCGAGGCTTAACTCCATCATAAAGAATCGCGACGGCCGGTACATTCTAAGCTGAAAACAGACGTGCACAACCGATGAAGACTGCCGAGACAAAGACGCTGAACATGTGAAGGTGGCGAAGGCCTCGATTCGTCGGTTCTTGACTGCAAGCGCAGCTGCGATGCACTTGATTTGCTGTATTTTGGTGCTTGCCGCACCATCTGCCGCGCAACATTAGCAGCTACACAAGATTTGCAAAGCCTCCGAGATTCGCGACAAGCAAGAAGACTCTGAGGTCACGTAGAATGGAGAGGCGGCAGCCGACGCTGCCTTCTGGCCGATCCTGCGCCAGTTAGATTTTTCCCGATTTCGCCCTCTCTTGCCGTTCTCTCCGTTCCGGAGGCGATGCAGCCTTGTGTGTAGGCAGTAGGCACGTTTCTCTGGCCGTGTGCCAGGCGCCAAGTCGCCGGCACGGTGGCGCGTAGTTGGAATTATCCGCGGCGGAACCTTCTCGCGTTCGAATTAACGGGCTTTTTTATGCATAGACTTCTGTGGAGCTTGGCCGGACCAAATCGTACAGTTTGAATTAACGAGCTTTCACTGTATATATACATGGGCTTCGGAAAGGTTATCGCTTCCCCTCCCCTTTAAAAAATGAAAACTTTCCGCCTTTGTTTCCACGTATACCAGGCAGCATATATTATACTTGCAAGGCGTGCAAAAGCTTATGCGTACTTGACATAGTAGTGCGAATGATGTGGACGAAGGAAAGGAACTGCATTGGAGCTCATTGAGTAATTTATCTCACGGTTTAGAATTGCGCTATCAGCCACAGGCAATTTTTTGAACTTTGGTGCAGCTAAAGAAACAAGAACAGCTGGTATAAAGATATAACCATTTATAAACTTTGAGTTTCATTTATTATATTTTACTTGCCAATTTTAGACAATATCTGTACAAGAGTTTGAGGCCATAAATAAAAAAGATTTGGGTGCTAAAGTTGGAAGAATTTATTTTTCTCTTTAAAAGGAACCAATTTCACTCAAGTTGCTTCAGCAGCTGTAATGAGGACACTTCTGCATTCCACATGTATTTCAATAGGGAAATCGGAGCTGGGTCATGACCTAAAGCTTGCTATGAAGTTTTATTTTTTGAAAGGAACTTGTTTTGCTAAGATTGCTGATAGCCTGTGCTGTAAGACAGACGTTCCAATGTCATAAAATCATTGACTAGAGCACACAGAATCACGAGTGTTATGATGGCTGATGGAGTCCCCCCCCATTTTTGTTGCCGAGGTACTTATGGGTTGTAAACGTCTTGGTGCGCAGCTGTGGCACTGGAAATCCACCCATGGTGAATGCCATCATCAAAAAAATATAAAAAATTATGTAGTGTCGATGAGGAGAAATATGGACAGGAAGAAACGAAGTGGACAGGACAGAAGCTCTTGAGCATCTGTCTCGTTGACTTCATTTCTTTCCGCCCATATTTCCACTCATCGAGACTACATGATGCAACAAGTGGTCCAACAGTTTACGCTTCTGAAGAAAATAATTATTTTGCTTTTTCTTCCTTCTTTTTTCCCCTGTTCTCTTCTGGCAAGTGCTGTAGTGATATTTACACAAGATAAAGCCGGAAACTTGCAGAGCAGCTTGATGCTGCTTCTAGTTCAGTTCTTTAGGTGTAGATACAATATTCATTCAATGTAACTGCACGCCCTGCCATGTATTCTTGTTGCAGCTTCACAATATTCTAGGACTCTCCCATAAAGTGAATAATAGTCCGGTTTAATCAGGTTTCGCCTAATTCTGTTCTACTGTATCATGTCAAGTATGCGGCCATACCAACTCGTCTGCCAACAGTATTATTGAAGATCAGGCAAGTGCAACAGCATGGCATTCTTTGCTAACCAGGATCATTTCAACACTTTCATGATTGTTCATACCTTGGCACAAGTGTGCTTTATAATAGACTGTCATGCAAACATTGCTCCATAACTATCATGACCAAACTACAAACAGCAGTACGCTGCTGTATGTAGTTTGCAGCAGTGCACTGCCGTATTGAACCCCTTGACTCAGGCATTCAATGTGGTTCACTTGTACTCTCGGAAATTCCTGAGCTAATATGACAAAACCAAGTGCTATCAACTTCTACTAGAAAGATGGAGGAAGAAATAAAATTAAAGAAGCAAGGAGAGGCTTCAACATTGCTTTGCACAAAGCTCTCTTGATTGGCAGGAGTTCAAACAGGCGTTGCAGCTCCTTCACCCCTCTACCTGCCCTGTCTCATTCCGAAGACGAGCGCGCTTCTTCCATACTTTGCGCCACGCTATCTCAAACACACAAAGTAACCCACTTTCTCAGCAGCTGTTGCAAACTGCCTCATTAATGAGGATTACAAAGCACTGAGCCATATTGCTACGGCACAATATGCGCGATCACGAAAGGCCAGCAGTGTGAAGACGACGACGACGATTAGAAGCTAGCGCGGGCTGTTGCCTCTTGGCCAAGCGCAGCGTATTTTCCTTGTAAATATATTTGTACATAGCTTTTCGTCTGCGTCTTCCTACGTAACATATCTGGTGGAGGTGGACGTTCCCTGTACCTCGTCACGGAGCTTCGCAGTGGACGGTACGTCGCGCCTTCCTTCATGGCTCCCGGCGACGACAACCCGACTCCGCCGGCTCCGACACCTGCTGCCACTTCGACGACCTACATCACTCTCCCCGCTCCCCGTGATCCTGGCGTATTCTCGGGCCAAGATGGGGAAGACGTCGATGACTGGATCAGCCTGTATGAACACGTCAGCCGCAATAACCGGTGGGACCCTACTATTATGCTCGCCAACGTAGTCTTTTACCTCGGTGGCACACCTCGAGTTTGGTATCGCACGCACGAAGATGAGCTCACCAGTTGGGATTCACTTAAGACACAGCTTCGAGACTTGTTCGGCAACCCCTACGGTCAACAACTTGCCGCGCAGAAGGCGCTTTCCGGCCGTGTGCAGACGTCAACAGAGCCCTATGTCACGTACATTCAGGACGTCTTGGCTCTGTGCCGCAAAGTTGACACGCACATGACTGAGTCAGACAAGGTTTCCCACATCCTCAAAGGCATTGCCGATGACGCCTTCAACTTGCTCGTTTGCAACAACGTAGCGACGGTGGATGCTGTTATAAGAGAGTGCCGCCGCCTGGAACTCGCCAAAAGCCGACGTATTGACCAGCAGTTTGCCCGTCTGCCCAACACCCCAGCGACATCTTCCTGTGCCGACGCTCCTCGTCCCAACAACACTGCCGATGTTACCAGGATCGTCCGGCGCGAGATCGAGGCCGCCTATCCGGCTGCCTTCGACTCCAGTCCCACCAACACATCTGCAGTCACGGTCTCACTGATCCAGGCAGTTGTCCGCCAGGAGTTTGAAAACATGGGTCTTCACACCATCTGCTCGGCCCATCGCCCTAATACCCGCCCGGCTTCTTCGATTTCGCCCCGTCCCGCATCTTCTTACCCACCACGTTTCCGCAACCCATCTGAATGGCGCACTGCTGACGACAAGCCTATTTGTTTCCACTGCCATCGAATCGGGCACATTTCTCGGCACTGTCGTAGTCGCTGGAGTTCCCCGAGCCGGCCTACTTATACTGCCTACTCTCGCCCCTCAGGTGGCCCTTCTCGTCCCTATGCCGCACGCTCCGATAATGCCGCCACTGATTCTCCTGCAACGAACCGCCCCTATTCTCGTTCGCCTTCGCCCCAACGACGACAATCTCGCTCTCCCCAGCCCCGTCGCGCCTATTCGCCGACTCCCTTCGGACGCCGCTCCCAGCCGGAAAACTAGACGATGCAGCGCCTCGAGGTGACGCTGCATTGCTCCCTACGCCGCCAAATCCTCTACTGACTTTGCCCACTCATCTGAACCTTCTTGACGTGCAAGTCGACGGTGTTTCTGTGTCTGCTCTCATAGACACTGGGGCGCATTTGTCCGTAATGAGCGCTGACCTTCGTAACCGGCTCAAGAAAATTATCACGCCCGCCACGACGCCTGTTGTCCGTGTCGCCGATGGCGGAACAGCCCCCGTAATTGGTATGTGTACCGCCCGCGTCTCCTTCGCCGATCGCTCAACAATCGTGCTATTCACAGTCATCGCCCACTGTCCCCACGACATCATCCTCGGCTTAGACTTCCTTTCCGCACATTCTGCTCTCATCGATTGTTCCGCCAGTACTCTCCGCCTTGACCTGCCTGTTCTGGATCCTGCTGAACCACACCCCAGTCGCCTCAGTTCCGCCGACTTCGTTCGCTTGCCACCTTCGGCACTGACCTACGTTGACCTAGTGTCATCCCCACCAGTCCCCGACGGTCACTACATCGCGGCTCCTATGCAAGACGTCCTCCTTACACATGGGATCACAGTACCCCATACAGTTTTATCTATTACGGCGAATTGCGTCTGCCTGCCAGTGGTCAACTTTGGCTTGACGACACAAGTGCTGCCACGTGGGATGTCTTTGGCCCAGCTTTGTTCATTCGAGGATCACTCAGTAGCATCCATTGCAGTAGACGACACTTCATCCGATACTCCTCTACCATCGCAGTCGGCAAATTGTACCATCGCTGACTTACGGAAAATGATTGCCCCCGACTTGCCCTCCGAGCACGCTCGTGAACTCTACCGCGTACTGTTTTCCTACCACGATATTTTTGACTTTAACGATCGTCCTTTAGCCCAAACTACAGCTGTCAAACATCGCATTAATACCGGCGATGCCCCTCCTATTCATCGCCGCCCGTATCGAGTGTCACCAGCTGAGCGTCAAGTTATTCACGCAGAAGTTCGCAAAATGCTTGCCAAGAACATTATTGAACCATCATATAGTCCATGGGCGTCACCTGTAGTACTGGTCAAAAAGAAGGATGGCTCATGGCGCTTTTGCGTGGATTATCGGCACCTTAACAGGGTTACCAAAAAGGACGTGTATCCCCTACCTCGGATTGATGACGCCCTTGACTGCCTCCACGGTGCTCGCTATTTCTCTTCTATTGACCTTCGCTCCGGCTACTGGCAGATTGCCGTGGACGATCTCGACCGCGAGAAGACTGCTTTTGTCACACCCGACGGTCTTTATCAATTCAAAGTGATGCCGTTCGGTCTATGTAACGCCCCTGCCACTTTTGAACGCATGATGGACTCCCTTCTTCACGGTTTCAAGTGGTCCACGTGCCTGTGCTACTTGGACGACGTTATCGTATTCTCCCCAACGTTCGCTACGCACCTCGAGCGCCTCTCAGCAGTCCTGGACGTTTTTCGGCGAGCCGGTCTGCAACTCAACGCATCGAAGTGCCAATTCGGCCGTCGCCAGATTACCGTCCTTGGACATCTCGTTGACGCGAACGGAGTGCAACCGGACCCAGGCAAGATCCATGCTGTTACGCACTTCCCTGTTCCGAAGTGTGTCAAGGATGTGCGCAGCTTCATCGGCCTTTGTTCGTACTTCCGCCGTTTCGTGAGAAATTTCGCCGCCATAGCACGACCACTAACCGACCTTTTGAAAAAAGACGCTCCTTTCCAGTGGGGCGATAACGAGGCCTCTGCATTCTCTCATCTAATCGACATTCTCACAACGCCTCCCGTTTTGGCCCATTTCGATCCTTCTGCGCCTACCGAAGTCCGTACTGATGCCAGCGGTCACGGAATTGGAGCAGTACTGGCACAACACCAGCGTGGCCACGACCGTGTTATCGCTTACGCCAGCAGGCTCCTCTCACCCGCGGAGCGCAACTATTCCATCACTGAGCGTGAGTGTCTGGCCCTAGTTTGGGCGGTTGCGAAATTCCGCCCATACTTATATGGCCGATCCTTTTCCGTTGTCACAGACCATCACGCGCTTTGCTGGTTATGCTCACTGAAAGATCCTACAGGAAGACTTGGTCGCTGGGCCTTACGCCTCCAAGAATATTCGTATACTGTCACCTATAAATCTGGCCGACTACACAAGGACGCTGACTGCCTGTCTCGCTACCCGGTCGACGAGCCTGACGACGCCGACAGTAGTAGCGCCAACGGCATTTTCTCTGTCTCTGCCTTCGGTAACATCGCCGATGAGCAGTACCGAGACCTATCGCTGCGAGCACTTATCGAGCGTCTGCGCTCTACACCTACCGACGCATCCGTTCGCCGATATGTCCTCCAGGGTGGCATTCTGTATCGAAGGAACTTCCTCCCTGACGGCTCTGACCTTCTTCTTGTCGTGCCAAAACAGCTACGACAGACTGTGCTCTTTGAGATGCATGACGCACCCACTTCAGGACATCTTGGGGTAACCCGCACGTACGACCGCGTCCGCCGCCGCTTCTATTGGCCTGGTCTCGCTCGCTCCGTTCGACGCTATGTTGCTGCCTGTGATCCCTGCCAGCGTCGGAAGACACCTCAGGTGCTACCTGCCGGTCATCTCCAGCCGATCACCGTCCCTGTGGAACCGTTCTTTCGTGTTGGATTAGACCTGCTCGGTCCCTTTCCCACGTCATCTTCTGGGAACAAATGGGTAGCCGTCGCGACTGATTACGCCACCCGATACGCTATCACTCGGGCTCTCCCTACCAGCTGCGCCACTGACGTCGCGGACTTTCTCTTGCGTGACATTATCTTGCTTCATGGCGCCCCGCGACAGCTGCTTACTGACCGTGGTCGAAACTTCCTCTCGAAAGTTATCGCTGACAGTGTGAAGACGACGACGACGATTAGAAGCTAGCGCGGGCTGTTGCCTCTTGGCCAAGCGCAGCGTATTTTCCTTGTAAATATATTTGTACATAGCTTTTCGTCTGCGTCTTCCTACGTAACAATATCAAGGATATTAAAATTTATCCAAGGTTACCCATTAGAGCTTCGCCTTAGCTTTCTCCACTCGTCAATGTTGCAAGAGAAAAATCCATACCACCATCTATGTAAATGATCAGATATAACAAATTCAACTTGAAATGTTTCTAACTGATATCGGCATGCAACGAATATAGGATAGCAGCAAATATTGGATGTAATATTCTCATGTCGGATGTGACCTCATTATAGCGAGATTTTGTAGTAGTGATCCTCCTAATGCACTTTGTCTTGAACAGTGCAGAAGCACAATGGAAGAAAGAACACAAAGATCCAGTGAGTACAATGGCATCCTATCAATATCCTATGGACATCCACCACCAGGACATTCTAGGAATGAGTCGAATATGCCTTGCAGACGCCCCTCACAGGACTGCTTGGTCCCACTTTCCGCGTCTGGCGGACATCCCTTACACCATGGGGACATGCTGGGTACAGTTTATGCCATAATGTCTATTACGGTCGCAGCACAAACTGTGCGACAGATGCAACACATTAAGAACAGATACATTGTGTGCACACCATTATGCATGCATGCATGTGTGAGGAAGTTCAGCATACTCCTTATTCTTCTGGGCCTTCCACCAAGCGCAAGTGGGTTATTGAACTAACATAAGTTTTCAAAGTAAATTACACCAGAAAACATGTAAAGCATGATGTGCACACAAGCTTCATACATGATAGCTTTGGACTGTAATTTGAGCATGCAAGAAAACATAATTCTGTTATGAGGAAACTCAAAGACATAGCCTTAATTGGAGGACAAATATTAGCACGCATGTCAAAAAGGTTCATGTCCTTGGGACTTCCACAGTAGGATATCTAAAAATGGCATCCGCGAAATGTTCTATTGGTCTCCGAAATGGTCTAGAGACATTGGGACATGATTCAGATATGTCTTGTAGACGAAGTGGTTTTGCTGAGGACATACAGCAGTGTTTTTTTGTAGTTGTTGTTGTTTCTTCCAAGCATATAATTTCTGCACTGTTCCAGTTAAGCCAACAGAATTGACTAGCTCAGACTTTCAACGCTACTTTTACTGCATTCTGAGCATCCCAAGAAAAACAACATCGTGGATAACCTTTGGGACCCAGCGTTAAAGTTTTGGAGCACTGTGTACGCTATTGCAAGTCTGAGCCGTCAAATGAGAACTCATCGTTAGCTCAGAATCAACCTTGGTCACAGCCTGAGGGACTCTCATGTTTCTAAACATGCACCCAACATTTCGCAAACCCACTCGGTCATCTGTAGTGGCTTACTGAGTGTAAGAAATCTGCCACTCGAATCAGTTTCAAATTGTTGCACCCCAGATGTCTAATTTTCTGTCACAAAGTGGGCGGCAGCAATCAATTTATTTTTCTCCTATTGCTAAATGTTCAGGTGTGAACACACAATTAGATGGGAAGGCCAATGAAATTAACTTTACAGTTACAGTCAACTTCCATTAATTTAGTCTTGATAAGACTGACCGAATTGCTCGAGCTATCCAAAGGGCCGAATTAAGAAAGGTGGCAGAAAAATTATTGGAACACACCCCCCTGCATGATTTGGCAGTACTTATCCGATTCTAATGCACCCCAGGATCAAATGTGCAACTGATCTAAGCAAGTCCCACTAGCTTATAGAAAATACTCTACAACAGCATAGGATGGCATGCAATCAAGGCACATGGTAATAGAAAGGATGTCCATATGCCATTCAGCAGTATACGTATGCTCTGCAGTCAAGAGCCAGCTTAAGCTAATTATGAGACTCTGCTTTTACTTGCATCTTGTGCAGTGTATTTCAGCATCAAACATGCCCCATGACTTGCCATGAAGTGGGCATGGCAAATGCTTGCAAAAGAGGCTGTTGTGGTACCTGCTTTCCCTAAACACAGCGTCACACAGATGGAGATAGAGCAGTCATCCGAGTATCACAAGCCTTTGCTCTATGGCACACATGACCTAATATGGATGTCACGCAGCGCACTTTCGATCACGACCAAGCCCGATCCAGATCGAATTTCTTGGTTGCGATTGGTTTCTTTGCACACGCTGCGCAAGGAAGCCAATTGCGGTCGAGAATTTCAATCTGGATCGGGCTTGATCGCGATCAAAAGTGATCGTGTGACACCGGTATAACTTCCTAGCCCCAAATTGTTGTTGACCAGTGGCGGTATGCTCAAGTGATCACTTTCGGGAATACACTCACTTTTGCAAGATTTTGTGTCACTCAGCACCGGAAAAGACGAAGTATGTGGCCAACAGCACTCTCGCAAAACTTCGGGGGATACGAACACTCTCACAAGATCTTGCGTGAGTCGATACTGGAAATGTCAATGTATAGTAGAAAATCATGGGTAAGTTCACGCTTGTTACATTTTCCTGGCTCTTACGCTATGAAGCACATTCACCATTTAGTGAATGTGCTAAAACATGTCTGGTCCTATTCATGTGAAGTACTATACACTTGAAGGCCCAAGTTTCTCAATGTGTTGCAGAGCGCACATATGCCTGCCTGCAGCTTAGTCTGCATCACGACTGTTGTTGTGCTGCCACTACAAATAGACGAAAGTCCAATCAATGCATGAACTGAATCTCCAACCCTTGGCAACATTGGAAAAGTCGACCGTGCTGCTATATACAAATGATCCCTGCTTTCCTCGTAACAGTCACTGTCTGGAACTTTCGCTCTGTTAATCACTGCCCTTGTCCGCACAGACATCGAGGTGAAGTAGGCGCCTCTTGAAACTGCTTGATGAAGTTGGCCAGTCCATATCAATATTACCACACAAATGAACAAATGATGAACCCGCGTAGCTTGCACAACAAACCCCAAATTCAGCCTTTCCAACTTAGCAGCTTCTTAGCTTGGCTTATCGTACAGTTTGGGCACGAGGAATGACTGCTCAATCGGCTAGGCTTCACTAGTTTCAACGTCAAAGAAACACCATTGACATGGCTGTCAACCACGCCGTCAATGTGTTAAAATCAATACATGTAATCGCTATTTCATTTCACTTCGTGGCGAAATTAGCATGCTGCTAGTTGTCCCAAATTTCGGTTGGCCTTACATTAAGTCTGCGGGGGCCAGTAAGGGTACCATGAAGCTGTTCAAATACTCCAGTGTATCCAAAATATCAGTCGGCAACTATATTCAATTAAAATACCAGTTTCAAATCACAAGCTTCATCTAGTGTGATTCACGGCTAGAACAACACTACAAAAGTGTTCAACGTTAAATCTAATCATTAAGTGGTGGTACTGAATTTTACTAAGCTTGTTTTTAATACTCTGTTGGCTTCCTATTACACGTCAGATAAGGTTTAGTGTGAGAGTAGCTCTTTGTCTCATCAGTAGTGCTGCCACAAGTGTTATCGGATGTTGCATTCTTGGTACTGTTCGAAGCTACACAGTGCTAAAAACACTCAGCCTTATACTTTAACACATCCAATGCCGAGTCATGCGAAATCTTGTGAAAATGATCATACTATTATCAAACTTTATCGCTCGAGAGTACTGCCACAGGATTCTCCTTTAAGGTAGTGTCGTGGCTCAGCTGTATCACACACGTTAACGCTTGCACACCTGTTTCCCTGCTCTGCAAAGCTGTTGCAGCCGTAAAACCATGGTTCAATGTTAATCACAGCACAGTCACAGCACCTCACATGACCTTTCTGTATAGTATTATGCAATAAACCTGTCACAGCCTCGTGATTAATTTGCGTGAACATTGCGAGACCCTTGCAGGTGCACCACCTGCCGCACATAGTGCAGGTAAAGCATAGGGAGTCTTTTATGAGCATTCCGCAATATCGACGACAAGTGCGAAGGACACCACCATTACTTCAAAGGAGGAATTCCCATAAAAGTTATCACTCTCATTTTGGCGCGAGCCTACTGCTACATCTCTTGTAGCACAGCCTGTAACTCTAGGACATCAAACTGCTCCGATACTGTTGATCTTCTTCAGATAGATGATCAGTAGTGCATTTACTGCTTGCCTTATTTTCCTTCTAGTGCTAATTTCCTGCACACTGTGTTTACAAGTTGCATCTCCACCCAACGTATTATGTATGCTGCTTTAATTCTAACACAGTCAAACACTGACACACTACAATTAGGGAAATAAAGAATTATCGAATTGCAGTAGACTCATTAATTTGACTGCGTTTAATTCGATCCCAACGAAAGGCCCTGCCAACGCCCATGCATTTCTATGGGCCCAAATGTTCATTATTTCGATCCTAAAATTGGCCTTCGTCTGACAATTCGAACTTGACTAGTCAGCATGCATGCGCCTGAGCCCTAGGATGACCCCCAGTAGCAACCCCTTTAGTGGCTGCGTCTGTTTCGGCGGTGCTTGGGGACGGTGGGTGCGTTGCACCCCTGTCATCTCCCATTGAAGATGGCCATTTTGAGCCCACCACAGGAAGATATTCAAGCACTAACGGTCGCTCACAATACCTGATTATGGTATTTGCCCTATTCTAACACGCAGCGCTTTTTCTTTTTTTTTTTTTCAGGAAAAGTGGGTTGAAAATTGCCTCCGCGATGCAATCCGATAAAAAATCAAAACCGCTTTCGCGGTGGCCGTACGCTTTACCGCATAACGTGGACGTACTGTGGCGAAGCTGACTTTAGGAACCAGCTACCACTATGCAAAACATAATGGACCCTTGACAGTTTTCTTGCTAAGAAATTGCGCGCGCATTAGATATCTACTTTGTTTAGGAGCTTTAATATCCTTTCTACACTGGTTCACTACATTGGACACACAGAAAGTTGGTGCGTGTTTGGTTCAGGGGCACGTTAAACTCTGGGCAAATAGTACTGCCAAATGAATCAGTGGTGTGTTCACGCATTATTTCTGCATCTTGTTTCATTTGACCCGCCGCATAATTCGATCAATCTTGTCGGACCCGTCAGGCTCGAATTACTAGAAGTCAAGAGTACAACAAAGTAAATATGGAGTAATTTCACTGTGATATCAAGGTAACAAATATCAAAAACAGTCGCTGACCAATAATTTGGACTCTGCAGGAACCAGGAACTGCGTAAATGTCCGAGTAATTAAGGGTACGAAATAACAGATTCAGCAAAAAAATAAGTGGCTTTATCCCACAAGCAACCAGTTAAGCTTGTTGACGCACTGCTACATGCACATATGCTTGCATACGACCTGTCATCTGAACTAAACCACTGTGATGCTATCACTACAGATAAACGGAGGTATGGTCAATGCATGCATCAAATCTCCATCGCATAGCAACTTGAATGGAGGTTAACAGCGCTCTGATGGCCAAATGATTACGGCCTTTTTTTACAACAGTTGCTGCCTGGCACTTCCTTCACTTTATTGCTGTGCTCGGAGGTGCCAACATCGAGGGTGGAGTCGGCACCATTCGAAGCTGCTTGACGATTATGAGCAGACAACAAAGTCACCCGAGGTTGTGTTGGCCAGTGTCTCTGTTTAACTCATAAACAAATGCTGGACACGCAGAACATGCATAACTACCTAATTGCGAATGAGGCCTTTACAACTTAGCCGCCTGACTTAGACTTGGGTTTGTCCCATGGTCTGGATGTGGTCAGCGGCTACTGATCAAGTAGGCTTTGCTCCTTTTGGTTTTGAGGAGGGGCCGGTAATGTATCAAAACAAGAACATAGCTTTTTCTCCTCATTTCAGTAGCACGCAGTTGTGCAGGCAGAGTTCAAATTATAAAACGGCACGTTGGTAAGGGGGTCCCAAACCTCTACCATTCTTGTATGTTACATCTAGGGGTCAAATGGTTAGGCCACGAAGCTGTCCGAATGATTGGTTGGCGACCGCATACCAAAGGTATCTTTTAGTTGGACGTAACTTTGTTATTACGAGGCTCAAGTTACAAGCAGCATACATTGCCTCTAAAAGGTACAGAACTGTTCTAGCATTTCATCATTCCTTTGGCTTGTACACTCCTTTTCTTACCTTGCTTCCAGATGCTTCAGCTTCTCACCCGCCTCTGTTTGAGTTGTCTTCCGCTGCCAGTTCACCTCCTGGATCTCTTTCCTGCATGACATACAAGAAAAAAAAAAAAAGCAATCAGAATGTGCAGCATGACCAAGACAAGCTGCTACCCCATACTGAAGAAAGGATGAGAATTATGAAAGCAAAATAACAAGGGCATGACAATGCCCATCATAAATCTAAATGCAGAAAGCTATGCACTCCCAAGCACAGAATTACTGCATTAAACGGGTTCTTATGTATAAAGTTTGTGTGCTGCAATGTTGTTGCTGTTTTTGTGGGTTTTTTACTGTTTAACAGGGAGAGGCAGGCTAGCTGGTGGTCGATATTGGAATGCATTATGTAACCGCACAAACAACGACGGACGAAGAAGGTTCCGCATTTGCCCTGTGTTTCCTTCTTCGTTCGTCGTCATTTATGCGGTTACATAATGCATTTCAGTTTTTTTTACTGATATGAAAATAAACGCAGAGGTATGTGCCACCATGAGCTGGTAATTGCTACTCCTTTCCACTTGGTTACAAGTAATAAAAAAAAAAAAACAGATCAGAAACATGCAAGTTCTTGCACAAGTTAATGCATAAATAAAACACAAGAAACTGCGATGATGACAGGAAATAACACTCGAAATAAAATCCATGGATGTCGCAGGTACACAAGTAGACTTCACACAGACAGATAAATGATACACAAGCACACAAAGTGCTTGGTAGTCAATATTCATTGTTTATGCGATCTTGCGAATGTCGTGGTATATAGTTTGGCCTTAATAGTTGAGAGGCCACTCAGTCTAGAGTATTCGACAGGTAAGTCATCACAAAAATTGCACCAAGAGCGCCGTGTGAGGGGATTGCACTTCACTGAGATCCACTGGAGATACCGTGCAATCTTCTTACTAAGAACCTCAGATCAACAATTTTTTTCAGATTACCAAAAGCTTTCTACCCCCAGCCAAAAGCCTATTGTGTTAATGTAAAGATATTTCAGTACCATCACTTTCAAAACATGAAACATTTCAGAATAAAGACCAAAATTTTATGCCTTCACAATATTAGTAGCGTCTCAAAATAATGAAGCTGTTAAAAAATTAGACCTGCCACTATCGGCAGCAGATATTCCTGGACGGCGGTGGTTACAAATCCATGCCAGCCCTATCGCCATGGCCCACAGTAATGGTGGCCCACAGAATTACTTGAAATTACACAAATAAGCACCGTCGGCACCGCTCTGCAAATTACAATGTTCACTGGAACCGCGATCACACCCACTGCATTGCTCATTATTGGGACAATCTTGAAGGATTGCAAAAAAAAGAAAAAGAAAGCAGGCGAAAGGCATATGTGCTTAAACGCCTGAGATTGATCAGCAAGTTGGTGAATAATGCAACAAAAGTGATAAAATTCATGGAAGCTTCAGGGTTTGCGGCAATGTTTCGCGACAGTGCACAGAGGTGCGTTAGCATATATGCTTGTGTAATGGCCGCAGGTTTTGTCCAAGGTTTGGGGTTAAAATCAGGGGTGTGGCCATTCCAAGGAGAAAAAGGCAACATCTTTTTTTTTTTTTTCGTAAATATTTTCAGCGGTGCTTGCCTTTATTGAACTACAGTACTCGCTTGTACTGGCTTCAGCTATTGCTGCAGTACGTCACCTGCTCGCTGGTATACCGTATTTACTCGAATCTAATGTGCACTTTGCTTCTGATAAAATGGGCCCAAAAATTGTGTGCGCGTTAGAATCATGTATGGCCGTAAATCTGCGTTACAGTATCGCCATCGACATTTTGAAATCATCGCCTTGTATGCGCTTCAAGTCTAGCTGCCGTAGCTTTCTCCATGTGCTGCAGTACGGTGCTTAGGCAATGATTCCTTTGGCTTAGGTTAGTGCACCGTCCGTCTTCCTGTTTTCTATGTTTGCTCCATCAGCATGGAAGTGCCGACTGCAAAGACATGCAGAGTTCATCACGATGCTGCAATTAAAAGGAAAGTGATTACGTGCACGGAGATGGACGGAAATTGGGCCACATCATGCGCGTTCCGAGTTCCCGGAACTTACGTGCAGGACTGATGCAAACAGGAGAGGCGTTCTACACTGGCAGCTGCTACGTTCGGCACAGCCGCGCGCAGCCCCTATCTTGAAAGTGATCTGCGACGGAGACAAGAGTGCGCATCTAGGCGCACCGCGCTGTGTTCTCGTTGCTTAGTTTGCCTTGAAGCGAGAGGCCGTAAAAATGTCAATTCGCTCTCGTCTGCTACCGCACTTCCTCGCTCCAGCATTTTGATAAAGAGTTTTCGCGGTCATTGAGTGAGACGTGCTCATGTTTGCTCGTGCGCTCGTGACACCATGCTTGTCAATTTAGCTAGTAAGAGAATGTTTAAAAGTTTATACGGCCAATAAAACTACTATCCTTACTTTTCATATAGCTGTCTACTAGTTTGCTATCGTAGTCGATGCTTCGCCGTTTGGCGAAACTGTGACTTCTTTTATTTATCGCAACTTTAGTGCACTGGAAGTAAATCTGTGTTTTTTCCAAATGAGAGAAAGTTGTATTTATGTATGAAAGAATGAGGTGTGCGGTACTGTAAAGGAGTTTTCTTTTTTTGGTCACGGCAAATCACTACAATCGAGAGCATCTTCTTTTTTTTTTGGTCGTGAAAAATGGGTGTGCGTTACAATCGAGGATGCATTAGAATCGAGTAAATATGGTAAATGGTGAAACTCCACAGACCAGCGACAGCAGCGTCTCAGAGGCAGCCGCTAAATCTCGGAGGCGGTGCTTTTGCTACCTGGAGGCGCCAAAAACTCGGCACGGCTGCCTTGTTTTGCAACCGATTAAAAAAAATGTTTTGGAATTCTCAGCACCACACAACAGATAACCCCGACAACCTTCTAAAGAATCAAAGGTGCGGCTTTACACAAGTAATTTTCAGATATATCTTTGGGGGGATTTCTTTACAAATTTCTGGGTGCAGCCATTACACAAGTACACATAGCATGTGCAAATCCCCGATGTGTGGATGCTGCAAGTGCTAGCTGCACATTTTCCTGATAGCCATCGACGTTATCAGCGAGTTTAGGCGCAGCGGAAGCGATGGCTCAAGGCATATTATCTACACTCTGAAGATACACACCGCTGTATGGTTGATGTGTGATAGCTGGCATGCGCTATAAAATCACGGCATCGTGATCGCTGTTGCCCTGCAGCATCGTGCTTCGTCCTACCACACATAGAACATGCATGTACTAATTGTGGCACATAATCTCACTGCTGGTGACTGTCGGTACCGTGCGTGGATGTAAGGTTGGGCACACACTCATGCACTGCGAACAGATTCGCGGTCTGCAAGAGCTGCGCATGCATAAGGCGGAGGTGACTTCGCATAAATGTTCACTCCGACTCCTATTGTGTGGAGTCGTTGTCCACCAGCACAAACGCACTTGTGTATGCACTGCTTTCAGATGTAGGCAATTGCTCCTGTCGAATTCAGTTTCTAACACGAATTTTGTGTTCGATACAACAAGGTTTCAAAATAACGAATGATTTTGGGCGGTCTGATGACATTTGATATATTGAGATTTCATTGTATTTCTGACTCACAGTTATAACTGTATACACCACAACGTAAGATATAGCAGGAAGATTACAGAATTAATATTCACAAACATTGTTTGCAGTTGGCGTGCCATGAAGACACATTCCATGAACACACGGCACACTGGGAAAGATTTACAATCACTTGCAATTCGAGACCCGTGGTCATTTACAACAAGCTGTACTGCAGAAAGGTAGGTACCATTTGGTTGCCATGGTATCGTGTCAGAGATAAGCCAAATCAATTCAATTCGACTCTGGGGTTTTACATGCCAGAACCATGACCTGGTTATGAGGCACACCGTAGTGGGAGATTTCCGATTAATTTGACCACCCGGGATTCATTAAAGAAACACTAAAGGCAAGCTAAAGCGACAGAGTAGTATTCAAGAACGTCTAAGGCGTCAATATTAGCGCAAACAGAGCTGTATTAATCGAAATACTGAGGTAAATGCAGGACACGATTAGATGCCCCCGGGCAATTCAAGTACTAGCCTGATGACGAAGGCACTGATCATTATATTTAATTATAAGACAAAAGAAAGTGCTACTTGTCCAGTCTATTCAATACTGGGGAAAAAAATTCCTTGACATTAGCCTTGACAATGATGTGGGTGGTCGAGAGGTTTTGTTTTCTTCCCTCTGCACAGGCTGCACTTTCATGTTTCAATATTTCTGTTATCACGTAGCTCTGCACTGGTTTTCTTGACTCGTGAAACTCACACTCAAGCTGCAAATAGCAGAGAATGCCATATTCTGTTCATGCTATGGGATTCCCGAAAGGTCCATGCCACTTGACCAACAGCAGCTGCAGCGGTGAATCCAATGCTCTGTCTTGGAACAGTTTCTCCATGGCCGTGCATTTGAACCTTGCACAGAAAACCATAGCACTCTCTTTTGGGCGCCGTTTTACTCCCCGATGGCAGTAAAGGGCGGCAATGGTATATGCAAAGTCACCACTCCTTGCTCAAAGGCAGGCAGGTGATTTGAACTGTGTTAAAGGTATTCAGACGCAACTTTCTCGTAATTGAAGTTTTCGTTTTTTCTTGACATGATACAAGCACTGCGAGGTTTCTGGAGTGGCATTTTAACAGTCCACATCGACTTGGCATTTGCCTTTAGTGTCCCTTTAACATTCACTTAAATCGAATGAGCGTTTTTGCATCTCACCTCCATCGAAATGCGGCCGCGATCAAACTCGCGGCCTTAAGATTAGCAGTACAACGCCATAGCCACTGGGCTACCGCGGCAGGTAAGATAAACAGAATTATCTTTTGCCTGTCAGATACTCCTAGGCTGTGGCTAAAAGAAAGGTTAAAAGCCTCTGGTGATGGCCTTCACCAGATGCACTCAGGATGACGGTGCAAGGCAACCACGCAGTCCTACCATAAGCTTTTCATTCCCTCACTCTGATACAGTCACCGATTGACAGATCAGACTCGGTGAGGATGAACTAAAAGTTCCAATAAACAGGTGTCCAAGATATTGGATTCGCTAGAAATTAAGTGACTTTGTCCCGCAGGTGGTGAAGAAAAGCCTGCACGTGCATATATGTTTGTATGGGACCTGGTCAGTCTATATTTCGACCATTGTCAAGCTGTCGTCACAGATAGACGAAAGTGTGGTAAACATATGCACAAAATTTTCTGCCCCTGACAGAGGTTGACTACGCTTCATGAGCTAAATGATCATCACAGGCTTCTTCGCAACCATCTTTCTGCAGCACTTTAGTCACTTAACACCACCATTGTGGGCACAAACATTAAAGGTGGCATTGGCACCATTTGCAGTTGCTCGATGATTCTGAGTGACGAAATTTGTAATAGCCATCATAGGTGCCCAATACTATATTGCTATTTCACACAAAGGAACAAATGCAGAGTGTGAGCAACACACACAACAAACCACAAATGTAGTTTTTGCAATTTAGTGGCTTTGCTCATCTCATGGTTTAGACAATATGGGCGACTGCTGGAATGACTAGGCTTCGCTACTTTTGGTTTTCAGGTGACGCCAGTGATGTATCGAAACAAGAACATCTATCTTTCTGCTCAACTCTGTGGCCAAATCAGCAAATGGTCATGAAGGCAGAGTTTGACTAGTATCTAGTAGTGCACCGTAATGTGTCCGAAATTTCAGTTGCACTACTGCATTACGTCTATGGGGCAAGTGGCAGTGCGAAGAAGCTGTCAATACAACCAAGGACACCTGTATTATCGTCTTCTGAATGATCAGCCTGTAACTGTAGTGCTTCCTTGCACACACCTTACAGAATAAACTTTCGGCACTGCTGTTCTAGCATGTTGGTCGAACGTGCGTCCTTCTCAGGCATGCAGCTAAAAACATGTGTGTATCAAAGCAGCTTCAGAGAGGCAGGCAATGTCCGAATGCCACGAATGCTACAGAATACAGTGAAATCTCAGTACAAGAAATCGCATAGGACAGCCGAGAATCATTTGTTATTCTGAAATGTTGCACCGAAGAAACGTGAATTCTCATCAAAAACTAAATTCAGCAACAGGAATTCCCTGCATTTGCAAGAAGTAGCATCCACAAATGTGTTTAAACCAATGACAATGAATAGGAGCGAGATTGCTCATTTATTTGAAGGAGTCATCTCTGCCTGGTGCATGCACAGCTCACATAGGCCTCAGCTCTGTTATAAAAAATTAAAATCTGATGTGGCCACTGCAGCAAGGATTGAACTTGTGAGTTCGAGCTCAGCACCCCAACCACTGGGCTACGATGGTCGATAACACTACACGAGTGTGTGCATAGCCGTAAGTCCACTGCACACCGTACCGACAGACACCATGTTTTCGTTAATCTGAAGCAAACCGTAATTGTGAGGTTTGCAGTGACAATATTTAACTGTAGCGGTGTGACACTGCAACTATGAGGGGCACTGTCGTGCTTTAGCATGGAACATGCAATAAAACCTATTTATCAGTAAGGGTTTTACACCTGTTCCAAATAGGCAGAGATATAGTCCAGTGAACCATCTTGTATTTCAGTGCTGCCTTGAAGTTCCTGTGTGTTGTAGCGTAAGGTAAACGACAGGGATGAATCTGTCACATAGAACTTAATCCCAATAATGAACGAAAGGCTGCAAGCCACAGTGATTGATAAATATGAAGCCTGAATGTACATGTTCAATGTATGGAATGTGCATTGTATGTTTATTGGTGCACATGAAGTGTACATCTGGAGCTCATAAAAGAAACTTGTGGAACTTTGAGCATGTTCAACACTACTAAGGGCTGTGACGTTATCAACTGTAGTACTGTCTGTCTCATATTTTGTGCAACCTTTAATTAAGTAAACAATATGTAAAGCCTACGAGAACACTGCAATGTTGACACGAAGTCATGCTGTCGAATTGTCCACAAATGTGTTACTATTTGAAAAACGATACTGGCTGCCTCAAAGGTGCCAGCAAGCAGGGTGAGAGCCTTTTATGGCTGGCATCCGAGTGGAACTCTCCTGCACCATGCTTGGCTATTAAGCTCACCGCAATTCTTGCAGTTGCCGCTGGAGCTGGTGGAGTATGCGAACAAGAGCTGCATTGTAGGCCTTCCAGGACTCGGAGCCGTATCGGGCCATCAGCTCCAAGTTGGCGATACGGGTGGCTTGATGTTCCAACTGCGCCGATGAGTTGTCGACGCACTCAGCCCATGATGCAACGTCTGTTGTTTTTCCCGCAGGTGGCTGTGGAAGCTCGTATCTAGCCGATGGTGAGAAAATATAAAAGCAACCCATAAGAACAGACTCATAGATAGCGATTTGAATATGCACTAAGAAGGCTGATGAAAGATGTTATTATGGGAAAATTACCATTTTTCGGGGCCCAAGAACTTTTTTTGTCCCTATGGGCAACACTATAGCATTATAAATTGTAGAAAGCTAATTGGTGCTTGCAAATATGTAAGGTGCAAGAAAGATGACTTTAACGAATAATGAAGAAAGATTTTCACTTGAGCAAGGGTGAGGGCAGCTGGGTGTTGTTGCACAGAATTTTGTGGCAGGTATCCTGGAAGTACATAGAAATAGAGGAGGGGGGCACGTGCCCAGTGTGCACACTCCTGGCTACGCCTCTCGCACCAGAAGATTGTACATCTAGCAACGTATGTCCACTCGCTATTTATTGCTCGCACATTGACCACAACAAACCTATGTTGATGCAGCGTATTCAAGACTGCACATCTTTTCCTTTTTCCGAAGTGGCAAAGGGCAAACTGCAACAAATTTTTGCCACACTGTGCACGCCAAGCTTACCAAAAGTTGCATTAGAAACCAGTTTCCTCTCCAAAATAGAACCGAAAGGGGTATCAAAAGCCCTTTTTACCATGGGTTTTCTGGGTTATCTACTGGACAGTGTTATGTATATGAAAAACAGTTTCAAATGTGCTGAAATTGGCAGTCGAAATCATCAGTCACTGGTGATGGATTCAAATAGGTGTGGTAATAAAAGATTTAAATGAAGGCACTCTAATATGGTGAAAAGTAGTAGTGGCTCTGGTAATGTTTTATTAGTCTTTTATAGGTACTGCACAATACTGTAGAGTAGCTTACAGAAAGAAATCTAAAAGTATCGGACCTCCTGCACAGTTTTTGCCTCCTGCTATTAATACTAAAATAAATGTGTGGTACAATATCAGCATTTGAGAAATGGAAGTCATAAATTTACAAAAAAAATTAAACAAGAACCAAGGTATGTGAAATAAACTATTACGAATACAATGTGACTATAAAGAGAACTGTTATAAAATGAATATAGGCTGGGTTAATGAGCGGAACCTTGGGCATCGCACTTCCGAGGCAGGTTATACTGGTGCTAGTGATACACTTCGCATATTCTGTTGGCGTTAAACTGAACGCCTGTGGCAGAAGCGGGACACCACGAACCACAGAACGACAACTCGTGTGTACCCAGCACGCACCGGCAAATTTACCTTCTGTCGACAGTGCCGGCATTCGTAACGTGACCACGGCTAGTCCACGAGGACGCACTGCCTGCGAAATTCCTTCCACGCGATTCTGCCGGCAGAATACCCGCTCCAATGCAAACAAGACTCGACTCACCGTTTCATGCTCATCATCTCCATAGGCAATCTTGACTGAAGACGCTCAAACTCCGTCTTCATAATTTCAGTCTGCAAGCCGAACACAGTCAAAATTATCCGTACAGGGCAAACCGCATCTGCTCAAACGCGCCCATCGCATTGTCGTGTGTAATGACAACGACGACGTAGATTCTAACGCTCAAACACATCGCTATTACCTCGAACTGATGCAGTGACAGCTGCGGCAAATGTTCTAGGTAATTTTTTGTAGGTCTGTATCGCCTTGTCTCTTCCTCAACCATCGTCATGACCTGAAATGGTGAACGTTAGATACAGTGTAAACATCTCCGCTCGTAGTGAGATGACACCCGCCGCTGAGATGCGTATACACGCGGCGCATACGCGTGAAACGTTTCGGCGCAATAGGCACACAAATAAATGTGGCACTATTAACACAAAACTTACGGCTTCACGAATTCCAGGCTCGTCATAGCCTTGATCAATGTAAGGCAGCGCGTCAACGATCACTTCGCCAGCCATGTTGCGCGGATTCTAGCAAAATCTACGTTTGGATTTGGATGCAACTATGTTCGGATTGAAGCGGGGTCGGTTTCAGCTGGCTATAAGTCGCTTCTTGAGCCTGTAGGACACAAAAGCATGGCCTGCGAGATCAAACACAGAACTTACTATGCATGCCGTTTTTAACAATACTCATTAGAATTGGCAAAATTATTCTTTGAGGTGCAGAAATTCAGATGCACTGTTTTTACTGAAATAAACTTTAGTTGCTTCTCAGCATGTCATTAGAGATGCTAACAGCCCGTACGGTGCATGGCATCGTCATTGCCGTATGCATCAAGCCGTCAAAACTTTGCGATATTGACAGACGCCAGCCAGCAGCCAGCTTTGAACTAGCTTAATTCAGTCAGCTCAAGAATGTCTCGTGTCTCTGTGAGCGACGCCCTCTCTCCCAGTACGGAGGATGCGGATTACGCTACAAAAGAGCTGGAAGCAGAACTGCAACGCCTCGCCGTTAATGACGAGGCGGTTAGCCAGTCGAACGAAGCTATACGTGATGTCGTCACTGGAATCGTTGACAAGGTGAACGAACTTCTCGCTTCTCCCGCAGTTTTCGGTGGCACAGAAGACGGCGGGCCTAATGCCGACCGACTCTTGTCCTACCTGAAGGCCGAAAAAAGTTACTGCGCCAACGTCAGGAAGCAGACGAAAGTCATCCCGCCGCCGCTCCAAATCCGGGACGCGACCGAAAAGCTCACGACTTCGGAAGAGGACTCGGAAATGCAGCGACGAGTCGCTGCGGTCCTAGACAAAGACATCGAGTTCCGGGCTTGTAGCCAAGAGCGACAGTGCGCCGAGCTCGTCGGCCTGCTGACCGACAATCGTGAGTCCGTTGAGGCCGCGAAGCCGTGGTCCGCGTCCGAGCCGGGTTCCACAGAGCGACCCACCGAACTGGACCGTATTCTGTTCAACGCCGCGTGTTCAGCTCTTCCACGTCTCATCGAGACCAGCGCCCGCGAGTGGCTGAGCAAAGTGGACGAGGAGGAGGACCACGACGAGACGCTGCACGCGTCCGCAGTAGCCGCGACGGCGTCCCTTCCAGAAGAGCTGGCGCTGTACGCCAGGCTCGCGGCAGTTCTGGACGTGGAGCAGGCCCGTTGCTCGTCGGACATCCTGGACTTGCGCGCGGAGTTCCGTAAGCGAGCTGCATTGGTGAGGAACTTGTTGGCCCAAAGAGAACGGTTACGCCGCGTCCGAGCGTCCTGCGAGCAGCGCGAAAGCCTCGTGGGCGACGTGACGCGCAGCGTCTCTGACGTGCGCGATCACCTCGCTTCGAGGGTGAAACTGTGCGAGTCGCTGATGGCAGTTGCCGACGCTCAGTCACGGCGAGAAGATGCCGCGGTGTGCCCTGACGCTGAGCCCGTGGCCGATCACGGAGCCACCATAGACGAGCGCTGCGCTCGAATGACCGAAGGCGCGGCCACGAAAGTGGACGCAGTTGAGGAACTGCAGCGCAAAAGGGCGTCCATGAGAGGGCTGGTCGATACGCTTGACGCCGATCTTAACGACGCCTGCCAGGGTAGCGTAGAGACGTGGCTTGAAGGCATGAAGGCGAAGAGCCAGCGCGACGAAAAACAGGACATGATGCGCGCGCTGTTCATTGAATTCCATACGATGCCGGAACGTTTCCTGCGCCGAATGAAATCTATGGTTACCGCCGATGTAGCTACTCACAAAAGCTACAAAAATTTAGGAGCAAGCTGCGAAGTCAGTACGAAGCAGGCCTAAAGTTTACGTGCGGTGAAACCAAGAAACTTTGTTGTTCCTGTGTTGTGTTCAATTTACGAGTTCATGAATTAAAAGAAAAAGCAGAACAAGTGGTCTGTCTGGCTTTTTTGTTTTGAAGAACGCTGCAAAGAAACTAGACAGGTGTTAGGTACGTACGACAGAAACGCGATACTCGGACAACATGGCGGCCGGTAAATTATATATATATATATATATATATATATATATATATATATATATATATATATATATATATTGTCACGTGGTAGTGATGGTGAAGAAAGCAGCCCAACTGCGAAAGGCGAAACTAGCGTTTTATTGGGCGAAATTGTGCCCTCAAAAACAGGCTACACTCAAAGAATGGCGACAGCAGCGAATACAGTCGGCGATCGTCGAAAATCTGATGAGCGGATCAAGCGCGTCGGCTTTTATACATCAGTCGTCGAATGTTCCAGAGTAATCGCTGGGACCCGCGTGCCTTCCACAAAGTTCTACGTTATTCGCGTCGCGCACACATGCAATCAGATTACACAAGGTTCGGTCACAGACAGCGGATGGAAGCATCGATGACATTCCAGAAACTTCCGATACATTCCGGCGCGACCTGCGCTGTGCGATAACATAACAAGACAAACAAGTACACGTGTCAATATGAACTGCAGCTTCTTTCATTGTTTTGTTTGGGTCAGGTTCACTGCGTGTTAGTGTGAAATAACTTTTTTATGCACCGTGACTGCATTCTGCTTCCTCAGCGATCACCGGCAGCGCAAAAAGCGCCGGCCGCCATGCTGTCTGAGTATCGCGTTTCGATCGCTGAGCACTACATACAATGTGTAGGTCCCTTTACAGATTACTAGATCACTAGGTAAACCCATGGTTTCAAGTCGTTTCTTCTGCAGCTGTCCTTGCCTTCCGACGGGTAGCTATTCAAGACTGAGAAAAGTGCTTCTGCTGCCTCTTTTACATGCATTGGATATAATATCAAATCAGGGACGGGGAGACACACCTGACACGTGGCCCCCCGTCCCCGTTCAAGTGTACCCACATCGCCGAAAAAGAAATCCTGCCTTAGGCACTGTGTCTGCCTCTAACCTCTTTGAGGCCAACTTCAAAGGAGTTATGTTTCATCGGACAGTGCTGTGGAAAAGGTTACAACCCTTATTTTTAAACAGCATTACGCTCGGGATAGGCAACATTTCGTTAGACAAAGGTAAGGGCAGACCGAAAGCGCCTGAAGTATTCAAAGAATGATAACCGCAATAAAAAGCTGTTTTACTGCTGTAAAAAGCAACAGGCTGTCTCTGTTATGTGTGTACATACAAGCTGCCATTTGGTTGATCTCCAAATCGGACATCCAAACCTACTGACACCTGAAAACGGCACTGCACTCATCAAATCCGCGGCACATGTTCCGCTGAAATACGCAGGCGCTGTACTACCAAGACGTCTGCTAATGCTCGTGGACATGGTATTATATTTAGCGCGGAGTGAATTGCTCCCCTTCGTCGATGCTCAAGACAGCATTCGTGTAACGAATGTTCAGTTACACAATCTTCAATTTGTCATTATCCAACCTAAGTAAGTCAACCGCATGCATCTAACGGAGATCTCCAGTTAAGTATTTCTGTGCTGTCTGGACCGAACAGTTCTAATAACGCTTCATAATGAGGCGCTATAACTAAGGTAGCACAGCAGACCTAGCTATATATGCACCAACGTACTTCGGGCTGCTTCTCGCTTCAGCGTGTCTCAGAAGCATGGTTCTGCGACCTCCAACACAAGGCACGCGGGCAGACGGTGCGCACGAAGCCGCCACCCATCTCGGCTCGCCTCCGTTTGCACCCGCCGCAGATTACTTCCAACATATGGTGCGCGGGTCGCGTGTTCACGGGCACATCCATTAATTAAGACGGGAGGACTATCCCATTCAACTTACATGTAGGCACCAACATCTTGAATACACCTGACAAAACAAGAATAATAATGCGGAGGCTTCCACTTCGCGGCGTCTTTGATGTCCCAGGTGTCTCCTTGTGGCAGTAAACTGGTCAAACATATCAACGAAATCAATCCTCCCAGGATGTTCATTTCCAGGCTGCGACAGGGTGCGCTACCGGCAAGGTCCACGGACGGTATTTCCACGGCCGCTGGATAAAAGCATAGCTGCTTGCAAACGTGCGCGAGGTCTTGGAGGAACACTTTTGGGACGTGGGTTTGACTCCGCTCAGTATTGGAGAAAAGGGATGTATTTCTCGTCATTGTAGAGCGGCCCATTCCCAGTGGCACATACCTGTAGCGACCCAAGTTGGCGTCCAACACGTTCGTTGAAGAACGGCACACACATAACGGCACATCTGTTTTTATCCAGCGGCCGTGGTATTTCTATGGTCAGTCGTCCAGCGTTGTCTTGTCGCCTGGTTCAGTACGCACTACATATACCTCGCCTCGTCAATGCGCTGGCACCAAGGATGTGGACAAAGCGATTGCGTAATCGCTAAAATTGGCACGGCAGTATATGAGGCACGCCCTCGCGGTACATGCCTTAATTTGGCATTGTAAGGGAACGATCACAGCGTCAGAGTTCTCTATAGTAACTTTTGATTGATTGATTGATTGATTGATTGATTGATTGATTGATTGATTGATTGATTGATTGATTGATTGATTGATTGATTGATTGACTGATTGATTGATTGATTGATGTTATGACGCAAGGGCCCAGTTCTGGGCAATATAACAACTCTTCAGAAAGCTCTGTGAAACCAACGCAGTCTCTCCAGGTGACGTTTGTCAAACACGCGGTGCTCTTTCGACTCCGACTTCGTCGACAACAGCACATTAGAACATCGTCGCCCCTTCGCGCGAGACCACTCAACAACACCCACACGCTTGCCCGCAAGTCCGGTGCCCACTTCTGCTTCCCAATTTAGCCTCGCTTTATCCAGAGAGTGATGACGCTAGATGCACGCAACGTTTCCTCCGAGCGAGTCACATGTAGCTGCCTCGGACTAAATGTTCGCCCGGCGACGCCTTTCACTGGACGAGCGCTCCGAGCGCCTGAGGCAGCCCGCCATCGATGCTGGCCGTGTGCTGTGCTCAATTCATCCCCATCTTTCCCTATTAAAGCACGTACATTTTTCGGCTCTTTGTTTATTCTCATACCTCATAGGTTCCCGAAGGACTATTGCATGAGGGGGGATACAAAGGGAAAAAAAGGAAAAGATGCGTCGTGGAAGTTGCAATCAGTTGGCGCGGGACAAGAGCGGAGGGAGGGACCTTCATCCTGCGGTGGACATAAAAGATGATGATGATGATGTGTTCTGGCATATTCACCCTTTTCGCGGCGATCCCGTGAGCGCTGCCATGTTAATCACGTGGTGACGCCTCCATTGCTTGCCTCAGCTGTCTCCGTTGCCTCTGTGTTTACAATGGATGTACATAACGCCAGTGCGGCTCTGCCAACCTCTGTTTCGGCGGATATCGTACAAGGTGACTGGGTGGGCGACACGCGAAGGCTTGGCCGCAGCTTCAAAGGACACGTGAGCGATTTCGGAGCTCATCACGCCCTGTCCAAAGGGCGCGAGATCCCGGCCACGGCGGCCGCATTTCGATGGGGGCGAAATGCGAAAACACCCGTGTACTTAGATTTAGGTGCACGTTAAAGAACCCCAGGTGGTCGAACTTTCCGGAGTCCTCCACTACGGCGTGCCTCATAATCAGAAAGTGGTTTTGGCACGTAAACCCCACAATTTAATTTAATTTAAAGGGCGCGAGAAGTGTATACGGAGCTTGTAATAAAAACTATCCTAACTTTCCGCTTTTGAATTGAATCAGTATCAGTGTGTTAAGCTCTTTGTTCTTTATTTACCAAATACTTTTAACAAAGGCTTGTCACGTTTCTGACGCAGTCAAGTTCTTCTGGCGTCACTATCCGATTCTGCCTGATCACTCGCTGTTGTGCTCAGTTACGATAGATTTGTCCCTGCTGGGCACAATGCTTGTAACGTACATGTCCTGTACGTTGTAATGGGTCCTAGAAAATGCGTATTATCGCTAGTCGCTAGCTTACAGTGTGGACCGTTACGAAACGTTCAGCTTCGAACATTAGTGTTCTGTCGGTGTAGTCGCCGTCACCCATGCTTCGGCGCATTGATTCAACTGTGCGCCCGTTCGCTTATTCTTCATACGCTTCGTGAACTTGGACACACACGCATTTCATGCCTGAACTTGCCACTCACAATTTTTGCAGCTAACTACTGGGCACGTCTTCGCTCCACCACTCCATATCTTGCAGCACGAATGGAGCGCAGTGCGTTAGCGAAAACCCAGTTGTATTTCCGACACCTGATCGCATATTAGGAATGCAGAAGAGGCAATGGTTTCGCATTCGTGCGCTGTCGCTGAGGCAACGTGTGGCGCGACGCCGAAAGCGCCATCTCGTTTCTCTAGAACAAACTACTCCGCGAAAAGTGTCAATAGGTTATTCCAATGTTGGATGGCCCGCGGCAAAGCTGACGGCTGAAATGGCTCGGCCAAAGATCCGCCGTAAGCGTAAATAATTATGCAGACGCCGAGATCATACGAGGTAGACGATTGAACGAAAGGGTGGACGGGTGCTTGCTGTGGGGATCGTTTTGAGAAAAAGCTAGTGAAAGCAATGCTACGATTCTACGTGATTGAAAAGAAGAGAGAGACAAAGACAATCGAATGCTGGTCTTGCTATAGAGTCGCGTTGACAACCTCTGGCAATGAAACGGGTAGCGCGGTTCTGAATTGACTTTCTTTCTTTTTTAACTGTATTGAAATGGCCCATTTTCGATGTCGGAGGCCCGATTTTCTCCGTCGATGCAAAGGGCGCTGATGCAGAAAGCGTGCTCCCTAGCAACGGAGTTACTGGCCGCTTTGTTCGCCGAAGGCCAGCTACAACACGAGACTTCACGTTGAAGGCGCGAACCCCACGTGCTGTGGCTCAGAGGTCTGAGGAGAGCCGCAGCGATAAGTTAAGGACACCCTCGGGATATTTGTGCGTCCCATGCAGTGTAGAGGTCTTGACGAATTCCTCAGGGTGTGTTTGTGTTGTTCGCGGATTGATTGAAAAGAGTCGAGAAACGAAACAAAAGAAAACATGCTAGGGATATAAATTGAAACGAAATTAATAACTTAACATTTCGAGACTAACAGTGAGCCGGAACATATATGATAACAAATACGAAAAAAGATGAGGATAGGAGAAACGAGAAAATTTGGTATGTATTCCTGCTTGCCTCGCTGAGGAAATAGGAAATGGCTTCGCAAATGTCGCTGTGCTGAAATAGAGAACGACATGCAAGTAAGATGTGTTTTATAGACTCGCTCATTACTAAAGTGACGTGAAGCGAACGGAGCCAGACCAGAGTCTGCTCTGCGTGTCTGCCCCATTGACCACGATCTTTCCCGAGCGCAAGAAGTCACTCGCAAGTGGTGCAAGGGCCGGGGTTGCCCTTGCACGACTTGCTCCTGGGGTCAATCATACAAATAAAGCGTCCGGTGTTCGAAGTGCTCCGCTACTGCACCTGCAGGGGACGCCGGCCATATATTTGGTACACGCTTTCCCTGGGATAAAGACTGTACTCCGAAAAAGTGTACATAGGGGTGTGAACTTAAGAAGCGGCCAACCTGGAGGCTGTGAGCGATTAATTATGGACGTTTCATAACTCGCCGTTGCAGTTTAGATGTATGAAACGGGCGTGCATGCATGCTTACGTGTAATTTCACTTTCACGTTTCGTCGCGCGGCAACTCCGGCGAATGAAGAAAAGTTCTCAGGGGAGAAAGTGGGGAGGTGGGAGATGACTCGGCAACGAAATCTGGCACGCTGGATTTCGTACTTTTCAGTAGATGTACCAGCCTCTGGTCTACAAGAAAAAGGGAAGAAAAAGAGAGGAAAGGAAAATAAGAGAGAATGAAGCTATCTGCAGAAATTCAGAAGACAATGCTGGGCCTTACCGCCGGTTTTCTTGTGTTCCGATAATCACATATTCCTCCTCAGACTCGGCCACTCTAGAGCCATGCGGCCACATCAGCTGAATTCGAGGTAACTAAAAAATGGTGCCACGCTCACAAAACTGCAACATTTGACCATTTCCCAGTTGCCAACTGACTACAAACCCTATAATGTAGAAACCTTGCGGATCACGAAGGCAGGAAGACAAGAGAAAAAAGTAAGACGAGGTGTCTGTTGTCTTGTCTTCGAGGTTGGCGTCGCACTTTAAACGCGTGTTACATCCCCATTACGAACCGGAAAAATAAATGCGTACATAGCTCACTCCAGGGTGAGCCATTCGTGTGCCATTATCTTGCACACGTATCTGGCACGGTGCCTTGAATTATATAAAAAAATCTGGGGCACAAACACATACGTTTTCGTTCTTTAGTATTACAGTCGACTCCCGTTAATTAGACTCCCCCGTTTAATTCGAAGCCGAAGGCGTGCTGCTTCGGTTAATCCGACTTTTCGCTTGATCAGGGCGTTTTGGAAAGCCCCGTCGAAAAACCATACATTGCTGTGGAAGGAAAGTTCGTTTAGTACAAACTCAAAGGCATGCTGCTTCGTTTAATTCGACCCCCAGTGGTTCCCGCTCGTGTGCGCAGCGGTTACTAAAATCTTGAAAGCGCAATAATTTCATCAGACGGTGCTACTGGATCGCAATTAAGACGTGAAGCTGGTTTTATTGAATTTATATTACAGTGAAGCTGTTAGCCTCTAGGTGGTCGGCATTTTTCGCGTTTGTCCGTGAGCAGGAACTATCGTCGTAAGCAGTGGCTCGTACCCCCCCCCCCCCCTCCCCGCCTAAGCAAGCAAAAATGCAATGACTCATCACCCTCGTAATGCAGAGGCTACAAGCACTCAGCAAAGTGAAGCGAACCGTGCATACATTCATTCGAATCACGCATACAACGAGCAGAACAGCGTGCGTTTCAGTAAAGAACAAGCTCAAAACAAGCATCCGAATCATAAATTAAGCATTGCATACCCCCTTAGCAGTTGTAATGGTGGTTTTGCAATAGCTTCGCTGGATGTCCAATTTCACAGGGCTGAGATGGGGAGTCTTTTCTTTCTTTCTTTCTTTCTTTCTTTCTTTCTTTCTTTCTTTCTTTCTTTCTTTCTTTCTTTTCTTTTTTTTCTCCTATACCCAAATATATGAAACTTGCAGATCGTGAAGCAAAAGAAAGCGCAGGAAAAGTTATATATATTTTAGTGACCAATGCTCCTTCCGCTCATGAAGCCATTTTTTCCCGGTCACTTCATGTCGTTTCACGCTGAAGCAGCATTTAAGCACGTCGATTCTCTTTGCCTCATGTCGCTTGAACCGCTGTTTCAGAGGCAAGAACAAAAATGCCACTACATACTGCCTCAAACAATAAAAAGAGGGATTTGAACATCCATTTTGCCGCCGTTTGTGAATTCCACCTTTCGGATAATTCGACCAATTTCTGCGGTCCCTCAAGAGTCGAATAATCGGTAGTCGACTGTAATTATTACGAGTCCTGCGGATACCATCGCAACTAAGAAACAGCGCTACCAGAACGAATTCCTATGCGCCCCAGAGCCATTTCCTCCTCTTGCTGCTGCCGCTTATGGCGATGAGACTTTAAGGGGAATGATGTCCTGCGGTTTTAATCGAGGCGCTAATAAAAAAGGATATCCGCCTCACTGCGGTACCCCAGCACTCTTTCTTTTTGGTAGCATATATCTTACTTTCTTAAGGACATATTCGCCACTAAAAGGACGCACACGGAAGCTGTTTCGTCAGAGCTCAACCCTCCCCCCCCCCCCCCCCCCCCGCCCGCCATCCCACTCCTCAACCCTTCCACCCGTTTCCTCCCACTATCCACCCATTTTTAAAGAAAATTTAATGCTTCAGCAAAGCGGTAGTTGGCTCCGTCTGCTGTTCCTCAGCTTCGCCGCAACGGCGTCAGATGGCGCCGGCTGGCCACAGCGGCTCCCTGGCCCCGGGTTCAGGCGGAGAGTCGGGACGACTATGTTATTATTATTTTATTTTTCTGGGCCAGCCCAGCCAGTGTAGTGTGCGCGGGCGATCCCATATTGCCCTGCGAGCCGCTCGCCGTTTCCCCGCTTTTCCCTCCGGAGCGAAGACCTCGTTGAGAAGCCGGGTCGGTCGCTCGCTCGCTCGGGCTTTCGGTGAGCGCGCTCTCGCCGCTCGTGGTGTTGGTGGTAGTGGTAGCGGGAGAAACGCCTCGCACGCGCAGCCAAGCGACAGCCGTCAATGGCAGACGCCTTCCGAGCAGCCGCCGACACCACAACCGCCGGACCCAGCGGAGCACTCCTTGCCGGTCGCTGGTCTGTCACATCACCGTCCCGACATGAAGGTAAGCGGTGCATCTAGGTCATATTAAAAAACTCGAACTCTCTCAGATGTCGGGTGGGGGGGGGTCGAACAAATCCTGAGGCCCTTCGATGGTGGATCCGAAGTATATAGCCGTAGACGAAAAATAATAAAAAAAAGACGAATTATGGTGGCACCGGCGAAATGTTCTCCTGCTCCACGAAGCAGACGACAGACAGCGTGATCTCAATTCCAGTAGTAGACGATGACGAGAGAAATAAAGCCCGTGCTGACCTGCCGACGATTAAAAGAAAGAGTGAAAGAAAAAAAGAAACGTTTTGACCGTGCTCCACTTGAAGAAGGTGCTCGCTTGCGCTTTAGCTGACGCACGCTAGCCTGTATTGTAAAACAGTTCATGTAGTTATGGTGCCCCATCGCTTTTATCTCCGCCCTTGTTTTGTGGTGGTTCCTTTCGCTTAATTGTTCCACTCGCGGTTTTTTTCTTTTCTTCACTTTTTACCAGTTTTCGCCTCCGTCTGCGACGACCACTTTGTCTGCTGTCAATAGTCGTCGGGTAAACCCGGCTCCTTCCCCCGAGCCAACCTGTGGCCACAGGTTGTATAGGAAGGGGAGTTGCGGAGGGGGGGGGGGGGGGGGGGGTGCGCGAAGTGCGAAGCAGGAAGGTGGTTTCCCGCCTCTTTTCGTCGTTTCTTTCTTTCACTTTCTTTCGCGATTCTGTGGTCTGAACTCTTCGCGAATTGGAGGAACAAGACGAGTCATTTTTCTCCCGTCTTTCATTTTTGGCAGCGTAAACCAAACGAACGTTGCAAGACCGTTTAAATATAAGCCGTCTGTCGTTTAGTTCTGCAACGACGTGTTCTAATTTACTTGTCGTCTGTGCAGTCTTTATCGTCAACTACGTCCTAACGCTGTTGATCTCTAGATCCAGTGTCATTCGTGAATCTCAGGGCAATTAACTTCATTGAGGAAGCGACGAGAAGCGACGCCTGCTTTTTTTCTATTTTTTTTTATTGCGCAAGAAAAGGTTCGCGCTTGTCACCAAACTAACACTGCAAGGCCGCTCAGCTATAAGCCGTGTGTCGTTCACTTCTGCAGCAACGCGTGGTACTTTATAATTATCGTCTGCTCGGCCTCCCTTTTGCACGTCTCTCAAACGCATTCGCTTCTTTGACAGCCGCTGGCTCTCTCGATCGCGGCTTGCAGTTCTCATGACGACCGCACCGCTGACGAACGACAACAGAAAACGTCGCATGGCCTTTCACACGTTTTTTTATATATACATTTAATTTGCCACACACGCGCTGGGGTGTTTACATAAAAAAAGCAAAAAAAGAAAAGAGAGAGCCGTTCGGCGGCGTGCTCGAAACATTTGCATCTATCTAGCGATTTTATTTATAGCGGAGCGGCGCTCGAAGTGCAACTCGTGTGACTGTGCGCAGACGCCGCAGGCAGGCGGCAATCGCTGGCTGCAGTGAGTGGAGATGCCGCCGCGGGCTACGCGGTGCAGGCAGGCCTGTTGCACGTGTGCGTCAGGTCAGGCAGCGTCTCGCCAGACGTTGAGCGTTGCGCCATAGTTTTCTTCCGAGCAAGACAGAAAGGGGGGCGGGGGTGCCTTTCTGCAAGTGCAGCGCGTTTAAATAGAAGAAGAAGAATGCTCTGGAACGGGTCGGCTAGAAACACACTGAGCGAACGATGAACTTGCCTAGCAGGTCAAGTTCATCCCGCTGAAAGAGTGCGAGTCATCCAAACAACAACGCGCAGGGAACTAGTTCAACTGGTGCTTTCTATTCTGTGGTGATTGATGGGGGAAAAGAATGAGTTTGAAGGTCCTAAAGTACTTGACGTTGACGAGCTGTGAAAAATTCACATTCGCAGTTGGCTGATATTTCGTTATTCTAAGTAACAAAAATAGTGACAGGTGATGATTGGAGTAATTTTAGCTGGTGGATTATTGTGCGAACTTGAAAGCTCAACATGATATCACCAGGAAGCTGGTGGAATAACGGCAATGTTAATAACATAACGCCCTTCGGCTTCTTCATTTCATTATGTGTACTCCGTTCCTATACAGCTAAGTTAAGCGGGCGGCCAGCTTTACAGGAAACAGAAGCTAGCATTCAATTCTAAGTGAAATTGCAGCGTGCAACATATGTAAAAAAAAAAGATATTACTATCCCACCTTAGCAGAACTAAATTTTGTAGAATCGCTTCGGGAAGCTAGAGTGCAGGCGAGGACAGATTTAAATGAGAGTGATTAAGCCGTAGATCGATTTAATGTGATGGATGTCGTGTATGAGGAAACTAATGAGAATGGTGCTGCTGTTTGGTTGATGATATTATATTACACCTTATTAGTTCGGACGGGATGATCTTGAACTTAACTGGTTACACCATGATTAACGACATCGCTATAAGTATGCTTCGATCCTAAATGGGGTATGTTTAAATTCTTGGTATAATCGTTACAGCCAAGCAAAATATATATTAGTGAGTAAGAACATACAGCCTATATGGCCTTTTATAGCATTAGGCGCGTACTATCATAAACATAGGAAAGTTGTCATAGACCTGAGCAAAGTATTTAAGTGCTAACGTTGCGCCTTTTAAGGCGCGTCTTAATTTCATTACGAGGGCTCCGTTCCTATACAGCTAAGTTAAGCGGGCAGCCAGCTTTACATGAAACACAAGCTAGCATTGATTACTACGTTCGCATCTCTACGTAACCACGATGACCCGGGTGACTTAAATAGGCTTTTCTTGTATCAAACAACTAAAATAATCTCTCGCAATATTTTAAATTCAGGACCCATCGCGTGTGCGAAAAGAAACTGCCGTTGGATGATGAAAATAAAGTAAATGGTATTGAAAGCGACCAAAACATGAGAAAGCTGACGCGGTACGTTGCCAGCATAAAACAGTCGCCCAGACGTTCTAGCTTATATTATTTTCCTGGACAAATGACATTTGATTCCTTAGGCTTAGAGCACTAGCTCCTGTTTCCAAAGCACTTTACTGAGTGCATCCTGCCTTGGGTATAAGTCCAAGAGGACGAACAAACATGGAAACGTTTCCTTTTTATGAAAGCCAAGTCTTTGAAAGTCGATATTATTCGCCAGATTTAACAACCGTCTTGTCTTTCGAAGTTCTCGACTCAATCGCCTTTCTAGGTTTTTTTTCGGTGTATAGAACGAATAAGCGATGAGTGTGCTAAAAATGTGACGCATGCGCCTTGTACAACAACCTTCGAGGCCGGTTTAGTGACGTGACTTCGCAGGAAAGAAAGAATCTCACAGTTTCGCCATAAGGGTGAAGCGATGAAGGCGATAGCAACACGTTGGAATATTACACGAAGCGTAAGACTCGTAGCTGTAGTGGCAGTATGAATTGAAGTAGAAGTAAGCTGATTAAGCAAAAACGAGCTTTCGTGCTAGGGGTCCTCTGTTTGGATCCTGCCATCGTAAAATTTCATTTGCGTTTACTAATTAAAACCAGTGTGTTTTTTAGTGGTTTTACCGCCACTTTGCCGTACCGGGTATGTTTGAAACCCCTTTCCTGCTCCAATACCGAAGGTAATGTACAGCGACGCCAATAAAATTACACCATTTTCAGGTTTGAGCTATGTTATTGTTTCACACTTTTAATATATAAGTCCGAGAAAATTTAAGATAAGTGACATGCGCTGTCGGTGTTTTGTTTCATGACCCTTGTTTGTAGGCTGTCGTCCTCAAAATCCTGAGGAATAACATTTTTCAAGAAAGTAAGACCTGGCATGAGCAACATTAGTGATAGAACGGTGCGGCAATATACTGTAACCGGCATACACCGCATGTCACATAGAATAGTTTGATCCTTTCTCTCCACAGCCCTTACTGGGCTGGTACTATTGTACAACGCATTTCTGTGTTAATTAAATAAAATAAATAAATAAAGAAAAATAGATGACACGGCATATGGCATACTTATTTATACCTAAATATATACAGAACCTCATGGTGACGACGACGGCAAAAGTTCGCTTGGAATGTCCACATAATTGCTGTCGCAATGAAACTGACAAATACTATGCTGCACAGCGCTTTTGACCCCTAAGCTGCATGATATTTTGTTCAAAGGAGCCCTAAAGTGAACCCGACATCTTAATTAAGCGACTCCCGTGCTTTTTTGGGGGGCCCTAATAGGATCTCCTTCGAAAATGCTGCGTCTACGGACCGATATAGCAACCTACTTACCTACCTGCCAACCTACCTATCGGCTATGACGTTGTTCCTGTAGAACAAGGTCTTCCGGTACGTCCATGTCCACTCAAACTTAACAGAAGGGGGTCATCTGCATTCACAGGGAAGTTCTTGCGTGCCATAACTATTCGTAAAAAAGAAAGGTGCCAACCATCGTCACGTTGGACACGCTGTTAGCGAAAGCCTCCGACCAATGAGAAGTAGTTCTCGCGAGGGAAAAACTTTGTGAATTTGGCCCAGGAAGGCAACACCGCTTTGCGATTGCGGCCTGGATGGAGAACGCGCACATTTTCGCGCCGCTTTACAGCGATGTAGAGGTTGAAGCAACTTTAGCGAGAACTTTCGGCAATGCGCAACGCAGCCAGAATTGCGTTTCTAATTCGCGAGGATGCGTAATTGGGTTCTCCGCGCTCTTCGCGTTAAGGGTACCGCGCGCGCGCGGGCGTGTGCCTGTGTGCAATTTGCACAACTCAGGAAGCGAGTATATCCTTTCGCCTAAATTCCGGCCTTCGGCGCAAGTTTCTTCCTCTCGGCCTCTGCAGGCGCGATTGCAGAGCGAAGTTTAGCGCTATAGATTTGCATTTTCGCGAAGCGACATTTAACGAAGGATTTTGAACTTTGCGTGCACGTGCGCTTTCAAACTAAGAAAGAACCCCGCGTGCGAGCATTCGCGACGCATTTCGCACCCTATTAATGCGGTTCGCAAGAACTGCAGCGCCAGCCAATCGAGCCAGCGCGACGCGTGATGTTATTGAGGGTGGCCGGCCAATGGAAAGCGGTTTTTCAGAAAAAAGAAAAGAAGAAAGAAAAAGCTGCGCGAATGCCTTCTCCCGGGACCAGGGCGCTTCTTATAGGCGATGTAATACGGCGCGTACGGCGAATAGTTGCGCAGAAAACTTTCTTTAAGGGAATAAGTAGTCACGGCAGTCGGAATGAGAGAAATAAAGGCAAACTAAAAATGAGAAGCGGCAAGTGGGGCTATTAAAGGTGGACGAACAAATAGCACTTCCGGAAAGCGAAACAAGTGAGTCTTACTATCGAAGGAAGTTGGATAGGGCAGAGAGTTCAAGAAGCGGATTGGAAGTTGGGAAACTACGCCCGCAAAGCATGACACGCAGGAGTTCCTCAATTATAGCATCTTACAGTGGCAGGATTAATGAGAAGAAGGCGCACCGAGGGGCCCGATTTTCTTTAACCACGACCGTAAAGATGCCAACAGATAACGAGGCCAAGGAGAGCATGGGGCAACCTATTTGTAGTTCTTTAATTGAACTGTAGAAGTGATAAGTACAGGGAGATGAAAGTGGACGAAATAAAAAAGAACAAGTAGCCGCCGGCGGGAACCGAACCCACAACCTTCGCGTTATACGCGTGCGAAGTCCTGCCAATTGTGCTACGGCGACGGCCATTACAACGTACACAACTTTGGGTGCTCATGTGTGCATACCCGAGGTAGTGTTAGCCAGCACCAGTCAGTCCATCTCGGCGGATGTGGACCATGCCTTTTTCGAACGATGGTGCCACGTGGTAGGCGAACTTTTATGAGCAGTCAGCTGACTCAATACACACTCGTATGCTATACCCGAAAGCAACGAGAAGACGGCAAACCAAGGGGCCAGATTTTTTGCTAATCACAACCGTAACGATTAGAACACTCTGTGTGTAGAGCGCTCTGAAAATGCGTTACGCGTCCCTCTGGACGATAACGCGCCTTCTCGTTACATAACGCTCACCTGCAGTCGCTACACCGTGCCACGTGACTGCCTGTGGCTTCGGAACACTCCGAGTTGCTCGCACTCTGAGATGAGAGGAGGGCGCGCTCCACATCCACCGAAGAGCAGTCACGTAACGCTAGTTATTTGCGCCGTTTGGGTTGCTCGGGGCAAGCACAGCATTCACTGCGTATAGCTAACGTGTTTATTTTGGCCGGTTGGTGCAACCATCCAGGTGCACTGCGCATGCATGCAGACGAATACACAGTAAGGCGCGAGACAGGACGGAGCGCCGGCTGACAACTAACGACTGGTCAACGACCGACTAACAATTCATCAGTTGCTAATTAGCGCGCCGCCTTGCATCTTCGTCTGCTCGCGCTGTACGTATATTCGGAACTCACTGTATGAATGAAGTTTGCACAAAAGGCACTGTCAGTTTTGCTCTTCTGACCTATCCTGCATACGTACTTCTTTCTGTGTCTGCCCGTGATATAGTGTCCAGAGACAAATGCTGTGTAGGGTACTAGACAAGTTGGACAATCGACCACTATCAGAACTCAAATGTTTAGGTCTACTCCCACAGAACATCAGCGCTGAAGGCCTTACTCGCGTTATTAAGGTTCCTGCGGTCTGCGGGGCTTCACGATAGACTTTAAGAAAGCCGCCCCCTACCGCTCTGTAGTGTACGCGGTTTGTTCGTGTTCGTCTCTATTTCTCTCTATCTCGCCCTTTCGCTCTCCTTCTCTTTTTATCCCCCTTCACCCTTCCTCCCGTGCAGGGTAGCCTACCGGAACTGCCTTTGGTTAACCTCACTGCCTTTCTATTCATCCTTTTCACTTTCTTTTTCACCTGTTTCTTGGTCAATCGCTATCAGTGGACGAGTGAATGGTATACGCGACACTGAAAAAGAGTAATGTCCGCCGGTAATGAAGTTGGCGCGGGCTCTTTTACGGCGATGTCACGGTCGAGCTCTTGCGGAATCTCTCCACCGGTGTTGCACTACTTTTCCGGCGTTCTTGCCGCTTTCAAAAGGGAGCCGGTGTTCGAACGAGACGCGTCCTTCCTCGATTTAGTTCCGTTTTATTTATTGGGCGATGCGTATACGTATATAGGGGAGCGCGCTAAGGCACAGCATAAGTCAAGCGTTGCACTGTGTAACAAGAAATGTTAGCAAAGGAGGAGTTTCAGTATATGCCTAATGTGAACACTGATTACACAAAGAAAACGAACAATAATAAGATAAGTTATATTACGCAAGATACAAAACCAGTTGCGCGATACAGTCGAGATTTACTTACAGAATGCGTTGAATAAAATGAGAGAACACAACTTCCGCACGTGAACGATGAATTAAATTCAAAATTACCTTTGGACATCTGAGGAGCCGTGCTATATGCGGCTGCAAAAATAACGCCAATATATCTGAAAAGAGGGACCGAAATTTGTTCTTTGAGACGGCTGCGCGCACATATTCTTGCGATATCAGTTATGTGAGGGCCATATCAATTATTCAGTTGTACAAATGCCGTATCAATGATGCAGCTTTGCAATGCTATATCGAGATCTACTCCGAATTTCGCTTTTCAAGAGGAGCGAGTAATCGAAGGCATACGAATAGGCTTCACAAACTAATTTAATAATAACGATGCAAATACTGGTAAATAAACTGCCAATTGAAAGACTTCGGATTGCATTTTGCTTTCGGTGCAAAAGACGTGTAAACGCGAGATAAAAAGCACACGGCATCTGTAGGTATTCCCCCGCCTTCTTCTCTTTTGCGTAGTTACGTTCCTTTGGCTTCGCATACAAAATGAATGTTAAACGACTCTTCTAGCAGCCCACGTTAGTACACCCTTCCGTAGATGTGGGATTTTCATTTGTTTCTTTTTTACGGGAGCGTTTGCGCTCTTGCATGCTACGGAACAAGGTCACCCGGAAATATTTCCAACGCCGCTCGCAATGCCATATAAGCGTTGCAAACAGAAGGCGCAGCCGAATCGTTCCTTGCGGGGATGCCGTATCTCTCAATACTAAACGAATAACACGAAACGAAAGATACGCTTTCTACGGCGCATGCGATGATATGCGAGACACATTGTTCGGGTGCCCGATGCAGCCAAAGCGTGCCCGTTATAGTAAGGCTTCGTTCACAGTACTAGTTCGTAGACAAACAAACCCATTCAGAGATACCGATGAAGGGCCCTCGTGAGGATTCTTTCGGCGCAGTGAAAAGGGTTCCTGCTCTCCCGATAAGAGAGATCTACCATTCCCAGCCTTCTTTCGTTTCACGTTTTTGCAGAGTATACAGTACGTTCACTATATTGCGCGCTTCCGAGAAGGCCGGGAGGCTTCCGGAAACAAACGCCATCGTGCACGTGCGATCGATTGAGCGTTACAGTTGTACGTTGTACAGCGCCGAATGCCTCTGTACAACGAAATGACCTTTATAACGAAGAATTTCGTATGTCCGGCCGATGCGCATAGTAAACGCCTCTACATCGAAGATTACTGAAACAAGTTCGCCTGCACAACGCAGGAATATAGGCATCCCCGATGGCCGATTTCGTTGCTCTACAACGAACACAAGTAGCGGTACCGATGTATTTCTCTCCGTAGCCGCCGCAGAGAGAGGGGTGCTAGGACCTTGAAATCAATAGTTGGACGACATCTCGTCTGGTCGGGACAAGATGTCGGTTAAAGGAGATTGGCCATGACGCTAGAGTGCGTGTGCCCCTTTTCTCGGCTTCGCAGAAACTACAGCAGCTATGTATAAGCGAGTCGACGCACCAGGCGCAAATGTTTTCTCCTGCTCCATCGAGCACACGTCGGGTTCCGTCCCGTGCGTAGAAGGGGTCATTTACTCGATCCCACTGAAGTGCGGTAAGACTTATGTTGGCCAAACTGGCAGATGCCTCAACGACCGCTTGCGCGAGCGCCGAAACAACGTGTACGATACGGTGCAAGGGCATATTGGAATTCACTGCCGGGATTTCAAGTGCACCCCTCTCCTTCATCAGCGCGCGGTGTTGGCAAGGCAGAGGTGGCAGTTAACCCTAGATATAATAGAAGCGGAGCACATTCACAATCTAGGTGACCGCTGCGTAAGCACCCCTTCCATTACTCTGCCCCGACCCGAGCGAGATTAACTGGCCGAGCTCAGGGCAATCGTGGGCACGTGAAGTGATTTGACTAATCAGTGATGTGCTGGCTCTGCGTATCCTCATTTTCTGTGTGTTTTCCTGCCTGCCGCGCATATTTATTAAGCTCGTCCGCAAATGAAGATCAGTTGAAAGTTGGCGCTTTTTACTCGTCTCTGTCCTTTCTTTCCTACTTTCGTGCGCTACGCAGACGCCGCCGTTAGATTATCTGTTAGGCGTGTATTACACATAAGAGACTGCTAACGCAATGTCGAGGGTGGCAGAAAGTTAAATGCAGTGTTGAGATGGGACATCTGTACTCGTTGCGGAGTGTTCTGCTGACGCGCGAGGTAACTTGAGATATGCGGGAGAAGAAGCCATTGTCCCGCAATGGAGCTCCATAGGCTGATCATGGCCTCAGAGATCGCGTGGGCGCAGGTTTCCCGCGTGCGATGCCTCTGCAGAACACGTAGACGTCCAAAAACTGGAGCTCTATGACGTGCTCCCGACTCCCAAAATCGCTTCCGCCACATTCAAGCTGCAAAAGCATAGCCTTCGAGATCTGCATATAATCTTCAGAGGACGCCTCCCGATGAGGCGTGGCTTTGGACACCAGCTGTTCCACCAAGTGAAGGAAACGCTGCAACAAAACGTGAGTGACGTCGCTGAAGGAATTGTCCCGTGACATTAACACATGAACGCGAGAGGATGCTTGCACCAAGTTCATGCGTGTTCTGTAGAGGGTGCACTAATATGGGCTTCGGTATGGCGCTGTTTGAGGTGACCTTGGCGGGGGTGTGTTGCTCTCTGAAAATGTTTGCTAAGGGAGCCACTTCGACGTCACTACAGCGATGTCGACAAATCGGGTGCCTTTCAGAGCTATAGGCCTACGGCCGGACGGACGGTCTGTTCGCCCAGTCGAAGGAACCACGGTAAATCTATTAAGGAACATCAGTCGACGTGTTTCACACTGTCGGAACAACGAGGAACAATGAAACAACAGTTCCAGTCACTGTGGGGCATTAGTTACCTTATCATAACCGTTATCCTTATTTATTCATGAACATTATATGATGACGGTAGCACTTTTAATAGCGCTTGCAGAACGCAATATTGCGGCGTCACAGAATGAAAATAAAGATTAAAAATCAGGTTTAAAGTTCCAAGCGGCAGATGTGCACTTCGTCGCACTTCCGCAGACAAGTGGGCCAACATATAGAGACAGTTTGAAGATCGCGGATCCACTGTTTCTCAAGCACACAATTATAGGATTTCGATATGTATCTACACATGTGCACACAGACAGAATTGCAGCGTCGCAAAGTGGTCACAGCGTAAGTGCTAATTAATAAATTGGTGAATGTTTCTTTCTTTCCTTTTGACATTCCTGCAACGCCGTCCTTGGAGCGGCTCTAATCTGACGGGGCATGCAGCGCATTAATGTGTCACACCGCCAAACGGAATCAAGGACACCCGTCGCTTGCGTGGAGAGCGTAGTTACGTAACTTTTTTTTCGTCGACGAAGACATTCAGCTGCATTTAACTGCATGCTCTCCATGTAACCGACGGATGTCCTTGGTCCTGTTTAGCGGTATGACACATTAATGTACTGCATGTCATGTCAGATATATATATATATATATATATATATATATATATATATATATATATATATATATATATATACGCGCAGTGAACAATACTCTCTGCGTTGCGTGACTCCTCTTCGAAAGCTGGTAACCAGGCGCGGCCATGTGTCAAAGCGCACTTTAACGACAGGATAATCTCGGGGCGGGCCTCACTCGGTGCTTTTGTGCTCGCAAATCCTGAACTCCCCCGTCGTTTCCCCCCGTCGCCGACGAGACGCGTCCAAATCCTCTTTCGACACAAAGATTAGCGGCCAGATTGGGGTGCACGTGGCCGAGCGCAGGAGCGTCGTCGTCTTTTGGGACCTTTTTCAAAAGCCATTACGACTCCGTGACGTAATGGCCCTGGCTGTACACGTATACACACACGTGTGTGTGTGTGTCCCAGCCGGGAGACCGCTAAAAGCCGGTGCTCCTGGATATGCAATTAGTCGCGGTCTGTTCTGGTAAACAACTTGGCAGTTGCGCGATGGCTTTTCGTCGATCGCAGTATTATTTCTTGCTTCATTCTTTCTTTTTTTTGCGTTATTTGCGCGCATTAACTATAATCCTCGTTGTTATTAATTACGTAACGTTAACGACGTTCTGTTCCCTCTCTTCTGCAGCGACTGTGGTTTAAGAGGAAGCGTTACCCAGGGAATTAGCATATAGATGCATGGGAAGGACGAAATTGTTCTGCTCCGCTGTACCACCATTCAATTTGGCAAAGTTTGCTGCTTTTACAAAAAAGAAAGTTTATGTCTATGGGGAATACACCGAACACAGTTCTGATTTAGGCCTGCAACTTTTTTCAATGCTGTAAATTAGTGAAATAAAGAAATAGCGGGGGAACTGAAGCGCCAAGTTTAGAACTGTGTGACAAAGCAATAAACAACGATATCACCATTCTGTGAAATGCACTTATCAAGACATTTAACGCGGACAAGATTGTATTATACACCACTGGGAAACGTACTGCCACTTTGCGAGTAACACTTTTAGGAAACCCTCGTAAACATCGTAAACAACTGTAACCTCTTATATCAAATTCGTACGATTCAGACGATCCAAGAGGTGCAGCTTACAGAGATCTGATTTTGGCGCAGAGGTATGATTTTGTAAGCGTCGTGCTTAATTTTCGAAACTTACTAGTTACCCTAAAATTCGTAAAATTTTGGTAAAAAGATAGGTTGATATACTTGAGACCCCAAATCGAAATTGTGCTACCTATTGCACGAATTTATAGACACACGTAGTTTTCCATATTTTAGGCTTATCATTATTCGACCAGTTTTTGTTTTTTGTTTTTTTGTAAAGACTACGAATCCTTGGACGAAAGAAAGGGCTAAGGACGTCACGGTAACGATCATTCAGCTGACGACACCTCTAAACTAACAAAAATATTAGCGGCACGCCGTTTGCGATTTTCACCGGTTGTCCATACACTAATCTGGGATCGTTCGCAGCGGGTGTATACGATGCGTAAGGGCAAGCCTTACACGGCTGCACGTACAAAGCAGACATCCGGCTAGCTATCTTGTTTACCGAAAAACGTTCCTCAGAGGTCCGCACCCGGGATCCGTCCGTTTGCTGTCGCCACTCGTTTGGTCGGCGATGTTGTGCAGCCCGCACATCTCTTCTGCGTGGACCGGCGTTCGGCGTAAACAAGTGCCGTGTTGGGCGAGTGGGGAGGGGGGGGGGGGGCTTCCTTTTAGCCTTCAGTTGTTGCAGACGCACGGCGCCCTCAGAGTGGCAGTGCGCCTGGCCGATCCAACCCTCTATTAAGCGCATCGCGAACGACGTGAATTCGGATCGGCCTTATCTACGCCCACTTCGTTGGGTTAATTCGATCATTCGAATCGACAGACGGTGCGTCGGGCCCACTTCGCTGCAATGCGCGGTGGCATTGCGGGAGAGATCCAAGGCTGCGCACTCGGGCGTTGATTATCGACAACACTAAAAATGGCGTGCCTAATTAGGATTCCGTCCAAGTAGCGGATCAATTTCAAATGAATGCTTTGCCATTTAAGAGCAGCACATATACTAACTGGCACATCGTCATGCCGCGTTCACGGCGTCAAAGATATTCAACGAAGAGCAGCACGCACCCATACCCCGTGACCCAAGTATATAGACGTCAAAGAGGTTCATTGAAAGGCGGCGCATATACCCAGTTCCGCATCCCCAGCGACCCGCATGTCGGCACGAAAGAGGTTCTTTGGAGAGCTGCAAATAGGTACAGTCAACCACAAAACCTTACGGAACACGAGATCTAAAAAAAGATAGAATATAAAGCTGAATATCTGCGCAGCCTGATAACGCAGCCTATAGCATTCGCATTTACAGCTTCTACTTGTATACGTAAACGACATTGTGACGCTCGGTTTTACTGACTACTGTTACAGGCTGCTCGGAAATGACTGAGCGTTTTTCCTAGATCCCGTGGTCCGTAAACTTTCAGGGTTGACTGCATACATGTCACACGCCCACTGACCCAAGTTGGTCCAACGGATGGTCCAACGGTTGGTCCAATGGATGGACCAGCCCGATGCTTTAAACATTCGACCGTGGACTACCCAGCACGCCATGTCGGTGGGAAAGACCGTTAGGGACATAGATAGATACACACGGCTAGCCACCCCTAAAGTGCGTGAAAGTACTCTGACAATGCTAATCGCATTAACATGTTCCCCTCATTGTACGGCGGACGTGTTCGTCACCACGTTACACGCGGCGTCGCTCACAGCAACGCTGTAGCTTTGGGGACGCCAAACCCGGCAGCTCATCTCATTTGATTACGCTCGTGCGGACGGATAACCACCGTCGAAGTTTCACGACCAGTTACGTCCAACGCGCCAAACAACGCTCACGGATAAACTGAACGTTGTCGACGCCGTCGAGCTGAAATTCGCGGATCAGACTGGTCTAATGCGGACGGTATCGAACGAGATTATACACATTATACACGCGAGCTCAGCGCATTGCGTTCTACACGCAGATCCCGTGGCTTTCGGGAAACTAAGTCCGCGAACATGTCTCGAGCCGGAACGGCCAAATACAATCCGCGGCTCGCGATCGCGCCACCTCCGACGCGTCAATCGCAGCTCGCGGTTAAGTTCGCGCCTGGGGCGTGCGCGCGGGAGCCAAAAGCGCCCGGCGTAATCAGTGGAGAACGACACTGTATGCAGCTCACATGGCCGGAGTCCTTGCCGAACTCCCAGACTCCTCTGGCGCTGACGTATACGCCGGGAATTAAATAGTAGCGAAGAGGCGCGCGCTCGCGATTTTCGCCGGCATAGAATTAGGGAGAAGGAGAAGAGAGTCAGAATGCAAATTAGCGAGACTCAATTAGTTTCGCAGCGCCGGGAGGCGCGCGCTCGTGCGTGTGCCGTTGAGTCGGAAGGCCTCGCGTGTTCCGATTTGTTCCCGTCTTTCTGCTGACATTATTTTTTGTTATATATGCAAGTTGCCTATACCGCGCCAGTGCTGCATGCTTAGTTTTCGGGAATGTATAGGCAGTCGAGGCTGCCTTGCAGCTTTCTTTCGTACCTTCCTCGTCACGCCTTGTACTTTTCGACGGGTTGGGAGAAATAAACTAATCACCCGTTCTTCGTTTTTTTTTTTCTTTCGATTTCTGAGGTTTGTTTTCACTTATTTTATTTTTGTTGGACTTTACGTCGAACGAGATATCGCCGCCGGCGTTCTCTTTTATCTAGTTGTTTAGTTGCATAGATAATCTGATCTGTAATTTTGTTTACCGACGGTTAGGGGAACGCGGGGAAAGCAAAAAAGGACTACGACAAGAAATGAGCCACGACGAAGACACACGTAAGGCGCTGTGTGTCTTCCGTGGCTGTGTACACATCTGGGGCCGAATTCACCAAGCTTTTGGTTCGTAAGTGCTGCTTTTCTTTGACTGATCGTCTTCGCTAATAATACGTCCTACATCACTGCTGGCTGCCGCGAGCGCTTTTAGCGTAAGAACCTTTTGTGAATACGGGCCCTGCTTTGTGCCTTCCAGTTGTCCTTCTTTCGCATAATTAGGGCACGCGGTTTCCACGTAACGATGAACAACCATCAACCATGTTTTCTCTTTTAATTTAGCTGTGATTATATCCTGTAGCACCCAAGAACAAGCTATACAACTGAACAATGGCAGAGTCGGGCAGAGGAAAACGCAGAACGACAGGCGCGGTAGAGACTTGTACACTTTATAGAAAAGAAAAGTAACATTTTACAGTTGCTACATTTAAAAATTCTGTTGATTAAGGGGGCCAATCACTGGCCGAACCTCACGCGAAACTCAAGGTCAGACCACACGCATGCTTGCCAGCCAGCCGGCGCTCACTCCTGGCCGCTTTCCTGGTTAGACACCTTGGCAAACTTCGCTTCGTATTGAGCTGTTTATAGCGCTCCAAAATGCGCAGGACGGATGCGACTATACTATCCGTGGGTAAAGCTGGTGCAGGACAGAGCCGGCGCGCACCACCTAGCACTGACAGACTATAGAGCATATGAGTGTGAACACGCACTGAAGCCTTGCCGGGCACAAAGCAAACGTTGCGCATGCGCACTACAGTTGCACGTAGCTGTCGTCTGCTACGTAGCGTATGCACTGCGGCTGCCGTGGGATGCCGCGACTAGCTCACTGGCTGAGCGCACTTCGGCTTGCTGAGAGTACAACCGCGTTCGGCTACGTTTGGCTAAGGTTCGGGGCGTCGTAGACGCCAAAATAGGAAACAGTGGTGCCTACGTGAACATCCAAAATCAAATTTGAACTGCGCACCACGGTGTCGTTCAGGAGGCGGAGCGTTGTGGGCGCTCTGTCGCGGCCTTCGCAGTGCAAGTCACTGAAGAAGGAACGGAAGCCCCGCTAACGCAGTGTTTGATTGCCAACAACTCCGCTTCTGCTAGACGAATTGGATTACTTTTGCGGCGAAGTATTTCTGAAATAGTTTGACTTCAATACCACTTTTCGACTTCGATAGAAAGTGGCTCAGGGTCCATTTAAGTACAATTATGGTGCAGATTACGTCCTCTTGAACCAAGAAAGCCAACTTGAAACGCTGTTCGACTGATGCTGTAAAACACAGAACTGTCGAAACTTAGCATTTGGGAGTGCAACGAAGAGTCAGTGCTATCTTAGAATGCTGAACCATTATGTTTGACGGTGAACTCAATCAATCAATCAATCAATCAATCAATCAATCAATCAATCAATCAATCAATCAATCAATCAATCAATCAATCAATCAATCAATCAATCAATCAATCAATCAATCAATCAATCGGTTTGTTGGTCCGTCGGGAGGTCGGTCGGCAAAAGTTTTATAAAAATGCCAATGCTGGAAAGTTTTGTGTAGGTTTGTCCCCTTAAGCAGCATGCGTCCGCTTGGCTTGCATTCACACATTCGTTACCGTGCGACGTCAAATGGGTCCCACCATCGCTTTTTCTTTTTTTTGTGTGTGTGTCATTTGACGTTCGATCCCTTGCATGGTCATTCGCGCGGCATCCCGCCTCCCCCACGTACGCGATTTGCCACGTGCCCGTCCAATATCGAAGACGACTCCCGCAGTAATCAAAGACTCCTGCGTCGACCGTCAAGAGAACCCCTGCAACGGTATATTTCCCCACGGAGACAGGGCCGTGCACCTCTCTGGTTACTTTCCGCGCGACACACACGCAGCCCTACTTTTGCTCCCCCCCCCCCCTTTTTTTTTCTTTCTTTCCTGCGTCCTCCACAAACCGTCGTCTGCTACATTATCGACTATACGCTGCTCGCGGTCAGGCACGCGCCGACGTAAATAGCAGCGTTTGTGCGGCGCCTTTGCTCCGCGGATGCCTCCTCTAATTACACGGCCGACCAGTCGACTGCCTCGCGCACATGTCGCGTCAATCCGACGCGACTAAGTGGTCGAGCCGCGGCGCTCCCACGCTCTCGCCGTCGCCACTGCCGCGACCACTTTAAGTGGACGCGCCGCGCGAGAAAGAAAATAACCGAGTGCCTATAGACCGTTTTTTCGTAGGCGCCGCCATATTGTGAACGCAGTGGCGCCGCCTATGAGCAGCGCCATACTGGCTTGGGTGAAAGCGGTCTCTTGCATGGCAGGTATACGCTCGGCGGTAGGTTCTGGCGTTTGTTTTCGCGGTCGTGTGGTCTATTTAGTATGACGTGCGTCTTCTACGTGGTAAATGGTTCTGTGAGGCGTGCTGGAGTGGTTTAAGGCGTCATGGCCGGAATTTCTGCTGGCGTTGAGGTGTGCGGAACACGCAGCGCGATGGGGGGGGGGGGGGGGGGGGAGGTGCTCGCATATTTGAGCCTACAATCAGCCTCGGAGATCAATTGTGTATTTCTAAATGTTCTAATCACTAATGTGACCTTATCGCAGTATTATCCTCTATTTCTAAGCTGCGGTTTAGGAGCCATAAAACATACGCGACGATCGTAACAGCATGGGTACTGTTCTGCTACGATAGGAGCTGTGCTGTTTGACAAGCGTTCTAACTGTTCACTGCAGTTACGTTGCGTGACTACTTGGTTGGATGGATGAGGTTTCCACCCATTAATAAAATAGTGTTGGCTAGTAATAGCAGCATACCTTACAGTCTGAATTAAGCTTGTCCAGCAAAGCGACCGTTTACGAATGCGCGAGCGTCCTAAGCAACGTTGGTGCTGGATTACAGATATATTTGTCCTGTATAGCGCATGGTCCAAGCATACGGCATCAGCGGTTATATATTTACAAACGTTGTGCGGCGTTAGCCCGTTTTCTCTTGCTTTTTAGAAAAAGAGGATGATAACCGAATTTTTTTTTTTTCGGTTGTGTTCGTTCAGTTCTCTACGACGCACTCACACGTATTACGGAAATCTTGCGCTTAAAAATAGCCATCGCATTCTTTTTATGCGAACCCTCTCATATATTATGGCTGTATACAGGCCAAAAAGGCAATGCCGAAGCACACAGCTTATATGTGTATCGTGCTGGCTCACCAACCGCAGTGGTCGCTGTGTTGAGCAGCGCCATGGGCCTCATGCAGCAAGGCTAGCGTAGACATATGGTAATTTCAAGCATACTAGACTTGAAATGCGTGAGAACGATGCCAGTGTATCAAAAATATTTGATAGCGCCTGCCAGTCAGATGTTTCGTGGTTGCCTTAGGTTGGCCGTGCACGAGCATGCGCTCTTATGTTTTATGTTTTACTGCCTACGCCAATCCATCAGACAGTGAGCTGATTTACCATTTAATGTTGGTAATACAGAGACGCCGGTTTTCTTTGTTGAATTAAAATCGATATAAGCAAAATAGTAAACAACACATACACGCACCGCGACTGATAATGCTCGTACACCACTGCTGATTATGCGTGTCACATTTTTGCGCCCCAAAGACATATTTCTGCCTACAGTAGTTACCGATGCACCGAAAGGCTTCCCTGACGACCTTGTATCAACGAACATGGCGTAAATTTCACAAAGTAAGATCTAAAACATCTCGAAATCGTTCCGCAGCACGCGACAGCAATACTTTCAAGCAGCGCCGCGCCGGTCGCCCAAGCCAGAGAGGAGGAAAGGCTCTCCGCGCGCCCTTTCCTCCTCGCCCGATGAAACGGTCTCCCCGCGAGTGCGTTTGTTTTGTTTTTTTGGCGCATTCTTTAATCCCACTTGCACAAGCGCGAAGAGGGGCCGACGCCGATTAGTGGGCCTGCACACACACGTCAGCGTTGCGACAGGCAGAGGCTTAGAGAAAGAGCGAAAAAAAAAAAAAAAGACGAGTGGGGACGCCGCATCCGACTTGCCGCAACCGATCACTTGACGTCAAAGAGCGTAGCACGTAAAAAAAATAGAAGATGAAAAAAAAAGCACGCCACATGGTCAAAAGTAATTTGGAGCAGCCTGTTATACGGCGTTATTTGTAGCATCATCTATGCAGAGTTCTAACAAAAGTGTTACGAGCCTTACCGATACCGATATACCGGCTGCCACGACAGCGCATGCTCGGAGTTGACCGGGCTCCGGTACGTATTACCGTACGGCACGGCTCCTGCCGGTTACCGTGACTGCACAACCCAGGCCCACGCTGCCCGCTTCGATCCTGAATTTGAGGCGGACCTACATGCAGCACTTGCTGTGGACATGCCCAGGTCTCCAATCGGCTCGTCGACGTCATCTGAGGCGTGTGGGTCGTCTCCATCCTAATCGGCCGCCAGACTTACACAAGTGGATCGTTGGCCCTCATTGCCACTCCTTTTTGGAATTTATGCAATAGACAGAGCTTCGCAATTATGCGTGATACTTCCTTTTGATTCCGTAAGCAAAACCAACGCAATAATAATGATAAAATTCGCCCGTGTTGTTTGGTCTCTTTCGTGACAGCAAGAAATAAATGGTAAAATCAGCCACCACTCATTGTTATACGACGAAGGCTAAATGTAGGCGCTGTATTATCGTTCTTATTCGGATCCGTTTGTTTGAACGCCGCTAGGCCTAAAAAGTGCAGGAAAGTAAGTCGATTTCTGTCTGACAGATGGCCCCGCCGCATTTTGCGTTGGTTGACTCTGTGCAGCATGCTGTGGTGCTTGTTTCAAAAACTAAAGAGACGTTACACAAAGAGCAACAGTATAAAGTTGTTTTGAGTATTGTATAAAGCACATAACGTTTTATATAAATTATACAAAGTGCTCACAGGAGACCCGGATCACGAGAAGGAAATTTACGGAGGAATAAAAATGAGGTGGAGCGAATACGGCAGGCATTACCAAATTATGACCGGCAACTTACGGCTACCCTTGAAAAGAGAAGTGTACTGTCATTGCATTCTACCCGTGCCAACATACGATGCAGAAACTTTGAGGTTAACAAAGAAGCTTGAGAAGAAGTTAAGGACCAAGCAACGAGCGATGGAGCGAATAATGTTAGACGTAACGTTAAGAGACAGGAAGACAGCGGTGTTGATTAGAAAGCAAACGGGGGTGTAGTCGATATTACAGTTGACATTAAGAGGGGAAAATGGAGCTGGGTAGGTCATGCAATGCGTAGGACCGATAACCGGTTGTCTATTACAGAGTTACAGACTGAGTACCGAGAGAAGGGAAGCGCAGTCGAGGGCGGCAGAGAATTCGGCAGCGTGATGAAATTACGAAATTTGGAGGCATAAATTGAAATCGGCTAGCGCAAGACAGGGGTAATTAGAGATCGCCTTTGTCGTGCAGTGGGCGTAAATATAGTATGATGATGATAACGATGCTGTTGCTGGTGATGCTGATGATGATGCCAAAGTACTCTCTTAAAATCGTGTTTTCCTTAATTGCCGGAAAATAGCCAATAAAATTAACTCCGAACTCTTCGTACCAATTATGTGCCGAAACGTCAGCGCCGCATGCAGGTCGGTCTGACGTCACGGATTTCAGCGCACTTTATCATACTTGGTATGGCTTTGGCACAACAAAGGTTCTCTCTTTCGTGCCGGTCTTCGGACACGACTTGTTCATTCTACACCCGACCGGCTGCTCTCACAGACCTACCGCGCTCATCGTATTGTTGTCTCGGGCTATCTGCGTAAGGTGGGGCTGCATCTCCAGCCGTCCATGGGAATAAAATCGGTAGATCTACGGTCAACACCGTAGGTCAATATACTTGGCTATATTGAACGCAATAATCTATGTGCACACTGTACGTGTATGAGATTCGCAACCCGTCTTACAGTGCGGGGAAATCTGTCGAAGTGGAAGAAAAAAAAAAGTTTCTCGAAACTTACTATAGGTTGAGCATTCAGTTGCTTTGAAATGTAACGTATCGTCAGTTACCGGTTAACTATACCGGTAGTTAACTATACCCGAGTGTAGCTAACTGTTGAGTACATGGTGTCGCTATGCCCCGTCAGTCAACTTTGTGTCTTGCCGACCGTTTGCGATCGCCTCCTCTCGCGTTAAGAGTGGCGCTGTTATTTTGCGATTGCAGAAGCGTAATTTGCTAACACAGCTCACAGCTTAACTTGACATTCCCGTCTTGGAGCCCATTTCAACCTTAATCAAAGAGTCAGTCGATACCGCCACCACCCCTCATTTCTTTCATTTTTTTTTTTCTTCACTCGGTACGAGTTCTTTAATTTGCATAACGGCGCAATCGCTGCATCTTTATCGAGAGTCGAATACACGCACGAACACAACGTGGCTCAGAGTGTGTCGTGTACTTCCATGTAGTCCGTGTTACCGTCTGGTTATGCGCACGAAGATGAGAAATAAACGCGCGTCGCTTTAACTGGCACTGCTTTTTCGACGCAATTTTTGAGTTAAATTAAGCGTCAAACACTCTACAGTCGGCGGCAGCCTAACAGTAAAACGTTCTATTACGCTGTCCAACTCAAACACAGATGCGGCAGCCAATTAGATTCACTTATTTCCCTGACGTCAAGCTGTTTAGCGCGTCTAAAGCGCCTTTTCTTTTCCTCCCTACAGATCTCTCTCTGTGTCACTGGTTCCGTGAATAAACCTGCACGTAGGGGAAAATTTTATGGGTGATTCTGAGATGAGTGCTCTGCATAAAAAAAAATATATATATATAATAATAAATAAACAAGATAAATAATAATAATAATAATATTTTAACTCGACACAATGAGCTTTGATCTTCCAATTAGCGTAGCATTTACATTAGCAGGGCTATATGACATTAGGCTGTGAGCGGACTCCAGCTGGCTGGGTTCACTTTCAGAGATGAAGAACAGCTGCACTGCAATTTTGTGGGTGGATAATGGGCTGAATTCTCAGCTTGCCACCGACTGCCATTGCCCCAAAAATTTGTGGCACGCCTAACAATTTGCTACGATACTTTCTGCGAATCCTCTTTCGGCTTCAGTATCCAAGAGTTGGATGCGTCGTGACGTCACGGTACAGAACTGGCTATACGCCGCGGCATTTCACACGTAAATGCAGCCAGTAAAAACGAACGTAGCGATTGTGTTTCTTTCTGTTTTTTTTCCTTCTTATCAGCGACGTAATCATATCTACAACCTCGCTACTACACGGCGTCAGTAAATTTCGCTACGTGTGTTAAGACGCCACGACGTCGCGATAATGCCGATGACACCAGGTCAGCCGTTTCGAGACCAACTTTGTCTTAAATATAAGTGTTTCCCAACGTTAAGTGTCGCGTTTTTGAACACAAGGTCTTCTTTGCTGACTTCGCATGGGTTTGGCGTATCTGCGATCTGGCTGTCTGTGTATGCAACCTTTTAACAAAAGCGGCAATTTCGTTACCTTGGAGTTTCGTAGCGAGTAGCAAAGGCTATCAAAATGTAGTTCTCCACGATACAAGAAGCGAGAATTTCGCAAGGTAGGTGATATTAACGGTGCAGTCGTTATTAGCGCAAATATAGTCGAAAATTAACCACATTGCACCACAGACTGGACTATCACGTGCGTCGCCCCCCCCCCCCCCCCCTGGTAGCTTAGTAAAAAATAAATTAGTTAAGGCGTGTCAACTAATACCGACGCCAAAGAGTAAGGCAACGTCGACGTACATGCGTGAAGAAAAATGGAAGAATAAGAAAGAACACGACGTAATTTTTTAAAAAGGTGGAGGATCCGGAAAAATGCGTGAGGTGTGACTTCGAAACGAAGCAAATAATGAATAAATATCATGCAATTACGCAGCATTGCACCGTCCCTAATACTCCAATTTTAGTAAATATAAACACGTCTACCACGTACGTCGACCTTGTCTTCGTTCGCGTCGACTTTGGCTGGCACGCCTTTCTTTTTTTTCTTTTTCTTTTCTTAAATTACCATGCCAGAAGCGTATGGTACGTAGGGTGCCTACAATTTCGAACACATTGATTGTCATTACTCCTTTACCTAAACAAACTATGCAGATTGTCTGGAGTTATACGCAAAGGCTGTCGTTGTCAGGGCGAGGCTCTTTTGATACATACAGCACAGCAATCGGTGCGTCCATTTGCCACTGTCTCCAGCAGCGTCGCAGACACCTATACGCGAAGTGTGAACGCCACCTGACAGAATCCTTCGGGGGACATCGCAGGCCTCCTCTGGCGAATCGCGGGATGAAGCGACGTGCTGCCTAATGGTACATCAATATATAGGGACAAGTGTCGCCAACGCCGCGGGACCATAATGCCGTCTTCCGGTTATCTTCTATGCCGTTCATTTTTCTCACCTTTCTTTCTTTCTTTCTTTCTTTCTTTCTTTCTTTCTTTCTTTCTTTCTTTCTTTCTTTCTTTCTTGTACTTGCCCGTGTATAAATGTTCTGCCGTGGCGTATGTATGCTACCCCCGTATACGGCACCTAGGCAAGCATTGTATTTCTGAGCCGTGACTGTAGTTACCTCTGCCGTTTTTTTTTTTTTTCTCTCTGGGCGGTATGCGTCCGGTGAGCTGCGTGTGGCCCGCTGTCTAGACTGCGAGTTGTTTATTCGACGACGGCTCATAAATTACGACCTTCACGATCCACCCCTGCCTTTGTATGTTTTGCGTTGCACTTTCTCGCCTTCTTGTTCTGCTTCGTCTTTTCGTTCCGTATTTCTTTCTTTCTTTCTTTCTTTCTTTCTTTCTTTCTTTCTTTCTTTCTTTCTTTCTTTCTTTCTTTCTTTCTTTCTTTCTTTCTTTCTTTCTTTCTTTCTTTCTTTCAAGGTGGTACAGAAGCGAGTCAGGCGCTGCGCGTTATAGCGTAATCACTGAATCAACTTTCTCTAGCCTGATGTTTTTCTATTCGGGGAGACGGAAGCTTGTTGCTGCGTTAGCTGCGAAGTTGCGTCTCCGTATGGTGTCACGAGACGTTTCAGAGGAATCGCAAGGTGTCCCTCGGAGGTCGGTCCCGAAGTGCCGCCAAAGAAAGCGGAGACAGCGACAACAAGAAACGACAACGATGCTTAACTGCTGGCAACGACGACAACACGTCGACGACAGCACAATGACGGCAAAGGCAGGGGGAGAGAAGGAAATAGCCCTTTAGCTTTACCGACACCTTCTAACCTACAACCGGTCACCTTATAACATGCAATCGGATCTAGATGACCGAGGTGGTTAGAAGAGAAAGAGAAGTCCATAATATAACTACATCCTAACCGAACTTAATCTAAACGTTGTGGTTGGAATCGAGCGATGCTTTAGAAGAAGGACAGTGGAAGAAAGTGCGAGGAAGGAATAGACAGCACAGCTTACCGTCTTGATTACGCTGTTGATGCCTTAAATGATGAACGCTCGAGTCCCAGCCATCGGCTTGATTTCTCTGCTGTTTCAAGGTGACTCCGAAGATTAGCACAATGGCTGTGAAGTCACGAACCCGGGAACACATCTTGGGATGTCATTCAGGACACCGTCCAATTACGCCATATTGCATATTTCACCATCTTGTCCGCCCCACTTGGCTCACAAAGCGGCTGCGGCCCCTTTGATTGGCTCAAAATTCAAACATGGCCGAAACACGGAGGGAGCTTTTTTTTTTCTTACTCAATGCCACGACTGCATAGGTGTGAGGACAAATGAAGTTTTTGCTCCTGGGGACTTTCGGTTGCCCGAGGAAACGTGCCGATGATAAATAAACGTGATGATGCATTCGCTGCGTGACGCTGCAAAACCTTCGATAGAGCAAATGCCAGCCAATCCGGATACTGGACGTATTACCTGTATTTGCGAAGGCGACAGCTAATGGAAATTAGCACTTACGGACGAAAGGTTTTGGGAATTCACGCTCCTGGTCGCAAGAGTATACGGACCACAGTCTCGCCGAAAAAAAAACAAGGAAACTGAATTTATTCGTAATTGAGGCACGCAAACTGAAATCGACGCGATCACTGGAAAGTTCACATGCCAAGTTTTGAAAGGGTGCCCTCAATTTCAAGTTGGATTCACCGGGGAAGAAGGAAATAGGCTTTAGCGCGAAATGCGCGGTCCGTACAGTTTTTTTTTTTTTTTTTTTGCTGGGCGCAGGGTAGGGGGGAAGGAGGGGAAGGAGGACGTCATTAAAGAAATGAAGCCGTATACTTCCATCGTTTTTTCCTGTTTTTTCGCTCAGTATAATCCGCGGATATCAAATGGACGCAACAGTCCGGGAGAATCAGACCGCGTTAGCCGATCTCACGGGATTAACTTTCTCTCTCTCTCTCTCTCTGTTTCCGTTAGGCTGCTCGATAGGCGATCCCCGCTCGCGGCTTTGCGCAAGCTCTCCGCACGCGGACAGGCCCACAACGCAGTAAACGTAAGAAGATGTACGATATATCCTGGTGTCGGGCGTCCGCGAAGCCGCTGTATTAGGGTCGTGCCGTTCGTATATATACGCAGAGAGACGCATCGCCGGTCCGCCCCGTCTGCGGCGCACGCTGTAAGTGCGCTCGACGGACGATTGAGTTTTCGGCTTGTGCGAGCGATCTCGGGGCGGCGCATTGGTCGGTTCGAAAGACCGAGGGTGCAGCGGCGCGCGTGATTTTCTCTCTCTCTCTTTTTCTACGAAGGGGATCGATTAATCGAAGGAATAACGGCAGGGCGGACTCTTTAGGTTTCGCTTTCTTTATCTATATTTTTTTTTGTTCATCCTTTCGTAATGTTTTTGTTTATCCCGACTTTCTTTCTTTCTTTCTTTCTTTGAATCTTCATTTTGCTTTCTTTCTTTCATTAGTTCTTTCTGCTTCTTTGTTCTTTATGGTTTCCTTAATTCATTCTCTCTTTCTTTTCGTCATTGTTACTTCTTTATTTCTTTCTTGAGAGACCACGTCTTTAGCCTGTGATCACCGGCAAAGAGTAACTGGTCGCGGATAAACCATCGTAGTGCAGTTGTAATGACTACTACAAAAAAAAAAAAAATGTTGGGCAGCCCATCCCAGTGAGGCAGCGGCGGGCAAATGAAGCGAATAGCTTTGGGAGACCTGCCGCTGTGAATTCTCTACTTCTTTCTTTCCTTCCTTTTTTTTTTTTTTACGCTTTCATCCTGTCCTTTAGGATGTTCAGCATCGCGGGCGCACAGTATATTAAAGCAAACTCGCGGAAAATTTCGTCTTGTTGCCTGATTCTTTCTGATGAAAGTGCCCACGCCGGCGTGCTTCGTGAATTACCGCTCGTTGGTGGAAATGACGTTCGTTTGTCTGAAGAATGCACTCACGCACTAAGTTATCAAGTTGCGCGTCCTTTTCATTATTGCGGGTCAACCCATTTACCAGCCAACAGTATACAGGCTCTTCTAATCTGAAGAGCAAACAACGATAACGGCGTTGTTCACTTGAGTTGCAACACAATTTGAAACGCGGAAGCACATCATTTATTATGACATTATGATGGCACGTGCTTTGCACTAAGTACGACGAATACCACAGCTTTGTTAAATATTCGCCAAGAAACTGTATACGGCTTAAAGTATAATTTGTTTTATATCGTTTCTTTTTAAAGTAGAAACGTGAGCAAGCACTGATATAATATATATACTGCTCTAATAACTGTGCTGATGTGTGTTTAACTAATATTAGTTCACCATAACGTCCAAATTGCAAAAAAAAAAAAAAAATCTGCGCCGAGTATCTGCAGAAGTGCGGCATCAGCCCTGGATGTTGATTCCTTCCCGATACTTTCTTCGGTTATCTCGGCAGAGGTTACAGGTATACGCGGTCGTCCTTTTTTGTTTTTCCTCTATCAGTCCACTGCGGTCACTTCGAGCAAAGCCCGCCGGCCAAAAGTGCACCCAGAGACGCCTTGTCCCAAATGCAGCAATGAGGGAGCAGAGTGAACTGACAGTCTTAACGTCTCACGCGATACGCGGCGGTGCCCACTATACACCGCTATCAATCAGCTCGGTGACGCGGGCTGGGCCATCATCACCGCTTTCGCTCGCGAATTCCGGGCCCCACTCTCTGCTGGTTCCCCCCGTCTTGCAAGTGTCGAGACCACGGCTAGACAGGTTTAGTTGTAACGGCTGGCTTCGGCGCGCCGCCGTTTCAGTTCGAGTTGCTCTTAAGCGTATTCTCCTTAGTGAGGTATACTTTAGCGTTAATTATGCATCCACCCCAGAGTTTCCCCGTAAGATAACTAGGGGAACTCTGGCGCTGCGGTCATTAAGCGACAATGAAAGTTATGGGTATTGAAGCGAAGCTTGTTTTTTTTTTTTTTTTTTTGGGGGGGGGGGCTTCCTTCGACTTTCCGACTGCTGCTGCTGCTGCTGCTGCTGTTGTCTGGCACACCGCGTCGAGGGGTGGTTCACAGCGTGTGTATACAAGGCAGCAGCGTGGTAGAGAGGAAATGCGACGCGAGAAACTCGTTTGGACCTTCGCACCGCGTCGAATGTGCGAAACGCCTTCTGGAGTTCCCCGGGCGTCGCCGCAGTAGCCTCTTGACGGCTGCAATTATCCGTGACCCCCGCAAAAGCATTGCAGAAAGTGCAGCGCTTACTTTTCTACGAACGTGCAACCGTCCAGAGGCGAAGTATATAGAATGTAGGGAGGAGCGGTTGAGAGGAGGCAGGGAATGGGAAGAACGGACGCAGCCATAAAGCGAGTGAATAGAGAGTTTTAGGTTATAGGGGACGCAATCGCAGGGCTCTGGGCAAGCGCAGTACCGTCGCCCATAACTCCTGCGTACGCAAGCCGCTTGCGTCCCCTAACCTAAAACTCTAACCTAAATCTCTAATAACAGCGGGCCACTATTCGCTCGCAACTCGCATACTTCATGGGAAGGGAGAAGAGGGAAAGGGCGGCGTGAGAAGGGCGAGAAAACACTACTATACTAGGGTGCTTCGACGTCCGCGCCCCCGAGGCGCCCTAGCTGCTACACAATAGAGAGTTTTAGTTTAGGGGGCGCAAGCGGCTTGCGTACGCAATAACTACGGGCGACGGTACTGCGCATGCGCAGACCCTGACGTAGCGGTCTGCGCATGCGCAGTACCGTCGCCCGTAGTTCTTGCGTACGCAAGCCGCTTGCGCCCCCTAAAGTAAATCTCTCTAATAACGCGACAGGGGTAGCGGACAAACTGGATGAATTTAAGTTCAAGTTACCGTACGTTTCTGCTATTTCTGCAAAATAAAACACCGTGCATATCTATCAAGTGGACAACTCACGCACAGCGTTGCGGAATCAAAGCCGCGTTAAAGCACCGTAGCGTCTAGGCGACATCGTTACACCGCGGAGTCTAGGGGTCGCACTTCAATTCAGCACTTCTGTGCCCGCCGTGGTACCTTTGCGGCTGTGACATTGATCGTTGTGGCGGGTTCGATCCCGACCGCGGCAGCCACATTTCGACGGTGGCTAAACACAAAAACGCTCGCCTACTCAAGTTTAGGTGCTCGAGTCGTTAGTAAATCCCAAGGGTCAAAATGAATCCGTAGTCAGTCACTACGACGCGCCTCGCAAACCGACTGTGGTTTTGGCACGTACAGTCTCATAATTCAAGGCCAATTTAGCACTTAATCAGTCCGTAGTTTGTCACTACGGCGTGCCTCATAATTCGATTGTGTTTTTGGCACGTGCAGTTCCGTAAGTCAAGTTTAACACTTGTGCCATGAGGTGATGTGCCGTGTGAGGCAATGGCAATGCTGAACCATCTCGCAGGGTTATGAACAATGGCGCGCAACAAGGCCTCAAGCAAACACCTCTCGCTCTGTGTCCTGTGTAATACGCAGACAAACAGCAGTGGTGCACGCAGAGTAACATTTATGGTCAACTCACCACTCTCGTATTGCACTCAATTTTGAAGAAATTAAACGTTCGCCGTCAACATCACCGCTAATTATCGTCAATCAAAGCAAACAGCACAGAAAGCTTCGTTTACGCAGATTCGCACAGTGCGTGAGATTGCACAGTGCGTGCAATGATTTTTCTAACCTTAGTGATTGTGTATTTAGACGATCTGTGGCATTACATATGGAACTTTAGGTTTATACATTTGCAACCAAGATTTCTTTTTTTTTTTCGCTAGGCGCATGGAGGTCTGCTTTATTCGCACATGCATATTCATTCTTAATGGTGTCAGAGCTCTCTCGAGTAATTTTTTAGGGAAACTCAATAACGTGCTTTAAACAAAGCGTCTACCGGCCGTGGTGACGTACTGGCTACGGAGTTGCGCTGCTAACCCCGTGGGCGCGGGATCGAATCCCGGCCGCGGCGGCCGCATCTCGATGGGGGCGAAATGCGAGAACGCTCGTTTTCCGTGCATTGGGTGCACCCTAAAAATCACCAGGCGGTCAAAATTAATCCGGAGTCCCCCACTACGGCGTGCCTCATAATCGTATCGTACTTCTGTCACGTAAAGCCACAGCAATTTATTTTTTTTATGCAAATAGCCTTTCGAAATGAATTGCACACCATTCGCGCATCTAACCTTTCTAGTCCAAGTCTGCCCCCGTAATTAGAGTCTAAAACGCAGTCACCGACTGTTACCGGCATTGTCGGATTGGCATCGATCCTCTCGCTACGAGGGGAAAAGGATTTAGGAAGAAATTCGCGACAGGCATTCGAAGGCAGTGACCCCATCGGTAAGGGACCTTTCGCCCAGGTCTGGCCCATATCACCCACGTGTACGTCGTAAGTCTTGTTCGTGGGATGCGAACGCGTTACGTAACGTGTTTCGCGGCTCGCCTTCGTCTAGACGGATCAGGCCGACGTTGCCGGTCTTTGTGCGAGATAGCACGCTCCTTGCGTCATTTCAGAAACACCACGCTCTATAAACAGTACTGCGCGTGCGCAAACGAGACTTCAAAGTGGGCGGAGGGGGGCAGCACAAAGAGGTGCAAGGTGCGCGCGTTTCTGCAGTGTACAGACAGAAGTGAACTCGAGCTGAGAGAAATTGACTCCGTTGCGCGTCTGTCGTGCAGCTTCGAGGAACTCTATAGCTGCTTCTCACCGAAAACACCATTCATATATACCGTTCTCTTTTTCTTCTTTTTAGTTCAACAAAGTCTTCAAAGTGTTCGTTTCACGAACGAACGCGGTATAGATACGCTTTTGCAACGACTAGCGCACTCCGCATTTCTTCAGCGGGGGTGGCGGGGGGGGGGGGAGGCAACATATGTGAAACCGAAAGTTGTTGCCACATTCCGGTTGCAGTTGCTGCTTCGTGCCATGCAGCCGCTACCTCGGCGGTATACTTTACCGAAGCCGATAAGTTGGCATATATATGTGTGCCAGGAGATGACGGGTATATTGCTCCGCAAGACGACCTCGTCACGTGTCGGTAGAAGAGAGGATGAGAAGGTTGTGACGGGATCGGGGAGAGACGAGAAGGTTTACCACAGGTGAGCGCGGTGCGTGTTGGATAAACACGTGCCTCGAGAATGAGGAAAGAGAGGAAAGCGATGAGAAAAAGAAAATAGGCGGGAGCCCCATTGCGCGTTACCCCATCCCTGCCTGTTACGACGGCTGCCCTTCAAGTTAGGAGAACCGATTGCGAAGGTCACGCTATTGCCGTGCTGCAAGCGCGGGAAACGACGGTTGACGTCGTGACCACCATTCCTTAGACGTACCCTATATATATATATATATATATATATATATATATATATATATATATATATACACACAGTCTAGCCCGATTATAACGAAGCCACTTATAGCGAAATAGCGGTTATAACGAAGGGATTTCAATTTCCCATTCCCATCTTTGCTTTTTCAATACATTTTGGGTCCGGTTTTAACGAAGTGAATAAGAGCGCGTCAGCGGATATAACGAAGAGATTTAACACGAACCGAAAAATAATCTGTCAATCAACACATTTTTGCGACGTTGAGGTGATTTTTTCCGCGAAAATAAGAGCAAAATTCGGCTGACGGCGTCCTTTCATGGCGTCGTCTGCTCTCCCGCGGAGCGAGAGGTTGCTTCACTGCATCGCATGGCAGCATCGATGCAGCGTGCAGCTTTGGAATTCCGCTAGCGACTTGAACCTTGTGCCTGCGGGTCTAAGCCACATGAACTTTGTTTTCGCCGACGAAGACCTTGTTGCCACCGAGGACTTCACGACTGAAGAAGTTGCCGGGAGTGTTATGGAAGAGACCTTGGCGGACAGCGTCTCCGACAGCGAATGCGACGATGCTAGTTGTGCCCCTACGCCGGTCACCTCCGCAGCGGCCATCGCAGCTGTTGACACGCTACGGATGTACCTCGGAAGTCCGGAGTTCGACCAGATCTTTGGTTCGAAGTTGGATGGTATGGAAGCCGCAATCCTGAAGTCCGCACTCGCGAAACGTGTTCAGGGGACGCTGGACCACTTCTTTCAGCGGCAATAAATCGGTATGCCCATGCTAGCATTTTTTTTCATAGTCCACATATAACGAAATAGCGGATATAGCGAAGTGATTTCCGATTCCCGCCGACTTCGTTATAACCGGGCTAGACTGTGTATATATATATATATATATATATATATATATATATATATATATATATATATATATATATATAGAGAGAGAGAGAGAGAGAGAGAGAATTTCCAGCTCTGGACACATTTTACTGAGACAGCAGCAGATCATCGCAGCACACGCCGCCAGTAGCGCAGCAAACTTTATCTTCGTCCTTCTCTCTACCTGCTCGAATACAGCAAATGACGTCAGCTGCCTATCATTCATCGTTGGACAGATATATTTACCAAAACACTTTGTACGCAAAAGCAAAACTCTGTGAGTAAAAAAAAAACAATAGATGTGTTTGGATTGATGCTTGTAGGCGGCAGATCCGACGTTCTGTAGTGCAAGGCAAAAAAATAAAAACAAAAAAAGAAAGAATTACGAAGTTACGAAGAAAGAATTACGAAAAACAATGACGAAGTTACGGACCTGACGACGGCGACGTAGCGGAACAGACGGAGGGACGGACACAGCAAACCATACTTCGACGGTTCTTACTACTTGCGTCGCAATAAAGTGCAGGTCACTGTATTATTTCTATAGGTTAAGAATCTGCATAGGCCATAAGTAACTGAAGACGGTAAATGGCCTAGGAGACAACACAAAGAAAAGAAATATTCACTTAAGTCGAATTCAGTTCTGAACACTGGCCCAGAATCAACTCTTGCGCGGAAACATCCCCCCCCCCCCAAAGAAAAAGAAAGAAAGAACGAAAGAAATAAAGAAAGCTAAGTGAATTCCAATGACTACTTAAATAGCAATTAGCGAAACGTTAGCGATAGCGATAGCGAAACGTTCTTCCTCTGACGGAAGAACGTTTCGAAGACCGGATGTGCAAGCGTAAAGTCTGAACTTATACTTCGTACCTAGAGAATGTTCCCGCACGCCTCCAAACTGATTCAGTCCACGTACGGAAATTGAAGTTCCCGCGCAATGGAACGCCAGCTGACGAACTTGTGGATTATGTAACACCATAGCGTCGCCAAGATTGTTTTAATTGTAAATTTCAACCTCGTTGGACGTACAGATGTAAACTTTATATCGAAGTATATAAAGAAGGGCAAAAAACAAAAAATGGTGAGAGAAAAAGCGACGCTAATTGATTCCGCAAAGGAACAAGGAAAGAAAAGAAATAGAAACGAACGAAGTGGGGCAACCCGTTTCGTCTTACCGAATTCCTTCGCGCGCAAAAATGTACCAGGAAGCTCTGCATACTCGATTAGGGGTGGTGTATTTGCTTAGAGGAACCGAGGGAGCAGAATCGTTTTCAGAGAATGCGACACACACGGGCTCGCTGTGGGAAAACGATACACAAACGAAGGTAATAAAGCGACTTACGCACTTCCTCTTGCACCTCCTGCAACACACTGTATTCGATTTCGCGCGACATTCGCGGAGCGTAGAATGGATTTCACGCTCGGATACTTCATTGTGTCGGCGAAAACTTAAAGAAAAAGAAGAAATAAGGGAGGAAAGAAAAGAGATGATGCAAGGGAAGGGGAATCTTCGTCGAGATTGGTCGTCTTGCCTCATCGGATCGATTGTCGCAGAAACGCGCGCACACGGACGGGATCGTTTCAATTTCGAGCCACACGCGAGTCTTGCGTTCCCAAGCGTTCTGCCGCCTTCTGTCTTTGTTTCATCGGACATTCCGTTCAGCCACAGTCAAAACACGTAATAACGAAACGGGACATAACGAAACAATGGATATAACGAAGTGAGTGGAATCACCCCCTGAAATCTCCATAAAGAATTATACTGCAGTACGTGCGGTGCAATGGACATAAACGAGTAATTCTGGCTCCCACTTTCATTTCCTTACAACGGGGTTTTACTCTATACACTCGTACTTTGATGGAGGATAGTGATGTTCCCTGAGAGAGAGAGACCGTAGGATAGTGCGCAACTTCGGAATTTGCGAGTTCACTTTCTTTTTCGAGCACGTCGCCTTTCTTCATTATCGTTAATTCATTACTTTCGCTGCCTTCCTTGGGATGCTTCTAACTTGATACCATTAGCTTTCTACTGTATCTACTTATTGTGGCCGCCGCTACACGGCCGCGCCGAAAGACGGCCGATTGTTCATTTGTGCCAGGCTATACACGCGCTACGACAGAATTGCGCCACTTACGAGGTACGCACGGGTGTACTCTTTATTGGCTCATTCCTTGATTGTTCCGTTTTCATAAAGAATACAGGGTGGATAAGAGAGAAAGCGCTGTCTGCGAAAGACAAAAAAAGAAAGGGAAAGGAATCGCGGATGAGCAGCCGACGATGATTACCAGTGTACGTAAGCGAACAGCCGCACTCTTCTTGAAAACTATTCGTTTTATTAAAAAGAATGATGCGATTGAGGGCCCATACTTACAGCAGTGAGGATATTTAGGCAGCGTTTGCTGTTTCAACAGCGTAATACGGTAGGGAACGGAGCTGTTAACCAGCCTATACCTATCACAGTCGCATAGGTGGCTACACATATCAAACCTATCCGTCGTACGTGCGTTGTCACCGTCGGCGAGGTATATATATAGGCAGCGTGTCAACTTCATCTGCTGCTGCAACTACACGGTCAGAGATTAGCGGAAAAGGGTGATGATGATGAAATAACATTTGTTATATCCTATAGGTGTCTCCAGCCTCTGCGGAGAGTTATATAGGGGCTCTCAGTCTAGGACTTCTTTGGCCTTTGCATGTTCTTCGGACCCGTTTTATCAGGTGTGGGCAGGTCGTACGGGGTCCGAACTGGTCAGGCACGGCATCGCCACTGTTCAGGTGTAAGGCTGGGGAGAGCACGTGCCATCTCGGCTGCAAGAGAGGACGTGCCACCAACCGAAGCATCGGGTGCCGCTGGAACAGTGTTCGCACCGGCCCGACGGCGACAGCGATTGAGGCGACGAAGAGTGAATGACGACGATTAACGGTGGCAATTGTGCCTCCATCTGATCTGACTGCTTTATAGTTGCACGCTACTCTTTTTTTTTTCATTATGCAGTTCTAACTACTTTCTCTTTTCTTTTTCTTCGATATCTTTCTTTCGACTCACTGTACTTAGTACTATCTGTGCGTTACCTACAATCACCGGATTCATATTTCAAGGGAAGCATATAATGCAGTCGTTACAACAATATGAACACACTGCATACACTGCTGTCACACATAGGGGGGGGGGGGGGGGAGGGGAGGCGGGGGGATGCCAGCTTCCCAGTGAAGCTGCATGCTGCAGGTAGCAACTTTCATGCGGCTGCTCCTTCAACGATCGATGAAGCAAAATAAGCTGCCTTGACAAGGCTTGATCTTTTGGGCAATTTCCGATTGTTTGTGCGTTCCACGTTGATACGTGATCATCATCATCCTCATTGATTTTAGTTTCCTTTCTCTCGTTGTCATGGTCACACGGGGATAGTAACTTGGCGCGCTGAGTGATCTTGTGATCCGCCGTATTATTTACAACGGGCAACCGAAAACTTTTGCCAATTTCACCCGAACAGCAAAGCGAGGGAAGCGATAGATAGCAAGGTTCAGCGTTGCGCCGGAGGCGACTAGAACTCTGTCGTGATCTAATGGTTAGAGCGCCTGGATTCTGTGCTGGGGGAACATGGATGATTCTAAGCCGACCGTCGGCCATTTTTCATTTATTTCTCCATCTCTCTCTCTCTTCGGGCTAGTAGGTGCCACCTATATCGGGCACATACGTAGTGACTCTATAGTGTCCTAAGTTGACCGCAAACGGTGAGAAACTGACAAAGCTCTAATTGGGGCGAAAAGTGAAAGCAAGCTACTACTTTAAAAAAAATCTGGTAGAACGCATCTACAAGGATTTTCCAAGTAAGCAGACAGTCGAATCGTGTTATGCATGAGGCGCATGCTGCAGCCGGACTCCGCTCTCGCGCTTACCTCTAGACCCGATGCGTGTTCTGGCGGCACCGACATGAAGTCCACGCATATCCATGTGGCCCAGTGACACAGTAACTCAAGAAAGATTGAATGTCGGGCTAGTTGGTTTTGCATTGCTGATGAGCAAAGTTATCGCAACAAGAAGACAAGGCGCGCACAGGTAGGGAAGACCAAGACAAGCGCTTTAATGGTCGGAAGGGTTTCACATACATATATATCGCTTTATTACTCATGCGCACTATGCAAATACTGAAGCATAGCAAAAAAGAACAGGTGCAAGTGAAAGAAACTCCGGGTTAAGAAGTGCGATTGACGCCTCACTTATACAAGAATCTGTTTTCTTTTTTTTGATAGAAAAAAGGCTTCCAATGCAAGTCTAGAAGAAGCATTACCACTTCTGTACAACATGGTAGTATCCGAGAAACGAGCCTCACAACCACATCGCGGTAACATGGGCCACCTTATGTGAGCCCATGTCCTCTTTCCTGTTTAATTTTCGCGCATGCGCCCTTAAGCGGTGTGTTCACGCAGCGTTGGGTTTGGCCGATATACACTTTATCGCCTGACATATAGGGGTGGCATAAAACCTACCTCTGGGACACTTGACGAAGTTTTTCTCACGCCTGGTGCGGTAACCTCATATACTTTCACAGCAAGCTTGCGCTGCAAGAGCGCAGCTTAGAAAGCTTATAGGGGGCAGAAAAAAAAAAAAAAAGAAGCGACAAGCGCACCATGACCGTTAGCAACCTATTTAAGCTTGTGTGACACTTTGTACAGACAACCTTTTGCTTCAACTTGGGACGTTGGGCCTCTGCCCTTACCCTTTGCGCTGCATGCTTTACTATTTACAGTAGTGTCTCGGCTACAGCATCCACGGCCTGAAAGGGAAGGCAGCTACCAAAGGGCGGGCTACTTCGCTAGTAAAGCTAGACCGCATTTCGTGTGAGCACGATTTGCTGAGGGCAGGTTCTAAGCATAGCGTAGCTATGCTGCTCGTTTCATCGCCTTGGAATGCGCGATATCGTGGGGCAAAAATTGCCTCAAAGCAAGCGCTTGTCCTTGCCATCCCTTCTTGTGTACCTTGCCCTTTTCTAGGTCCCCTCATTAACAGTGGCCAATACTGTCGTAAAAGAAGTTCATTAAAGTGCGGCACATACCCACGTGAATAGCCCGCATTTCAGAATGCGCCATCCTTGGCATCGGCCCACATGTTTCGGTACGATAGCTAGATATAAAACTGGCCTGATATTGCCAACCACACGCATGGCGAAGAACTGCCAAGGTAGATGGAACTGCCGCTGAAGCCAATCAACTCTGGCGGCATTCTGTCCTAGTTACCTTAGGAAACCTACAAAGCTGCTCAAGGCAATTGACGTAAACTTTGAACAAATATTTCTGCAATTTACGCAAGGGGGAAACCATTCCAAGTACTCTTTGAGATAACTTTATTGCCGACGCATTCCTTTTAGCCGAATCGCGTTCATCGATTAAACAACCTGTACAAAACCAGATTTCCGTCTAGAATTGCTAAATAAAAAAATTCGACAGAGACACTTTGCACTGCTTACGTGTGGGAGTTCGCCGTAACGTGCCCAATGGCGCGCACGTACTAGGCCACACCTATAGTAAGCCAGAACCTGCGTGGCCACAACCGTGGCGAAAGAGAGAATAAACTTTATTTAAGAACCCCGGTCCGGGCTCGCCCGCTTTGTTCTAGTTGTCTGCCAAGCCGAGCGTCGTGATGAGCTCGATCATGGCACGCACGTAGTCGGAGGACGAGGAGTCCGCCAGCCACTCCTCAAGTGTCGCAGGTCTACGGGTGGGTGAGAGTGTGGCAAGGCTAGCCTGAATAGCGGGACGGCTGCCTGGACGATCCCACAGAATGTGAGCATTATCCGGGAAACCGCCACATGCCATGCAAGCACGTTTACCAGGCAAACGTTGTATGTAGCGTTGAAAGTGTGGGGACAAGAGAGAGTTCGTTTGTGCACGCCTCCATAGTAGCGCCTCTCTTCGCTACGTGTGTGTGTCTGCTTGTGGATATTTCATGGAGTTGTTTCGTAAATCGTCAAGTTTTTTCCTGCCTTTCCGCCCGCGCAAAGGCATATTGCTTATTCAGACTCAGTGGGTCCGGCCACCACAGAGGAGGGCCCGGGAGATTTGCGCGGGATGTGGCATGTGCCACTTCGTTCCCTCTGATCCCCGTGTGACTCGGAATCCACTGAATCCGCACTCTATAATGTTAGGGTGTGCGTTGGGGTGCGTTGTTAATGCTGAGTGTATACTGGCGCGGAAACGTTTCTGGCTGCGAGTGCCCTGCATGCAGCCTGGCTATCTGTTCGAATGAGCAGATTTTGTTCGTGTGGATTTGGCATGGCCGCGGCCTCCACGACAGCTGTAAGTTCCGCTTGATGTTGCGATGTACAACCGTGGAGCCACCTTGGCGTCGGGCTAGGGTGCTCGTCTCACACCCCAGAGGCTCGGGCTAGGTTTCCAGCAAGGCCGAGATTTTCCAAATTTTATTTTCGAAGTCAAACTTACATCGCGTACAGGAACCTCCCTGATAAACTTTTGGTACCATCTTTTGGTCACGCTGACTACGCCGACCTATTTTCGTGTAAAGGGGCCCCCCCATATAATGCTTTAGCATAAAAAAAAAAACTCGATACCCTTCTACTCTGTGAATATGGATGACCAGCGAAGGTCTGTATGTGGGCCCCTTAATGACGAACTGCACCTCCGCCGAAGGTCAGCCCGGCATTGCACCATCTTCGGTATCGGCCCACCTATAGGGAGTGCTCAACGCCTGCTTCACCTCCGCCGCAGGACGGGCCGGTATTGCACTAACTTCGAAATCGGCCCACGTATGGGGAGTGCTTAACGCTTGGTGGTGGTGGTGGTGGTGGTGGTACAAACTTTATTTAGTGAAGGCCAACAAATTAAAAGAAAAATTAAGGTGCCGCTGTTCCGTGGATGGCCTTCAGGCTGCCGATCGTGGCCTCCAGCCCATGCCTGGCGGCGACTTTCGCTGCCCGTATCGTTAGCCGTAGCTGGACGACCGGCTCCGGTCTGGCCAAAGCAGCCTCCTACAGCTGCGGACTAGATGCATGCGAAGATGGATGGGGAGAGTGTTTCGGGCATGAATAGAGAATATGAGAATAGTCTGCTCGAGGGGGCGTCTGCGGGACGTGCATTCGGGTGAGTAGGCACCGTGGTGAATAAGGGCAAGTCGGGCAGGAGAGAGGAAAGTGTGGGCCTGTAAATGGCGCCACGTGCTCTGTTGGAGCTTAGACAGTGATTTGTGAGTGGGAGAGAGGAATAGGCGAGAGTTGCGGTAATGAAGGGTGATGTCTTGGAATGTGAGGAGGGAGTCACGCGGGTCAATGCCGGAGGGGGAGGAGGGGCAGCTCGGTCTGTGATCTCGCGAGCGATGGAATTTGCCGCCTCGTTGCCAATGTGCCCCGCGTGAGCGGGAACCCAGAGGAGTTGGATACGACGAGAAGGAGGAGAGCAGTGCTCAAGGATGCTGAGCTCAGAGGAGAAGATGCAACAGTTCGAAAGTTGTGGACTGCACCTGTGGAGTCGCTGAATGCTTCACCTCCGCCGCGGGTAAGCCCGGCCCATGTATCGGCCCATGTATGAGGAGTTTTTTGCTTACGACACGAAAATTTCCTTGGAGGATAGAGGTATGCAGCTTCTCTGTAGAACGCTTCTTCATTGAAAGATCAAATGTACTGAAAAATATGGAAAGGAATGGCTGTAGGGAAGGGACTCGCACTGCACATTTGCAACGTCCTTATTGAGCAGTTATTGACTTCGCTGTCTTTGATGTACGACTTGCTAGGACTGGCATAATCTGCGACGGTTGTTTCTTTGTGTGGGTTAGTCTCAAAGAATGTAACAGCCCAATTTAATGCATGTGCACCCTGTGGTCGATGTTAGCTTAAAGGATACGAAGCAAACTTAAGAAACTTTATTGCTATGTCCTTATGGTATGTTTTCCCATATTCTTTGCGAGATATGCAGACAAAATATGCAGAATAACCAGGACAAACATGGATGCTTTTCAAGTTAACCCAAGTGAGCAGGGCTACAGCTATTTGGCTCCATGGACAGTTCCAGCGGGAGAACTGTTGTCTTGCTGCGCTGCACGCGAGACGTGAGTCAGTGTTCGTGTCGCCTCCGCTATTTTCTGCGACGAAGAAAAATAGTTTACGCTGACGTTCCTGCGTGTTATCTGGAGCCTACAGCGTCGTGGACTCCCTCGACTGCCCATGTCTTCGATGTTGTTGTCTTTACGGGAAATGGTCCTGATGCCGTCGTCGACGCGACTGCCTCAAAGGTTGGCCTCTCTGAGGTCAACTGCGTTCAGCACATGGGAGGCCTCAACGTCCAAGTCACCGTCAAGGGTGCGGCTTTTCATGACTCTAATCGTGGATGCTGGCTGCCTTCTCATCCGTAGCGAACGCTGTCCTGTCGTTCCCGTCGGCCCGCAGGTCACCAACGTAACCTGCCTCTTCTTGCCGTCCTTCGTTCCGAACGAAGTCCTCGTCCAGGCACTATAACCATACGGCAAGGTTCCGACTGTCTACGCTGGTCTTATGAGCGGATGACGTGGCGTGCTCACGGGCACCCGCTTTATTCGGATGGAAATGAGTGCCACAACCCCGGTCCCCAATTACCTGCGAGTCTCTAGTGATCGTGTGACGTTTGACTACCGCGGCTTCCAACGCGTGTGTCGTCGATGCGGCTCCAGCGACCACTACCGTGCACAGTGCACCGCAGCATTCTGTGGCCGTTGTGGTAAAGATGGCCACGAAAGCGACGGACGTGACCATCCTTGTCGGCGTTGCGGGGACGGTCACCCTACGTTCGCGTGCCATTTGTGGCGTTCATACTCGGACGCTGCTGCTGGAGCTTTTCCCCCTTACCGCCAGCGTCAACTGCGGTCGCGACTTCGCGTGGCGCCGTAAGAAGACGGACGCTGGTGCACCAAGGAAGCCAGACGTTATACTATTACAAGAAACTCGTTTGTCCGCTGATCAATACTTTAATTCGAACAACTACAACTGTTTTCGATTGGATAGACCTTCCCGAGGTGGTGGATTAGCTTTTTTTTTTTTCATTTCGTCTAAATTATGTAGCCTGTGAGATCTGCTCTCGCAAATCTCGTAGGCCGTGGCCGGTCTGTGAGTGGTAGAAACGCTGGATATGGGGTTTGTGTTTGAGTTTCCGCGCAACGGAATTAGGTTTTTCTCGTATATTCAAATTAGAATCCGACGCTATCGTGTCTGTAGCATGTGTCTAAGTCGTACTTTACGATTTCTCCGACCTGTCTTACTTCAAAAAATTCAATTTGTTCAGTAACTTCCTTGCGCTACACGGAGGGTGTGCGTGGTTGGGTCCGCATAGTTCAGAATCATGTTTTTCGTCGACACGACGGTCGGCGCTGGACGTGGGACGCCGACGACAGATTTACTGCGACTCGAGGTCCTTGACGCCATCGCGTTAAAGTTCTGGGTCTCTAGCAGAGAAGGAGCAGACCCTCCAAGAGGCGGCCACTGCAGTTGAAAACTTTGCCAGGGCCAGCGGTCTCAGCTGTGCTCCCGAAAAATCGGAGTTAATACTCATCCACGGGAGACGATATAAAAGTAATGGGAACATAGAAATTGAAATCGAAAATCAGCAAATCAAAGAGGTCACTGTTGCTCGGATCTTGGGATTCTGGGTTCAGAGCAACGGCAGGGCCAGCCACACCATCAATTTACTAAAGTCGGCAACAAAGCAAGTGGCAAGGATGATTCAAAGAATCACCTTCCACAAACAAGGCATGAGGGAAAGCGACACTGTCCGTTTAGTACAGGCGCTCGTTATCAGCAAACTAACATACAGCCTCCCTTTTCACACACTCAACAAGAGTGAGGAGGAGCTGGTTGACACTATTATCAGAGGCGCCTACAAGGTGGCCTTGCGCTTACCGGTAGGCACACCGACAGACAAGCTCCTTGGCCTTGGGGTATACAACACATGCTCCGAGCTCAAGGCGGCAACTTTAATTTCACAAAGAAGCCGACTTAGCCAGACGAGATCGGGCCGAGAGATCCTGGTTCGGGTGGGTATTCCACCACACCCCCAAAACTTGGACGAGGTACTGGTGGATATTCCCGATCCCGTCCGAAGCAGGATCTCGGTCGCTCCTGTCCCGAGAAATATGCACAAAGACAGAAACAAAAAGCGAAGAGAAGAGAGAGTGAAATGGCTAGGCAAACTAGTCAGAAATAATGAGAACACCGTTTATGTTGACGTTTCTCAGTACAACTGGAAACGTGCAGTAGTCACTGTAATAGGCAATGACAAGACTAGCCTAATCTCAAGCGCCTCCCTGATCACGTCCTCTATTTCCAAGGCAGAATGCTTCGCCATCGCCTTGGCAATCAAGGACCGGGAACGGACGGGGCCGTCGTACAACACCATCATTTCGGACTCTCAGGAGGCGTGCCGCTTCTTTATGAACGGCCGTCTCCCTTTCAATGTTAGCCACCTCCTGGGAAAGGAACTCAAGAATACATACAGACTGGTCTGGTGTCCAGGACACGCAGGCCTGGAGGGGAATGAGAGGGCTGACGCTCTAGCTCGAGAGCTCACGAACCGAGCGGAGCAACCATCGCTCTCCCATTCACAACCCGCCGCTTCACAGGGAAGCCGTCGCGAGGAGGAGAATAACGATCTGGCACGTATGGCACCACGCGATATTCTTGCTCACCAGCGCGGCATGCGGCAAAAATACGGCGCCCCCCACACATCTTTGCAAGGGGAAGACGCAATAGATCTCCGCAGGATTCAAACCGGGGTCTACCCAAATTTATTAGGATTGAGCAAAATTTTCCCAACGATGTACGGGCGTGCCTGTCCGTGGTGTAGCGACTCACCACCGTCTTTGTACCACATCTCATGGGGATGCCAAAATAGACCGCCGAATTTAAATGCCTACTTAGTTAGGTATAATCTAACCAACACACTGGAGCAATGGGAGGCACAACTCGCCAGCTCAGACCCGAAGGTGCAGAAGGCTCTTCTTGGTCACGTTCGGCTAGCGGCAGAAGCCAGTGGAGCCCTGGACTTGGGGCACCACCCATCAGGCTCCTAATCCCCTATCCCCATTTCCCCAGTTCAATAAAGTTATTCTCTGTCTCTCTGGCAGTTTAATGCGCGAAGCGTCGCGAGCGACAGCAGCGTCTAGCGTTGCGCTTCGTTTCTTCCGACGGTCTTGTCGGGTGGGCTGCAGCCCACCTGCAGGCGAATGGCGGGACGGGAAGCGCGTGGCCGGTTTGCGTTGCACGTGTGTGACGCGGCGAGGCCTACGGGAAACCGCTTAATGAGCGACCAGTTAAAAGGTTAGATAACGTTAGCTTGACGTTTACTGCCCGTTCAGCTCAGCGCAGCGCATACGCGCAGCAGCTCGACGGCTGCGCGACCGCTAGTACGCCTGCCTACATAGTGCTCACAACGCCAGTACGCCTGCCTACATAGTACGCACAACGCCAGTACCAGCAGTGGAAGGCAGGACGCCGTCCTGGCTTTATCGCCGAGGCGATTGGAGCGTGTCATGGCACTGACGGTGCGTCTAGTTCACTTGGTCATTCTTGTTAATTTTTTTTTTACAGTGAAGCTGTACATAGCTACCCTCCGGGCGGTGGGTGATGTCCGTCCGTCTATACGCATCGCGTCGACACGAAAAAAAGAAAAGAAAATTCGTCTCCAATTTCTCGCGAGTGCTCTGTAGCTCGCGATCTAACGTAGGTACCTTGGAAGAAAAAAAATCATACTGAAATTGGACGTAAATACGGCTCCATCATTACGCCGAATTTCATTTACTTGTCGTAATTAGTTTCCCAGTGAAGTTGTAAACGTTACAGAATTCCCGTCTGCCATGCAGCGGTACTTGCACACGTCACTTCTTTGTAAAAGAATAAGAATAAATCACTCCACAGTCAAAAGATATCTTCGTCGTCTTTGTCATTGAATAATAATAATAATAATAATAATAATAATAATAATAATAATAATAATAATAATAATAATAATAATACGTATCTATACATAGACGCGTCGATTAAGGTAAAACACACCACAGCTTCGCTGCTCGTCCTTCCTCACAGAGTGGCAGGGCTGATAAATATTTATTTATTTATTTATTTATTTATTTATTTATTTATTTATTTATTTATTTATTTATTTATTGCAGCCAAACGCATTCCACGTCTTTGGAAACCGACCGCGCGCGCTCGAGCCGCGCATGTGACGTCGAGAGAGACAGCACGACAGCGGCGGCGACGGCGCCGACGGCGTGAGGGCAACTCGACGTGTAATTTCTACGTCAGTGGAATAAAGAATGCGTCGGCCGCTCGGTTCGAAGGCGGATGCCCCGAACGCGTATATGCAGTGCCGATCGGGAGATCAACCGAACTCCTAAGCGGTAGCTTAGGAGTTCGGTCTACAACCGATCTCCAAGAGGAATAAAAAGAAATACAGGAATAACGATCGACTCGGCGCAGACGTAAGCTCGCACGTAGAAATCTTGTTCTACTGCAAACTGTCGCGTTATTCAGAGCGACAGGAAGGTGAGCAAGCTGGAAGGGATTCGTGGTATGGAGAGGCAGGCTGACTGTACACACAGGTGCGCATCTGCTTTAAATGTGAAGTTGGAGCCTAATGCAAAAGTAGAGCAAAGTACACCAGAATGCGAAAACTACGGGTGATAGTATGGGGTCATCTTGAAGAACAGTTGTTCAAACTCGGTGAAGCCGAGTTTCTTCGCCGCTGTTCTACGCGGTACATAACCGTCTACCGAGGCAAAGTCTTTCTACAGCCAGAATAATGCTCAATTCTGTTGTCTGAGTTCAGACTGTATATGTATGTGCCACGGGTACCTTTCATAAATTCGAGGCTGACAATAATGCTTTTGCGTAGACGCTGTAATGAGTTTTGTTGTTGTTGTGTGTGGCAAAGCCAGTGTCAAGCAGACACCATTTATTATTTCGTTTGCTAATCTTTTTTGTTTACATCAAGTATGATGTATTACATGTGCTGTACCTTATACTGTACTTTTCGTTCATACCACAGTTGTAAGCGTGCCTACGGGTGAATAAATTTCCTTGCCAGCAATTTCGGCGGCGCCGACCCCGAGGTAGGGCCGAGAGAAGCAGCGTCGGCGCGGCTCGGCGAAATGCTCGCATCCGCCCGGTCCGCCTCGTGGTTCTAGCGGAATGCAAGGTTATAGACTCTCTCTGGTGTGTCCCGATGCCGATGCGCTTCTAATTTGTTTATGCTAAGGGGCCGAACGGCGGCCACCTTTTGGCGTCCTCGTTAGCAACACTCGGGTCTCTTTTGTGGACCGTTTGCGTGCAGTCGGCGAGGTGGTGAAAGTGTGCAATCATTTTTTGGGTTGTGCGAGTGCTAGAGTATGCCTGCCAGTGTACTGCCTCTCGGGAACGTTGCTCAGTGCTTGTCTCTGACGACGAAAACGGAAATTTACGGGAAGCGTCCGTCTCCGAAATTCGCTAAGCGTCTCTCATCGTATATTGTTGTGCTGCGGCGCATTTCACGCACTTCGCGTTTTTGCCACACACGTTTCGATGCCGAATAAAAGTCCCGCTCTCGGTGCAAGGTGCTCCACGGTGGCCGACGCAGCTGCGAGACACGTCCGTTAGTGAAACGTGCAGCGCGTCTCCTGTCGTGTAGCGCAATTTTGCCTTGCTGGCTCAGGAAAGCTTCCCGAATGTACACCGACTCGCACAGTGCTTGGAATCTGCGCAGTTTCTATCATTCCTTACTTTTTTTATTTTGTAGAAATCAACTTTCCGTTTAGCTTGATAGTTAGTGCTCGATGCCCAACATGGGGAATCGGTCACGAGCTAGACAGTTGAGAATAAAATACTTCGTCGTCGTCGTCGTCACGTTTTTTTTTTTTTTTAATGTTGTTGCCGTCGTCGTCGTGGATATTTAATTTCTCCTGTGGCAGACTTGTGATATACATGACTTCTTTTTCGTATCTACCATCTTATGGCTCGTCCGTAATCAGTGGTAACTCACGTGGATAACGATGCGCCATCGAATCGCCGCTGTATAGTCGGCGTGGTATCACGCACCAACTGGGTCAACTGGGGACGCCGCGGCTTTCACCCGAAACTGTATGTTTTGCAAACCGCTCTGCAACTTTTTAATCGGAACTTTTTTCCTTGCTTCGTTGCTTCAGAAGTTCTTTAATTAAGCTCGACTAATTATCTCATTATGTAAAATACAAAAAATAGCGTGACACGCTGCGTACAAAAGTGAGCAACATGCGTTTGGTGGCGTCGTCTTAGAGTGCATCGGCATACTTTTAAACTCTGGCTAAAGTTAGTTAAAACACCCTACACACATACATACACACACACACACACACATACATACATACATACATACATACATACATACATACATACATACATACATACATACATACATACATACATACATACATACATACATACATACATACATACATACATACATACATACATACATACATACATACTGTGGGGACTGTGTAGCCCATTTCGTTGCAGCGCCATAGCGCAGCACGTTTTGGGCATAGGAGCCGCAGCGCGGCGAGGTCACTTTCGAACTTCGCGCGCGCGGTCCACCGCTTTCCCCTCTCTCGTTCCTCCGAGGGCGCCGAACGGCAGCGGGACCGCAAAACACTTGCTGCTGTCCGCCCCCGAACGGTCCAGGGGTTCACCCGATTGGTCTGTTTGGGTGGGAACCCGCGTTCCCTCTCTCCTGGCGACTCAAGTCGACCGAAGAGCGGCAACGCGGGGAGAAGCTCTCGGACAGCGAAACGGTGCGTACTGACTTCCGATTCTCCCGGTCATCCCTTTGGTTGGCCGGTCTCGCCGAAGGTCCTCGACCCGAGGCAGTTGCGTACCTATTCGCTGCTCCTGTTCTGAAGGCTAGGCCGAAGAGACGCGGCTCACTTGACGTGCGCGGTCGTACTGCGCCGAGTCGCCCTCGGAGGCTACCCCGAGCTGAAAGAACGTTGCCCTGGTAGCACAGTCGTTGGGAGCCATCCTCCCGTATAGCGGCGTGCTACCGCGCGTTTGAGATACCGAGTGTCACCCCTTGACTTGCGGGAGCTTCGGCTCACGAGCCCCGCGCCGAAACGGGTGTATACAGATATCCTGAACGCCAAGGTGGTCGTACAATAAACGCCTTCCTTGTACTCTGGGCCTTCTCCTTGCGGCGCTCTGTTTCGCTCCCAGAGGAGACCGAACGAGCGTCCGCTTCGGGCACACGCTACACACGCGGCTGAGCTGATCGCCCCCCGGAGGGGCTCGGATCCTCGGACCCGCGCGGTGGTCTAGGTGACTCCCGGCGGAGCACCGCTATATAGGCGGAGACCACAATACATAGCTTGCAAGTAAGGAATTGTCGTGGTCGATCGCCGGGCTTAAATTTAGCTGCAGAAGTACAGACTCCTCTTTCCTATAGGCCTTTTTCTTTCCATGTCGAGCCTTTTCTACACTCGCCCGCTTCGATTTCAGATTTCCCACCGGAATGACGTCAGTCGCGTTGAACGAGTTCACCGCGCGTGCAGAAGTGGCGGGCATCGCTTCCGCCTCTTATTAGCGCTGTCACAAGAGGCAGGCACCCCTCGACACGCTTTAGACTTTGCCCTTTAAGCCGGCCTACGTGTGCTCTTCCGGGTCCTGTCCGCGCACGTCACGGGAGCCAATTTCGTGCCGTCGCGCCATTGTGAGTCGAGTGTCAGCTTACGTTGCGCCGCTCGGGAAACTGCGCGCGAGTTGTAAAAAAAAAAAAAAAAAAAAAAAAAAAAAAAAAAAAAAAAAAAAAAATCGAGTGTTGCTAAATTATTCGTTACACCACTGGCGGGCCTCTGCGTTCCGTATTATAATCTCCTCACTTCCACGCACGGCATCCATACCGAGGAAGAAGACACGATCGAGGTTTCCATTTCTCTTCCGCTTTTCTTTTTTTCTTTTTTGAAGTCAGAGCTGTTTGTCGCGCACGTAGTGAGAGGGGCCTGGTCACGTATACTTTGATTGAATAATTAATTAGCTGTTGCTTCATTATATCCATCCTACCTCTTTTCTGTGAAGGCTCTTGGAATACTTGAGGTGCACCGGTTTAAGAGACCGCTTATAGTGTCCCTGTGCATAGTGTCCCGCCCAGACGTACTCAGTGCTCACTCTCTCCCTTTCTCCTTTTTCTATTCCCCTTTCCCCCAACCCCAGTGTAGGGTAGCAAACCGGATACTCTTCTGGTTGACCTCCCTGCCTTTCCTGTCCTTGTTTTCTCTCTCTCTCTCTCTTGGAACAATGACAATTAGCTCTTGTATCGAATTTCATGCCTATACGATTTTTTTTTCTCCCGTACTGCGACACAATTCCTTGTAACTTGAGATGGGTTAAGATATTGTTATTCTTTGTAATGAGTTCGGTATTTTGTTCTGCTCATTTTTATTTATATGCCCTACTTTTGTGCTCTGCTGCTGTTGCTTTTACTTGTTATCTATCGCTTATAAATGTTTTTTTTTTTTTTTGTACAGGACGTTCTTATACAGTCTCTAATCATGGGACCTCCTTCTGGATACTAAGTACCTGTACCAATATTAACCGCTAATAATAAGTTTCGTTTATTGATTGATTGGTCGATTGATTGATTACAATATCCCAAGGCAACCCAGATGCTACTAGAGGCGTCGTAGGGAATTAACCCGGATTAACTTTGACAACCAGGGATTCTTTGATGCGCATGCAAAATATGAAATACCGATGAGCGTTTTATGGCATTCCGCTTCCATCGGAATGACACCGCCCCATCGAGCTTATGCTCGTGTCACACTTTGAGAACAAAAAAGCAAAAACAAAAGAAAGAAAGGTCTCCCAAATTTCCTTCTCGGCATCGCCAATATATCGGCGTGCCGAGATCAGCGACAAGGTCGAGACGATTCATTACCATCGTCATCCTGATTGGCTGGCTGCACCGCACGACAGACGTCTCCGACGAGAAATCTCCAATCCCCGAGATGCTTACGTGTTCGACAGTCAGCAGGTACTCGCATTCATTGCGTCCTTATATGCCACCCACTTAAGATATTGCTTAGATCTGCGTATTCCACATAGGGCCCGCTTTGCGTAGGTATAGTGTCTTCGCCGGGCCGCATCTCATCATGCCGGTCTTCGAGTTGTCCCGCTGTCTCAGCAAAAAACAGCGCCAAAATCCCCGTCCTATAACAAAAAGGTGCCGTTCCTATAACATCCTCCTTGCCAGCATCTCGACATCACATCCGTTTCTGTTCACTTTCCGCCTTACAGCTCTGTTTCCACTCGCGTTAGGATTTTGCTTCCTCTTTAAACTAAACCCGATTCCAAAGCGTCTTATCACTTGAGTACACATTTCAGGAACATTTGTAGAGCCGAGTAGAAATAGCAACGTAAGCAGAAATGGTTACACACCCGAAGAAAGAAAAAACTAGAAAAAAAAAAGAAAGAAAGAAAACTATGGGAAGGGAGGCACTTGGGCACACTTTGCCGTTTGTTAATTCGTCAACACCCGGGGGCTCTGCGACAACTTTCCACAGAAAACGGCGCTTCCTTTTGGTTCTCCGTATATCATTATGTTTTTTTTTTTGCTTGTAGCAGCTATATGGCGCCACTCGCCATTCGTTCTCGCCGTGGCCACGGCCTCCTTTGGATGTCGTTCTCGCGCCGCCGAGCCTTCAAAAAACTTGCCCGCACACGCTGACGTTCCTGCGGAGAAATACGAGTCACAGCCCGAAGGACACTACTGCACCGATTCTGACCTTGTTGCAATGCGAACGCGACGACCGGGTCTATACGCACACGCACGCTGTGCCACTGCAAGTAGCATGCAGCGCGCGTGAAACGGTGTGTCGCGGCGCCCGATACAGAGAGCAAAGCAGCGAGTCTTCGAGTTTCGTGCAAGAACGAATTCGTCGAAAGAATAATTCTTATGCGATAGTTGATGCCCGACTGCTGAGTACAGGAAGACGAGCGTTGGCGTGTGTTTGGTGGAAGGGCCAGCCAGCGAGTTTCGTTCTTTGTTGACTGTACGACGTGACGCGAAAGCAACGTGCAGAAACGCACTGAATACATGGGAGCGCTGACTCTCAAACGAATTTCGTTTGAAGAAACAAGGGGCAAAATAATATGGACGCGTGGACTTGCATAATAAATTAAAGAAAAAAAATAACGCTCAGGCTACAGGTGTCATACAATGACTCCCGCAGTCATCTCTTTCTCCTCTGGCGTTTTTTTCCCCGCCCATGCGAGCTTCAACACCAAGGATACAATAATAAATATGAAAAGCAATTAAGCCTACTGCGTGTTCTAGTTACACACCGCCTTTTTATTTATGATTGCATCGGAAGAACTGTACTCCCTTCAAACTCAAAGTGACGGATGGTCTCGCTAACGCACCTTTCTTTGTTCTTTTTAAGGTGAAAGGCCTCTAGAATTATTCTACCTGTTTAGCTGCTCCCGCCCTATCAATATCTGGGCGCTATGAGGAGTTACCTAGCCCAGCATCGTATCAGCTTTTTTTGCGTCGGCCTCTAACAACTCTTATCGGCAAACAAAATTTCCGCCGCACTTGGTTTTTGCTACGGTAGATGTTGTATTTCTCGGTCCTGGCACAAATGTTCCCGTTCTAAAATGGCAGGTATACATGCAGGGAAAAGGTAACGCGAAAGGCCTCAGAGAAGGACAAATTGGAATGCGTACGTCTTTCTCAGCTGCTAAGCGCCTTCCGCTAAACACTAACCAGGCTAACACATCTTATGGCGCAATGGTATTGCCGAGGGACTGCACTATATAGCATACCGAGAGTTCAACTTCACGAAAAATGGCGACCAAGACAGTGGTGCGGCCTGTAAAAATACGCCCATTAGCGCCAGCTAAGCTCGGGGAGCTTTTCTGCGGTGAAAACCTCTTGCAATGTCCTTGCATTGCATGCGCATTGCACAGTTCTAAGCGAAAGAGAACAAGTTTGTTGCGGGATTGCTCGAAGAAATCCCCCACCCCCACCCGCCCCTCGCTGTTTATAACGTAGCATCGCATTTACTCAGTGCATGGAAGGGGAATCCCCGGAAAGGGCCGAGTTTTGATGGCTTCCCCGCTATCCGATTTCAGCTATAGGCAGCCCTGGCGTCGCCGGCAAGCAATGTCTCATTTTCTTTTTCTTCGTAATTCTACAACAATGTGTGTGCTATCCTCGGGGAAGACAGATGGAAGCCGACGCGATATTTGACCTGTCCATGGCGCGTGAGAACGAAATAAATAAAGAAAGAGAGGTTTTCAAGGCCTCTATTTCACAAAAAAAAAAAAAAATCGGGCTTGTTTGGTGCGAGCACGACAGGGCCTGACATCTGTCTCGTTATCTTCATTTTTGCTGCTTCGCTTTCGGGTTGTAAGTTCTGCCGTTCTTTGCGTGTTCGGAAGCGAACGAAACGTTACGCTGCAGTTCGATAAAGAGCCATCCCTTGGTCGCTCCTGCCAAGCTCCCCCCCCCCCTTCCCATACCCGCTTCCCTCATCCGATCTCGCGATGCCCACCGACCCCGAAAAAATCCATCTGGGAGACGAAGCTCGGGCCTTGTTGTCGACATACGCCGTCACATTTCGAATCACACGCCATTACGGTGCCATTTTCGTTTCGTCTGGCGTCTGATAGGGGCAAGAAATATAGCTCAATGTCGCCTACATCTGCTCCGAGTCAACATGCCTAGGCGCACTTCCTTTTTCTATTGTTTTTTTTTTCTTTCCGTCCCTGCCTTGTTTATCGCCATTACCGCATCCGGCGGTCCACCAATATCACACGTCCCCCCACGTTCCAAAGTATGCAATATTGCGTTCCTACGGAAAAATCAGTCTCTTTGCGAAGTCGTCTGTTACGCTTTCGATTGCTTGATTCGCATCCATTCATTCTTGATCCTTACATGACATCACAATGTTTTTTTTCCTATTTTGCATGCGTAGAGAGTTTAGCCTGTTTGTAAGCGAATTACCATTCGCAGAATGCCGGAATACCAAAACGTAGACGTGAGATGACGATGACGGCGAATAACATGTTCTTCAAATCGGGGTGGAGACAAGTATTCACCTAAGCTGCGCGAGCTACTTGCGTGTTGCCATACGTGTTCTGGCACTTTACCTATCTCCGCTTTATCTCGTAAAGTTACATGTGTCCTGTTACTATCCCATGCTTATCTAATCCCTGAGCAGCGCAGCAGCAGTGTCGCTATCTGGTGGCATTAAGCTCAACTAGGGCGCACAAAACTATCATTGCTATGATTAGCTGTATGTTACTCAATCGGGGATGCACAAGTGTGTCTGCGATAGAGTAAGAGAGAATGCATAGTGCCCTCTCTTATGTTTTAATTTGACGATAACGACATGAAACAAAACAAATCGTTTCCGACGCTGTGTGGTTCAACAAGCTTGGCACAAGACGCCGCCACCAGCATTGCTGCTGCTCTGCACGTATTCGGCGGGCCAGTATACTCTGTAAACTGCAGCACGTATACTGACAGGCTAAAGCGCATGCCACGTGCTTCCGATAAAGTTGTAACACATGTGTATTAAGAATTTCGTATGAATGACGTATCAGCAGCAGCAGCAACAGCAACAACAACACCAACACACACACACAAAACAAGAATAGGCAGCATCACCGGAGTGCTTACGGAACGTTTCAGTAAGGATCTGGGCCTATTCCCCATTTTAATTCTGATGCATCATCATTTTCAGCAGTCAGGAAATATAAGTGAGACGGTGTATTAGGCCAGCTGTGCGACTTCGAGCTGCTTGGTCTACAATGCCTGCCATTTAGCGCGCTGTTTCGTACGTCGTACAGCAGCTGCATCCGCGACTGGAACTCGGCAGCCATGTTTTTTTTCTCGACGTCCCAACATGGAAGGCTTACTCAGTCGTTACCGTTTCTCTCCAGGAAGACCACCCTTTAGTTGTCTAGCACGAGTTTCTGCTACCAATGTGGCCATCACAATTACATCGCATGTAAATGCATGTAATAGCACCATATTTGTTTTTCTTAATTTCCTGGCTGCCGGCACCATCTCGGAAATTTTTCTTTCTTCCCTTTAGCGAGCGTGGTGAGACATGCAGAGGAAAGCGTCGGCGCGACCGCTCCTCCAAAGGCGTCTTTTGCGCTTAGCTGCTTCGACAAGAAAACCAGGAAAAGAGGCGATAATACAAAAACCGAAAAGCGCTGTCTTTATTTTCTGTTTTTCATGTTCCAAGCCATGCAGCCACCATTGCACGTACCGATTACGTTGCGCTTGATTGGTGAGAAATTTGGCTATAAACACTGCCGGTGTCAGGATCGGATGCCAACACCTGCTTTCTGGGCGCTAGATAATGTATGTGCTTCAAGAGCCTGGAAAACGAGACAACGAGGCCTCGGAGGCTGCAGAGAACAAAGCATACGAAGGGAACAACATAAGCACAGAAGTTGAAAAGGGAGAAGAGAGAATGTGACGAAGTTTGTATTCTCCGTGGTCCGGGGCTGCCATAGTTGCCGCTGCTGTTCGAGCCCCCTTGCGAGTCGCCTCTGCAACCTCCCTCTCCGAACTACCCTCCCGCCGCGCGCCCTCCTTCCTTGCACACCCACAAATTTATGACGAGGAGAAAGTAGCAAACAGAGCACGATAACGCGTAACGACGCATAGAAAACCATAGTGCGTACGCTGACTACAGCAGCTGACATAGTCCTTGCGTCACGCAAGAGATGTTGTCTTTCGCTGCTGTATACTTTATAGCTTGCGCAGTTGTTTCTACTTGATGACGGTTGTGATAGAAATAAACTAAGGTAAGGGTTTAACAAAGTGACAAAAATTCATAAGTAATGCTCCAACAGCCATCCCTGAGGATTAACGAAACTGGAAAGTCCAACCGTGTTTACGCCACGCGCCCCTTTTCCCAAAATTTCCAAGATGTGTCCTCGCTTCCTTCGTACCGCAGCACCAGTTCCAGTCGCCCCTGCTCCCTATCCTCCCTAAATCGATCCCGTTCGGGGGGCAAAAAGAAAGAAAGAAAAGGAGGCTGCGAGCCGTCCGGGACTTTTCCTTCATCCCTCGCTCTCGGTCGTCAGTATATAGGAAGCTGGAAAACGAGGCCAAGGTCCTGAGCTCGATCCTCGCCCTTTCTCTCTCAGTTTCTTGCTCTCCCGACTTCTCTCCTGCTTTTCTTCCCAATTTCCAGTTTTTTTTTGCGTCTAGCCATCCCTGCTTTGTTTTTACTCCTGGTGCCATATCTTCCCCATTGGCCCGTTGCATCCCCGCCATTCCTCCTCGGAAGGTCCTGACGCCTGCATCCCCATCTTCCCCATTTCGTCTCTGCGTTCCCCCTCCGTGGGCGGAGATTAATAACCGCCACGTCGGGAGCCTGGCGACGAAGGGAGAAAAAAGAAAGGAAAGAAACAGAACACAACGGCGAGCGGCGGACGACACATTGCGAATGCGACGGACCGAGCGAGCCGAGACGGCGCGCCTTTTCCCGTCGGCGCTCGCAGCATACGCTGCAGCAGCCTTCCCGAAACGAGCGAGTGGCGTACGAAGCACACAGCTTGCCTCTGCTGCAGTGAATGCGGTGGTCCACGACGCAGTTTGCTTTCACTATCGCCCTCTATCACTCCTCTCTTCCCCATCTCTATCTCCTCTTCCTCTCTCTCTCTCTCATATCCCTCGTTGCTGCGGGGCTCAGAATGTGATGATGGTCGCCGCTCCACGCTAACTGACAATGGGTCCAGACACGTTTGCGTGTCCGGGCGGCCCGCGGGACCTCGCTTTGCCTTTTTGTCGTTCCCTCGCAACTTTGACCGCCTCTCCCACCACTCTCCGGTTCTCTTTTGTCACGGCGTTGGAGACAATCGCTGGCCCGTGGAAAGAAAGTTCGTTAGCGGGGAAGCACCGTGCTTTATAAGCGCGTTTTATCACGCTGCTCCCCAGAGACTGATGTCGGAGTGGTCGGCGGCTGAAGTAGCCAGTGGCTTGAAAATGTGGGTAAGGAGAGAAGGGATACCTAGGGAAGAATTTCTAGTTTGTTTGTGCCTAATTGCTCCCTCTGCTCTTTTCCTGTCTCTCTCTCTCTCTCTCTGTCTGTCTCTCTCTCTCTCCATTCCTTTTAAGCAGTTATCTTTCTGACGCCATTCTTCTCCAGGCGGGGCGAGTTCTTTTAACGACTGTACGGCACTGACTAGTTAAATCCGAGGTAATTAAATATATCGCGTGTTCAGCAGGGCCAGAGCAGCTCTGATTCAGCACTTCTAGATTGCGCTGCCGGGGGCGATGTCTTAAGTCGTAGATTCAATGGTAGGCAACGATACTAGGGTGGTAGGCACAAAGTGTCAACATATCTAGAAACTGAAGTACAGCATTATCTCTGTTTGCCATAGCAACTTTCATGCCTCCGCCGCCTTAGTTGAGACGGATCGCTTTGCAAGCACCAAACATTCCGAATTTCCTTCTTGTATTCGTGAAGAACGTCGAAGAGGTGTTAGATGCGAACCGAAAATGAAGATTACATTCCCGCTGCGATAAAAATGAGGCGTAATATTTGTTTGTCGAGTTATATATTCAATCTATACAGAGGTCTCTAGCTTTCAAATGTATGCTTATGACTTTTGCTTTCAGTCGACGTTGAGCGGTCTTTACCTTCGTTTCCATGCAAATTGCTTTATATGAAGAAGGTGAAGCTCACACTCAGGGACAAGTCATGCAATGTATAAAACTGATGAACGCTGACTCCGTGAGGGTAACAGAACGGCTACCGTGGGAAGAGAAAGGAATGTGGATCACAGCAGATTAGGCAGAGTGAAGAAATGAAAAAAATTTGCAGGCGTCAGGTTGCGATGGTTTGACCTAGAACAGAGATGCTCCGCGATCTGCAAAACAGTATTTACACATAAGCTAAAGTCGACCTGAACCAATTTGAGCAAAAAGAAGTTAAAGGGGTAAAAATGGGGACTTGCGTCTCCTGAGGAACGGCTATGCCCAAGTCTCAAACACTATTAAGGAACAATAAAAAATACAGGATAAAACACGATGAAATATCAAATAACATTACAATAAAACAAACACTAGACGCAGCAAGCCACGAGCGTGCAAGTAATGCGTTGTAGTAGTAGTTGTTGTTATTGTTACAGTCTTTATTCGTTATATCAGCATACCAATTTATCCGCTGAGCCTCTTATTTACCCATTGTCGCTTTCTTTATATATATATATATATATATATATATATATATATATATATATATATATATATATCACTAAGGGCAGCAATCAGCCCTTTACAAAGGAACAATGCTCCCAATCGCAGGAGCGCAAAAACGAAACGCAAAGATTGCGCTAATGTCTCGGAGACGTGCGAAGAAACCATCTCGCGAAGGTTGCGGATTTCCTTCGGGAGGAGAGAGAAATCTTTCTCGACTGGGGCCAGCAAGGGCAGGCGAGCGCCGGCGTCTGGCAACGTTCGCCCAACGGGAAAAAAAAAAAAAAGAGGGCCGGAAAGAGTCAAAGTCAGCGGGAAAAGCTTGCACGCAACGGAGTGGAACGCAGAAAGCAGCAGCAAAGCGGGGGGGGGGAGGTAAAAGGGGAAAAAAGAAAGTAAGGAACGATCACGGAAGGAAGATCCCCATAAGCACGCTATAATGGGATAAAGCTTTTGCACTGTGTACCTCAGCGTACATGGAGCGAGGGAAAGGATACGAGGATCGACAGAAAATGAAAGAAAGAAAAAGAAAGAAAGCAAGAGAGAGAAAGAAAGACAGACAGAAAGAAAGAAGCGGGAAACAAGTGTTGCAGATAACCTAAAGCGTTGATATGCTGGCCGCTGAAATATCACGAGGCGAAATGAACAGCCACTCAGATTGGCCGGCGCAACGCGAACTGCAAGAAAAAGAAGAAAAGGAGAAGAAGAAGGGGAAAAAATACCTAACCTAGGATATTCGCTACGTCAACTGTCTCCTAAATGGCGTGCGATAAACGTTCTGCCCATTTCTGTCCCCTATTTTCCCTCGGCTCCTTTTTTCTTCCCTCTCTCTTTTCTTCTTCAAAGCTGCACTTACGCTCGCCCTCTTCAAAGCGTCCTGCTCCATTTTTCTTTTTCCTCTCCTTCCTCGAGATTCGCGGCACTCCATCCTATTCTCCGCCATGCTTTTTCTTCCAGAAAACTTGCCCGTCTCCTTTCCTGTCTACCGCATCACCTATTGCGGACTCCGCTATATATTTCCTCCAAGGTGCACGCCTCGCATTGCTTATGATTCTTTTACCTTTCTTGTTTTCTTTTTTCTTCATTGCCGAATTGCCATTCCCTTTGCGCAAGCAGTAGTACCCCCCCCCCCCTCCTACCCCCAAGTCCCTCTTCTATAGTCCCCTACCATTTGCACCGTTTCATTCCTCAAGGCATATTATTTCTGGTGCCCTTTCGTGTACAGTCGTCGACATCACGTGACCTTTTCACCAGTGTAGAGATTGCCTCGTAGGCACGGCCACGATGCCGTCTGAACGCCTGCTTTCCGCTGGAGGTCGCCAGAGGCGATAGTTTTAAGTTGTCCTTAATTCCTCCGTTTCCTTAACAAAATACGTTTAGACACTCTGTATATTGTAGACACTCTCTAGATGGACCGCTTATGTGCTGCTTACATAGCTTTCCTTATTTATTGTACTAGCGAGACTGAGCAGACGGCTTTCGGTATGTATAGTGCAAGATCACTATCGAATCTACCTTTCATAGATTGTAGTTAAGGACGTCCAAACAGTCTGTTTTAGGAAGTTTGCAGACTGCACCAAAGGTGTTTATTAAAGTGGCAAGGAGGCAAGACCACAGGCTGCCTACAGACATTCTGCACAGGTTGCTTATAGCAAAATATTTGCAATTTGCAAACTTTTCATAGGAAAGGCTATGATAGTTAACATACCTGGAAGCTCTAACTTAGCCTCCGAATTCACGCGCGCGACACCCACATACATACATACATACATACATACATACATACATACATACATACATACATACATACATACATACATACATACATACATACATACATACATACATACATACATACATACATACATACATACATACATACATACATAAAACGTACATGCAAGGACGAAGGAAAAACGAACCCGCGAACTGCTGCATAGGGAGCAACAGCGAGCACGACACAAGCTAGTGGCAGGACGAGTCATGAATAGGGAAAAAAGGAAAACACGTCGTCCTTCATCCCAGACAAAGCGCGCGGTGAAGGGTGGCGCGCTCCCTAATGGAGTCACTATGCAGCGGCGACCCCCACTTCCGAGGCTCCTGCGTGAACAGCTTCCCCTTCTTCCTTTCCGGGACGACGAGATACTCTGTTCCTATACGCTTTCCTTTTGTTCCCGAACCGCGCGCTCGCACGCAAAGGCGCGCGTGTGTACCTAGGAGACGAGGACGCGATCCGTTCGCTGCCATCCCTGTGCGGGGAGCGAAAGGAAGCCCCGGGATATATTTCTCTGTCGCTCTCGGGCGCAGCCGCTTCTCTATATGCATGCGATGACGGGAACGACGACCAGGACAGCAGGCGGCGCGGGTATCGCCTTTCTCGCGTCTACGATTCCCTCCCTTTCTCCACAGTTTTCTTTTTTATCTCTCTACGTCCTCCCGAACCCTTATGCTAGCTCTCGCCTATGCTATCGTTCTTTTTTTTTTGAAGGCTCGAGTGCACACCTTACCTCCTGCATGCATTCGTCGATGTTTTGTTTGCAGGATTTGTGTACAAGCACCCCCCCCCGTTCCCCCCAAAACTCTATTCCCAGGTCTCCCGAATCTCTCGAGCAACTCCCCAATCCAAACTCCGAGTCTGCTTTTCCTCGTTCTGCGGGCTCGCGTTTGATGCTTGCGTGCGTACGGTATGTGCGCGCGCGTACTTGTTCACCCGACTCTTTCTCAACGTTTCCCGGAATCCCGTCTCCCCCGAACAGACATTCCCCAATCTTCATCCCGTACATTCTGCAAGCCGTGGGTCGGTGTGTGTGTGCTTTGTGCGTGCCTGCGGGCCCCACGCGCGCGCGCGCGTGTGTGTTTGTGAGCGACAGCGGAAGGTGGCTTGTCAGGACTTCGAAAAGGCCGGGCCTTTGCCAGCCAACTACTCCCAACCGAAGTGCGGCTTGCCGATATTGCCCTTGTCGAGGAAACAGCGGTAGAACAAAAATTGCGCGTGCAAACCGCGTGAAACACGCCGGTTATACATATATATGAAGGACACCAGCATCTGGCTTTGCGAACCGCACCGCATAAAGCGCAATCTTTCTGCCCTCGTGCGGGGATTGTGCTCACAGTGGGGGGATCGCCGAGCTACTTAACGTTGCTTCGATCATGGCAATACAGAGCTGTCGTCCTACTGGCTCCGAGAATAGCATACGTCGTTTCGGGAGCGCCGGATATGAGATGCCCCCGGCGCTTTCTAGCGCGGTGTCACACTGTGCTGGCGCACACGTTGTCATTAAGTATTGCGTAACAGCGCCGTAACCTCGCGTCGGTGGTGACGTCAAGGGCAAACAGCGTATAGGTGAGACGTATATATCACTCGAAGTACTTTGAGAGCAGTGGCGAAAGACAATCAACAAATGGAAACGCCCTCACCCCGTGTCACCGCGGATATGTAGTATGTACGTTTACGATGACGCAGGTTTGCAGATTTCTTTTATGCTTTATTTGGTTCCGCGTGCACGAGATGCATACGCTTGCAGTGTCACAACAACGGGGATTTTGTTACCGCGTTCACGACTGATGCGCCAGACTTTTTTAAATTTATTTTTGCATGTAGCACATTCAGCACACCTATATGGAGAAATAACATATCAGAAAATAATGAAAAGGCAGCAGCCGGCACTACCGAAATGCGCAACTATCTTAAACACGGGTAGTAAAAAAAAAAAAAACTTAAACAAGAACGGCAACAATAACTGCGTGCATGAGCAATGACAAGGAAATGGCATTCTTCATGACTTCGGGTGGAGACTATAGTAAGCGACAACTGGAAGATTGATGACTGAGAGGGAAAAAAAAATTTACACACGAGGTGAACATTCTATTATAAATGATGTAACTTAATGTATACATAAAAACATTCAACATGTAAAGATATTCAAAGGTCAAGCTACACGTAATGTAAAGAGGGCGAGCTCGTCAGCCCGTGCCACCACTCGTTCAGAAGGTTATGCTTGCGTGATCGTCGTCATCTTCGTTATCATAATTGGCATGGCGTGTGTAAGTGATAAAGACCACAGGAGAAAGGCGCATAGCTAAGGGCTTTACTTTCAAGTTAAGTTACCGCCTGTCTGTTATATATTCTGTGTTTCTTTCTGCGCTGCCAATAAATAGTTATCGACAAATTGTTGTCGATCCTCAGCGACTCGCCCGACGAGAGAAGAACGCTGGTTTTTCGCATCTTGCCCTAAAAGGACCTTTACCCGCAACGTAACAGAAAACGGTTAGAGATGTACGGATTTATTCTAAACACGTCTCTCTCTCTCTCTCTCATAGCGGCCTCCATCTCTCCTTGTCCCGCGCAGATAGCTTCAGAGAACTTCGGCCGTTTGTGTCGACGCAGCAAAGCGAACGCAATTGACCAGCTACATACATGTCATCTAAGCGTTGTACATACGCTTCGAGAACGCGCAGTCACCGCGAAGTGTTGTGGCGCCATCTAGTAGACAGAAACCGGACCACAATCGAGGCCATGGCAGGGCCATTCGTTGGGCCCGGCGGCGTGAAACTACAGAACCCACCTCGACTGTATAACGACAAAATATCGCGAGCACGCTTCATCCTAGGAGCGGTGGCGTCGAGCGAAAGCGTCATTTACGACTTATTTCTTGCTTTCGTGGCGAAGGGCAGGCAGCAATGAGTTGCGACGGCAAATGCGCACAGAAGCAGCTGGCCCGCGGAACCGCCATGTTGTTACATTATTTAGCAAGCCCCGCAAAGCCCGCGGAGCCAAAACAGAAAGTTAAAGTGCGAGTCTATGCCTGACATTCTGCGCATGCGAATTGTCAACCCGCTTGTCTATAGTGTAACAAAAAACGCTGCGGCTTATCCTATACTGACAATATATAATGATGACACCGCAGGGTTCTGCTTCGCTTCTTTGCAGCCAATATAACACTAAAGTGATTGACACTAGAGGAACACTAAACAGAAACGCTTGATCAGATTAAAGCTATAGTGTATGTGTTTCAATACTGTACATTCATTAATTTCCTGGTAAGGGGTTGACGATTAAGAGAAAAAGGCGAAGGTTGAAGTTTCATTTTTCTTTAGTGTAGAGGCATCAGCGCCGGTGCGTCCCTTTACGGATTTCAATATATATTCTCGCATTTGGGACGTTTCGGCCGAGTATATGCCGGGTGTTTCAGCTAACCCTTTCAAACATTTTTTTTAAAAGTTGCACGTGGCAGATAGCACAATTATAGTTCATGAGCTGGTCTACTCGAGCAGGCGCACGTTACATGAAAAAAAAATGACATGCATAATCGACTAATTACCAAAAATCACTAATTAAGTTTTTAACTAGTTAAGTTATTGCCCATATTGCAAATTACAAAGTCTAGACTTGGAGTTCGCAAGCCGGATCCACTTGGAACGAATTGTCAGGATGACACCAGTTTCGAGATATTAATTCCCGAACTTTTCGGAGAAGTGCATTGGCGTTCCAGTTACTTTCATAACAAAACGCCGTTTTATGCGTTGCACACTCCCCTCGAGGTATAAGCGCGAACCTTTTTTTCGGTATTGTAGAAGCGCAATTCGCTAACACAGCTCGACTTACTTTTGTATTTAGCGTCCCTCTGAACGGGAACCGAAAAGCGCAATGCCGTGAAGTCATGTTAATTACCTGCATGCTACTGTATATGCATGCAAACAGGACAGCATGCATTCGTTTGATTCCTTTTGGTAATTTTTTTTATACATAAGCCTTGCGGCACACGTTCCAGAAGAATAATCAGAATGAAAGGAAAATGCCACGACAGCAGAGGGGGTGACAGCGTCGAAGAGATGGGGGAGGGTGAAATTATGGTCTAGCGCTGACTTAGCGCGCAGCGTCTACGAACTTCGCGTGGGCGAAAAACGAGCAAGAAGCAAGTGAGAGGCGAACGTCGCAGAAGGCGGTCGTCTAGAATAGCTGAGAGGTGGTCTTGCAGGTCACTTAGAAGCCGTAAGTTAACTGAGAGAACTGTCCGCCCTTTTATTAACGCTCTCTCTCTCTTTTTCTCTCTTTCCGGTGTGTGTGCATGAGGGCGGGCTGGAATACATGGATAGCCGGTGTTCTGTAAGGAAGAGCTGGCTTCCCATGCTGGGTGATGTATCACCGCTGCTTTCTGGCGCCTAAGGACATCACGTTTTCGACTATTCATTTCTTGCGTTATATAAAGATCCTGTGCGCCTCTAAATTCTATAGAAAAAAAACAACACTGGCAAGCCTCAGAGAGCCCTAAATACTTCGATATAACAGCATCATCTACCATCAGTTTCGGTTTAATTTGTACAGCGCCACGACGTCATGACGCAGAACTCTTTCACGTGGGAGCAGAACATTGCGACCATGGAGGCAGGAAAGAATTGGGAGAGAGCATCGTGCCACACGATTATTGAAGCCAAACGTATCGGCCAAACACGTGGTTGCGGCTCGAGGTGGCGTTTGCGCCAGGAATCCAGCAAGTCCATCGACGAGTACGTCCGGTAGAAGGAATGAAGGGAAAAGGGTTCATTTTACGTTATTTACACTGGCTCCAGATACGGAAGCCCATTCCATGTATAAGAGCATACTTAAAGGTCCGAGTTCACATTAGGGCACGTGAGCACCTCCCACTGCATCAAAAGTATCTGCTTTTAATAACGTCGCGTTCCCTAGGTGACCAGACCGGGGAATCTGAGGACTGCATCGCGGCCAATCACAGTCGTCGAATCGGTAGCAAAAGCCCGCCCATGTTGACGCACCATTCCGCCGAACTCCACCTCCGATGTCGTACCTTCGCCCCCCGCATATTTAGCAACATGGGAGTCCGAGGTCGAAGCCCTTCCCGCGGTAGCATTCGACGTTGGCCCTTTTCGTGATTAGTTTAGGTTGTCAGGTCCAGGTAGACCCACGTCTTTTGTTGACCCGTCATCTGCCGGCGTCAACGGTGTGTTGAATTCTCGATAGGCGCTAATTAATGTGGGGGTTTCCTCGTGGTAAACACCTAAATTAACGCCCTTGGCCATGTTGAGACGTAACAACGTGATCGTCACGTCAGAGCGCGCGGTAGGTTTTAGTGCTCCAGCTCTGCGGGCAGAGCTGTGCGGCAGGACGACCGAACACGTGCGCCCGCTATATCCTCGTCCTGAGTGTCCACTCTGCAAGTCGCGAAATGTTGAAGCCGACATCCACCACCTGCTGTGGGTTTGCCCTGCACTGAAACCGACGAGGCTCCGGCACCTCGCAGCAGCGGGACTCTCGCCGCATAATCTGAGCCATTACACTGCTTGGACGCAGGGACCGCATTATCGATCCCTCTTGGACTTCATTAAGTCAGCAAATCTTTTTTCATTCATTTAATCATCCTTATTCACCCCCATCACATACCCTTGTATGCCCTGAGGCATTTATCCTCGCATCAAAAAAAATAAAATAAAACTACCGGGTACCAATAATTACCTGCTAATGGGCGCGAATCTCGGAGGTCACGCGTTACGCCGATACTCCAGGGAATAAGCGACTGGGGATGACTTCTCGTAGAGTTCGCTCGCCGAGTCTGGCAGTGTGACGCAACGCTCTCTGCTAGTTTATTGCCTTCCTCCACGGTTGCGACCTTGTGACACTCGTTCAATTGCCTCCCATGCTGCTGCTGGTCGTTGGGAAGGCCAATATTCTAAAACGTGACAACGCCCTTTCTTATATTCCGATATCATTATTTCCTCGTTGCCTTTTTTTTTTTTGCGAACCGACTTTTCTTGGCACTTATAAATAAAACTGAGTGGATGAAAACGTGCTGCCTCCAGCCTCTCCAGTCACACACCACGAGGGCTATTCTGAAATGGACAGTCCACCTCGGGGACTGTCCATTTCGGCTGCTGCTGATGTGCCGATTGGATGGAGCTGTGCGAGCCAGGAGGAGACGGCCGGCCCCAGCCAATCAGTGGCGGTTGAAATGGACAGTCCACTAGGTGGAGTCTTACAGAGTGCACCTCCAGTTCACCATTTACCCACCTATAGCCGCCGGACGCGGCGTCAACCGAAGTTTCGCCCAGGTGTGAACGGGAGCAGCGAAACGAAAACAGCGGGCTCGCGTTGCTTGTCAAAACCGGCTGGGCGCCGTCTAGCCCGTCCCGGCTAGGTTGCTCAAGAGCGGGCTCATCGCGCTCCGACGTCGCGGGAGGTCGTCGCCGCTGCGGTCGTCGCGCGTACGCACGTAAACTGAGATTGCGAGCGAGGTCGGAGAAGGCGCTTGCGAAGGGGGACGACGCGGTGACGACAAAGGTGTCACAGTCAAGAAGTGAGCCGCCACTCTTTTTTTTCTCACTTTTCTTTCCCTCGCAATTTTTCTTTTTTTTTCACTTCTTCCTCGTGGAAAGTTAACTATGAGTTCAGAGGGGATCACCTAACTAAACTCACAATGAACAAAGCAAACATATTACAGAGAGTTTAGTAATGTTTCTTTCCTTTTTTTTAACTTTCAGAGCAGACGCACGAATAAAAGTATAAATACCACGAAAGGAAGACTTTTAAAAAAAGGGCGTGGGGGGGGGGGGGGTTCGGGCCTTTTCTTTTTTTCCTGGGAAGATTGACTGGCGCAGAAACTTCTTTACGCACGTGTGAGCTAAAGCCCCTACATCCACGCGTCACCGCCGACCAGGTTAAGTACCGCCAACCTGCCCTCCTCCTCCACGCTCCTCTCCCACTCACCCCCTCAGCTTCCGGTGTCAAGCGGAACTTACGTAGCTTCAGCTTCCTGTTCCGAGTGGAAGTGACCCTATGTTTTTTTAGCGTTGTTTACTTTCGCGTCTACGGAGAGGCTTTAATTGCACCAGCTGCGGTTGAAACTGTTAATGCGATTCCATCCAAGAACCACCGCCTACTGTAATCGGCGATCTGGTCGTGTTCGCTGCTTCGCGTCAACCTGCGACAAGTTGTGCCACGAGAGACAACGTACAGTGGAATGTAGTGCCTGGGTGCTTGGAGACCGCGCCCCTTTTTCGTGCATTTGGAAAACAGCGACCGCAAACTACTACTTCAGCGGAATACAACAGCTTGTCCCCTTTGAATTCTTGTTTTGATGCATACATCCCCTCCAGCCAGCACGTATGGAGGGACTTTAGTGAAGGAGTTCGCGACGCCAATTTGTACGGCAGACGCATAGAGTTTATGCTGTTGATTCTGAGGTTGAACTTGTCTCGTACGGCAGATCGAAGGTAACGAACGTCCCAAGTGCGTGCACTGCGTGAAGAACTGCAATGACGTGAAGCTATGAAATATAACAAGTTCAAATTTGCGTGGGGGGCATTCAGTGACATGGTGAAAACAAGTGTGCTTTTCTTGTGCGATATGAGTGGAGGTGTGCAGTGAATTGGTGCGTGCGCGCGTGTTGTAACGCGTGAAAAGGTGTACGGCGCATTGTGTTAGTGTTGTGACGCGAGCAGATGTGTACGGCGAATTATGTTCGTGTGTTGTGCCCCAGCCCATGGCTCTCCGCACTTTGTCAGAGAAAGGGGACGACAGGCAAAGCGTGCGGGCGCAGCGTACGCAAACAAGCACGTAGATGCACACGAATGACGCTTGGTGGAATGGCTAGAGCGAGCTACTCAAATTAGCACCGGTTGCTAAGCACGGGCGTCTCACCATCGTCTGCAATCACAGTGGAAATTCTCGCAGCGCAACTCCAGGAAGCGTAAACGCCGGAACCGGAAATCTTAAAACCGGACATGCCGGAACCGGAAATGCCGGAAGCGGAAATGCAGGAACCGGATTTGGTGTGAGGGGAAAAGGCGGTTGTCGCTACTTAAGAAAGCGGCGGTGGCGCGTGGATGGAGGGGCTTTAGTGTGAGCACTGCAAGCTCGATTCTCCTGCGAACGCGGTTTCGCGTAGCGATCGGCGGCGCGCGCTCCATGTTCGTCAAGCGAGAGAGAGAGAGAGATAGATAGATAGATAGATAGATAGATAGATAGATAGATAGATAGATAGATAGATAGATAGATAGATAGATAATGAGAGAGAGGGGTAGATAGATAGATAGAGAGAGAGAGAGAGAGCAAGGATAGGAAAGGCATGGAGGTCAACCAGAAGAGCACCCGGTTTGCTACCCTACAGTGGGGGTGGGGGAAAGAGGTATAGAAAGGAGCCGCCTGCAAAAGCGCCGTTGCTTCGATTGCGCTGCCGCGTCGCAACCAGGCGCGAGAAGCCGTGGGCAGTACGTGGAAGCGGATAACTTAATTGACGAGAAAAAGGCAACCACGTATACGCGTGCTCACGCATTATATTTTAGTTCATTCATTTTAAGTACTGCTATAGTCCACGCGGAGATTTCTGCGCGGTTTGAGTTATCCGCAGTGATCTCCCAGCAGGCTGCCACAAAGACGAAAGAAACAACAGAAAACGTAGGAAATGTTCATTGAATGAACGAACGAACTGAATGAACGAGGGAATCACTCTCTCAGAAATTAGAAACTCGAAAGCTCTCGAAAGCTCGAAAGAAAATGGTCGATGCCCCCTAAACCTTATCAGAAACACGTCGAGCTCAAAAACCCTCGTTACTTATCTCTGAAGACGAAAGAAGCCTTTCCGCAGCTTTCCTCGCGACCGTTACGCAAATCGTACGTGTATTTCGTAGTTACGTCCCCTTCTGTAGTGTAAAAAATATGGCGTTCTTACGCAACTGTGGGAGTAATTAAGTTGCTACAGGCGTAAATTTATACGTTTCAGCGATGCGCCACGGCTGCCAGATTAATTAAAAGAAAACAAGCCTCTGCGAAAACCCCGTGTATAAGTGGTCGAGACACTTTACGCGCTCACCGAAAAAAGAAAGTGCCGCTTTATGGGCAGGCTAAAAGCGACCAAAAAAAATTGCGAAGTGTTCAATTTATTTGTTTTGTGCCCGACCTGTCCCAATATTTAGGAAACAGTAAACAGCGGGAACAACACCTTAATTAGTTTTTGCATTAATTGGGGAATCACGCACTGACAGGCTAGCCCGCGAAGGATTATACACGCTTCACCGGTGGCAGTGGCAAAGAAAATATTCTTGGTGCATCGAAGTAATGAGAGATACCGTTTTTTTTGTTAGCTTGACGTTATGATATTATTATTGCAGCGAAGCTGTCTTAGGCTGTAGTTCCCAGCGTTCCGTTATGTGCGTAGGCAAAACCATCGCGGCCTTTACAGGGAAGGCTAAGATAGCGAAGCATGAGACAAGATCTCCTCAGTGGCTATGGTGTTAGGCGGCTGAGCACGAAGCCGCGGGATCGAATCCCGGCCAGGGCGGCCGCATTTAGATGGGGGCGAAATGCGAAAGCACCCAGGTACTTAGATTTGGGTGCACGTTAAAGAACCCCAGGTGGTCGAAATTTCCGGAGTCCTCCACTACGGCGCGCCTCATAATCAGAATGCGGTTTTGGCACGTAAAACCCCATAATTTTTTTTTTTAAGACAAGATCACGTCAACGTATGCGTCCCAGCTGACTTTGAGGCCAGATGTGTCGAAACCGATCATGGACGACTGGTTGATGTGTCGCGATGTACGCAAAGAACGACATCGTGGTCGTGACGCTCTACAACTTATACCGATGACGGACGAGAGCCTCAGCGTGAAATTGTGCCGACGCGTGCGCCGTACAGACTCGGGACGGAATCGTTGTCGCCACCGTACACGTTCATCCCGGAACGTCGCAGAGGGAACTCGAAGACTTTGTGACCGAAAAATTTGGGTGGATCCTCCCTGTGGACCCCAATATCATCGTCATTGTGGGTGACCCTAACGTCGATGTGCCTCGTCCCGACGGAAAGTGGTTCTTGGCGTTTCTCTTGGAAAGGTTCGGCCGTCCATGTTGCGCCAAGGCCGACGTCTCCACGACGCGCCACCCGTAGTTCGTGCATGGACCTAACGTTCGCTAAGAACGTCTCCAGTGTCGTCACATGTGCCGTGGCCGTCTATCGTAGCGACCGCAAAGCCATATAATTACTGCGGTCACGAGATAAACGCAAATGCAAATAAACATAACAACGTGTATATTTGTGGTATATTGTTTTGTTGTTTTATTATATTTATAGCTATATGTAGCTCCACTGGTCATCCACCTTCGCAGAGTCGAATGGCTTTGATCTTTTTATTATACGATACGAAAACACGCATACAATGCACAAATAGGGGGAAAAAAGGAGCCGTAAAGTGCAATTTTTGCCGGCCCATAAGTGCAGCATCGCGTTCACCGCGTAGATTTTATGAATGAATGAATGAATGAATGAATGAATGTTTATTTCATCTTGAGTACACTTTAAAGAAAGGTGCAGGGGCAAAAGGCGCACAGTGCCTGACAGGGGCCCCTGTACCCGCAATATACGCTTTTATTATAGGGGTGCGAAGGCTAATAAACTTTATTATATTTATTTATCTTTATTGCTTCATCACCACGCGTGCATGTGTCCCGTATTGGAACACGCGATAACTTGCGCGCATATTACTCTCTATCTGCCCCGTCCTCGTGCACGAAAGTGGCCGCACCATATAAACGAGATAAGCAGAACTAGGTCATCTAATTTAAGGAATTAGAATGCAAAACAAGTAACGCGATACTGCAAAAAAATAAATACAATGCGACGTACACGTCTAGCGGGACAAGCGGCTGTCGACACGAGAAACGGCGATCGATGATTATGCGAGCCGTGTTCGAAACGATTGCGGAATTAATCCGTGCTTTTCCCCGACACACACACACACTCACGCACACAGACGGTCCGACCGTCGTCATTAATAAACCAAACAGCGGGGCGCAATTACATGACGCGCGTCACGCGTCAAAGCAATTAAGGCCGCTATCTTGCCGGAGACTTGGGCGTGAAAATTATACGGCGACTACACCCCCCCCCCCCCCCCCCCACTGCTTCTCCTATCCTGCCGTGCCCCCTCTCCCCTCTTTTTATTTTGTTTTCTCCTTTGGTAGCGCGTGGCTCATAGAGGCGGCGAAGAAGCGAACGACAGATTGAATGAAGAACAAAGAAAAAACACGAATATAGTAGCGCGATTACGGGACTAATGAATAAAAAGTAAGTGTCGACTTCGTCGCCAGGGCCGAAAGGGCAGTCGAAGACAGAGGGTTCTTGGACTGAGGAGCTCTTCCAACCTGAGGGTGATACCGGGCCTCACTCGGGACACTGTTTCAAATAAACGTTTCTTTCTCTATCTCCATTCGCTTAAAGTACGAGAAATAGAGGGAGTCAAGAAGACAGGATGCATCTGTGGTATGGGTATATTTACACGAAGGAAGATAGCAAGGAAGCAAGCAAGGAAGGAAGGAAGGAATAGAACTAATTTTGAAAAAATAGTATTTGTGGTGCAGGCCATATGAGGGATTGAATAAAATATCGATTGATTGAGAGGCGGAGGAAGACAGAAAGATGATAAACTACCAGTTGGTCTTTTGCGAGGACGCAGCTATAATGGAAGTCTAGAAAGAACGCATCAGAGTAGTACCAAGCGATTATAGCGAAACGCCGAACGCGACGAAAAAGAAGAAAAGTTCAGGGATTGACTAGGAAGAATATTATAATGGAAACAAGGAGACTTCCATGCTAATTTTACTGTTTTATTTTCCAAAACAAGAAACCAAAAAAAAATATTAACTTCTAATTTTAAGAAACTATAGCATGAAAATTATTATGAACGATTAGAATTAATTTAATATCACCTTTTCATTAAAAAAAAATCCTATTTAGGCATTTATTCTTTTTGAACCCACTGCCGCCCGATTCATGGCCAATCCCCCGTAGTGGGTTGTGCTATATCTACAGGCTCCAAACCAAACCAAACCAAACCAGACCAGGCTGAGGGGACAGATAAAGACAAGACATATGCAACGCTTTCCAAGGAAACACAGTTATAGAAATCAGAAAACGTCAGGCACGCATATGAGGAAAGAACAGGGCGAGGAATAATTAAATTCCCCGGGTGGAGCTATGGCGCGCTGAAAGTTGCATTGCTTGATAACCACGTGTCGAGGTCATTAAGAGGGCGCGCTGATTTATAATTTAAGCGCATTTTTAATAACGATTCTCCCCTCTTCGGAGATAGCCCGCAGGCGACAAAACTCGGACTGGGGCATAATTATTTGGCGCTTAGCGCCTCCCTGGTATCGCGTTCAGTCACGGATACCGCATATAGCTTCGTCATTAAAGACTCTGGAAAGAAAAGAAAGGAAGAAATGGAGAAAAAAGTGACGGTCTGGTAGTAAAAAACGTAGCATCGACGGTCACCAGTTCAGATATCTCTGACGAAGTTCTATTCCCACGTTGTAGTTTCCGCTGTGTGCGAGAGAGGGAGGGAAAGGAGCGCTCGTGCAGGAAGCCATAGTGTAACGCACTCGGAGAAGGCGTTAGCGACGGTTTCAATCTGCATGATGAGTGCTTCAGTGCAACTGCATTACGCATCGATACAGCCGTGGTTAGCTTTATCTCGCTACCGGGCACGGCAACATCAAATGCGCAGCGCATAACATTCGATTGGCTTGTCTTTATGCTCGTGCTTGTCTCAGAAGAACGAAAATTGTGTTCTAAGGCATCCGCGCGTGCGCACGCATGCACGCACGCGCACACACGCGCACGCACACGCGCACACACACACACACACACACACACACATACGCGCACGCACGCACACGCACACAGAAAGAAAATAACATGTAAAGCTTTGATTTTTTTAGGAATCTGCCGGCTCACGAAAGTGCACAGTTAACAATTTTGTGTGCTTACGAAATTTTTCGCAACGGGACACATGTTTACTGCGCTGAGAAAATCAATATTCCGCGCGACAAATAATTTTCGCGGCCATGCTGTAAGCTCCAGGTACGGCCAAAATGTAGCGAAACAAAGGCCACGGAATTTCGCTTTGCGGCAGTCACCGTGCGCTCCCACTCCGCAAGCATGTCCAACCTGTGCAGCTTATTCTAAATAGTTTCGGTTTAGACCGCATGCCTCAGACAGATTAAACGTTAGATGTACAGTCAGTTGGTATATGCTTAGATTCAGGTGCCACTAACACTGTTTATCCGGTCTGCGATGCTTCTGAAGCGTCGCTGAAGTTTGTTCTAATTACAGTGGCGCGACGGGTACCAGCTCTGTTTGTGGCATGATTTGTGAGGAACAATCAAATCATTTAATCGAGCAATTCCACCTCAGCTACACAATACGTGGGTAGGGGGGGGGGAGGGGGGGGGGGGGCTCTCATTCACACAACTCACCGGAATTAAAATCTGTCGATTAAACGAGCGATTCTCGCGCGCACTTCGATACCTGTTGCCAGCACGCACCTGGCGTAAACCCGATTATCGACGCCGCGCGGCATTGATCGGGGATGGCGCTGGCGGCTTTACAGAATCACTGGGGACGAAACAAAGCTGACCTCTTCTACCAACATGTGCGCGTAGGCTCGGCACCATAAAGGACTAATTAGAGAGCAAGTCAACCCCCCCTTCTATCCCCTGAAAAAGAAGCAAGAAAAAAAGTGCATAAACCAGGGCAGACTCACTTGGCCTCACCCTCCACCCCCGCTTAACACACACGGCCACACCCTTGCCGACATGAAATAAACAAATAAATAAAGGAGATATAACAAAGCCGAGCAAAGCGTTTGGGCGAACAGGGTGAGGCAATGTCGAACGGACGCCGTGCACAATGGAGCCACCGTACGGTGCCGCCCAAGGCCGGCATTGCTTTCGGCCAGCGTGCAATCGCACCCTCTGCGCCAGCAGGAGCCGCAGTTCGATTCGTCGTCGCGCGTGGGAACAATGGGAAACGAAAGCGCTCGCTAGCAGGCCCCTTTTCGAGATCGGGCCAAATAATAGACCGGGATCCCTCGTGGGCACCGCCGGTGGGGTCTGTTCGCGCCACGCTTTGGCACGGGTGAACGGATTCGGCGTGCGGGTTTGGCTGGGTCTCTCTCTCTCTCTCCTTCGTTGCTCGTTTCCTAGTTTGTTCGCTCGATGTAAGCGTCGCTTTTCAGGGACACTAGAGCGAAACAATAAATCAGTTTAGACTAATAAAGCATTGTTTGAGAACCCCGCAGGCAGCCATTTCAAAATAATAGGTTCATTATTAGATGAGAAAATGAAGGTCGAAGCATCAGTACTTGAATTTCGCGCCGAAACTCCCAACACCACTACGTCAGTGTGACGTCAGGGATTCCAAAGCACGTTTTCGAATTTGGGCCGCATTGGCTGATTAAAGGTTTCCGAAACTTGCCATGTTTAATATTTGACTCCTTTAGAACACAATGTAGTCAGTCTGTACCGCTATATAAGTAAGTAGGCCCTAGAAAGTGCCATCGAAATCCATGACGTCACAGCCACCACGTGCGGAAACTTCAAGGAGGCGTCGCCACCCGTATTTCGTTCTTGCGCTTTTTCTGACTTTCCAAGCGTCTTAGTGTATGTAAGAGGGGTGTTTTTAGTGTCGTAGAAAAATTATTTACTGATGCAGAAGAAATAATTTTTCTCTTGATTGTCCCTTTAAGTCCTCTTACAGCTACAGCTGCCAAGGGTACTTACGCCAGCTTTAGAAGCGTTGGTCGCTGATCATCGTCATCGAGAAACAGGCCCTGAGTGGTGATAGGATTACTGGCTGCAAATGAGCGACTTGTTTCAGTCCGCGAGTCGGGTTAACAGTGAATTACATCTCATGCATCCTTAGTCGGCCCTGGATATATATAGTAACCGTCATCCATATCCCCCAATCAAATCTTGTGCTAGATCGGTTTGTGAGAACAAGTACCTGAAAATGATGATGGCGAACATCTTGCTAGATGATAAGGCAACCAGCCATCCACGAACAGAACGAAGAATTTCTTGAATTTGGTCACGCGTCAGTACAGATGGCCCACGATGTGCAGTCCAACCGAGATCGTCTTGACATACAATGCGCGTAGGCGTGGGAATCAAGCAATCATTCAATTATTAAATAAATCTACCAATCAATCGATTCATAAATTGATGAATCATTAGAATATACTCACTGATAATGCAAGAGTCCAGTGGAGGCTTCGCCCTCGAAACCGCACCGTAACTGCCCTCTGTGCCTTCGCCGTTACGTCACGGAAATGAAGGAACATAATTGGCTGGCACACATATACACAGTTATTCCTTAAATAGTACGATTGTATATTGCACAATGCACTCTTAGATTGTTTCCGAGTTTAGATTACGTTCGTTAAGGTTAACCGAAAAAGTAAGAACGAAAATCAGCCCCCTCTAGTGATCACACTCCGAAACCTTTCCGAAAACGCGAAGCAAGCGCAATATGGCGTCGCTCTTTCTTCGTTCCCCTTTTACGTGTTTATACGAGAGAGCCCCCACACTGCACGAAGCATCACACCGACGAAACGAAAGAAACAAAAATGCAGCCGTTGCCGACAAATTGGGCAAGCTTGATGCGCAGTCCCATCATCCGCGCGCCAGGTGGAAGCACCGGAGCATCCGGCGGCCTCGCGGGTCATACTGGCCAGCCTTCTCACACGTATCGACAAAGCTTGTTGCTTGTCCTTGCTGCTAACGAGCGCTAGGCTTTGGGGTTCGTCTTTTTTTTCCTGCGGACACCCTCGCTTTCTTTCTTTCGTTCTTTCTTTCTTTCCGTCGCGCCCTAACTGCCCTAACTCCAACTGCGTTTGCAGCAGGTCACACCGTGTTATGCTTTTCGCTTCGCGCCGCCTGATCGCGCATTGCGTTCTGGCCCGTCTTATTGCGTGCCTGCTGAACGGACGTGTGGCTTGCTACATCATTGTGCGCTTGGATGAAAGCAGAGCGAGCGAGTGCCTCGGTCGTCGTTGGCGAGGCGCATTGAGGATCAATAGCGGGGCATTTGCGCATCTGTCTATATTTCCTCAGCTCCCACTACTTTCTCCTCGAGACCCTATTCGTCCTTCTTTTTGCTTCGTTACTTATTTGTTTTCCTTTACTAGCTGACCTCCGGAGGAAAACGGCATCGCCGGTGGAGCTTCCGCAGTCGAAGCGGTCTGCGGGTGTAAACAGTTGATGACGACGGCTCCCACCAGTACCACGAAACATTTCTCGTGAAAAGCAGTGATTGAGCCACGGAAGCGGTTGGAAGGCGCTTTGCGTGGCTTCTTGACTGGCTTCTCCTTTTTACGTTTCATTTGCGACTTCGTTTTGAAAGTTTGTAAGCTTATTCATAGACCGTGCGTAAGGGCCGCTTCGAACGTCTTTTTGAAACATGGGATGGATGAATGGTTGGATGGAGCGGGGCACAGACGGACGAGCACATGGGCGGACGGACGGACGGACGGACGGACGCGCAGACAGACAAACAGACAGACAGACAGACAGACAGACAGACAGACGGACGGACGGACGGACGGACGGACGGACGGACGAACAGACAGACAGACAGACAGACAGACAGACAGACAGACAGACAGACAGACAGACAGACAGACGGACGGACGGACGGACGGACGGACGGACGGACGGACGGACGGACGGACGGACGGACAGACAGACAGACAGACGGACAGACGGACAGACAGACAGACAGACAGACAGACGGACAGACGGACAGACAGACAGACAGACAGACAGACAGACAGACAGACAGACAGACAGACAGACGGACGGACGGACGGACGGACGGACGGACGGACGGACGGACGGACGGACGGACGGACGGACAGACAGACAGACAGACAGACAGACAGACAGACAGACAGACAGACAGACAGACGGACGGACGGACGGACGGACGGACGGACGGACGGACGGACAGACAGACAGACAGACAGACAGACAGACAGACAGACAGACAGACAGACAGACAGACAGACAGACAGACAGACATACAGACAGACAGACGGACGGACGGACGGACGGACGGACGGACGGACGGACGGACGGACGGACGGACGGACGGACAGACAGACAGACAGACAGACAGACAGACAGACAGACAGACAGACAGACGGACGGACGGACGGACGGACGGACGGACGGACGGACGGACGGACGGACGGACGGACGGACGGACAGACAGACAGACAGACAGACAGACAGACAGACAGACAGACAGACAGACAGACAGACACTTTCGGTGAGTCACCGAAGGAGGAGGGCCTTTCATTGCTTTGCCAAGTAGTTTCGGGGAATCGCGAAGTCTGAGAGCGTTGTTGACCGTGGCTTCTGACCCTTGTAGAAAGCCCCGATGAAGATCGCTTTTGTTGTAGGCACGCTGATTGCCGCCTCTTTTTTCTCGCACCGACCGCCCGAGTTTGGACTAGGGCCAGGGAGGGAACAAAAGGCCCGGGCTAATCAAGGACAAGTCGTGCGCTTCTTTCTGAACAAGTGCGCGTGAGTGGTCCCTTTCGACTGGATAACAATGAAGACAGTTCTATATGCCGTTTTTGAAAAAAAGAAAGAAAGTACTTGCAGAGAAGTGGCTGCAGATTTCGAGCATTAGGTTAACGACGAAAAGCTGCAAGGAGAACGATATTCAGAAAGTTGTATTAACAAATTAGGCAATATATCAATAGTTTGCGACACCGGTGAGATAAGACTTAGCTGAAAAATACAGGAAGTTAGAGACTGGGTGACGGCGACAGCAAGTACAACAAATACTACAACGAAGACACAAGTAATAAACGCGAAGACGAAGGGAAAGGTTGTTTCGGGGATCGGCAGACCATCGCCGAAATCACAAATGCAGATGCGCCACAGCTTGCTCTGTGATAGGCAGGGAATTATGTAGGCGGCACGCCAACGTCTCCCTCGTTGTGATTTATTCCGATGAATAATGCACCCCATTCGCAAGGTCCCCGTGCCGTCGACTGCCTCCGGTGCCGCTCGCTCGAGAACCTTATACCGAGCACGCCAAGAGGAACGGTTGCAATCAAGCGGCAGGAATCCTCTTTGCTCAGCGTTCTTCTTGTTCTTCTCTCATGCTATGCCCTGAAAAAAAAAACAAGAACAATCAAACCACTTAACCAACCACTGAACAAACAACCGTCAGCTAGTCGGTATATTGCTCGAGGATATTAGCCCACTGAGGACCATCACTACGCGGCAGAGTTCAAGAGGATCTCAATTCGCCGCCCCCACTCGCCATGTCATGAGGCGCCCTCCCCCTTCCATTATCAGCAAATTAGTTGATAGTTTAACGAAGTAAGGATAATAGTTTTATTGGCCGTGCAAACTTGTAACTTCGCTTAGTAACTACATTGACCATGATAGAGTATGTAAGCGTCACTCAACGAGGACGCAGAAAGAAACAGACGCACAGGGACAGCGCTGTCTTTGTGTGTCTGCTTCTTTCTACCTCCTTGTTCAGTCGCGCTTACACATTCTATTATGGATTCAAACAAACTAGCCCTTCAACGTGTTTTAACTAAATTAACCAGCACGGTGTCACGCGCGCACAGGTAAACATGGACACACATCGCCCGATGACAGCGGTAGCTGTCTGTGAAAACGCTGGAGTTAGGAATCGCGGCAGAAGCCGCGAGCCAATTGACCTCCGTGCATCTGTCGCTTCAACGCGTACGAAACGTCGAAAGCGCAGCGCATACGAAGCTACCGGCACTGCGCGCACTGTGCAAACATCGCAGATCGCTTTGAAGATGAGGCCCCCGCGGGCGCGCACTTTGGACACGTCGCAGGTCGCTTTCAAGACCGACTCCTCCGAAAAAATAAAGGAGGCACTGTCAAGACATACGAGCGCCGGCAACGCGTAACTACGGCGTCCGCCAAACGCGTCTGCTACGGCGTCCGCGATTCGCGTGGTCAACGCCGTAGTGGACGCCGCGGTTGTCCCTACTCTGTACGGAGTGGTTGGCGAGGCGGACATCGAGGCACCCTCGCAGCCGCCGGAGAAGAACGCCCCTCCTGCTTCGCCTGGCCCCCCTGCCTCGCGCGCCATAGAAGGCACGCATACGGGCCGCGTACCTCACTCGCGCACGCGAGATTGAACCGCGTTCGCCGGCTCACCCTCACACGCTTTCGGTCATACGAAACCTCACGGCGACGGCGACGGCAGAAATGCGCCTGAAGTGTCCACGTAATTGCTATCGCAATACAATAAGATTTCGAAAGCGAGGCCAGTTCAGTCGCTGCCTTTCGTTTTACAATATTTAGTTATCTTCTTGCCACTTGCAACCACGTAAGAAAGGGTGACGTACATGCAGATGGCAATTCGACATGATAGGAGAACTCAATTTCTTTTTTTTTTAACTAGGGCATGTATTTGTCAGTACAGCAGGATACCCTGTAGTGTAACAACTACAATATATCTTTTGTGTGTGACAGTTCATCTAACTACCTGTGTGGGATGTAACGAGATGGAGATCAACGTTACTTTACAAACGACTCCTTGTCCAAAGTAACGAGGAGTCGTATGCAAGTGATCATCGAGACACAAGCAAGCCGCTTTTAAATCCCCACTAGCGCACGCAGACGACGCAACGCAAACTTAATCCATGACGTCATAACCGTCTTTCACCTCATTTCAGCCGCGTACGATACAGCCGCGGTTTTTCTGTCGAATGACGATTGTTCAAAGTCACAGCGCAGCGAATAGATAGAGCGAGCGACACAAGTCATCCTTTCTTGGCGCCGCAGCGCCGGATCCTCTTCGTATAGGTTTGCGCAACACGTAAGCCTCCATCACGGCCCGTTTCGAGGCTAAAAATGAACTAGGTATGCACAGATAAGGGCAAATAAGAACCTCGAGAGTTAGCGCGCATCGTGTTCAGCGTGAACGAATCCGCATTAAGGAAAATGCGTCCCCTCGCCCTCCCCCTTCCACTCCCAGCGCCATGCCAATCCTATTCAGTGCCAAGCAACACAGGTTTCTGCGAGCCACGTTTCAGACCTTTTGTTCGAGCCCCCAGGTCATCCTCTTATCTGGGAGCCTTCTTTTTTTTTTTATACCACCGAGAAATGCCAGAGGCTAATTGAGTTGTGAGAGTCGTGGAGCAAGAAAAAAAAAATCACTGAGCAAATGTGCGTGAGCCGTGGACAAAAAACAGAAAAAAAAAACTGATTAACAGGAAGGATAGCAATGTGATGCGATGTTTTTTTTTCTGTCTCCTGCTTTCAACACTCGCGAAGAAAAAAAGAAACCTAATTTGTGTTTCAAAATTGCGGTCCTTTGGCCTAATTGAAATGTTACACTAACACAAAAGAAAACAGAAAAGAAAAAGCTGCCCAGCTTAAGTGTAGAAAACGGCCAATAAGCGCGGAAGCAGGAAACCGTGACAGAGCTTAAAGGCAATGAAATAATACAATAAATAAAAAAATATAGTGCCCCAGAACTGGGCTGTCTGCCAATTTAGGTGCAAGCTGACGATCGACACGTGTGCAAAGAGTCGACTAATTGAATGCTCAGTTAAACAATGTTCGGAGATCCTGAAGAAATTGTCTGTTAAAGTTGAAAGCTCATTCTGGGGGAAAGTAACTACATAAACTTACTTTGCAGGCTGGCACGTAATTGTTCGATGACCCAATTAGCTCAATCAAGTGATCTTGAATACAATGCTACTTCGCTGCGTACTCATGAAGAAACACAACACTCGGAATCGTCTCGCAGTGTTTCAACTTAAGGCGTTTCTTCGTACGTCCCGCGCTGCCAATAGAATTGAGTGATTGGTAAGTTGATTGGTTGATTGATCGATTGATCGACAAGTTTCTAAGAGACACTGCGGCTACTTGATTCGCAGGGGAGAACCGCGGATTGATTTTAACCAGTGGGGGTTCTTAACCGAATTATATAAGTTCAAGTACATCACCGTTCTTTTTTTTGTGTGTGTGTAGGATCAGCTCCAATCAGAATGCAGCTGCAGAGGTTCGAACCCGCGACCTCGTGGTCAGCAGCAGAATGTCATAGTCGCTAGGTGATCGTGGCAAGCGTTCGCAGCTACTATGCAAGTAAGTGTCCGCGCCTTCTGCTCGCGTCTCGGTCCGTGACCTTTTACGGCCAACCCAACATCGTTGCTTTTTGCGTATATACCGTTACGCGCACGGCTTTTGAGTACCGTGGTGCACAGGACAACTTAAAAAGCGGCGCCTACGGACATGTGCGATTACCTTTTGAAATCGTATTCCCGTCAAACTCTCACAAACGCTTCTTCGGCTCGCGGCGATGTCGCGAAGACAGCTGCTATATATACGGCGGCTTGGTAGCCACGTGCCGCAGGAAGCGCGTCTGTTAGGGAAAGAAAAAAAAAGGAACTTCGCTTACGCTTCTGCTACGCCTTCAGCTACGTGCGAATAACAAGGCGCTTTTCTTTTCTTTATTGAAATACCTCTTTTCTCGAAACGTACCCAAGAGTGCGCGCATTTCGAATGTCGTTCGATGCCGCGCCTTTAGTTCGGTCACGGTGTCGCAAAAGCACTGCGGAGGAATTTGGAAATGGCGCCTTGGAAATGCGTGCACGACCGCGCTGTCCTCGATCCGCTGCGATAGAAAGAAGGAAACAGAAAGGGAGGATGTGTATGCGGGAGGGAGCGGAGAAAGAAAATGATAAGAATGAAGAAATGAAAGAAGGAAGGAATGACGTGTGAAAGGACAACGTGTGAAGGAGCCAAGCAATCAAAAATGAAATGAAGGGAAGGAGGGAACGGGGAATGGAATAAAGAAAGAATGAATGAGAAAGAGAGAGAGAGGGAAGTAATATTGTATAAAGCGGGAAGTAGTAGTGATTGTCTCGCTGAAATGTTGCCCCCGTGAACTGCCTGGGTTGAAGAAAAAGAATACGAAAGAAGGAAAGGAAAAAGAGGCAGTGAGAAATGAAATGAAGATGGAAGAACTTGAAATATAAATAGAAGCAAGAGGCGAGAAATATTAAGAAAGGGAGAGGGAATAAATTATTGGAGAGTGGGAAGGTGAAACAAGTGTTCCGTTGAAAGAGAGAGCTTGCGGTTATTAGGAAGAGCGCTTAATAAGTGCCCCACTGGAAGTGTCGTCACGTTACCAGCAGGGGGAGAAAGGATAGAAGGAATGAATCGAGAAAGAAAGTGAAAAGAAAGTAGAGAACGAATGAATCAAGAAAAGAGAGGAAGAAGAGTCCATAATCGAGAAAAAAAAGGGACACAGTAACTATCTTACTGAAAATGTCGTTACGTTAACCGCGTCGAAAGAAAGAAAGAAAGAAAGAAAGAAAGAAAGAAAGAAAAAAAGAAAGAAAGAACGGAAGCAAGAAGGAAGCTTGGCTCGCGCGGTTTTGTCGGGGAAGGTTCGATCCAGAGCGCCGACGAGAACCGCAAGTTCGACGTCTTTGTGTGCGCCCCTGCGGTGGCGAGGACGTTCTCGCCGCGGACGCCGCATCTGCATCTTGGGCGCGCGCCAACAAACGTGGCACCGCGTCGAGTCGCGTATGATTATATGCGATTATACGCGCGGTTTGCGGATGCGTGCGTTCCTCGACATCGCCGGCCGTCGCCTCTCCACCGAATGCGAAAAACCTATGGCGAAGTCTCGATCGTTGGAGGGGGTGCGAGGAAACCACGAATCAGAAAGACGGGCAAGGGAAAGGAAAAGAGGGAAGGATCTCGCGCGCGGAATGGATGCCGAATTCAAATCCACCAGGGAACGCCTATGACAACGTATTATTATTATAACTTTTCTTGCGGCGTTAGCAAGCTGAATATGCGTTTCACATTTTCAGCAGCAAATCATCGTGACAGTGGAATCGTGATTTGCGGCATGCGTACTTAATGTCACGTGTACACACATACACACACACACACATACACGCACTCACACACACAGAATAACACACGCACACACACACACATACACACACAAACACGCATACTCACAGACACACGCACGCGCACTATACTGCCCACTTTTTGCATGAACAATGTGCGCCCCCATAATCGTACTTCCTTCGTTTCTTCATCTTCTTTACTTTTGCTGCTCGAACGACTGAGCGTGTTTCTGCACGGCGCCTGCAAGGTGGCGTTCCCCCCAGACCACTCACGCGTGTGGGCGCACGCAGAGAGCTCGTACGAATCTGTAACCGTTCCAAAAGAGGAGAGGTCGTTAAGGAAGGAGGAAAGTCGGCTTCAAATGTGTCAGAAAGAGACAAGGACCTCTTCGAAACAGCCGCTGGAGTGACTGATGACGGCTGTGCGCAACGGAGACGGACTGGCATTAACGTTGTTTATGATCCCCCCCTGTGAGTGGGCTCGGCGCCCGCTTGTCTCGCTTGCCACACAAAAAAAGTAATGGATGCCTGTTAGACAATAACGGTGGTGCATCACAAAACGTGGCATAAGGAAGAAGAGGAGCGCTAGGGAAAACGTATCCGTTTGGCGCGATTTCCGTCGAGCAGCAAAATGTTTGCCGAGTTCAGTCCCACTTTCTTCCCATTGCATTTCCGTTGCACTTGTTCCGAATTATTTGCGATTTGGATCGCTCAGTGAATCTTGTTTCTCTTTCACTAAGCTACTGTACGCTCATCGGGTCTGACGGCTCAGCTACACACCATTCTTTCGTTCCCAGTTTTACCTTTCTGTACGTGCTCGTTTCGTCTTTCACATATCCTTATCGGGGCGTTTTCTCCTACAGCCACACGATTTTCGGCCCATCCCCAAATATGGGCTCATGCCACGATTAAGAATCGTCATCACTATAATGTTAGTGTGAGCAGACGTTTCCTGCTGCGCGAAGGGTTTAAGGAAACGCGATCTATTCACAGATTACATTAAAATGATCTCGACGTCGTGTATCATGAGTTATCATGTAATAGGTCGCGAGAGCGTGTGTGCGTGCTTAATTGTTAGTAGTGTTCTTAAATTGCGTGTCTGTGCACGCAAATGAGTGTGCTTACAGCACGCGTGCGTGTTTTTTTTTTTTTTTTTTTTTTTTGCGGGCGTTGACCTGAAATAAAATTTTTACCACGCACAAAGTTCCGCGTATTGCATTTATAAGCCTGTTTAGGTCATGTTGCTTTAGCACATGATCATGTTAGGTCATGTTGCTCGCCCTAAATTCCTCCGGTCGAGGAATTTAGGGCGAGAATCCTTTCGTGCATTTTCTACCTTTACGTTTCCCCTAAGTTGCAAAGTTCGCATTTTCTGCGACGAAAGCATGCAGCGCATTTCGTTATTATTATTTTATTTCTCAGCTACGGCAATGCTTCAGTGCGTGTACGACTAACGTCGCATTCTTGACAAAAAAAGACATTGCGTTAGCGAGTGTCGTGGTGGAGGTAACAAACGTAATGCAAATGAATTTTACAGTACGAAACGCTTCCTGAAATTTTCGCAGAGTCCCGACTTCACCGCGATGCTATGACAAGAGCGCGTGAAGTGGAGAGTACACGGCAGCGAAATCTTAAGCATGGCTTCATTTTCGAGATTGAAGAGAAAGGTAGGGTATCATCAGCTTTCATCCCGATCCATGCACAACATGCTCGTGAGTTACGTACGTATTTATTTGTTTCTTTGTTTGTTTGTTTTTAGTGCGCAGTTTGGTTGCTGAAAGAGGGCTTGCTTGGCGCCAAATAACGAATGCAACTTTTGGTACGCATTCTTCAATCCGATCAAGTGTCATAAGAAGCTGCGTCGCTACTCCCGTTTTTTTTAACCCTGTCCTTTTTTCCGTTCGCATAGCAATAGCATATTTAAGTTGTCGGCTAGAAACACGCTCGATCATTGTCTCTCCGCCGTTCTCCGTATTTACATCTTCCGGCGCTACCACGTCAGCCCCGGCAAAGAGGCCGGAACTGGGCAAAGGTAAGAAGGCATTCTCTTTTAAACTTCAAAGTCAAAGCAATCCTTTCTCTACGGTCAAAGCACACGGTAGCAGTCGGTGGCGTGGATGCTGTCGAAAGCGATCCTCTACACACCCCTAGACGGTGCACACCGAGCGCCATCGCAGGCTGACGATCTCGAAACGAAAAGAAAAAATTCTCCTTAGTCTATTTTTCCTTTCTTTAGTTTTTGCCTCTTTGCCTTATCGAGAACAGACTGTACCGGAAGTGCTCCGCCTTAAAGAGATAGGCTTGTCTCCCCTCAATTCAGGCTCTAAAAAGAAAAGAAACAAGCGAACGCAAAACGCAACGGTACCGAAACATCCGCGCGACCAATGTATAAAGCGAGACAAAATATAATAAATAAAACGAAACGAAACATATAAAAGAACGGGCGCAGGGGAAACGAGAGTGAGTGAGTGAGGGTGAAAAAAGGAGAGACGAGAGATACGTCGGAGAAGATTTGTAGCTGCATTTTACGGCGCAATTTTTCTCTTCTCCTTCCTCCACTATAGAGTGCGCCGGGTTCGCACTGATCTGCCCTTGGAGCGTCTGCGATGCATGCGCTCGCTTTACACGTCTTGCCAGAACCGTGCAGCGTTGCAAAAGGTACGCGTTTACAGAGCGTGGACCAGCCAATCAGGGCCTGCGCTTGCGAGAAAGTTCTTAAGCAACCGAAACGTTCGTAAGATAAGCTAGTGCCAGCAAATCGTGACACAAGCGATAACTCTACTACTCCAGGTACTAACCCAGAAAACGCCTGTTTCCGTAAATATGACCTTCAAGCACAGCCAAGGTCAAAGTGGGACTTACCCTGTCACTACCGGTGGCTGCTGCGTACGCCGCCTGGGCGCCCATATCTTGAAAGCGATCTGCGATGTGTACAAAGTGCGCCGAGTGCTGGTAGTGATATGCGCTGTGCTTTCGACGCTTCGTTCGCGTTGAAGCGAGACGCAGCATGGGGGTCGATTCGCTCGCTGCTGCTGCCGCACCGAGCAGCGTATGTGTCCTTTCTCAAACCAAGCAAAACCGTGCTCTCGCTTGAAAAACTCGGTTTAACCACGTCCAACCCCTGCAATTTTTTATTGCAAACAGCACTTACGAAGGATAAGCTTTCAGAATTCGGCCGCTCGGGCTGCACTCTCAAATGAAGGCGGCAGCCGAAACAAAATATCAGTGATTCGCCGTAGCAGCAGCAGGAGCGCCGGCCGCGATCACGACGACGTGGTGGTCTGGGCCCGTAATCACACACGCAAATGCACGCGCACACACACACACACACACACACACACACACACACACACACACACACACACACACACACACACACACACACACACACACACACACACACACACACACACACACACACACACACACACACACACACACACACACACACACACACACACACACACACACACACACACACACGCACACGCACACACAGAACGCACGCGAGCGAGATTTGCGAATTCAGCTCCCAGAGACGAATCTATGAAGCCTTTCGTTCGTAAGAGCTGTTTGCCATAGGCTGGTAGTCTTCGTTTGTGATATGCCCAACATCGCGATTGATTTGTGGCACTTTCTTGTAAAAACAGGTATCGCTTGGGAAATTTTATTACGATTACGAGCTCTTTGTGTTTAAAAAAGGAAAAAAAAGAAGAGCCGGTCAACCACAAATACCACATATGCTTTCCTTAATAAACCTCACATTGAATGTGTAAGAGTAGCTGTCGTTTCTTTCCAGCTATTATTCCAGCTATTCCAGCTTATTGCGCTTATCATTACGAAACTTACAGGGGGCACGTATTCACAAGAATATCCTTACGCATGGAGCTTCGGTAAGGACAGGTGCCAGCCTAACAACGTAATGTTGGGCACATCCTAAGCGATGGAAGCTGACCAGCACTAAGCTGCTCATGGAAGCGCAATGACAGCGAAGAGCTTCGTGAATTCGGCCCCTATAACATCTTAAACGACACTTATATAAGATAGAAATAGAGATGAGAGTACCTCGTTAAAGAGAAAATAAGAATAAAAATATCTTAAACAAAAGAAGACAAATGCAGACGCGCGCTTACACAACACCGCATGGCTGACCTAAGCTGTGGACAACCCGTAACTTGAGCAGTTCACGAGTACAGAGGTCAATACAGTTGTCTAGAACGCGTGCTCCTGAAGCAAAGCTAGGAAGTGCCCAGTGAATGAAGCGACCAGTAGGGCCTGAGCAGACGACGCATCTCGTAAATGCAGCCATGCATGGTAAGATTTAGCCGGTTTGCACCAGGTATCGTCACTAATGTCGCCAGCGCAATCTGTGTAGGCAAGGAGGCTCACCATTTCTAGACTTCTGTGGTAGGCAATCTTTTGGTTTCTTCACATTTGCATTTTTTTAGGCACAGACAGGTAGCGATTAGTGCTGTGTTGTTTCTGTCCGTGGTCCTGACGTGGAATTTAAGTGTTAGCGCTGGTACTAACGTGAGTCTTGAAAATTGAATTCTCGTTGCCTAGAGTATAGCGATCCCTTTGTAGATTCAAGCAGTGTGCATATTTGCTGTTCAGTTGTATAAAAAAAACACGCCGCCCTCGGGGACAGACACGGAAACAAAAGTTTGCCTATTAAGTCGCGTATATAAGACATCGCGAAAGATCCCCGCCTCATTGCACGTGGTGTGATGTAGAACTTTATGATACTATCCAGTAGTAAGGGTTGCTGAATCACACATTCTGTTCAGGTTTAAGCTCGGTACATTTCCCCTTATCGACTATCCTGTCTCTATAACATCAACTACGGCGTCTCTCATGCATCCCGAGTGTTTCTTTGTTACGGCTAACCTCAAAGTTTAATCAATCAAGCAACGCCTCGTACGGATTCTTGCTTTGTGCATAGCAGTTGCTTCAACCTACAAGACTCCAAGTCCTGCAAGAACTGCAAGGCCTTCCATTGCGAACATGGAGAAAAGACGTTTCCTTCATGACGATGAATAAGTATATTCGTGATTGTCTGTCGTCTTGCAGTTGTGTCTACAGGAGATCTATATGCGTGTGACACTCGATATATTCTTTCAGTTATTTATTTGTTTGATATTACTTCCAAGGTCCAGTGATCCCTTACTTCTACATGACTTTATGTAGCGTGCCTGTGGATATCACTAGGCCAGAAATGCGACCGACAAGGTAGATTCGGGAAAACTTGATTGAGGAAACGCTGCACGTCTTTCACTGAGACAAAGCCAAACCTCTGTTTCTCCTCCTTCACCCCATCGCGTTTCTTGACTCTTCTTCACTTATTTTTTATCTTTCTTTCTTTTTGCTGTTGCTACATTTAAGCAACACAGCAACCACGACAACAAGAAAAGAATGCTTCCTACCACACACAGCCTTTTCTATACTCCTTTGACATCTCGTGAATCGTGGGTTTTTATTATATTTTAAACGAAACCTGGGAGTTCCGCGCCACTTTGCATGTGGCCCCGTGCTGTGACGCGACGTTCTTTCTCGAGGCTCATTTTTCCTCGTGAAGCTTCCGATGCAGCATTCGGCTCCATTTTCAGCGCCGAAACACTTTGTCTGCTTCTGACTCGATTCAGAAACAGACAAAATGCCTTTCGTCTGCTTCTGACTCGACTCAGTAGAAGACGAAATGTCCCCGAAGGATATTGACTGTTATTTTTGTTCCGAGTGCTGACGTTCCTTCGGAGATTTTTTTTTTTTTTAACCAAGAAGGTTGCATATTTCTTTATGCTGAAAACTGCGGGCCGTTTCGTATTCCTCGTGCGGTGTACTTTAACTCTGCAGAATGTTATAACTGACGAGTTAGAGCATGTTAAGAAGGTTAGCAGAGTTCCCGGGAGTTATGCAAACTGTCACGGTTCGTGAAAGCCTTACAATCTCCTTTTGTGCTTTTATCCTTTAGCTTAGGATCGGCTGAATGCATCAGTCAGTAGTAAAACAACGTAAAGATGGTAGGGAACAAATACCATGAAATATTAAGGAACACTGCAAAAAGTGCATGTATAAAGTAGAAAGGCTTAGGGACTCATTCATAAAAAAAAAAAATCTGATGTTGTTGACTCCCCTCTTTGACACGCTTTTCATTTAGCAAGAATAATAAGGAAAACAGAGGGGCTTGATTTCTTATTCGTTACAACGTCACATGGAGCCAAATGATTTTAGTCGTGAACACAGGTTTTAGTGAGTGCACGCACCCGTACCACGCCGCAATCCACTGTATATCGCATTGCGTCTGAAGCACCGTCAAGAACCCAACGTGGATATTTTTAATATTTGAAGTGAATTTATCCTCGCGTACATTTTTACAGTACGCCTTAAATGCAACATCGAGTGGATTGTCGATAGAAGTCAACTCTTATAGCGGTGTCACGGGATGCATTTACAGCCTCTGCATGGGCCTGATGATGCAACTTTTTGATGATGCAACTTGATGATGCAACCGGACTGTTTTAGCACTTTATTCGTATACCGATTTGAATAGATTTAAAGCATCTGCATTCGCAGGTGCAAAGAACAAATTTTACAAGCTGCTTCTACGAAATGTTCTTTTTTTTAAATATTTCTTACGGAACGTTCTGACTGGCTGCTCTTGCGCATTGCTTCAAAAAAAGTTTCCTTTTAAAGGTTCCTATAAACTGCACTTATGCATTGAGTGCTTGTGAATGGTTTACATTAATTATTGTTGCGATTGAAAATGGGGATGGGGGGGGGATTGCTTATGAATTACTTTATCATCAGAACTGTTAATTGCTAAATGTTCGTACGAACTATTGTTATCAACTTCCCGTACGAGCCGCATTCTTACGATGCCTTCACACCAGCGAAGAAATCGATGAACACTTTCTGCGAACGACGTACTGTCGCCCGCACTTCGTATAAAGACGAAGCAGCAGCAAATGTTTGCGTAAGATGCGTTTGTCGGGTATGTTAAGAATTATAGAAGAGGCTAAGATCTTAGGCACGTATTCAGAAACAATTCCTTATGCTAAAAATGTTCGTACGAAAAACTTCCAGCCAACGACAAATAAGAACGATATCGAATTCGGCCCCTAAGAATGCTTTCACAAAGGAATTGATAGGATAAAACACTTCGTAAGAACAGGTGCTGGTCCATCGGGATAGCAAACATATTATCGAAGGAAGTGGCCAATACAACACGTTTTTACCAACGAAAACTTTTATGAATTAGGTGGGCCTAATTTCTAAGGTGAGATACTAGGAATCGTCGTTGCTTCGCTGTGAGTAGACCACCTAGGATGCCGTTGTTTACAAAAAGTATAGTCAGAAACGCGCCTAGTTTGACGTTGCCCGTACGAACGGTTGCAAGAACCGTTCGGAAGTATACAACCTTCGTAAGTACAACTCGCCGTCAAAAGTTAAGCAGAGCAACTACGAAACTGAGCGGTCTGGGAAGAATGGGAGTAGGCACTCAGCTGAAAGGGAGGAACACTAATTGAATATCCGGAGTCGGGCGCCCACGGCAGAACAATCAAGTGGATCACTGCTAACACAATTCCTGGAACCAGAAAGGAAACAATAACTAGTAAAACAATGTATGAAAAGAAAGAAAGAAAGAAAGAAAGAAAGAAAGAAAGCGTGTTTTTGTGCACTCATCCAGCACAACCTACACCAGGTCTTCCTGACTTCGAGAGCTCCCAGTACGCTGAACGTGACAGAAAAAGATCAGACTTGCTTTCTCTGGGGCTGAAAGGTGCAACGCTGCTCACTTTAGCACCACGCAAAAAAAAAAGCGCCAAATAACTATTTTCCTTTGTGTTCGCTGAATCGCAGAAGTCACGTCGATTTCCCAGCAGAAATACGTATTTTCCAGCCATCCGGTGCGCCGTGACATTCAGGTGACTACATGTGGACCTGGCTCACAACGGAGGTGTCTGCTTGTTTCGCCTCTAGTTTCATACTTTGCTGAAAGGATAAGTAGGCGTTACGCAGAAGGGCTTCTGGTATTTACTCTAAGAGCGCTTTTCACTGCACTTGTGCACTGAATGCATAAGTGCGCTCACCTAATGCCCCTCTGAATACGCAGGCTGATCTGACGTTCCAGTAGCCAGAAATGGACGGACACGGGCGAGGAGACAGACAGACAGACAGACAGACAGACAGACAGACAGACAGACAGACAGACAGACAGACAGACAGACAGACAGACAGACAGACAGACAGACAGACAGACAGACAGACAGACAGACGGCCGGACAGACAGACAGACAGACAGACAGACAGACAGACAGACAGACAGACAGACAGACAGACAGACAGACAGACAGACAGACAGACAGACAGACAGACAGACAGACAGACAGACAGACGGGCAGACGGGCAGACGGGCAGACAGACAGATGGGCAGACGGGCAGACAGACAGACAGACAGACAGACAGACAGACAGACAGACAGACAGACAGACAGACAGACAGACAGACAGACAGACAGACAGACAGACAGACAGACAGACAGACAGACAGACAGACAGACGGCCAGACAGACAGACAGACAGACGGCCGGACAGACAGACGAGCAGACGGACAGACAGACGGGCAGACGGACAGACAGACAGACAGACGGGCAGACGGCCGGACAGACAGACAGACAGACAGACAGACAGACAGACAGACAGACAGACAGACAGACAGACAGACAGACAGACAGACAGACAGACAGACAGACAGACAGACGGGCAGACGGGCAGACGGGCAGACAGACAGATGGGCAGACAGACAGACAGACAGACAGACAGACAGACAGACAGACAGACAGACAGACAGACAGACAGACAGACAGACAGACAGAAAGACAGACAGACAGACAGACAGACAGACAGACAGACGGGCAGACGGGCAGACGGGCAGACAGACAGATGGGCAGACGGGCAGACAGACAGACAGACAGACAGACAGACAGACAGACAGACAGACAGACAGACAGACGGCCGGACAGACAGACGGGCAGACGGACAGACAGACGGGCAGACGGACAGACAGACAGACAGACAGACGGGCAGACGGCCGGACAGACAGACAGACAGACAGACAGACAGACAGACAGACAGACAGACAGACAGACAGACAGACAGACAGACAGACAGACAGACAGACAGACAGACAGACAGACAGACAGACAGACAGACAGACAGACAGACGGGCAGACAGACAGACAGACAGACAGACAGACAGACAGACAGACAGACAGACAGACAGACAGACAGACAGACAGACAGACAGACAGACAGATCGACAAACGGATGGACGGACGGACAGACAGAGGCAAGAACAATACATCCCGACTAGACAGAGAATAGCAGACGGTATGAGACAGACAGACAGATCGACAAACGGATGGACGGACGGACAGACAGAGGCAAGAACAATACATCCCGACTAGACAGAGAATAGCAGACGGTATGAGAGACAAAGTAGGAGACAGGCAGGAAGACAAGAACAGAGATACACGAACACACACACGCACACGCGTACATAAGTCCACGCATGAAGGGGCGCTCTCCTGCAGCCCTAATCACCAGCGGGCCTTCTTTATGGCCCGGGAGCAATGGGACAATGGTCTCCGAGTGCCTCGCTTTGAATTCATTTGCGATTACGACAAGGCCATTTAAGATGCCGTTCCTTACACTCACGCGAGACAAAGGGACGGTAAAATCGTACTCCACAATTCTTCCTTTGTTTTCTTTTCTTTTGGTCCTCTTGAACACAGCGAGAAAGAGGACATCCACGCACTCTGTGCTGCCTCGGTGCTTATCTTTATTTTATTCCTTATCTCAACTACCCGCCTCGCTGTTTAAGGCCATTGTTGATCCTCCGACCCTTCCCGCTGGGCCTTCTTTTGCCATTTTATCCCTCCGAAACTATAACGCCTTCTGAGGGGGCGCGTTTTTATTTTCGGGAGCGCCTCCCTTCTGATGGGTCATTTGCTGCTTTAAATATACATTTTTGTCCACTAATCGCGATTGTTTAGCTAGCTTCTTCCTGAATGAATGTGCAGTCATTTCTTTTCGTTGAGCCCTTGTTCCGGCATACGCAACCTTGAGCTATGTACTACGGCTTTTTCTTCTTCTGCTTCTTCGTTTTACCCTCGGTGACTTCACCACAGAGCACTCTGAGCTGAAGGAGGATGATTTTAGCTACAGGCGGATCTAGTCTTGCAACGAATTCCTTTTATCTTGTGTGGCGCTCAACTCTGAGGGAAAAGCGACTTTGGGACATTGTGAACCCTCAGGCGGCACCAGAGACGCTTTCGTCTAGAGATCTGCCACTTGGCGACGTAATGCTTTGGTCGGAATATAGCGCTGATATAACGTCGGCGCCTCGAGAGCTTTACGGGTGGCAGTGCGATTTGCAGAAACCAAGCTGGCGCTCTACCACCGGCACCTCCACAGCCACCTAGCAGTTAGTACGACTGTCCTTGGACTTAATCGCAGTGTCATACGGGATACGTGGCAGACGTCCTGCCAGTGTGAACACCGTAAACTGTAGCTTGCGGGTGCCCGCTTGTGTATGACGTGGCCAGCAATCCTAGCCGGATATTGTGATGTGTTTGCGTGTGTAAACACACACACAGGACTAAAGGTATGTGTGTGCGTGCGTGCGTGCGTGCGTGTGTGTGTGTGCGTGCGTGTGTGCGTGCGTGTGTGTGCGTCTGCGTGTGAGTGTGCGTGTGAGTGTGCGTGTGCGCGTGTGCGTGTGCGTGTGCGTGTGCGTGTGTGTGTGTGTGTGTGTGTGTGTGTGTGTGTGTGTGTGTGTGTGTGTGTGTGTGTGTACACACATGCACACGCGCGTACACACAGTGTCGGTGAGAAACGAGGAAGTAGCAGAACTGCAAGTCACGAATTTAACGCTTCATTGGGGGAACTTGTGCCCAGAAATACAAGCGACACTCACATCGCAACGATAACGGCGAGCACACGCGTCCGTCGTCAAAACCTGATTTAGGGGTCCATCGTAATCGCTGGTGACCGCGTGCGTTCCAGAATGCAAAACCATATTCGCGTCACGCGTGCAATCTGATTAGATTAGGCTGCTTCGGTATAGAATCAGCAACAACACTTGAGAGAGTTCCGCTACATTAACGAACGTTTTGCGCCGAGGGAAAACATTGTAACAGTGCTTGAATTGATTGCATTCTGGCGTTTTACGCGCCAAAACCCGGATTTTATCCTGAGGCACGCCATGGTGGTGCGCTCCGAAATAATTTTTGACCACCGGGGAATCTTTAACGTGCCTGCAATGCACGGGACACGGGCGTATTTGCATTTCGCCCCCATCGACCTCCGCGGCCGGGATTTCATTCCGCGTAACAATGGTTGGCTGGCTAAAAACGATCACCGAAATAAATCGACAATTTTTACGCGTGTCAATATAAATGTCACCGATGAATGAGCCAGTGAGTGAGTGATGCGCTAGCGAAGTGGATAGTGAATGGACGAATGAATGAATGAATGAATGAATGAATGAATGAATGAATGAATGAATGAATGAATGAATGAATGAATGCGCGACGTAATAGGTGAGCGATCAGGCCACGACCTATAGCTCAAGACCGGCAGCCCTCAAGTTTCTTTTTTTTTCGGAACTGCAACGGCGCCTTTCAAAGGATTCGCTGTTGCGAACAGCATCCGTTTAACTCGCAGCTGAAGTAGCGAACGTCGATGACGGAGCAACGTCGAGCGAGCGGAAGCGCTTCTATAGACGATCATCGATTGGAAGAATGAGTGATTACCACCATGGCCGAGAAAGCGACTGCAGAGCGTCCCTTACTGTATACGCGCGCATTTTAAGCGGTGAATGCGGATATAGAGCACGGGGGCAGGCCACGAAGCAATCATCTCGACAGTTACCCGAGAGGGAAAAAAAAGGAAATCAAGGATAGAGAAATGCGCTTTCCGGCAACAGCTGGATCTTCGCCCACGCCCTCTGGTGGCGTGTCGTAAAGTTTATGTGCAACCGTGTCGGATGCAAGCGCACTCTGTTTACGATGCGTCGTTCCGGACTGTAACTTCCTGGGCTTTCTCTCTCGATCGCGCTCTCTCTCTCTCTACCGAAAGGAGTTTAGTTCGAAGCTCAGTTTCCAAAGCATTTATCCGTAGAACAGTGTCGTCGAAAGTAAGTGGCGTGAAAGCCAGTTATGGAGGCACCTGCGTAAATGCGGGGCACCGTATGGAGACGGATGAGCGACCCTGCGATAAGCGGGTGTCGTTTCGAGTCGTGATTTAATATGGCGAAGGTGTTTCTAAAATACTCAAACAGAGCGAGCGAGTGTCCTTTTTTTTTTAACGCAGAAAGGCAGTGAAGAATGGATTGAATGTGCGATCCTGTGACTCGAGTGGTTTGGGTGTGATTAGGCGCATGATTCGTTTAACTCTTTGCTTTCCACAAGTACAATAAGAATAAAAAAAAAAGGAAACCACAATTTCTGTCTCTTGCTTTGTTTATGTGAATGACATAAGGCTAATTTTTATCGTCTTTAGTAAGTCAGAGTTTGAAACGCTTTGTCATTCAAATGCAAATTATTCGTCTAACCTGGAAGTTTTGTAATGTGGCAAAAAACAACGTGGAACGGTGAACGGCAACGGTTGTTGCTGTTCTCATACAAAATACTAACTCGTTTAAAGAGCAAGCGAAGCGGCAATGTAGGCTGCTCTTCTTTTACAAACGGGCACCTATTGCAATTGTGACCCATTTTCTGAGATTAGAAAGGAATTTCCCGTTTCTAACGGGACAATAATAAGCGCTTGTAAAGCCGCGCTCTCACTCGTGCGTAGTAGGAATGTTGCACCTAAGCCGGAGGCACTATAGTTGGCATTTGGCAGGCATTCGCTGCACCGTAACAAAGGGTTCAGCCGGTAATTAAAGCACTCCACCCCTGCAAAAGAATGGAAAGTTTGGGAGTTGGTAACACAGCAGCCTGTAACAACAGCGCAAAGTGACAATACACAAAGATGAAAAAGGCCCTTAGCCTTCTTCAACCTTTGCCGGCCTGTGTGAACGACTTTAACTGGAACGCCTTTTGTGTGTGTGTCTCCATGTGTGCGTATTTTTTTTCATTTTTTTAGCATTTTCCTCTCTGTCATCTTTCTAACCCCTATCCCCCATCCCCAGTGTATCCCCAGTGTAGATACAGACTCGTATCTGGTTAACCTCCCTGCCTTTCCTCTTCATTCTCTCTCTCTCTCTCTCTCTCTCTCTTACGTGTCTATGTTTGCGCTGTTGTTACGTTGCACAGCCTACCTTGCATGTTTATGCACAGTGCGCGCGCGCGCGCGTGTGTTATCTTCGGTTCGTGGAAAAAAAGAAAAACAAGCAAGAAGTATATAGCGCAATCCAGCCTGTTCAAATGGTTTATCCGAAGAGGCGGATGGAGATGTAGAAATCACTAATTAAACATATTCACTAATTAAGTTTTTAATTAGTCCCTTTAGTGTTCACGTTCCAAATGCGAAATTTAAGACTCGCGCTAGGGAAGCCACCTCTGTTGAGCAGAAATTATATAGACTAGCGACCTCAGAATGTGCCGAGAGAATTTTTTTAAGTGCGCAGTCATCCCGAACTGCTTGACACACGCATTTGGTAAACTGATATTTGACAAACTGATATTTGATAAATTGATATTGGCCACACTGTAAGGCTAACCGTTTCGACAGTGACGCTGTAGTCTCGCGGTGTCTGCTAGGCAAACGCGATTTCGCGGCACCGCCTCGCCTACAATTTCGCGGCAGGTGATGTCCAAAACGGGATTTTCAAGGACGCACTTCCGGCTCCATGCAATAGCTCAGCACAATGCGTTGGCGGGCTGGTTGGTGCGAATCCATAATTACGTTGTTTAGGGCAAAACAAGGGACACAAGAAAGACGACAGGACAAGGCGCTTGTCCTGTCGTGTTTAGCGCCTTGTCCTGTCGTCTTTCTTGTGCCCGTTGTTTTGCGATAAACAAAGTAATTATTCATGCTATAGTTCAGCGCTAAAGCAGTCGGCAAAAGCATAGTCTTCAAGATTATGAGTTTGTGCTACTCGGCGGGATCCGTCGCTGGGGCGCGGTTTATAGGACACCAATTGTTGCAACGTGCGCTATAAAGTGAACACGTGATAACAGCGCGTTAAAAACAATGGACGAACGCGGGAGACGCACACATTGCTGTATTAGATGATGTACGTTCGTCCCTCGTTTTACGCGGTGTTATTAGATGGCAATGAATAACCAACCAGCCCGAATTTCCGCCACTGTGAAACCTTTAAAATAGATAATTAAAAAGGGTAAATACTGATCTTTGAATCAGCTACTTGAACAGTCCGATTTATCACGCAGGAAGTTTCTCCCTCTTCCACGAACGCACCAGAGAAGCCGAAATAACGCTATCTATTACATCCAAATTTCAAAGAAATCTGGTCTAACTGAAGAAAAAGCTATAAAGAAACGGTGGAATGAGGGGTGCAATGTCGACAGAGCGAGCCCCAATGGCAGTCTTTTCATAGCGGTCCCACTGAATGTCAACAACATACAAACGTAGGAGCGGGACCTTGAACAAGCAATGAGGCACTTTCCCCGCCGGCAGCGCACGCGAAACGCACAATACCGCAATATATATAGAAATATCGACCACAAAGAGACCAAAAAATGTTCGGCTTCGGTAAAGCATTTCGACCCCTGCATACATGGCTCACGTAGCCGATAGCAGCCGAAACTCCCGTCTTCTTCCTCTTTTTTTTCTTTTTTTTAACTAGCAATTTCGATAGGGCCACGCATATCGGCTGTGCAGGCGTGTCCATGCATCATGACTTTGGCTCGCTGCTGTTTGACTTTGCGGTCGATTGCCCCCGTCTGTATCCCGTCGTTCCGTACAAGTCTCGCGCGGCGACTGCGCCGTATAATGGACTTCCTCGTGTGGTTACGACTGAAAAATTGCAGCGCGTCAATAAGTTACTGCGTTACGGTCCATTCTGTCTGGGAGGTCTTGGCTTGTACGATTTGAGACTCGGAACCTGCAAGGGCTTTTGCTCCGGCGACGCCATAACCGGGAACGAAGTATAAGCAGTGACAGAACGCTTGTAAGAAGTAAGAAAACTATTCTCTTGTGCACTTGTCACCAGTGACGATGGTGCATTCAGGACTGCGAGAAAGTGATGTGAGTGAGTGAGTGAGTGAGTGAGTGAGTGAGTGAGTGAGTGAGTGAGTGAGTGAGTGAGTGAGTGAGTGAGTGAGTGAGTGAGTGAGTGAGTGAGTGAGTGAGTGAGTGAGTGAGTGAGTGAGTGAGTGAGTGAGTGAGTGAGTGAGTGAGCGAGCGAGCTAGTGAGCCAGTTGTTCCTTACTATATGGTCATTTTGAAATTGCCTGTACTAAACTCGTCTCTAATAAAGCAATGCATCGTGCATAGCATTATGAACTTACAGGTATGTTGTGCGTGCGACGGGTTTTTATTTCGTTGCTATTAGATCTTGTGTAGCATTGCTTTCTTAACAATGGTTTGGTGTGACGGCACCGTGCTGTAATGGTTAAAGGGATCTTGAGGAGGAATAATAAGCTAATTAATGTAGTAGTAAGCAGAAGGGCAGTCGCTGCTACCACGACATGAGGCGTAGAAAAGCAAAGAAAAAATGTGTAATTAACTGCGAAAGACGAGTGACGACTACACCATAATATTCACGCACCATCTAGCTTTGACGTGGCGACCTATAATTTTTTTTTTCTTTAATTCTTCTTCATAGTGCATAAATACGCGCTAAGTGAAATATAAAAACGTTTCTCCAGAAACTAAGCAAGGTGCAATATCTCAACGATATTGTTGAGCTACCAGTTAAAATTATATGTTCCAAAACTGGTGTTTCCTACACGCTTATGAAACCCAGTAGCGCACCGTCTTTTAGAGTTATACTAATGGCGAAAAGCAACGAATTCTTTTCTTGCACTATTGGAACACAGAAACAGATTGCATTTGAAACATTTGAAACCAAAAGCTTCTCTATGCCAGTCACCACAGCAACCTCTTTTATGAATACTCGCTTCGGAGAAACTGACGGATTACTTTCATTCTGAAATTATAGGCAACCCAGCACAATTTATTTCGGGTATAGGCGCTCAGAAAATTTAGCTGTGTTCTTTGCTTGGCATTTTGTCGTACAGCGGTGCTTTTTTTTACTTTCTCGTAGTTCCATGCATAGTCGTCAGTAACGCAGGTCAATTATATGCTTTAGCTCTTCGGTGGCGTGGAAAAGAAGTGCGGGCTTGAAGGAGGTTGCCCTTAGTTTGTTTAGCCTACAGGAATGTTTATTGTGCAGTACTGTAAATCCGCCAACAACGTTTGCCTGCTGACTGCTTTGACATTTTAGGATCTATATTTTCATCACCTGCATTATTGCCATTTCGATGAACCTCTGAGTGGCTCAGGAACAATAACGTTCTTTTTTGTAGGTATCTTTCTTTGCTGTGCCTCGCTTGCCTCTCGATATTATCGCAGAAGAAGACTTTGTTCACGGCTAGGTAGATGCAAAATTAACGGAATTAATAGAAACTCCCACGCCGGTGTTTTCATGGCGATGTGGGCTTCAGCTGATTAACATAATAATGCTTTTAATTCACACAATACGCCACTTGAAATGTGTGATTGACACTCTATATTTCTTATTAATGCAATATTCACTAAGTAATGTTTGCCCGCAACTCACGAATGTGATGTAAAGGAGTACGTCCGGGGCACAGCACAACAAGCGTGCCTCAAGCCTTAAATGGCAGCTCAACAATTTTGTTGGGTGTCTTCGAGCACTGCCTACAAGATATTGAAGAGGAAAGAAAGAAAACTTTGATTAGGGTAATGTGTGTTCTTGAGACGTACTCCATTGGCGGTAAAAAAAAAAACAGCTCATTTAAAACGCAGGAAGCAACTCTCACAGTGACAAGAATGTTGCCATGCACCACCTGTGCTAGGAAGAGAACGACTAAGCTTGCAGATACTTTTTTTTTTCACGAGAACATATGCTGGTGGTCGCTGTGAATATTTTCGTGAAAACCACTGTTAAGCAGGTACGCAGATAAAGGTAAAAGCATAGACAAATATTTGTATTTGTTATTTCTTTTTGTAAAATGTCATTCTTAGGTGAGCAACATTGTCTAGCTGCCACTCAAAGAATTAACGCGCACCCAATGCACTGTACACGAGCGTTTCTCGAGTATCGAACCCAGGACCTCAATTCTGGCAGCGCAACGCCGTAGCCACCAGACTACCCCGACGGGTAGCGTGCGTGCACATAACAGTGCTCACCGCGCAGTGACCTTTACAACTTCTTTTTTTCTCACGCCGGTACGGTTCAAATACGGGGAGTTACTTCGAACAATTTGTGACGTCACGCTGACGTAGGGGCGCCGAGGTTTCGGCATGACATTAAAAGAAAAATAATAGTTAATAGAGGGGATAATTTCGGTCTCCTTTTCTTTTTCAACAATAGCGAATAGTTTTCTGTCACGTGATGGAGGATAGAGTTTCGGAAGGGTGCTTTACCCGTCCTAGGTGATTTAGTGCGGCGATTTAGTGTCCCTTCAAGAAACCGCAGCTCGAAAAGTATACGGGAGTGTGGTCCCGGCTTCCGTTATGTTCTTTGAGCCACGCAACCTCACTTGAGCTTTCTGGGGCGGACGATTAGTTTTCCTACAAGTCCGGAGGGTCGCGTGTGCCAAGAGGGGGGGGGGGGGGGGGGGGGGTCGCCTACGTGCTCGCGTGCGCGTGCGTTTCAGTGTGCGGTGTCGCGCACGCCTGTCCCGCGCCCGTTGCGAAAGGCCGCGCGTCAACGCAAGCTGACGCGCTTTGCCGCGCATCCAAAATAAGCGAGCGCGCGGTAACCCATAGTGTCACACTTCCTGTGTGAACTGGGCCGCCGCCCTGTCGCTTGCGCTTCTCGACTTTCTGGTGAGACCCAGATATCTTTCGCCGCTTCATACCTGACACCTTTTACTAACGCGGTGTGCCTGGAGGGAACGGAGCCCGGGTGTTTTGCATTGGCCCCCGTACGGTAGAATATGCACAGGGAGGGGCAAAAAAGAAAAGAAATGAATGGGTGGGGGGGGGGGGGGGAGGCGGCAGCGTCTAATCGAAGAAAAGTTTACGAAAGTAACGAAAACAGTTGGCGCTCTGACATCGTCATCGTTACGAGCACAGTGTCCGACCTGCCAAGCTCCAGGGCGTTTCAGTCGTACCACACTTACGAATTTTCCTAGAGACTCCCTTGTTTCAAAACCCGCGGAAGCAGGGGTTAGCGCGAACACCGCGGGCGTCTCGGGACTGCTGCGTCATGTGCGTTTACCTTTGGTGGCGAATAAACGCTATTCTAAAACTGCCTATTCCGCGCCACTGGCGAGCAACATTACCCAGTCTTATTGATCCTGTGTTTGAAACAAGGAAGCCGCGTAAGGCAGGACGCGCTCCCCGTGTCGACACATACGTGGCTGTATCTCGACCGTTTCTTGTCAGCTGCTCTCGCGCGTTTTGCGCCATCTTTGTTCGCTCACCCAAATTCAAGCGCGCGCACGCGAAACTCGGGCCATCATGCAAAGCACCCCTGGTCCGAGTTTCGAAATCGGGATCAAGACCTTTCCTGCCGGTCGCTCTATCATCTCAGCTAACCAGGAGGCTGGCAGTTCATGGAATGAGGCCACAGTAATGGACAAAGTGAAGTACGCGGGCATTGAATACGGGCAATCAGGGCCCGTATCCGCAAAAAAGAAGCTCTTACGCTGTAATTCTTCGTAAGATAAAAAAATTGTGAGCCAGTCGTGATGCTGGACATATTATTAACGCAGATGTCCAACCATTGGCCCCAGTTCTGTGGAAGCGCGCAATGTGGAGGAAGGTTAATGAACCTGCCTCCAACGTGTGCATTCCCGCAGCACTCATTCGCCATACAGTGAACAATGAACCTACAATGACACATCTCTAGAATAATGGACATCGTGCTGTTGCAAGTACACCAAAGATTCGATACACATGTTTGAAGAAGTGCTAAAGAAAGTAGGAGAAAGCCCAACATCCTGTAATACTAATTAGAACACGTGCCCCCCCCCCCCCTCTCTCTCTCTCTGACCCAACCCGCCGTGTTTCCATACTCCAAGCAGGCCGCGTGATATATTATTCAAGTACGGTGTTCGTCGTCTTGGGAGGATCCCCTTCGTCGTCAGCGTCTGCTCTGCTTGTTTACGAAGCACCAATCTTTTTCTTGGCTCCGGTCTCGCATTCGCGTTACGAGCCTCGCATATAATCTAATATGTTGCTAAGAGGGCCGAGAGGGAATCGGCCTCCACAAACACGGACCTGTCGTGCCACGGTCCGAAAAACAGCAGGAAGCGAACGCAGCAGCACCAGCAGCAGCAGCAGTAGCAACAGCAACATCTTGGCAAGTATCGCATCTCTTCGCGTAAGAGCCACCCCCGAGTTAAGCACGCTCTCCCAACTTTCGATATCAGAGATTTGAAACGGGAACAAGTTGCCGCAAGATTTGATTTTGAACGACAGGCGTTTATATGGCATCGGTTCAGGGATGCGCTGGAAACTTCATAGTGGCTGGAATATCCAACAGCTTGGACGGCATTGAGACCGATGATCATGACGACGAGGACGATGATGATTATAGGTGCACCTAGCCTTTCGAGACTTGGTCGCCAATCGCACTGCCCGATTGTCTCCTTTCAGGAAAGTTCAGGAAACGCAAAGTGTATGTCGCTCCGTATGTTCCCATGCGGAACCGCAGCGTGAGAACGGTGAACAAGACGACCGGCGTGTACCGCGAGTCGGAACACGCATACGCGGAACTCGAACAGGGGTGTTGATTCTTAAATAAATGTGTGCTTAGTGTGGTGCCAGTGGTGGCATTATTCGCGTAGATATTTCTTTTATTTACAGAATGCTCTAGGCCATTATTTACGACCAAGCACAAGCGGAAAGAAACGGGTTTGAGTCTGAAACAGTATAATAAACGGGGCATATACAAAGTTCGAACAGGAAACAAGTTTTAGGTACAAATAAGGTATGAGTACAATGTAATACTTTGTTATTTGTTGCGAGTACTTCGTTTTATATTACGAAGTACGAGTACAATGTAATATAGAACAACATAGTTACACGAAACCGGAGCAAATTGCCAGTGGTTATGCAAAAATGTCCCATTGAGGGAAGAGCGTTACCAGAGCAAATCATGTTGTGAGGCGTTCTTTACGTCGTGTGTAACCGTCACTGGCGGTCTAAAGCCGATAGTTGCATGCCGGACTCGTGTTAGAGCCGCATCCTGCCAAGATTCCGAAAGAAAACAAAATATGCTACGAGGGTTGCAATGTGGGCTCGTTGGTAATGCATCTTCAAGGGGTGTACGGTAGCGCCATTAAAATACGGGACAAAAGAAGACACACAGGGACACACACAGCGCTGTGTGTGTCCCTGTGTGTCTTCTTTTGTCCCGTCCTTTAATCGCGCTACCGTAAACACCTTGAAGATATGCTGGTTTTGCACGAGTAAATACGGTATATAAAGTACGTTGTTGCTTCTCCAAGTGGGCCGTTTCCTTTTCGCGGGGCAGCAATACGCAGGAAGTGTGTGTGTGTATATGCGCCGCTTGATTTATGCATTCGGGTTTCCTGTTTACATCCCTCTAACAGCTGATGAGGTGTCTTAGAATATACCTGCCAGAAAAAAAATATAGAAACAATTGAAATGATGCAGCTTACAGCGCTGCGGAGAAACGCAAGTGATAACCGAGCAAAGAGAAACAAAAAATAATAAGAATACTAATAAAAAAAACCGTAAACGAAGAAAGTTGTAGTTTGAAAACTTTCCGCGTGACGAAAGAGCAGTTCTGGGGACTCCGTTTGTCGGAATATTAGAACATTCGTTCGCGCGCATCTGCGCATCTTTCTGAATCTGGCTTCGAAGGGATACGTGTACATAATGTTCATGTTGAGAAATGTTGCTTATGTTGAGATAAATAGCTTTATGTTGAAAATGACGACGTATGCTTAAATGAATAATATGTTTAAATGAGGGCTCGAGGAATATTTGCGGAAATAAGGTGACGTCATTGAAGGACTCGGTCTGACTTCGTGAACTTAGCTCACGTTCAGCTACTTAGTGAAGAAAATGGCGGTGCATCTATACCTTACAGATGATTGGCAACATTAATGATGTTAGCAATTGATCTGTTGGCTTGTATAATTGTTGATGACGTGTTTTTATAATGTTTATTCTGAATGGTGGCACATAACCAGTGACACGTTCTCTGTGACCAAAGTTGGGGTCAAACACGTTCATTAACGAGCACCACACATCCACTGCCACACACCTAGGGACAGAAATTGGGGTGAAAGTGGGTCATGTTAAGTTAAAGAAAAAGAGCGATGTGGATCACAGAGCAAACGGGTGTAGCCGATATTCTAGATGAAATTAAGAGAAAGAAAAATCCAACTGGGCAAGCCATCCAGTGCGCAGGGCATTAGAGTTAAAAAATGGTTGCCATGGGAAGGAAAGTGTAGTCGAGGATTGCAGAAAATGAGGTGGGAGGATGAAATTAGGAGCTAGCATAAGACGGGGATAATAGATCGCAGGGAAAGGCCTTCGTCCTGGAGTGGACACACAAGTAGACTGCTGCTGCTTCTGATACTGTTAATGATGATGATGATGATGATACGGTATCACAATTCAACGTACTGTTGAAATGCTGGCGCGTTCCTAGACGTAGCCATCAGAGATGACTTCTGCTACACTCGATTCTGAATCGGTTGGCTTAGCTATAGTTTATGCAGCCTGAAACATAGATAGATAGATAGATAGATAGATAGATAGATAGATAGATAGATAGATAGATAGATAGATAGATAGATAGATAGATAGATAGATAGATAGATAGATAGATAGATAGATAGATAGATAGATAGATAGATAGATAGATAGATAGATAGATAGATAGATAGATAGATAGATAGATAGATAGATAGATAGATAATGTCGTGTTTCTGAACATGCAAGCGAATAATCACGTGCGGAGGGAGCCGATTCGCTCGCACGCCAAAATGTCATCTGCCAATAAATTCGATCAGATTGCATAAAAAAAGCGCTGAGGGAGCCAATTCACTCGCACACGAAAATGTAGTGGCAGTAAACTCGATCAGATTCTAGGTTTGTTGAATGCCACGACACTCCAAACAAATAAAAAAGGAAACAACAAAAAAAGAAAAATGTGCAGAAAGCATTCACGATGACTGCCGATGCATGCAAATAGTCGAGCGCTTCTAAGAAGCTGCTACTCAGTTTCATAAAGGTTGGATGCACTTGAAAGCATACTTTTATTGCAGTGAGTATATTCAGGTGGCGTTTATTGTCTCACTGCGTGATTCCATGGAGAACACCAGCCGTTAACCAGCGTATTTGTAGCAGTAGTGTAGGTGGCTATACATACAAGCCGAATGGTAATATGACTGTTGCCTCCAGTGGCTAGAGCGTCGGCGACCGCCGTCCTCCTCTCACGCCACCTAACGCTCTCCCACAGCAAACACAAGAGCAGAGGGCGGCGATAGAAGAGGAGGGCTGTTCTTCCCGGGCGCTCCAAAGCTCCCGCGGAACGGGCTTTCCAACGAACTAGTTGGAAGAGGAGGAAGTAAAGAGAGAAAGCAGGGATGTTAACCAGGAATGCGTCTGGCTGGCTACCCTACTCGGGAGGAACAGGAAAGAGGGAATGGAAAGATGAGGTAGAGAGAGGCAGGGGAGGGCGAGGAAAGCCGCGGTCTGCTCGGGCACACACGTGTAGGAGCTAGTAACTCTTAAATCAAGAAAGGGGCCGGCAGATGGAGCAGCGCACTGGCAGTATGAACGTTAAAAACAGGGATAAGGCGCCTCAGAAAAGCTGGCCTATACGTTTCGATAAGTGGACCTATCGTTGACAAAGCTAGGTCGATCCATCTATGCCGAAGCCTATATGCCAGCCTTTCTGAGGCACCTCATCCCTGTGTGTGACTTTTATAGCGCAGTCAACGTATCTAATAGGCGTTCGGAGAGAAACATGCCGCTAAAGTCGGTTGTGCGATACCACTGGAGCCCTTTGAACCGGTGCATTTTAGTGCGAAACATTCTTCTCTGAGGGCGGCTGCTTTGTTCGCGACCGGCCGGAGCATCTCGCCGTTTTCGTTGGCCGATCCCGTGATGGGGCAGTTAAGAACAAAAATGTGCCACAAGGGCGACACAGCATTTGACCATTGGAAATGTGCCACTGGGCATGTGCATTGGGTTTGATATTGCTTTCAGTCTTATACATTTCACATTAGGACATTTGACATTATGTCTTACTCATTATAAATCTATATACCTACAGCACATAATATCTACATGACCGTTCGCTATACGACCGTTACAATATTCGTACTAGCGTTCTCTACAATTCGTGAATGCTTCGCATTACGTCGACGTCAACTACACTTGAGTGTGTCAAATTTTATGCGCAAGCGCATAAAATGTCAAATCGGCGAGATTGTGTGTGTGTTTTTTTTTATGGGCGGTGAAAGGCCAACCGCATCGAACACCGCGAAAAGGAACCAAAGAGCCGAAGAAATCTATTCGCTTTATAACAAGACACAATCAGTCGAAGCGAAACCTTCAGTGCTACTCAAAACAACCGTGTCGGTAAAAGCAAAGTCCTGAGTGCCACTCAGAACAACCGTGTTTTCTGGTCCCCCTGTCGACGCCGGCATCGCACACTTTCGGGCCAACTACCAATATTTTCGATAACGCTTGAAGCTTTCCTCAAAGGGGTGCAGTGCATGTTCTTCTTTCTTTTTTTTTCTTTTAGGTGATTTGTCGGTTCGAACGCAACCTTTTCGGAGCCCTTCTGCTTCGCCTTTGCACATCGCAAAAAGTGCCAGCGCGTGTTTTTTTTTTTTTTTTTCGCTTGCCACTTACAGAACCGTACACTTCAGAGAACTCTGCAGTGCTGCGCAGAAGCCTTGATAAAAACGGCAGACAAAGTGATGCGCTTCAAAAACCACGTCAATGCAGTAGCAAGACGTAACAAGCTAGGCCAATCGGTTGAAGTTCAGGGTGGATATAGCGCAAAAGAGTAGCAGACGAACCAAACGATCCAGACGAACAAAATTTGAGAACTTTTTTTTTTAAGTTTGATTTGCTGTCGCTTTCTGCCACACCCGTCAAAACACCGAACACAAAGCCTCTTATTTCGACTGAACGCATCTTTTATAAAACTGATACGAAAGAGCAATTGTATATCCGATTAGGTTGTGAAATATTCGTTACCTGTTCTACTTTAATGTATGTTTGGCAGAAATAACTAGGTTGGTTACCAGCAAGGCAAATGGATAGCAATGTATATCGTTCTGGATTTAGCGTCTGAACCGCAGCACTGGTATGCAAGTGCTATGTCGCAAGCTCAAAATTATTTTTGTGTGTTTGGACAAGCTTAGTAAAGCAAAAGTTCCCAGACCGCGCTTGGCCATGACTTAGCTGTCTAAGAATGTAATGGGATTTCGTTTATCGATATTGAACAATTTTTGACAATATGCATTTAAAGGACGTATTCGGCGCAGCTTCATAGACTATTGCAGCTTCCCGTGCAAGCGTTGCGCGGGAACTAGTGCGGGAACTAGTGTTGCGTTGCCACCAGTACTTCGTTCTTGCGTCTCTCCTGGCTGAACAAGTTTTTGTGAATTGCTAGACTTGCGCTCTTTCGCTGTAAGTGCAATTACCTAATCCAGATTAACTTGTTATTTCTCTTTGGCGTCAATTTGACAAATCTCCATTTTACCCGTGTTGTAACCTGCAATGAATGAGTGAATGAATGAATGACGTATGTTTCTAGTCACAAAAATACCAGTTCAGACTATATGTAATGTCGAATAAAAAAGGCACTTTTTAAAATAACAAAGGCACTTTGCTAGTAACCTGCATTTCGGAATTATGAATGAATGAATGAATGAATGAACGAATGAAAACACTGTTCACTTAAGTATTGAACAGAACCTCCTGACATGCAATACTTGCGAACGAAACAAAAATCGAGATAGGCGGGAGAGCACATTAGACGAAAATGCATTGCGCGGTATCGTATAGGCTCGTCGGCTCCCTGGTGCTCACAAGTTCGCGATCCCGGTCAAGAGGGAGCGCCATGGACATTGGGTGAAATGACTCACCTGCAGAACACTTCAGGCGATGCATCTGCTGCCGCTCTGGAACGGAACGAAGGGTCAAAACGAAGGGTCATTACTTTCCTTTCTTTCTTTCTTTTTCAGTTCTCCTCACCATGTCGCGAAGAACAAAGATAAAAACATAAAGGTAACATAGAAACTCCGACGTTCGAGTCTGGCGCCTGTCAGTTCCCATTTGCTTCCTGTCGCGTTGACGGTTCCGTTCGCAAGAGCGCGAATGACAAATAACAACGAAAAAAAGTTTGAAAAATAGGTCTGAGGTGCTTGTCGACAGAACTGTATCACGCAAGAGATGGCGACAGACGGCCAAAAAGCTTGAAGTGCAGACTATAAATAAAAAAAGCAAGAAGGTACTGCAAGACGTAAGAACAAGCAGACGACAAAGAGGAGAGAGGGGGGGGGGATGAACGCTGTCACGAAATATTTCTGCTGCTCACTTTGCGCCGTCTGCTCAGCTCGTGCATGACGCTCTTCCACAGTGTCGCTTCCTCTCGATTCTTCTTCGTAGCTTCTCTAAAGTTTTCTTAAAATGTAGGCCATGAAACTCTCTCGTGTAGGCGCTGCAGGAATGGGAGTCGTGTGTCAACGCGAACTGCGGGACTGGAACAAGATTGCGCTGCTTATTTTTCCGGGGACACAAAGAAAAGTGGCCGTTGCTCGCGTCGCGCTGAAAGTGAGGACACCCGATACAACACGCTCAGGTTTCGTTACTAATCTTTCGCTCGAAAAGAAGTAGGAGAAAGAAAACAGGGCATACGTGGATCGTGTTCCCTGTCCACGATGCGTGCACACAAAAACGCAAACGAGGAGGTTCTTGAGATTCCATGTTCCCGCAGCGTCGACTGGTACCGTGCACGTTTTCTACGCGCACATGAACAACGAAGGTATATTCACGCGCGCTAATGTTTTTGCAGCGTCGTCTGCTTCACGCATTTTTCAGATGAAAGAAAAGAAACAACGACAGAGCTATAAGTGTGCAGACACGTTAAGCGATTAGCTGTTAGCTGTGTTATGACGGGCTTTTCTCCGCCTTCTGAAAACATCGTCTGACAGTGCCTGTCCTGTGTACAGTGAAGACTTGTGCTTTATAAAAAAGGTTTATGTTGGAGGAACTTGAGTTGGGCGGCACTCACGTCGCGTTCCTCGTACAAGACGCGCACTTTGAACGAGCCGTTCGCTCCCGAAAGGATTGCGTACCAAATGTAATAAGCGAACAAAACCCACAAGGAAAAGAGAATGACAGAATGGCATCTCCCTGCGAGGGCGCTTGTGTTACCGTGGTTCATGCCTTTCAAGATGCGGTAACTACAGGTCATTCTTTCACCCTCCCATTCCTTTGCTGAGCGACAGTGTTTTCTTTCCATAGGTTCACTGATAGTTCCATAGGTTCACGTCAAAGTTGTTCAGAGCAAAGGACTTGGAGAAATATTTCCTCTGAGATAACGCGTTTGCATGGTGCGACTCTGACAGCTGTTGAAAGCTTGCGAAAGGCACATTGCCCGGTGCTTCGCATGCGCATGCCCGCGAAATATTGCGCGTTGCGAAAACTTGGATAGTGACCTAACACTTCGCGGCTTTAGCACGCAGCCTCGAATTAAGAGGGGCCCCGCGCGTCCTACATTCAGACGCAGAATTCACTGCTGATTTTGTAGCCAGTAAGCCTTCGTGGTCAGAATTACATGAATTCGGTCATAGTGAATGTTTTCGCTTAGTATAACCTCGGGAAGAGTGTGATCTCAGACATCGCGTTTTTCTGGAGAGACGCTGCGCAGCCACCTATCTCGGCTATATACCGCATCGAGACAACTGTTCTCTGCCGACTGCGGCTTGGAGTATCTTTTACAAATGCATTTGCTTGCCTCATCGGAATGGCTGACAATGCTGCCTGTGATAGTTGCGGCAGCCAGGAAACAATCGAGCATATCCACTGTCATTGTCCCCGCTTACAGCTTCTAGAGACAGTCACTCGTGACGGTGTTGGCACGCCTGAACAGCCGGCCTCTTTCTGAGCAGACGATCTTGGAGTGCCGACTGATGCCGACTTGGAGTGCGTGCGTGCGTGTGTGTGTGTGTGTGTGTGTGTGCGTGCGTGCGTGCGTGTGTGTGTGTGCGTGCGTGTGTGCGTGTGCGTGTGTGTGTGTGCGTGCGTGTGTGCGTGTGCGTGTGTGCGTGTGCGTGTGTGCGTGTGCGTGTGTGTGTGTGTGCGTGCGTGTGTGTGTGTGTGTGTGTGTGTGTGTGTGTGTGTGTGCGTGCGTGTGTGTGTGTGTGTGTGTGTGTGTGTGTGTGTGTGTGTGTGTGTGTGTGTGTGTGTGTGTGTGTGTGTGTGTGTGTGTGTGTGTGTGTCGACCAAAATAGGGTTAAAACATTTTTGACAACCCCCTTTCGGATATCTATCTTCCGGTTAACCTCCCTGCCTTTAGCATCACATTTATTTCTCTCTATGTCTCTATTACCGATATGCATAAGGCGATTTGGAGTTTCTTGGCGTTGGCGGCGAATGTGCCAACGATAGTGAAAGCGAAGACCTGAAGATAGCGGTGGCCAGTACCACTTCGCACAGAAAATAATTTACACATGTTCTTGCGATAAAGCGAAATTATAGGTGATCGTCATCTTCATCGGCTTATAACGATGCCTCTCATCAGCCAGCTTCGCACACCCTTAAATCAGTCTATTGAATGCAATTAATTGAGGCCAACTCCGACATTTTTTTTGCTTTGGTGTAAATCGTGTTTATCTAAAAAGGGCCAGCGGTTTAACTGTTACACGTATCACTTGGCCTGACAAAAGCTGCTCTTTTCCTTTTGCTGATTTATAATTATTGTTTTCCGAGCTGAAACAGAGACAACTACAGGGCCCGTATTACGCCTGCCCCGCCCCCCTCCCCGAGAAAAAGATGCCGTCTGCTAGAACTGCTTATAGCAGCATGCATATGTCAGCCAGTCGAGATGTAGGCCATATTCGTCATGAAGGCGGCCAACCAATCGCAAACGGTACTTTCGAACAAAAAAGCGTTGTGAATACAGCTTTAAGGGACGCATTTAAAATCATAATCGTTGACACAGATATTGGCCAATGGCGACATGGGACATGTCATTAGCGAAGGCGACCGGCGAAGGGGAAACACGTCTTACGAACGTAAAAAAAAAGAAAGAAAGACATTATTGAGTTCAGCCCCAGGTTGCCGGACAACAAACTATTCAAGGGGGTTCTGGCTTCGACAAGTTAGCGCCGTCACCACAACGTTCGGTTATAAGAGGCGAACGAAAAATCGACGCATTCACGGTGATTTTCCTAGAGTGACGAGACAGGTCCGAAAGAATCCGAAGGTGCACGGAACGTATTGAAGGCCTAGCCGATTGCGGTGGAATAAAAAAATTCTGTGCGTTACCCCTGTTTGCACCGATAGAAACAAGCAAAAGGTGAAAATTCGGCTCTGTCAGGACTCTGCACTATTTTTTTGCTGTTGTTGTTGTAAGCGCGCGCTTCGTTTTGCAAGATTTAAGGCAGGCGCGGCTACTGCGCCAAGAGTGGTGCATTCTCCCACGAGAAAGTGTAGAATCACCAAGTATCCGCGTTTGTAATGTATACAGCTTCGCTTACAGAACTGTGCAAGTGTGCATTCGATGAATGTAGACGAGCCGTATAAGTCGGTGCGCAGTCGCATAGTTTATGCAGACAGTCGTGTGAGGCTTATGCGTCGCGGTAAGACTGTTTCAAAGTGCCGAGGGCTGTCTGGCGCGCAGTTCGAGAAAACGGGCAATATTTACCCCGCCTGTTGTTGACAGCGTCGGCGAGTGCCGTCTGTGAATTATGCACGGAGGAGGCAGCAATGAGAATTTCACCCTTCTGTCCATTCCTATAAAACCACTCTTCCTCTTTCTTTTTTTTTGCCAACATAGGTGAACCACGTGGAATCATCGTAACTTCACTTCATTATGCGGCGTGTAGAGGGAGAAGCTTCGTGTTCTTTTACGTTAACCCCACAAGTCTCAGTTTTGCCTTCGATGGCCTGGTAAAATGAGCGCTAAAGTCGTCACATAAAGCGGACGAAGCTCCTTTTAAGAAATGTCTACTGCGAGACTAACATTTGGAGAGTGCTACTGCGTTTAAACCGAGGCGAAATAGTCAAATTGCAGTGGGAGGAAACTTGTTTTCGTAATACTCGATGTTCGTTATAACAGAAATACAGATGTCAGCACTGGCGATCGTCGCCATCCTCTGGCAGCATACGGCTGCATCTGTTGTGTCGAAACTTTGTTTTGTACCGTAAGTGACCAAGCCTCTACCTTAAGGTGCTGTTGCTTACGGTTCATATCTGCACAAGCAAACAAAAACTTTAAGAATACCAGTTTTATTGTGAATCAACTAAGAGAAATGCACGCAAGAGTGCATTTGTTTGTTACCTTTACAAATATTGTAATTTTTATTCTTTTTCCTAGATAAAAAAAAAATCTTTGAGTTTTGTGAAAGTAAAGCTATCGCCTCGCTGTAGATGTTACAGCTTCGGGCCCTGATCTTCCGCTTCGTTGAAGAAGCCAGAGCAGTCACTGAAATTACCAATGGCCAACCGTTAACTTTGCATTTACTTTGTTGTATTCGACAGTATCTTACGTCAGGGTCCTCAATATGAAGGTTTCACTGTGATTCAAAGCTCCATTGTCCATTTGCTCCTCCACTGGTCACCTCGAACGCATACCACCACGCCTGTTTATCCCACGTGTAACCAACCCACCCAACGGCTCTCAGCTTGACACGCCTGTTCAGTGCCGCGTCTACGCCTTTCCGCTAGTAAACAGCCTCTATATTTTCGCACCTCGAAGCAACCAGCGACAGGAGCTTTCCTCGCCGATGCTTTGCAGAGCAACGCTTCGCGTCATGCGCCAACGCGGAAAGAACGATCGGAAACGTTTACTTCCGGGGAACTCAGGACGCACACCCTGTAGTTAGGAAAGCCAGAGCTCTGGGCAGGCGTGGTTGAAGAGCTCACGACAGGGAAAGTGTCTGGGCGCGTTACAGCCCTTTATTTTTTTCTAGCTGAACAAGGAGCGCGGGTTTGGGCGAACTGTGCGGGCGGTTTGCAAGCCATCCCCTCCCACGCCAGACGTCAACAGAGGTCTAGAGAAAAAAATAAACGAAGATAAAAAAAGGGCGCAGGGAACGGCCGAGGTCGGTAAACCTGGGTCAAGTGGAAACTTTTCTCTCCCTTTTGTTGTCACTTCGTTTCGGGGCGCATAACACGGAAGAGGCTGCTGAGCCCAGGGTTGAATGGCAAGACGGTGGTCTAAAGAACCACGCAAGCTGCTGGCTCGCGGTTCTCAGCGCCGGGCCATCGGTGACGGCAAGCGACACGCCAAGACTTCCGTCGCCTTGCGCCCCTCGAAGGGGGGACGTTACGGGCCAGCGAAAGCGACGAAAGCACTGCCGGCGCAAAAAAAAAAAAAAAAAAGCCCCTTTCTGGAGTGGAGGTAGGACTGGATAAGCGCGAAGAAAGCAATAGGGGGCTTTGGCAACAGGGTGTTTACAAAATTAGGATAACCACAGAAGGCGCAGACGAAAACTGCAGAAGTAATTCCGCAGAAATCACGGAATAGAAAATGCAGCCGCCTAGGAGAAGCGGGCAGACGGAAACGGGAGAAGGCACAGAAGAAACTGCAGAAGGCGCAGAGAGAAAGTCTGCGGAATTCGCCTAAAGAACTGTAGAAAGCCTAGAAGGAAATCTGCACAAGTCGCGAGAGAAAAGCTGCGAAAAAGGCGGAGGAAAAAAGAAACTGCGATACAAAACTGCAGAAGAAGGTCTGCAGAAAGCGCGCAAGTATCAAAGAAAACAAAAAAGAAGGGAAGAGGAAGCCTTCGACCTCGGTCTGCATGCGAGCTTGCCTGTCTGCATCTCTCTCTCTCTCCCTGCCTCCGCCTAACTTCTTGGATATTTTTTTCTTCGGCTACCTTTCTATGTGCTTTTCTGTTTCGCTGCTGATCATTTACCTTCCATTTCCTTTCGGCTGCATTCCGTCTGTTTAGTCGACGCTTACTTTGTGTTGCCTTCCTCCCGGTTTCGCACGAGACGAAGCAAACCCGGGGTCCTCCCTCCCCTCCTCCCGTTCGTCTTGAGAGATCCGAAACACTCGAGATAAATAACCTCCCACTCCCTCCTCCTCTTTCTTCCCTTCTAGTTCTTTGCGCCGCCACCTTCGTCTTTTTTTTTTTACTTATATTATGATGATTATTATGTTCGTTCGTCCGTCCCAGCAGCGAGGGCAACGCGTATTCGTGAAGGGTTGGGTTGCGGTGTGGAGGAGGAGGTAGGCGACGCTCACTCAAAATAAACGCGTTTCGACTCAGCTTCCCGGGAGGTAATGGAAACAAACAAAACGGGCGAAAACTTCGAGCCTCGGCTCGGCAACGAAGCGAGGCGCGTGCCGCAAAGAGAGAGAGAGAGAGAGAGAGAGAGAGAGAGAGAGAAAGAGAGATCGGTTGCTCTCTAGTGCCGCTTCCAAAAGGCCAACGCCTGCACGCGCGCCTTGTGGGGGGGTTTCTGCGTCCTCCTTTCGAACTCCCTTCATTTCTCTTTTCTAAATTTGTCGTTTGTTCTCACCTTCACGCTATTTCCAGAATCGCTAGGTGGGCATGCAGGCAGGCAGGCAGGCAGGCAGGCAGGCCCGAGAGCTCCATTATAACTCTCCATCTTCCACTCAATTTTCCTCCATTATCGCGAAAAGTCAAAGTCGCGGGACCGTGCGCAAAGCATAAGGAGACCTCGAGAAGGTCAGCCCTCTGCGGAACTTCCTCATGCGTTAGAGAACGTCTTTCTAGGTTAACCGAAGGCGTCTTTGCTTCATTTATTGTTTCCTTTTAACTGTCGAGGGCTTTGTAGTTTTTCGAGAACTCTGGCGGTGCGAAGTGACTGCTTATGCGCAGAATTAGCGCACCGCGTCCAGCGCACTACTGAGGGCGCACTTCGAAGCGACGCGTTAGAGCACGAAGTGGAACGGTTGCGCGCCCCCTGACCTAATCTGACTTGATCTAGCCCCAGGCTAACCTAACCTAACACGAACTCGTGAAAATTACGAAAACGCGTTCCACTGGCAAGCTCTCTGTTCGACGCCATTGCTTGGCCCCCTGCGCTGTCTCCAATCTAAAGCGATGTCATGAGAAAATGTCAGAGTTCATTGATTTTGATGAGAAGAATCTTCTAAAGGGACGACAAAGGACTAGTTTAGGTGGAATGTCATCAGTTCTTTTTCGGCTTTCTATAGAAAGCCTATGAGATCTTTTCTTTTTCTCTTATGAAATCTGTAGGATGCCAACAGACTTCTAATTACCTAACCCACCTGCACTTGTTGTCAACTGCACTCTACATACTTTCTGTCAGGAACCCACTTGCATTCATGCCTCACAAAAGAGCAAAAGATTAAGACTTATCAATTACTTATCTCCTCCTTAAAGACAAAAGAATAAGTTCCTTTAGAAAGCAGATCAGTCGATTAAATTATTATAAGGCTATATACTGTGTAAACTCCTTTTTCTAAGAGTTTATGCATTTTGCATAATATTGACTAAGTCCGCGATCTTCAATCGCATTTTTAGCGCAAGAATTAAACTAAGGCTGCTCATATTTCGCTGTGCTTTCATCATTATAGAGCTAGGCTGCTACAACAGGTGTTTCATTTCCGCAGCTTTCCGCTCTTAAGTGCGCTTTGCCTTTGGCTGGTCGCCTTCGGCAGTCATATGTCCAGCATCAGGATTGACTCAAAGCTTGTCTTACGAACAATGATACCGTAAGAACTTTTGTGAATACGCGCTCTAGATTATATATATAAGTTCTGTTTCTTCATTCTTATTTTTCCATCAAAAACTTGCTTTGTTCATGAACAACCGCGCACTGCCCGCCGGACCTGTCAATGCAAGCCAGGCTTTTTTTCCGTCGTTACTATATGGAGTAGCTGGAACTGACCGCCACTGTGAAGGTTCGGTTTGGCCAAACGGCGCAATAGCAGTGCGCACGTTAGACGATGGCATCCTCAGCGGTGTCAATGTGGGTACAACGCCACAAAACCTCGCGCTGCTTGGTACGCACATCCCACCTCCGACCTATGCAGAACTTCTTGCACAATCGTGCGATGCGACGCGCAGCGGTGATTGAAAGAAAGGAGGCGCTTACGTTTTTCCTCGAGCTTTCACGAGAAAAATAAAATCTAATAAAGAGCTGCTTTCTTGAATATAGACGGTGAGAAAACAACTTTCAAGAAGTGGAACGCTCTTCACCGCCATTTCCTACTGTTTAGTTCCAAGATGATGCGACCCCAGCTGCACCCACACAGATATATCGTTTTGGCCACTTCTGATATCAAAATCGATGAGTCTGCATTCAAAGTTTGAATAAAGGATAATGTTTACAACCTAATGATGAGATGATACTCTACCTCTTTTGGGCACTGCACTTTGAAGCACTGCGCTGAGGTACGCGTGCTGGACTTCAAAGAGCATGCGCTGCCAACGCCAACGATTGGGTAAGACGCGTCGCTTGAGCTTTCTCCTCAACGGGCGACGAGTCGTTCAAGGATTTCAAGACGGCCATGAAAGGGGCTACGTGGTGGCTGTTCGTGTTTTTTCTTCGTGCGCTATAAGTACACAGAAACAGTGTATGTACACAGAAACAGGTCATATACACGTGGACAGACACGAATGGTGCTCAAACATTGATTGGCAAATGAACCTCAGTGTGTAAGCGAAAAACGATGAGTACAAGAATGGAAGCGGATGGAACTTCCCAGGCCAACCCGAAGGTATTCCGGGTACAGCAGTGGTCGTGGTGGGCCGGTTCGACGTCGGCCCCACTCCTACTGGAGTGACGACGCCAAAAAAAACGCCGGTCGGACACGCGGTCGGTCTTCGGGTGCCTCACGCTCACCCTGGCCAAAGCCAGGGCTTAACTCGGTTACCGCGTGCCATTGGGAAGGCGGACGCGAGCTTTGTCGCCAGTGGGGTCTGCCGTCCGTCGTCGGACCGATATGAGTCACGACCTCCGGTGACACCCGGGCCAGCTCCGTCCCGAGTATGCTGTCTGCGGATAGCATTAAACCTCGGCTCCTATGCCCGCGACACGAAGGTCCCGTCTTAGAGAGATCTAGATGCAAGAACTGCGGTAGAAGAAGATGACGAGAGAGAAAGACAAGTGAGAAATTGACCTCCCCCAATCATCATCATCAACCCCGTCTCAAGGATCGGGCATCCAACACCGGCCAAAAAAGGCCGGACCAACACCGCCCCTGCTGGCCGGAACTACGGTCCGATATTTAAGTCAAAAGGCGAAGAAGTGATGAAGAAAGTAAAACTATAGCAAGCAAACTTGTAAGGATGGCAAGTAGAGGAGAGGGGGGGGGGGGGGGCAGAGAGAAGGAGGGCGGTCACGCGCTCACCACTTAGCCGCCATAGCTTACCTGTGACAGACATCCCAAAGACTCGAAAGAAGGAAAGCCATCTCATCTGCCCCCTTCCCTTCCCGTTTCCCGACATTACGATAGCCGGAACAACCACGGCTGTCCGCACTACTGTCCGCACATAATGACAATTTGAGAGAGGAACGCGGTGGGTGAGAGAGAGAAAGAGATAAAAGACGAACCGTATTCGACCACTCGAGCCCAGTTCAGAGTGGCGTTCACCCACAATGTATGATAAGCGTAGTCCCCGGCAAAATAAAAAAATAAAAGAAAGAAAATGAAGTTGCCAACTGGCGAAAGGCCAGATAACCATAGCGTGCGAGATGTGCGGTGCGCGTACAGCGTGGCCGACCACCGGCCACAGTCTCGGTGCGCGTGAAGAATCACCTTCTTCCGCTGCCAACCCCTGGCGCCGACGCAGGGCGCTGATGGTCTCGTTAGCTATTCCGCGGCGCCCGCCATTAGCATATATCGACTAAGCCCCGCAACGTCGCTCGGTCAGCGTTAGGCGGGCCGACTCGTGCAAGCGGCGTCATATGGAACAGCACCCCAACCCCTCCCTCAACACCCCTTTCCCCCACGGTATATACGGCATTGAAACACCCGAGCTGCTATATACGACACGGTTGCACGCTTTCCGCTAACTATACGGTCCTCTCGCAAGTTGCCAGCGGTACAAGCCGTAGCCCTCTCAACCGAACATACGGGGAAGGCAGTCGAGAGATTACCAAGTCGATGGAAGAAAGAGGGGGGGGGGGGGTGCGAGGCAGGGGTGTGATGCGCCAGAGAGTGGTTGGATGAAGGCCGGCATTGCTTCTTTGAGCGTGCCGCCTCCGCGGCGGCCTTGAAAGCGGGAAGCGACCACTCGTGGCCCATTAATATAGAACCAAAAGTACTATTACATACGTTGGGTGGGCACCGAAGACTGAAAACGCTCTTGGATGTACCGCGCGGCTCGCGGCTCGCAGCTCCCCTACCTCCCGTTTTATCTCTACGGCCAGATGAAAGCCCCGCCGCCGTAATCGCGTCTGCATAATTCAGGCGGAACGCAATACTCTCGCTACGATAGGCAGATATTGCACGGCTGCAGCTATTCGCGCGACGGAGTGCGATGATGTTCGAGAGCAGTGCTTACGCTCGTGAACATTCGTGTGGCGTTATTTAGGTGTGCGTTAGAGAAGCCCCAGGTGGACAAAGCTGATCCGGAGCACCCCACTACTGCATCCCTTGCACACCCGCTGCGTCGTTTCGACACGTTAAACCCCATAGCTTAAAATTTTATGCGAAAGCTTGTCACGGATGTTGATTACGTGTCTAATTGCTTCGCACGGTAAGGGCCGAGCTAGAAGCCGTCCCTGCTGTCCGAGAAGTGAAGTAACAAGTTTGTAGCAGTTGCTACTCGGCTGTCTAACGGCCAGAGCTGCAACCCCCGCTGATTCTAGGTCTATATAACTCGAGAAGTAAGCCCATTTCTTCATTTGCTATCCTTATGGTAGCCAGTCGCGACGGTGAACATGTTAACAATGACGATTAGCCAATGACAAATGGTTCTCACAGCATACTTGCTGCAGTGTCAAGAGTGGTTGCTAGAAAACTTTCACCAAACAGAGATTTCCAAGTCGACACGATAACCTGATGGGCCTTTTTTTTTCTCATCTTTCTTTTGCGATTCGTCATTGACTCGCCTTTACTTCGGAGCCTCATTCCCACCATCGCTTCTGGTTAAATCGCTACTGGGAATTCCTTTCCACAGGCTCCCAATGAAGTCAATTTACATGTAAGCTTCTAGGATTGCCACTGGACCTCGACTCGTCACGGAAATGCACTTTTACTTCCAAGCGCTGCCCAAAAAATATAAGAAAAAAGAGAGAGAGGAATCCAGGGAAACGACGGGGGAAGGTGGGAGATGGAAATTCAAGACGACGAGCAAACCGAGGGCAAGGTAAAAGACGCAGCCTAGAAGGAGAAAGTGGTTTGAGCTGAGCGGCCAGAGGGAAGGGCAGGCGACTGCGGAAGGATATATAGAAACGAATACAAAACGTCAGGCATGAGAAGTCTCCGCTGTACAACGCCCACTCTTCCACTTTGTAGTGCGATGCGTCTCCATATGTCGTTCACTTGATTTCAACTTCTTGACATCTCGCGTATAAATCTCTTTCCTCCGAAATTAGGAAACTTTCCCCCACTAAATCGGAAACTCGTTATACGCGCGGTTCTCGCAATCGTAACGTCATTTACATCACAATCACAGAGGGACATTGAATTCCCGCTCTCAAAAAAGAAAAGAAAAAGAACAAACAAAAAAAGAAATAACAGTAAACCATTCGACGTATCGAAAACTCACGTCGTCCCAATTGCACCGCATTCGAGCAAATTTCTTCCGCGTTTGCGCATCATACCTACGCGAAATTCTCCGTAAGCACTACCGCATCAGGCTTGGTTGCCATCTGCGCGCGTTGCTGCTGATTAACAGCCAAGAAGAAAAATATTACCATGCTTGAAAAGTATGGTACTAAGAAAATGAAATAGCAGTAGAACTCCGATCGTGCTTCAAAATGAGGCGAGCACTTTAGCTGAAAAAGAAACAGGGCCACAAGTAGAAAAAAAAGACAGTTATGTACAAAGAGGAAGAGGGAAGTTTAGCGCTGAAGAGTACAAAATAACCAAAACGTAAATACACATTCAGACGAAGAAAGTGGACCAGCGTCGACACTTATGCAAGAAAGAAAAAAAGAAGGACAAAGGAAACGATAAAGCCAGAGAGGGATAAAAACAAGAGGAAACGGAAACGTCCAGGGTTTCGATCACTGCCACGATAAAGTGATGGATTTCGCAAGGCTCTTCTGATGAGGCCCGCTTCTCGCTTTTCGTTAAAAAAAAAGAAACGAAAAGAAAAGATTAGGAGAAAGTTTTTGAGTAAGACCATATTTTCAACTTTATTTCTTGAGGGAGCTATGAGAGAGGCGACGGCGACTGGTTCGAGGATACCGTCTGGCGGCTTCGTTCAATTCGCTCGCGGTTGGCTAACCCGGACAGCAGCGAGTTCCGGTAAAGTTATATATCTTACTGGATTAAGACATCTAAGACAGTAATCCCCAGTGGCCAACAAAGTTGGCCAAAGAATAAATCAGTCGGCACGTCTACATTGTTTACCGCGCAGCCTAATGCAGAAATACGAACCTTACTTTACGAGCACCCGACGTGCATAACTACAGCTGTTACTGTAGGGCCGTTTAATGTTGCTGTGTGCATAAATAAGAGAATGAATTATTTAAGAATTAGTTAGTTATAAATAGTAGTACATCCGTTGTAACAGTGTAGTACGCGCTATAAAATTTGCCCATACGTATTAATTACACGTGCAAGTTGTGTCCTACGCATATGCTTATGAGCAACCTTGTTAGTGCTCCCACCGGTTCAGTCGATCACAAAAGTCTATGGTACAATGGGTTCCCCGATAAATGTGAACGACTACTTTCTTAAAATCATGGTGCTCCTAATTCAATCGATCGCAATGCATCTAGGTCGCGAAAACCACTATGGCTTTAAAGACTGAAGTAGAGGATATCCGTTCCGCCATCGCGGGATATATATATATATATATATATATATATATATATATATATATATATATATATATATATATATATATATATATATATTACCTGCGGTGCCAGGAGAAGGGAAGCGCACTCGAAGATGGCAGTAAATTATGCGGGATGACGTCATGAAATTAGAAAATTTCCAGGCGCCAGTTGGAATAAGCTAGCGGAAGACATACTAGCTGGAGATCGCTAGGAGAGGCCTTCTTCCTGCGGTGGACATGAAAATAGGCTGATGATGATAATGAATGATGATTATGATGACGCACTCACTCGCTGATTCACACATCGCTGAATCGCTCCGCCGTTCAGACGTCCATCGCGTGAATCCGTTTCCTAAGTCCCAAAACACAGTAGATGAATGAACGCGCCTTTATTTCAAGACAGGAGACGGCTACGGACCGCTGCTTGGGGACTAGGCGAGAAGAAGGTCCTGGTTCGGGGATTATTCGTTCAAGTGCATCTTTATGTCAGTCTTCGTTCTTCCGAGTTATGCGGACCCTTGTACTTTAATTCTAGGTGCATGTGAAGTTCGGTCGATCTCGCAATAAACAATATTCCGACGCACTTCTGCTACGCGCACCAGACGACATCGGCAGGCATGGAAGCACGACGAATTTCGCTGACGCCTCCTTCTCAACCACAGAACGCGCTCCGCTTTGACATATTTCGCGCGTGACGAAGTACAGCCGCATGCCGTCATCGTAAATGTCGCAATTTCACGGTGCAACTTTTGCGCAAATCTTGCTTCTGGCGTGACGCGGCGTCGCGTTATTACTGACGACGACGCAAAGACGTCAGCGCGGCGCCTACGCAGAAAATGCGTCTAAAATATTTTCTTTTCAGTTCGGGCTTCAAGATATGAAGTTTATCGAGCAGCACAGTCGTTCAGGAAACGGGACGTAATAAGGGGGGGCGGCTTAGGATGTTAACGTATTCAATTTTACGCCGTTGACTTTACTTTTATTTTTCAGGCGACGACATGTGTATTACGGTACGCGGGACGCACGTTAGAGTTTCGATCTCGTAATAAGGGCGCTGAGAGAGAAAAAAAAAAAAAGCACTCGCGAAAGCAGGCTTCTCTGCAATAAGAGACTTTGAGCGGGAAAGCACGCAGACAGGCTCGGGGGACGTCGAGAGAGCTGTTATCACTCTAAGCACCTGTTTGTGAATCTCTAATCACGCTTTCGTGCCTAGAACTTTTCTGTGCGTGTGAATGGAGCTGCAAGCTCACGAAAAAAAAAATGAACTTCTAGAACATTCCAGTTATGAAACTTGAAAATTAAATTACATTCTGGGGTTTTACGAGTCAAAAACCACGATCTGATTACGAGACACGTCGTAAAGGGTTGACTTGTGATCGATTTTGACTACTTAAGATTACTTTACGTGCTCCCGACTGTGCAACACACAAGTACCCCTGCATTCCGCCTATGTCGGAAGGAGGCCGCCACCGCAGAGGTCGAACCCGCGACCTCATGCTGAGCAGCACTACGCCACAGCCACTGATTTAACGCGGCGAATAATCACGGAACTTCCCATAGGGACCAGACTTCAGGATACTACAGATATCACCGCTGATTGAAGGCTGTGGATAACAGGACTTAGTTATGACACATTACTTACCTGAGCATCTCGTCTATGAAGAAAGATTTACGAACGCCAGTATAAGCAAAACTAAATTAACTAATATACCTAAACGGAACTTTTTTTTCCAGTCGGATTGGCCTCTTCGAATAGGTTTTAATAAGCAAGAATGCATCGGATTCGATGCATCGATGGACTGGATTCCAAGAGAAGGGAAGCGTAGCAGGGGGCGGCAGGTAGTTAGCTGGGCGGATGAGATTAAGAAGTTCGCAGGGACAACATGGCCACAATTAGCACATAACTGGGGTAGTTGGAGAATAGTGGGAGATGACTTTGCCCTGCAGTGGGCGTAGCCAGGATGATTATAATGATGATGATGATGATGATGATGATGATGATTACGATGCATCAAAGCGTCGTTTCGGTTTGTTGTTTACTTTCGACAGATCAGTCAAGTAACTCCTGCAGATCGACGACATCCGGATTCCGCACTGGAATTTCCGTGTCTGCCTTGACGAAACTAAGTTGTCTGAAGAGCTTGAGAAAAATTGTAGACGGCCATTCAAAGACAAGCTTAAGTTAAATCATGAACAGCGGTAACACGCGTACGCAGCTGACCGGACGACAAGACAACAACGACGAATACGACGACTCGACATGACGAACAAGACACAACGACGTCAACAAAACACTGACCCTTTGACAACAACGGCAACGAAACGGCGATGGCTTCCACGTCGTGCATCTCGGATGTAAACCCTTGATGGGGACTAGCTGCGTTCTCTCTCCTCTCGGCTCGTTCTGCGGAGTTAACAAGTTTAGGATGAAAATGCTGATAGCTGAGACGATCGCATTTGTAACACACCACGAAAGCTACGAAAAACCTTTAATTCCCTCTTTACAAATATAGGCCCAAGCCCACTGACCCAACTTGCAAAATGTAGTGAGCAAAAAAAAATAAAGAAAGAAAGCAGAAAAGGAAGATGAGGGCGAGTACCGAGAGTACTAAAACGAAAGCCCGCATACTTTCGACAATTTTCCTTCAAATTATCACAATTTTACAAGTCAAGCTTGCTGTAAAAAGTTGAATAGCAAATTACGACTATCCTTCGACAGACACTGCGCGCCTTTCTTTTATGCAAAAACATTGAAAGAGACTTTCCGTACATCTTTGTTCCGGCGTAGTAGGCTGATGAGGCACGTGACCGGAAGTTTCTTCGGGGCCGCAGGCTCGCCGCTGTTATCGCACGGGCGAGACCGCCACCAGCTTTCGCTTTACAAAAGTAAAGCGAAGCCCTTCCGGAAAATACGGCGACCAAAAAATATGCAAAAATAAAAAGTAATATAGAAATAATAAGGCCACAGTGTGGTGGTCAACATCATCACATTACTGCACGTGCCGCTACCCACGACGTGTTCTGCATAAGGAAACGCGTGCTTTGCCCACTGCAGAGCGGATACGAATACAGGCACTTAATAAAGCCGCGCAGTAGAGAGATATATAGATATGTATATATATTCTCTTTCCCTTTGAGACTTTCTCTTTACTCGTAGTAAAATAAGGATGATATATCCATGTAAGTTGAATCTTCGCTTATTTGAATTTCTTCGCCCTTGAGAAGGACCTTGGGATCTCTCTACTCCAAGCACTCGCAGATTTAGCGGCACAATGAGAATGTATTTCCTCTCCCTTCGTTCGCTGAACTTCACAGTGTCTCGCACTTCCTTCAAGTCCTTGGCAAGATCATGCACGTGTTTCAAAACAGAGCGAAGAAGTAGGAACGCAAAAGGTAATGGAGGAAAGGAAACGACTGGGCACGTGGTGAGGCAAGCATATGCACAATCTGAAAGCCCGAATGTCGTATTATAATACATATACAGGGCTCGCGAACCACGTGGCGTTATTGGAAACGCTGCGAGGGAGGCCCATATTGTGCTCTTTTCTTTGAATTTCGACTCCGGCTCGGAAATGTATTCTCCTCAGCGACTGCCCTATATTAAAGCCTAGAGAAACCTCTCTCTTTCTTTCTCTCTCTGCGCACTTCGAATGGCCTTAAAGCTGTTCTCAGACGAAGGAAAGGGCTTTTCTCTGAGAATGGATAATACTCACTTATGCTCTCATTCAATTTGTACCGAACGCGGAAGTGCAGTTATGCCAGAGACAAAGACGTCTCCTTATAACTTTTTTTTTTTGTTTTTGTCGACTTCGCAATTTTTAGCTAGAGAGAGTCGTACTGCTCGGGCACGTCTTGAATTGTTAACACCGTTATGCGAACTGGGGGATCTAATTTCGCGCAGGAAAGGATTATTATTATTATTATTATTATTATTATTATTATTATTATTATTATTATTATTATTATTATTATTATTATTATTATTATTAAAACATTATATTAAGGAGATGTGGCGCGTTTAAGGGAACTCCTCGAAGAGCGTAAAGAGAGGGGTCGACGAACTCTGATTTGAGTGAATGCGGTAGACGTTTAATGTACTGTATTGAAGCCCATATATCTGAATATGAAAATATATCTGAATTGTCCACCAATGAACCACCCTGTTAGCAATGTAAAGGTACCACCCACTTACACAGGTAATAGAAGTTCGTGGACAGTTACCGTACGTATACGCCCGAGCATACTATAACACGTCTACGTTTCTGACCTCCTCACGCTTCTTATTTAACTGCCACGTTAGCGTGGGTCGAGAACCCTGCCGCCCGCTTTTTGTGACGAGTAATCACAACCAATATGCAAGTTACGCAAGTATACCTGCTATTCAAAACTGTCTGGGTTGGGAAAGATCGGCTAAATACGGATACAGAATAAAACTCGACCTGTTTTGCCGCACATAGTTTTGGAATATTGGTGCGGATAGCTATTTGCGCATTATTTCACGCCGCTTTAAACCAAACTATCGTGACCATGCACTTACGCTGTCGTACTAATGTTTTTTAAGTCTTCCGTGTTTCTTTTTCGACATGGTTTCGCGATGGAACAAGCTTTCGCGTTGCAATTAGGGTTTCCAGCCCCGCGAAAACGTTCCAGTTATTGCAGAAAACGATCGTTTTGATGGGTGCGTTCGCGTGCTTTTATTTCCCTCTTTTATGCACGGTTCTTCTGCACGCGCATGGCTTTTGTTTTATTGCATACTGTAATATTCCCCCCTGTTATATTGCCTTGGCGGCGTTGCAAGCCTTTTAAATAAAAAAGAAACGAACAAAATTCAAGAATCTGCTTACTTTACACGTAAAAGCTATAACAGGTCCCGCAATGCGTAGAGGAGATAACCCGCTATCTCTAATAGTAGCGGAATAGGAACCGACCGAAGCTAAGCACCGTAGAGGACGGCAGAACCGCAATCGCAACCTGTCTTACTCAGCGACCACGCGATGGCGGTGGTGCGGGAACCGATTAAAAGTGCGCGGAGAAGGCTTTACGAAGGTTAGGGCCCCCTACCAGAGGCGTTCTTTTCGTAGTCGTTCGAATCTACATAGTGCTATGTATATATATATCTATATAGCAAGAGCACTGACAACAACAAAATGTGCGTCTATGCATACACGTTTGAAGTGTCATACAATAATATTTACATATGCTGCACCTCCTTGTAGAATGAATGGCAAATTATTTTTTTGCTCATGCCAAAGTTTATTGTATAAAGTTTTGATTGTGTTTGCATAGAATTTCATGTTGTTGTTGCTGCTGCGCGCGCCATAGCAGAGAATGAAACTGCGGTGACCAGATTAGTAATCTGGGTGCCACATAAATTTGGCCCGCAAGACAGGTGTCAACCGAAATCACTGGGAGAGGCCTTCGATCGTCTCACGATAAATATAAACGATGATCGTGATGAGACCGACATGAAACAGTACAATTGTTTGCCGACTGATGTACCAAGGTGAATAACTCCTATTCAATACTTAGGTACCTCTGCGTACCTAGATAAATGGGCACAGGTGTTTTTATACGTGCAAAAGAAGATATTACGAAAAAGCAGCAGTGGATGAGAAAGCAGCGCTAGAAAACATAAATTAGGATGAAACCATAAAAAATACCACATCGTACGAAACAAAAAGTTACTCCTCAGCTCCTAAAAATAAAAAAAAATATTTCTGACTTGTTTCAAAGAAAGCTAGAATGACTATTTCACTTACTTTAGAACCGAGCTCTTTCTAAAGTAATAATAACAAAGTGACGACATAATATAAAGGCAGCCAATTTTCTATAATTTGTTCGCATTTGGTTGCGTACAGCCAGAAGAAAGAAAAAAGAAAGAACTCCACACGGTGGGTAAAGTCGTCAGTATAGCCAAAGCTGGCTAAGTCAATCATACTTTAAAGTGCGGTCAATTCACGGGAAACAACGCCGCCGTTAAACATAATGGTGGCCATTCAGCGGAAGCACCAATGCTGCTTGTGGACCACTTTTAATCCTTTTCTTTTCTTTTCTTTTTTTTTCATCGATAAGAAAAGGTCAGCTACTATGCCAGGCATGTCCCCACCCATTTATTCGGCGCACGTCTGAACTGTGATGCAGTGGCGCGGACACATTTTGCCTGTAAACGCTCCGGAGGAAACTTTAACCTAAACGTGCTCCGCGAGCAAAGCAATCAAACGCCGTTGAAATGGCTGAAACTGTTCATGTTGTTGACGTTGAGTCCTTTCGTGGCCGCGCAAGCCAACGTTGAAACGCGCTATCGCTTGGTCTTCTTCCCTTTAGAGACGTGTGCGAGCGACGAAGGAGGTGTACTGAGAAATAGGAACGGAAACCTTTTTGCAGAAACGTGGTGTAGTTCTCGAGAGCACGCTCATGACATGGTTCTTATTTATTTATTTATTTATTCAAATACCCTAAAGGCCCTCTTGGAGAGGGTATTACATAGGGGGGGCACACGAAACACACTAACAAGAATATGTGAAAAAAATAGTAAGAATAAACAATTCAGCAAACATAGTAAGAACACCACAAAATACGCATACACCAATATTGGAAGTGGATTAAAGTTCGAATAAAGATAAGAATGAAGCCTGAAAATTGAAACACCGGGGTTCAAGGATAACACAAAAAGAGAAAAAACTGTCAAACAAGATACAAAGGTATTAAATTAGCGCTGAGAAAAAATAGCTAACACCAAAGACGCATAGAGACGTCAAATTCTGATTCAGCCATTTCAACAGCGTTTGATTGCTTTGTTCGCGGAGCACGTTTAGGTTAAAGTTTCCTCCGGAGCGTTTACAGGCAAAGTGTGTTCATTGTTGTTTACTTTACTAGTAAATCATAAGAAATTGAGCTATTTTGGCGAGGTCTTTATTACAGAGTGACTGTGGCTCAGCAAGTTATGGGCAGCGAAAGGTGATCATATTCTCATAATACTTTTTCGTGTGCACATAGTTAGACCGGCGTTTGTGATAAGTATGCTCATGTGCAGTTAGGCATGCAGGGACGCGCTTGTGCCCTGTACTGTGGGCGTAGCTTCAACTGAGCCGTGCGTTTGGACCTACATCTAGTACGCTAAGTACTCTTTCATCAACGCATGTGGACAACAATGTGTATATATTGTCCGGTTAGCGGCATGGACTGTCGGCAAGTGAGCTATCTGCTGCGGCGCTGTTGACTTTATTTGCATCATTGTCTTTTTTTTTTTGACAGACAGATATAATAATATATATGTAGTTGAAAGGTCAGCGTTTTTGGCATCTGTATTGGTATTTTGGTAACTCTACGCTGAAATTATGTGTGTATGTAGGTACATTTCCCGGATAAGCCTGTTTCGTTTGTGTCTGTTAGCACACGACTGACGATTGTGCCTTGGGAAGGTTTTACTGCCTGTCATTCATGCGGAAGTTGTGCAGGTATTTGTTGTAAAGTGTATTTTTACACTTTATTTCGTTATGTTCACAACTACTCCTTGGCAACTATATACGCACGGTTACTGCAGTACTCCACCTGGTCGTGTACAAGTGAGGTGTCATGCGCCTGTAAAACTATTCTCGATAAAGGACAGCGGCCGGCCAAAAGGGGGAATTCTTTTTTTTCAACGTGTACTTACTCATGTATATGCATACTGGGCTAGTGTTGCTATTTATTTTATTTTTCTGCGTCAGTCGCTCTACAATGACTTATGAAAAAAAGAGCAGATTAAGAGTGAAGCAGGATAGAGTGTGTTATGTAATAGTTTAGTTCAGGAGAGAGAAGTCGATATCGGCGGATAAAGTAATGCCTATAGCTCACGCAACTAATATTCTATTAGCCGTCAGTGAGAGAGCGTTTTCATCGGCCATACCATGGTGAATACACCGGTTCTCGTCCGAGACAGCGTTATGGCAAAGAGAGGCGCGTAATACACTTATACAAGGCTTCCGTGTTAAGAAAACCTTTGGACAAGAAAACCGGTATCAGTGGTTCGCCTGTGAGAAATGGTCGCCGGGAAAAAGAAAGATAAAACAATGTATGCGTGTCAGTACGTATACAGTCTACAGACTGGCCATGGATAAGTACTCGGCCATGTCTATAAGCATTCTGTAGGAACCACCTTCCGTCGCCCTGCCCTATCTCTGTCGTTCCTCGAAACTTCTTCCCCAGCGTTGAGTACGTTGCAGACTAGAGTCATATCACTCACGCTGCGACCTCTCCATTTCTCTCTCTCATTAAAGTTCCTCACTCTCTCCTAGCTCTTTCTATAGGAACCATCTGTTGGCGGTCTTACGCGCCTATTATACTACGGTCTGTATACAGAAAGTGCAGAGGTTTAAAAGGGAAACCTCTACATGGAGGCCAAAGTCGTTTACGTCTAAGGTCTGTCCGCGTCCGTCTAATCAATATTTATGAGGGCCGTACGAAAGATTGGTTCAGACTTGCATGATACTTCCCATGGCTAGCCCTATTGCTCCCACACGCTTGATGAACTCCGATGGCTGATTGCTAAATCACTGGACTGACGTTTCCTTTTTTCTTTTTTTTTCTCTTTCTCGGAACCAAGACTTCTCGAGCGAGTGCATTAGACCTCGGAACATCTCCTAAGTAATGCTTAGCGCATACTATCACCCGCATCAAACCCCGACGTCATTTGCACTGTACATAGATACCACACCTAGGTTTGGACGAGTTGGTTCATTTCGACAGTTTTCATAAAAGCGCGCTGAGGACGAAGACGAAAGAAGCACATAAGACAGGACTGGCGTTTACCGTATAGCTACCATAATCCATTACCACTTACTTACCATTAGCTACCGTAGCATCAGCGCCAGTCCTGTCGTATGTGTTCCTTTCGTCTTCGTCTTTAGGGCGTCTTTGTGAAAACTGTGCGTAGAGACCGTCAGAGTGCGTGCAGTGGCGACGTTATATAATTTGCATAATGTTCGTAAAGTGTATCCCCGCACGATTTCTCCTTTCTTCTATTTTGAGTTGTTATTAGGTTTAATGCGTGGAACCTTTTAGCCAGCGTAACTTTCTTTTTTCTCTGCGAATAAGCCCATGCAGGTTGCGACCATCTCCATATTCTGCATAAATGCTCTACATATTCAACAATTTATCCTTTTCTCCCCTCTCACTGTCCATTTTCTTCCTTATTTCCTACATTTAAATTTGAACCACAGCTAATTACCCCCATGCTCCCCTGGACTTTATTGCCTGCAGGCGTTATATGGATGGTCGTGATTAACAAAAATCAAGCCCTTCGGTTTATGTTCATTGACAGTGGTGTGAGGAGTTTTGCCAAGAAGACACGACGTCGCCCGTGCTCTGTCTTACTTTCGGCATTTCAACATGTCATAATTTTAAAAAAAAGATGATTAGTATATATATGTTTTTGAATGACCTACCTTGACAGTGCAATTTCTCACGCAGGTAATTGGCGCCTTCTCCGGAAATCCCCCTGAAACGACGGAGCAACGCTGTCTTTCCCAGGTGATTTTTGAAAAGTTTTTTTTCCGAACAGAGAGAAAGCGGTCTTGTGTGTGTGTGCGTGTGTCTTCAAAGCCGAACCACTGACGAGCTGATTCGATGCCACCACTAATACAGTCTGACCTCGCTTCTCGCCCCGGTTGACGGGAAAAAGCACCGCTTTCGCAACAGGTTCTCTCCAGCCTTGCAACACACACACACGCACACTGGCACAGAAACTGTGCTCAGCCGAGCGTGCGTTCGAACTGATCGATGGTCAGCCGCAGGTAGCACGTGACGCGGCTGTGCCAGGGGCGCACGGGCGGTTTTTATTTTTATTTTTTTGCAAGGCTGAACCATGGCCCTGGATCGAAAAAATGGGGCGGACCTATACCTAGATACACGGCGAACGTCTTTTCTTTGCGTATCGGTCAGCGGCGAGCATGCAAGGACTCGAATGCAGTCCGGATCGATTAGCCAGTGACAGGATCGCGCAGGGGATGGTGGAGGAGAGAGAGAGAGAGAGCGAGGGGGGTGCTGCACGACTGTAAGCTGAGGTGCGGAGGGAGCGGAAACGGCAAACGAGGATGGAAGAAAATGAGGCGAAGTGACTGGGTCAGGAAATTCGCACGAGCATATCGGATGGGATTGGATGCCGTGTAGACTAGCGGTAATCGAAGTTCATTCCGAGAAGCTTTTGTCACGGCGGTGGAAATAATTAGGTGTTGGTCGTTGCTGTTGTACTCGTTGATAAAGTGGACGATGAATTGCGGAGGACGACGTTACTGCAAGAGGTGAGTCAATGCTTTAATGTGATGTGAAACTGTAATAATGCATCACCTTCTATTTATTTATTTATTTATTATCCACGAGACAAGCTACAGTATGTCCCCTGCTAGCAGTGCAGGTAGGGTGCGTATTATTCGGGCATAATCACGAGGAACGTCATGTACGCACCGGACGTCACCCTCGTAGTTAAAAACCACAGCCTCGTACCTGCTACGTTCCTTCTACGCACCACCTGCAGAATCACGCGCCCGCGCAATCGCACTCACTCACTCACTCACTCACTCACTCACTCACTCACTCACTCACTCACTCACTCACTCACTCACTCACTCACTCACTCACTCACTCACTCACTCACTCACTCACTCACTCACTCACTCACTCACTCACCACTCACTCACTCACTCACTCATCACTCACTCACTCACTCACTCACTCACTCACTCACTCACTCACTCACTCACTCACTCACTCACTCACTCACGTTTGCTCGCTTACAGCTGCCACAGCCACTCGATCAAAGTCGCAATCGCGGTATAGTCGATACATTCTTGAGACTAGTGATAGTTATCGTAGTCGCGCCTTCTCGGCAGCCAACTGATCGCGCACGTGTTCGCTTCTTATTTTTTTTTTTTTTTCATCCTTAGTAGTGACACCTATTAGAGCTACCATATACACCACGTTGAGCTAAGTGCTTTTTTTGCGTGTGTGTGCAAGCAAAATACGTGGTCCATGTTCGTGCTCCGCTAAGCAGAGATGCGCTTTCACTGAACTACCTGGTCGCACTACCTGTGGATAGGTAGTGTGCTACCCACTCGACCTCACCCACTCGACCTCAAGAGCAACGACCTCCATGGTTGAAATGAATGTGTTCTCTCTCTCTCTCTTTCGTGGACAGCCACCGATAAGCTTCTTCCTCCCACTTCGCGAAGGCGGCGTCGCTGAGTAGACCCCAACTTGGACCACTTAGTGTATGCCCCACCTGGTATATATGTGCGCCCGTACGAATATCATATAGGTTCTTGCGACCAGCGATATTTTGTCTGGTCACGCTTGTCATTCGTTCACCAGGAGCTCTCTACATTCCGTAAGCGTCGTCTAGAGCTGCCAACGCATTACAAGGACCGAGGTTTTTTTCCCCTTTTTTGTTTTGTAACCAGAACACTCGGTCCATTGTCACGTTCCACTAAAGAGAGATGTGTTTTGACTATCCTGCAGGATTTTCTTGTGGTGAGCAATCTCGGTAACTTGATTTCCTTTGTAAATTTTGTTGAGATTTCCGCTTTTATTGAGATAGATAGATAGATAGATAGATAGATAGATAGATAGATAGATAGATAGATAGATAGATAGATAGATAGATAGATAGATAGATAGATAGATAGATAGATAGATAGATAGATAGATAGATAGATAGATAGATAGATAGATAGAGAGCAGGGACAGGAAAGGCAGGGAGGTCAACCAGACGAGCATCCGGTTTGCTACCCTACACTGGGGGTGAGGAAAAGGGGAATAGAAAGAGTAAAAGAGAGAGAGAGAGTGTGTGAGCGCTGAGTGTGTGTGGTTGTGAATTTGCACTAAGGTTACATCAACAATTCGACATGCATGTGCATGTGTAATAGTGCGTGCGTTTATATGCACAGTGTGTATGAACATCTAATAACACATGTGGAACGTATCTCCGGTAAGGCTTATTACTTTTTTTTGCATTTACACTATTTTTAGACCTAATATGCCTCTGTATGTGGTATGTCTGTGAGCTTCACAATTGTGGGGAAAGAGGTAACCTGAATTTGCTAACAGTGTCTTGGCAAAGCCTGTTTTAATGCAGTGTTCTTTTTCCGGTTTAACAGTTTATCTACAGTTGATAACAACAACAACAACAACGCAAACAGCTTTTGCTTCTTTTTTATTTTGTTTTCTTTTATTCTCTATTGCGTTTGTGAGAGATTTTCGGCCAATAAATGCTCTGGGCGCCCAGGGAGCGTCTTCAGCCGACAAGAAAGAGAAAAAAGAAAGCGCCTCCTATAGCTCTCTGGCCAGAGCCAACTCCATAAGCAGACTGGCAGTGCGTCCCGCAGGGATGCACATAAACTTTATGACGCTACGAACCACCCATAGCCGGCGATGCAGTCGCCACCGAGGAAGGCCTTTCTTTTTAGTCCCCGTTCGTGCTCGTTCGGTCGCCGATAACGGTCCGGATGACTGCGCCGTGGCCACCCCGCATGCCCTGCTCACTGCGTCGCAAGAAGCCACACAGTGCCGAGGAACAGACATAACCTAACAAACCCAGCAGGATAGGCCCAGGACCCTGTCGGGCATTCTTGTGTGCCTTTAGTCCTGAACGCTTTTGTATCCGAATAAAACGCGTGCTGAACTGAACGACTTCTCCAGTAGCACTTGTAAGCGGTGCCAGATCACGGACCAACGTCGCGAAACTGCAGCACAGCCGGCTATGACGGACGCCGTAATGAAGGGATCCGGATTACTTTTGACCACTCGAGGTTCTTTGCCCGTCACCCAAATCTAAGTACACGAACGCTGCATTTCGCCCCCGTAGAGATGCGGCTACCGCGGCAATGAACCGAAGCCGCAGCCTAATGCTCAACAGCAGAACGCCATATAGCTACAAGCCGCCACGTTGCTTGTATGTGACAGCTTGAAAAAAAAAAAAAAAAAGAAGACGTGCCATCAAACGAACGTAACCATCGTAAATAGGAATTCAGACAGTCTGTAGGTAATCCATATAGACTTCGAACTGAATACTGCTTTGCCTTCTTGTGGACATATTCCTTCTTCTCAACAGAAGCTACACATTCTGTTGACAAAATTCCTTAAGATGTCTGTTTTCTGTTAGTTATCGTTGTCTACGTATACATTTCCAGATCGGTTCTGTACAGAGCGTTTGTAGGTAATCTGCGGACAAGCGCTGCGGAAAAGTCAATGGCAAGACATCACTTAACTTTCAACTAGCAGAGCCCAGTGATGGGACTGAATTTGTAGTTAGTATCCACAGCGTGTGTGACGTCCATCTCGAGGCGGTTCGCACTCAAGGAAGTTGGCTCCCAGTAACGAAAACAACGATAAACCTGGCGAAACGCCAGTTTCCCACGTACAGTTCCGAAGGACTGAGAGGTTTGCTACTTACCTTTCCTTAACTGACACGAGAATCAGCATTTGAAATGTTGGCCATGTTTAATGAGAGAGTGCACGCGCCTTCCTTAACGCATCGAGACGCTCCCAGTACCATTAGGCAGCAAGAAATCAATCCCTATTTCAATCAATATCCTCACACACACGGGTGGCCTCGCTTGACGTAGCCCCATATTAATCGCACCACAACTTCATTGACGACAAAACAGAGGTTCTCCGTAATAAACGCTCATTCAAAAGCATTAGACTTTTAGTCCCCGGCACAGTTATATGTATTAGTTATATGCATTAGTTATAGTCCCCGGCACTCCGGATATGTATTCCAGTAAGTAAACCCCGTCCAAAAACAAAAACAATACACTTACTGCTTTAACAGAATATTATTGCTATTGCCGACCATTGGTGTCGTCACTGCAGAAACTTTTTTCGCGTAGCAACAGAAACGTGGTGCTCTGTGGGCTCGTTTCTACTACATCGATGGCTTTTAATTTCCTTGTGTTTACGGCTATCAATGTCGTAAGTCTGAAGTTACCTACAAGAGGCCACTGCGTAACCCCGGGCGTGATTAATTTTCAACCGAAAAGTCACATTCTTCTATCGCGAACTAAGTCGCCATGAAAGAACAACCCACAATATTGCCGCTCAGGTTCATTGAAAAGCTTACCGGCAAGTAGGCTTTCACGAATATATGTGTTGCTCTCTCTCTCATTCGTAGTTCCATGAGATCGAAATTCTTCATGATTAGTCATAAACCGTTAACAAGTAGGAAGCACGCACACTTTAACTATGTAAGCTTCGTCCCCAATTTCTCAGCCGCTTGCGTTCTAATTAGCAGCGGCGTCCATCCAGAAAGTAGCGGCGTTCCGGTCTTAGCCGCCTCCTATCAGCGGCCTGTTGCAGAGGCAACGGCGACCTGTAATATTAAAACCCAGCCCTCTTGCACAAGCACCAAGCTGGAGGGAACGCGACATTTATTATGCGAGGAGGGCTATTTATTATCCCGCAGGTACCGGTTCACGCAGCACACCCGATTGGGTAGTCGTATAGGCTGCAACTGCTTTGGCAACGTGAACATCCGGCTACAGCGCGAACCGCAATACCATTTGCAGCGAAGAGAGCGGCTAATTATTTGCTCGTTCCCGATGCTACGCAACGCCGCGTCGCCGCACGCACTACATTTTTCAGCGAAGAGGGTTGCAGAGAACAACTTATTTCTCTTACTTTGGGGAACCTTTCCTTTGGCGATGAGGGTTACAGAGAAAACCTGTGCCACGTCCCCTACACAAGGTCTTGGTCGTTAGGAAACAGCTCTTGTTAGATTGTTTAGGGAACAACCGCCCCCTCTAGTTACAGGAAATGACTATTAGGGATCGTACACGATCACACCTCCCAGCCTTCATTTCCCTGCGCAGACTCTTTTTTGGTGAAGAATAGATGTTAAAGGTTACAGGGGACAACCGCCCCTCCTCCTTCCCACTTCCCGTTTATTGATATATGGACTAGGCGGGTTAGGGAACGTCTGCAGCCTCCCTTCCCATTTTCCCTCCCACAGGCTCGTTATTATTTCCCGGAATCTCGGTACACAGCGCGCCATGCGGGCACAGACTGGCATGAGGACAAGCGCACTGTACGGGCGTATTGCTACAAGTATACACATGTATGGTCGTACGTTGTGGAGTAGCACAGTACCTGACCAGTGGGCGGTGGCATAGGCGTGTGCGCGCGAACGAGGTTAGCAGGGTAGTGAGCGAGTGAGGGAAGGAAACGAAGGAAGGAGTACGGGTTTGCGCAGGGTCGTTGAGGGTCGAGCCAAGCCTCCTGCGAATGTATAAAGCCGTTCCGTGGTGTATACGTATACCGCCGAGTCGTTAGTGCCTCTATATTTCCCGAAACGGGGCGCGGTTCCCTCAGCTCAGTGGCTGCAGCGCGGTGCGTGAGTGAACTAGGGAACGATAAAAAAGGGAAGAAAATAAGAAATGGGGAGTGAAAGAGTGGTGTGAGGGGTGATGTGAGGAGTCAGGCAAAGAGCAAGCGAAAAAGAATGTTCGAGAGTGCGAAAGGTACAATGTATGGGCGGGAGGAAACGGGGAGTCGTGAAGGGTGTCGATGGAAGAAACGGGAAGACGTTTACGGTTGTGGGGAGAAGAAAAGGGATAGTTGAGAAAGAAAGGAGAGAAATCATTTCACAAGGGGCAAACTTATGGTACGAAGAAAAATGGTGAATTACAAGTTAATGGAGAGCCGAGAAAAGACGCGAGTCAGAAAATGGAGGGGATAATGATACTACACAAGAAGTAGCGAGGAAGAGGAGATAACGGGAGAGTAAAGGAAGCAGGATGTTGTGAACGTTACAAAAAATGTGAGAGTGCGAGAACAGGGAGTCTACAGAAGAAAAAATTAAAGAAATGGCGAGAAAGGATTACCAAATGCTGCAAACTGGACGGATATTAAAGAATGAACCGGCACATGGGAAAGAAAGGTGAGGGGTGTGGATGCCGCAAGCAAAGAATGGGGAAGATAGGTGAAGGTCAGGAAAAGGGGACCGAGTGCCGAGGGACGAAACGTGGGGATGGAGATGGACGACGAGACGAGCACTGAAAGGCGTTCAAGGAGACGGGAGAGAGCGAACGCGAGGAAAATTGAGATTTCGTAGGGATGAAAAACGTAGGATGGCGAGTATAACAAGGTGAGCATTAAAAAAAAAAAAGAAAAGCTCAGCGGACGGGAGAACAGAGAGAGAGAGAGAATGAATGAATGAATGAATGAATGAATGAATGAAAGAGGAATTAAAGAACAAAGGTGCCCGACTGGCATACCACACAGAGGCTGTAAAAGGCGCGGAGGTGAAGAGAAGGTTAATGATTAACCGCCGCTTCTGTCGCCGCCGCCGGCTATGTGTACACGTGTACCTTGGCGGGAGGGAGACCGTCCGGAACCGCCTCGCTCAGGCGGCGGTTCCGCGCCGTTTCGCGGGATGAAAAATGGCCGATAAGGATTTCTCTCTGCATGCAGAAATAGGATGGGGGGGAGGGGAGGGGGGCTCCGTATGGCGGTCCGGAGGGAGATAATGTTCTGCTGTTAAAGTTGTTTTCAGGAACATCGCGAATGCTCATCTTGCGAGCATCGAGGCGATGATTTCTTTCGTTGTTTCGTTCTGGCAAAAGATAACCGGAAAGCTTTACGAGCCCGAGCTGTGACTGCCGCAAAAGCGGCATTCGAGTGAGTTCGTTGCGATCTGCTCTGAAGTGTCTGAAACAGAGCTGATAGACAGACGATAGAGAAAAAAGGCTTGTAGAAGGTAGACGCTGATTACCATTTGAAAGCGTTACGGTAATGACATGATGGAGTTTGTGCGCAGGGGAGTTCGTATCAGTTGCCACAGGAGTGGAACAACCTTAACGGGCCGCAGCGAGAACAGCCGCATGAATTTGAATGAAACCGTAGGGACAGTCCGAACTATTTATCGGGCTAGCAAGGGTGCAGGAGTGGAGGAGGCGCTGAGGGGGGCAACGTTGTTTTGTGTGCCACCGTTGTGTACCACCGGATTGCCCGTCAGAGCTTTTGTTTCGCAGAAGTACCTCGCCTTTTCACGTAAAGCGCAGTCATGCCAGAAGCTGGAAGAGTTGAATACGCGATCCTCCCACTCCCTTCCTCCATTTCAGGCGCCTCTGCGAGAAAGTCGCCGAATCAGGGCCTGATCGCTTTTCACATTCGAGCCAGCGCCTAGACTTAGTACGCTGTCCGCAGAACTGCTGTGAACACCTTTGTATTCTGCAGGCGTGTCCTTTTGTTTTATGACGATAGTGAGGACGACGGCCTGATGGCCCCGCACGTATGCAGGCGTGTGCGCATGTGCACGTCGACGCAGCGTACGCACACAAATGTTGCGTGTTTATGTATTTTAGTTACGCAGTAAGTGTCGTCACACTATGGAGGCTTTCCATATAGGGCTCCTGCAGTGAGCCACGTATGGCCCGATCTCGTTTTTCCTTACCCTGTTTCCCAAGTAAGCCGCGAGTCATGATTGAGATATATTATTCTCTCTTTCTCTCTCTCTCTCTCTCTCTCTGTGTGTGATCAAGGTCTATAACTTGCGCAAGTCGTTACGGCCGCAGTTTTGTGTAGATAGGCTCTTTCTTTGTTTGTTTGTTTGTTTGTTTTCGTGACGCTGTGTATAACTGCGCCCGTGGGATTTATACAAAGTGCCTCAGTACAGTTTTCAAAACGTAGCGCTGCGCGCAAGTGTCTACATCGTGTGCATTCCGTGGTGCCCGCTTTGGTTAACATAGAAATGACTCCCCATTAAAAAAAGCAGTGTATATACTCGGGCGTTTGAGCGCTCTGCAACGTCTATTTCGAAAGCAGGTCGTTTTAATGGGTGAGCCGTTTAGCTCCGAGAAGTGTTCATTAGTTATAGCAGAGACGAGCTCTTTCCTTTTTTCTTTCTTCTTTTCTTTCGTGGAACGCATCGGTGCGCTTTAGGGCTAAGAGTCCCGGCAGTATTACGGGAAGAGCGCGTTATTTATCGAGAGCAATTTGAGGGCGCCGCAAGCAGTGTGTGGTTTATCGGCGGCTTTGCAAGAAAGAATGGATTCAGCTATCAAGTGAATTTTCCGAAGATCAGAAAAAGAAGCGATAAGCATGGGTATCACACAGTTTCTTGCGTGCATTAGCCATATATTTAGGTAGCTGCAACACCAACGAAATGCTTGAAACTTGTCTACTTTGTGTACGTTCGTCCTCTCACGGATATACGGTGCCTTCGTTAAGTCCACATCATCATTCCTAGCTTCGCTCTCACCAAACGGCAACGAATCGAGGGTCTATAATATTAGGGGACGACACATGTCTGTATGTATTTAGAATCAGTAATTCGGCTGAAAAGAGGCGCCGTACGAATTAATACTATAAAAAAATGCAGATCATAGTGCAGCTTTATTCTGATCACTTCATCTGTCGTCGCTTGACGATTTGGGTGTACAAAACTGGAATAATTGTTCATCAGATACCAACTCAAGGGTATCCCTTTCCACTAAGCGCATTGGCGATAACCATATACGTAACACTAGAACCGCGGCCAGCAACCTCTTTAATCTGCCTATTTGCAAGAATACTTACAGCCAGAGGCTCTTAAAGCAGAATGGCGCCATCATTTAGAATCGCGTTCCGCGTAATATCGCAGTCACGTGATATATCGCAGGATGTAAAAAAAAATCAACAAATCTCATGATATCATGAATTTTCCTGCCTCATTTAAGACATTTTCGTTGAATGCGTAATGCAGAAGCTAAAGTGTGTTTTGTTGTCTAAGTTGGATATTTCTCTCGATGCTACTTCCAGCGTTTAACTTCACTGTATTTGTATACTGCTTAAAAACGTGAAACACGTGGAGCATGTACCCCACACTAGCCATGACCGTCATACATAGGGTCCTACACTGCTTTGAGACTGAAATGTGTGCATGTAATGTTATAACAAATGAATTGAGTGGGAAATAGAAGCACAAATCTGCCCAACATTGCCAAATAGGAACCGAACTCATTCCCCTGCGCCAACATTCAAATGAGATCCGGACGCGTTAATAAATACGTCCGGTATGCTTTCTTCTTTTTTTCTTAGTGTATTTCACAATAAGAAAAATGTATGTAATAAATTATATAGCATGTGGAAAACGTCTATGGGAAACCTAAACGCAGAAACAATAGTTTCCTCAAAAGTATCTTTATGTCAGGTGATTATGCACATGAATAACATTTACGATCACGGTGGTTATTCAGCCCGATTGGTGCTTACTTTCCACTTTTCTAGTGTTTTAGTGTGTTGGAGTGTTGGTTTACATCATATTGATTATTTTTGCTTGTACTTAGCGCTTTCATGTTATTGCTTACGATCATCCGGTGCTCGCAATATTGTACTTGCGTTCGTTGCGTGGCTTTCTGCAGTAAAGACAATACTAAGTGTAGATGCAAGGTTGTTTTTCATGCGGGAACCAGCGCAACTAACCGCTGTCTTACGGATTCCGTCCAGTTAAAATTTAGCTACATTTTAGCTACAAACACTCGCCAAAGCTCTTTTTTTAAAGAAGAGTTTATTAGATTTCCGCATGTCCGATTAAACGTAAGATGCGTCGTCTGGATTAATGATTCCAAAAGAGTCGGGATGATAGTGACTATTCGCGTATCAATGACAGTCACACAATTTCAATCAACGTTGTGATCCGTGTTAAGGTGATGTTCAGCTAGCGCGTCGATGGCGGTGTGTCCCTAAGCCACGTCATTTTGGTGCTACTTGATACGTCGTTTGAAGTCGCCTGTCTCTCCAATGTACGATGCGCGGCAGTCCTCACAAGTTACTTTATATACCACTCCAGGGTGACGTTCACGTTCCAATGGGTCTTGTACGTGGACCAAGCTGGCTTCCTAATTTGTATAATGGCAGGTGTGCGACTTGTATGCCATAATTCTTAAAAATTCTTGCCAGCGTTTCACTTATGCTGGGAGCATATGAAATGGGTGCATTTTTCATACGATAGTATTTTTTTTAACATTGGCAAGTGTTTCTTTGCTGTCAAAAAGAAAATGTGCACCCCTCTCCAGAGGTTCCGTCGAACCCTGGGCTGCATATCGCGCGACGTTCACGCCTCAGAATTTGCGAAGGGTTATGGGTGGCATGCAGACTCCGAGAGCGTTACCGTCTGTGTAAGGATTTCGGAGGCCACCAAGGGCAGTATACTGTGACATGTGAAGACGACATTGTGCACACTGCGAAGATGAAGTTGTTCTTGAAAAGATAGCTGTGTTCTGCTTGCTGCGTCGAGCATGTAATTCAATATTTTTGAGTGCGTTTTGTTAGATTCCTCGTGGTATCGCTTGAAAGATTCACTTCCAAGATGACTTACTTCCTCTCACACAGTCTCACACTCTGCGTCCTTGTCTTAACATGTCGTCCGCATGTTTATGAAATTCAGCCATATTGATAAACTCGCTATCTTGTCAGCTCTGATTGTCCCTCACCCCCTGGACTGACAGGCTCAAAACGCGAACACGGTGGTCTTCGGCAACATGACGAAATTTCAGTTTCTAAAACAGCTCCCAATGTCCTCTCAAGGATTCTTCGGTCCGTGAACGTACGAAACTTTCAAGAGTTCAAAAGATTTCTCTATTATAAGTCCTTAAAGGAGAGTCGGGCCATAGGCGCGTGATAATTTTCGATTTGTGCCGTGGAATTGCGCGTGCTTTCCGTAATGCCGGCATGGAAGACGTGATTCGAGGAAATCCAGCGTTTCTGATGTTTCCTAGGACGGATTTACGGTGGCGCAATGCCGTCCATTTCTTGTGCAAACAGACATAACGCGGCGTTTTGCGTCACCTAACTACACATTGTCGCCTTCATGCGAGATTACGTTGACTGTGCCGGAAAACAAGGGGGAAAAATCGCTTGGCTCGTGTGCTGCAGCCTTGGTTGGGCAAAAACAAATATCGGTACAGTCTTGCCGGGCCAGAACCGTACGCGCACAAACCTTCGACATCCCCAACAACATCGCCCTGTTGGAATTTAGTTGGAAGGGTGCTGTTTCGTAACCGCTGCATTTGGCGATTATGTTAACCCTAGCCTGCCGAATGTCTCAACATGGTGCGCGACAGACGACTCCGGCACGCCAAACAACAATCTCCTTTCGTGTGCAAGAACAAGCAAAAAAAAAAGAACATCGTCTAACTTCTCTCTTTCCGTTCCTACTCCAGACGACGCAAAAGTGCCTTTGTTTAAGAAGTAGGAGGGAAGAGACAGAGTGTAAACAATCAGGGAAACGAATCAGCATGGCGGAAACCGAAGGCAGGCTGCGAAATATAATCGCAGTGCTACCGACACATTGCACGTTGTCGTCGCGCCGGAGGGCACTTAACGGGCGACGCTCCATCTGGGTGCGACAAGGAGTGACATGAATGCGAGAAAAGGCTAATGCGCCGAGTACCCGAGCACGCAGCTGGGGTAGTACAGAGGGAGGCGAAGTCAAATAACGGGGAAGAAAAAGGAAAAGGAAACGGCTGAAAAGCAATAGAAATATAACCAGCGGAACGTGACAAGGCACCGGAAACGAGGTGGCCAGGCATGAAATGGGACATTGTGAAGGCTGGGTAAACAGCCCGGCAAGGAAGTCGCTGTGCGTGTGCACGAATGCAGACGACAAGAAATGCAGACGACGCGAGCAACAGACGACAAAACGGAAAGGTAGATTTAGGCGGAAATTGTACAACTACAGGGAATTTGGGATGCGAAGCAGACGACAAACAGAAAGGCCGAAGAAGGATTCGAATAAGTCATTTAAAACAAGTTAACTTTAGAAGCTTCAGTGCTCTATATATATCACCAAGGGTACAAATAGCGAAATAACAGAGTAAAGTTAACTCGGTGTTTTGGTGGCCTCCCCTACCATAAAAAAGAGGATACCTTAGTTGTAGTCGCTTATCTTTCATTACTAGTTTAATTGTTTTTTTCTTGATATGATGTTTCAACCAGCCTTCACTTTTCCTTGGTTAACTTTCATCTGAATCGGGCACATTAAAAGCAGGGTCATTCAGCACAAGCAATTAAGAAAGTCTAGCAAACATCAAATTCACACGCAAATGGACAATCATGAGACGGCACTTTATAAACGGAAATCATTAAAACATTCATTCATCTTTTTTTATCGAATACCCATATGACAATATTTCTGCACATAAACGTGAATGCCCCCTCTTGACCGTCAGTCATATTCGGATCTTTAACTTTCGCATCGTGTATTCTAGCGGTTGCTGCGCGACACATTTAGTTGCAAGAACGGTAACCTCACGAAGCTCTCGTATACAAAAATGAACTGGTTGCAGGACAGACGTGAGAAGAGTGTGAATCAAGAAAAGAAAGAAAGAAAGAAAGAAAGAAAGAAAGAAAGAAAGAAAGAAAGAAAGAAAAAGTAAATAGGGTGCGAATCTCTCGAGGAATTCACGCACCTATTTTCCGCTAGCTCATTTCCCTTTTTTCGAAACTTGTCAGCGCATTGCGACGAGGCGCTCCGAACTCTTTTCATCCAAGAAACGCGCGCCAGACAACTCCCGCTTCAAATATCTTTTCAGCTCTTTTTTTTTTCTTTTGTGCACGGAGCCTCAAGTTTCCGTCCACACACCACAGCCACCGAGGTCTTCTCAACCGTATCCATTTTCCCTTGGCTTCGCCAATGTATTTAGCCCGGGTCTCGACCGTCACGTAGCCGCTACCCCCGCTTTGTCAGCATCGAACGAACGTGCCCTGCGTTCGCGCTTTGCCACCGGCTCAAACGGTGAGGCGAAGCGAAACTGCCGTGTCGCTCAGCTATTTCGGTGCAGTGTTGATCAAGTTGAAGGTACAGTTCTTCCGGTGTACGAAGCGCGATAACGTCGTTCAACTGGTGAGTTGCTCACTCGGCGGAAGAGCTCGCAGCTTTGGGAATTTTGCAAGAAAGGGTCCCGAATCTCGATAGATAGATAGATAGATAGATAGATAGATAGATAGATAGATAGATAGATAGATAGATAGATAGATAGATAGATAGATAGATAGATAGATAGATAGATAGATAGATAGATAGATAGATAGATAGATAGATAGATTTGAAATGGAACGCCGAATTAGCGTTGAAAGCTGGCAATTTTCCTTGCGTATGCATGAGCGGGATTTTTCAATAGTTGGGCAATATAGCAAACAGCGGTGAGTGAGGTTCTGACTTGTATGGTTTAAGCAATAACTGTTTTAAAAGAGATGAAGCGTTCTCTTTCAGACTGGCGCAGCTTGTACATTTCTTTCATCACCCTTATATATCCATCACTTCTCGAGCACTCGCACTTCAGCCTACCTTTTATATACTAATCTGCCTTTGGCGCCGATGTATACTCGTTGCAAATCGTTACGTTTGCAACTCCCAACTTTGTTGAAAATTTCCAGGTTATGCAAAGTCCGCACAGCCGTTTACAAAGTCCACGAAATTTCGAACGTACGAAGTTCAGACCAATTCATGTACTGCACATCCTTTCCCTCGTTAGACACTAGCGCCAGGTTTTGCTTTAGAAGTTTTAGTAGGTGCCTCTACGGTTGCAACTCCTGGCCTACGACGAAACTATGTAACTAAAGCAGCCGAGCGTGTTTGTGACGTCACATTGGCGTTGTGGCGAGGCTCCCTTACCCTTTTTTATTGTTCTTCTTGCCAACTCCCGGCGTTCACTTGAGATTGTAACACCGTAGCGCATGTCGGGTGTAGCCATGTGCCGGCATCATTTTTTTCAGTCTGTTTTAATCAATTCAGCTTTATTGCTACAGACAAGTACATGGTTCTGAAAGGGCTACCTGGTGTTACGAGCTGCTACCAGTTGTTACGGGTACGGGGTTTCGGCGACCTTCAACAGGGTCTGCTTGCAGCTCGAACCAGATTGGCCATCGGAGAGGATTCGGCAGGAAGACGAGGTCGTGTAAAAACAAATAACGGAAGTTTATTACACCGTTACGCGTGAACGGTGTGCTCCAAGACAAAAAGTAAAGCAACGTTCGGCATGCGTCCTCCTGTACGAAAGGGCAGAGAAGTTCTTCACGTGGCGTCTCGCTGGCCTTTTTATACCCTACATCATCCGGGCAACCTCATTCTCTCTTGCATCGTGTTCGAGGGCTTTGTCAGCACACTGGTCAGTCCACACAGAGGAGTACGGAGAAAAACCACCCCTTGACGTAGAGGCTAATATACTTGACGCGCTGTAATATACATTTGCCGCAGGCTGTAGATGCAATGCGCCGTAACAATAATCCGCGATACACGTTTCCCTAACTTAAATTACGATTTAGCGACAGTTTCGGTAGCAATCCATCGCGGAACCAGATCTGTGAACACGTAAGCGTCGCGGTCATTGCTTCGTTTCCCAAAGGTGTGTTTGCACCACGGACATAGTCGTTTATTGACCACGCATACTGAGTGGCAGTGATGTGGTTCAGCGCCGTCGAGGGCCTTGTAGCGAGTAGCCAGGGCGTGTAGCCAGGGCGAGTTGCCACGCAGTTGATCCGTATTTAAATGCGTAAGCATTTCTATGCCTACGTAACGAGGAAACACAGCCGTCTGGTGCGTAAGACGATCCTTTTTGAGATAGGGCCCGCAGCAGCGAGCGAATTCATATTCGTGCTGCATCTCATTTCAACGCGAACTCGGCGGCGAGAACACGGCGCCCGCGAAGCTATCAGCTCTCGGCGCACTGTGTACCCATCGCAGATCGCTTTCAAGATACAGACCTGCGAGTCTCGCTTTTGGACTGCGCGATTCGTTCTTGAACCAGGCCATGCCTTGTCAGCGAATTGAATATAAGATTTCATTCCTCTAGTGTATCCACCTTAAACGACTGCAACTTAAACAAATCGCAAACTTCTGCGGCCGACTGCATACCTGACAAGTCAGGCTATCATGTAGTAACGAAACAAATTCAAGGCCAGCCAGCCTCAGCCTTACAACTCACTCGCTCATTTACTCGCTATCTCGTCACTCGCCCCCCTCACTCATCATTCATTGTATTCACTCCTCTCACTCATTCCTCACTGCACCCACTGACTCACTCGCTCCCCTGACTAAACCACCAATCGCTCCGCTCTGTTGCTTTCTTGGGCAATTTTATGGACACGGGTGTATGTTTTTCCCCCGGCCATTTGGATATAGTTAAGACTGCACGCAACTTCACCCTAGCACTGGAATGGCTGCTCGCTTGTTGCTTCCGGTTTGAACCTATGCAGACGCAACCAGACGTCTGTCTGCCTGTGTGTGAACATTTGATCGGTCAACAGCTGCGTCGGTCTGTGTAGGCCCCGAAGGGTGCATCATATTATTTTTAACCTGCTGTTCTTTTTTTTTTTTCTCGTGCTCAGACACACAGGTGAATTCGCGGCTGCCCGTAGTTTTTAAACGGCAACGTATAGCGCGGAATTCTCGGCACACGAAGAAAAAACGAATACCAGAGCCACTGGCGTAGTACTCCGTTTTTCCGGGCACGTGTATACCGTGCTTTCCGAAACTTATCGCGCTTGTTTATTGCTCTCCACGGTGCCGGTTTTCAGGCTGGAGTTAAAAAAAGATGGTGTATCTGTTGCCAGACTCGAGAATACCGGAAGTTCGCGCGTTCGCTTTGAAACCTCTCTTCAGATGCACACAGGTAAAATTGCTGTAGCAAGTGCGCAGGTGACTACGTGGTGAAGCCTCTGCGTTTGATGCGGCGCGGTATTGTGGCGCTACCTATAGCATACAACCTAGGTATGATCACCGTTGTATGCTTCGGGATATTGGTACACACGGCACTCATCGATGTGTATCTTTTTTTGGCGCACTTATTTTGTGCGTGCGTGGGACTTTCAATAAGATGACAGTAGGTGACGAGGCGACAAAGATTTTTTTTCTTTTTTGTGATCCACATCTCGGAGGCTCACATGACACATAAGAGTCTTCAGCCAAAAAAAAAACATAATTATAGAACCGCTCAGAGAAGCATATGTAATTTGCTATTGCAAGCAAACAATTTTTGTCTTTTTCTTTTTTCACCATGATTTCAAAGGAGAGGTTGGCGACGTTTGGTGGCATCGGCCACCCCTCGGCGCATGGTGAAGAAAAATGCGTCGCAATATTCATCCGAAAAACAACGAATACAGCGACCGGGCGAAAGTAAATAGGGGATCAGAAGATACCACGTATTTTTGTTAGTTACAACGATATTATTACTTGTTAGCTACAAGCATTGCAGCACCAAGGGAAGCCATTGTGGGAATGAAGTATTCGTTTTAAATAAAACGTAAAAGTAACAAGGAAAAGGGAAAACGCGAGTGGGCGAGGAAACAAGTTGCCGCAGGTTAAAGGAGAGATAATTTTTTAAACTTATTTTTTACATTTTAAGTAAAACCTAACAATTATTTACTCTGTGCTTAATTCTCTGGCTTAATTACCCGTTCTGTTCGCAAGCATTGCTCAGCAGAGAGCCAAAAAGACCCGAACACATACAAAGCTCTGCACACGAGGCAAGTTATTCAGGAAGATATACCGCGACGGCACACGAGGCTCGACACAATCGTCTTACTGGCTTACGACGAGCATCTGTTTACCGCCCGCGTGCTCAAATTTCACACGTTACGCCTTCCCGCTTCTCTCTTACCTGCGCATGTTTTCATAGGTGTGCCTCGAGCCTGCAAATCAATTGCCACCTTCTCATCGAACGCTTATGTGCGCTACCACGTACGAGGCGAGAAATGACCCAAAATATTGCGGCGACGACAAAGGACGCGTCGAGAAGCGACGAACTTAAATATTTAGTGCTGCGTGAAACGCGCGAACGGGCTAGAGAAATAAAAGAGAGAACCGATGAAGCAATGAGTACTTTCCAGCGGGACAACGCAAACATTAATGGGATGCTCGCAAGACGTCTGGCGACACGAGATTGGCCGGCCGTTTCATTTTATAACGAGCGACGTGAGGACGCTCGTTCTCAAATTGAAGAGTGCTCCGTTGTCGCGGCTATTTCGACGGCGAAACAACGCCCATAGGAGAGAATAAATAGGAGGCGGGCTGCGGAGGCAGGGGGGGGGGGCAAGAGGGGATGGACTCGCTCGAGCTGTTAAACGGCTTTGAAGATGTATCCCTGGGCGCAGAGCACGGTATTGTTTGTGGGCACCGAGGAGTCTCCTACAAAAACCACTTGACGGAGCACTGGCGCTGCGATCGCTCAGATACCACGGGAATAGTAAACGTCCCTCACAAAAAAAAAAAAAAAAAAACATCATAGATATGTTGCTGCGTTTCTATTGACTTTTTATTCAATGTAAATTCGGTTGAGATGAGATTGAAAATCATGCGTTCCATCTGTAAGCGTAGTCCATGCACGTGTCTGATATTCATGCTTGTGGCCTCAGACGTTCTTGCGGCGTTATTTATTTGCCGCTTATCTTTCCAAAGATACGCGCACACGGGCGCATTCAGGCAGTCAGTACCTGCGCAAACGCATAATCTTTGTAATCTGTTGCGGTATTCTGCTATATTTTTCATAAAAAAATTACCGATCTGCTAAGTCATGAGGCCATTTAGAGACAGAAGGACGAAGTTAAGGAATGTCAACGTACTACCCCTAATTCTCATGCTAGTATACTTGCAGCTCTTGTAGGTGTTAGCGCCAGAGGTCCCTCCAGAGGCGTTTCTCGGAAACTATATATGGTTGGCGCATGGAGGTTACGGCCGATTACGGGGCCACAAGCACGCACTTTAAAGGGACACTAAAGGTCAATATTAAGTCAATGTGGATTGTTGAAATACCATCCCAGAAACCTCGAAACGCTTGTTTCCTGCGAAGAAGAGACTTATTTTAAGAGAAAATGCGTTCTGAAGCGTCCGCGTACCTCTAGCGCAGTTCAAGTCGCCCGCCCTCCGATCGAGGAGTGGTGACGTCATGTTCTCATAGTGACGTTGCGCCGTCAATGAGTGAAACGGTGCCCGCAGACGGCGCTACGGATTTTCTGCACAAAACGCAAACGCTCGACCAGAAACAGAGCCAAGAAAGAGCCGACAGCAGCGCGAAAGCGGAACTATGATGGCTAGCGGAAGGGAAAGCGCGCGACGATAAACTGGTTCTTTATTTTATGACGCCAACTTTGACGCTCGTTGCAATGGACGACCCTGACAACGACACATTGGCTCGTGATGCTGGGCTCGACTTCAGCGATTTAAGCACTGATGAACATGACCCGCTGCTGAGGCTCGCGCTGCCGGCGTCGTTGCGTACTACTACGACGGCAACTGTATGTCATGGCTGTACATATTCGCACATTTGCAGCTTTTCCTTCGTGAAAACCAAATGCCGCACACACCGCCCCGTCTTCGACCTGCAGTTGTTCTTGCGCTTTGGAGAATGAAGGCAAGACCGATGGAACAGCGCTACGGGAAAGCATTGCTTTGAAAGGCACTCCACACGACTTCAGTAAGTCGGCGTTGAACTCGTAATCCTCTGAACGAAAGGGCAGCGAGCACACTATGCGATTTTTCGGCTCTTTGCCAACACGATGGGGCAGAGGTACGGCACTTAACCACTTCGAACGGAGAGGTTCACTCGTTCATAGGCAACGAGATGGCGGACAGCCTCGCCCATAGAGCGCTGTCTGGGAATCCTTTGAGAAAAGTGCCTCAGGAGGACAAGAGACTCTTCAGAGAAGCGGTGTCGTGCCACTTCAGCTCTTTGTGGAGCTCACCTCACAAGCCATGTGTGACTAATGGTCTGAAAAGAAACCAAGCCACTTTACTGCTCCGCGTTCGCACGGGCTCTGCTCGTACCCCTGCGTGGATGTGTAAGACTGGCCTGGCGTTGTCTCCATTATGTTCAACGTGTGGTGTGTGCGGTGACATAGAACATTACCTTATGTGCTGTACTCTGTATAACGCGGAAAGGAGCGCGTTATTCGGTTCCCTCAAAACGACAGGGATTCCCCATAGTTCTCTTCAGGACATTGTTTTCCCGCGCGGGAACCAGTTAGATAGGAAGGAGGTTTCTCGCCTTCTTTTAAATTACCTGCAGGACACGGATTTGGCCTCCACATGGTGACCTTAGGAGTGACTATGTGTAGTTGTGAGGTCCGTGTCTGATTTATATGATTTATGCATTTTAGGTGTCGCTACGGTGGAGCAATTGCCGGCAGCTACTGCAAGGCTAATCTCACCAGTAGCCTACAACCACTCAACTCAACTCAACTCAGGTTCACTCGTTGGCACACAGTGATAATTAAGTAACGTTGGATTCGTCGCTGCAACTGCCCTTGGCCAAGTTCCGCGTACCGTTCGCGCATCCCACGACATCACATGGACGTGGCACTCTCGCTGTTTGTTGCAAATGCAAGTTTCGCGAGCCAGCAGAACCAGCGCAGCACGACGCGATAACGAAACAACTGAAACTCCAAAGCACGCGCGGCGCAGAGTCGAGCGTGCAGAGTCGAGCGAAAACGAAACCTTTCGACCACCCATACTACTGAAGGGTAACGTCAAAATGTTATTTTTTTTCTTAGAATCGAACAGAAGTAGACAAGTAGCATTTTCTTCCGTCTTATAACCTAATGAAATGATCTTTTTAATACGAGTAGCTGAGTACTAGTGACATAAATTATGATGAGGAGTGCCTTCGTCATTGGGCTAGTAACGGAATGTCGCTGGGGGGTCTCAAATCGTGTCATGCATTTACCTCAATTGCTCGGTTACTAAAGCTCTGTTCGCGATTATATTGACGCCTTAGACGTTCTAGAGCATTGTTTTATCACTTTGACTTGACTTCATAGTAACCTTCAGTGTCCCTTTAACATCGCTTGCGGTTACGCAAAAACACGTCCGTTCAAGTCTTGAAACTCAGTCAGCAGGCATCAAAAAGGTACGTCCGAAAACCGTACATTAACTCGTTAGTCGCGTCCTTCGTGTCTGCCTCGTTGGGACTTCCACTCGCTTCTTGCTGTTTGAAAGTTCGCCCTCATCATGCGCAGCCAATCTCTTCTCGGACGTTGTTTGGTGAAGCGTACAAACTCTGTGGAACGTAACAGTTAAGAAGTAAAGAATCAGAAGCGAACGTAGCATCTACAGACAAACGACACATGAAGATATATAGCCATTCGGCTATCTAACTAATAACATTTTACCGGACGAAATGTTTCGTCTGTTCCAAGAATGCCGCTTTCGTACTACTGCGTCTTTCGGCCCTCTCTATATGCTAAGCTTCACCTTATTTCTTTTTGCTTAAATGTAAATTTCCTTCTATATCTATTGCTACTCGGGTCGTTATGCATTCCACATCATGTATGAATAGGCACTTAGTCTTTTACCATATATTATTGCCATAGCAAATGTGCGGAAGTTTCAGGCGAGGTTTCACCGTCGGCATTGCCGTGACGTTCCGCATATATTTATGTATATGTATACTATATGCTTATCTGTGTCATACATCTAAGGTAGGTGCTGTACAATGTACTTAATAAACAGCAAGAGCTGCTAAAACCATGCTTTATATTCTTGCCTGACTTACTCACCGGAACCTTCTTTCTTTTTTAGAGTTACAGAGAGGAAAGGACGCATAGAAAGGCATGCAGGTTAACTAGAGGCAGTTCCAGTTGGCTACCCTGCACGGGGGGAAGGGTGAATGGGGATAAAAAGAGAAAGAGAGTGGAAGGGGGAGATAGAAAGAAAGAGAGACGAGCACGAACAAAGCGCATACACTATAGAGCGGTAGGCGGCGGCGTTCTTGCAGTCTATCGTGAAGCCCCGCAGACTGCAGGAATCTTAATAACGCGAGTAAGGTTTTTAGCGTGGATGTTCTGTGGGAGCACTGACCTAAAGCTTTAAGTTCTGATAGTGGACGACAGTCCAACTAGTCCAGTTAGAATTACAGACGGCCAATAATGGTCACGAAACGTTTCATTCACAGCGCATGCCTTCTATCTCGAATTTCCTCCGACTACGAAAAAGTTCAAAACAATATCGGTGCTCACAGTCTGAAAGTGACGTAATTTCATTGAAGCTGCTCTTTACGGGAAGCGTATGTGGCGCCTGTGCGATGCCATTACAGGCCTAACACGGCGTGTTAAAGCTTTTAAATGATGCCAGTACGTAGTTGCGGCGCACCTCCGTGTATGTAGTCGCACCCGCGTATACTTAGAACGCCATCCTAGAAGTTTGAGCGTAACACTAAACCTCGCTATCTTTGGCAGGGCTTCGCCCTTCGGTAGAACCTGCAATTTTTTTTTTATGACCTGATTTCATCAACTGTTTCCTACTGCTGTCACGCTGAGTATTGAAGCGACCGTCAAGCGGGCACTTGCGGCTATTTATTCCTCGGTCTCCTCCAAGTAGAGGTGGGCAAATAAAGCCCATTCGATTCAATTCAGCCTAAAGGAAATGAAAAGCAAGACAAAACAATCTTTTTAGAGAGGCAGCCGCCTTGTTCGCTATGCTATCTATGTTTGCTTCGCGAACACGCTAGTGCAACGGAACCCGAAGTGTTGTGGCTGTAAAACAGCGGTCTCTCCCGTGGGTTTTATTTCCTCTTTTCGCCCTTGGGAGCTGTCCAAACCATTGCGGATTTCCAAATGTCAGCCGCACTCGTAAAAAAAAAAAAGAAAGGAAAAGAAAGAAAGAAAGAAAGAAAGAAAGAAAGAAAGAAAGAAAGAAAGAAAGAAAGAAAGAACGATGTCAGGCAACCATATATAAGACGTACTGAAGACGTGGGTGGGAGGACTTACGGTGTAATGGTGATGTCAAAGACGACGTTCTTCCGATGTACATCAAGAGCACAGTTCCGCGGGGAGAAGGGAAGGGAGGAAGTAGTTGGGAAGGTGCGGCGTGGGAATCCGCCAATACGCCGGAAGCGACGAGACGACGAAGACGAACACAGAAAGTAAAAAAAGAATATGTACGGGAAACAGGGATGTGAAAAGGAACGACGCTTAGCCCTCTTCATTCCGCCAAGTGCGAAGCGGGGGCGATTCGGGAAACGACGCCCACTAACGCCTTCTTCCCAAGGGCCGCCATCAGAACATGTAACAACGTTCGCGGTGACACTCGCTTGTACCTTCCTTACGTCCCTCCCTGAACACCTATCGCCGTTCCTCGACTTCTACAGCTTCCTCTTTTTGTGTTATCTATGCCGCTTTTTTTTCGTTGCAGATCGCTGCCTCCTTTTTTCCCGTTTTATTCCCCTTTTCTCTGCGCGACCTATTCATGTCCTCTTTTAAAGGGTCTTATTCCTTCCGTATTGACCTCTCCTACACTTTTCGTCGCCTAGCTTCTTCCCGTCTGCTTTGTAGTTGCCTTTTTATTATAGGTTTACTTTGCAAGATCGTTAGCCAGTTCTTCCCCACTTTACGGTACTTGTTGCTGCGGTATGTCAGTTAGCTTTAGGGAAGCGGACACCAGCACGAACTGCACACACACAAACACACACACACACACACACACACACACACACAAGCACGCGCGCACGCGCGCCCACACTCACCCCGTGCACATACGAGATAAACCTAGTATAGCGTTTGCACTTCCTATATTAGCAGGACGTGCGCTGACTTCCATTGAATCTCCATTCCCCATTCTACCCCTTGTGCAAATACTTTATTTTCTTTCTATGAGGCTGAGAAAGGGGATAACAATGCCCTGAAATGATCGGGAAACACACGCTGTGGGTAGAGTGGGCAGGAGCCTTCAACTTTTAATTTTATGGTTTAGTATTACATTGATTAAAACATCATTTCTCATTTTGTATTATACAGGGCAGCAGAACCTACGAAAATGCAAATAACCCCAAAATGCGAGACTCGGATAGGCCGGTCCATGGCAGCTGCGGGAAAATGGAAGGAGAAGAGCTTTTATGCGGTCGAAGCTTAGAGGGAAGAAAATATGTCCTTCCCCTTTCACCCACCGACTGCGCTGCACCTGCTTTTCCGGTCGCTTGCTGATCTTCCCATTTTTTAGCTGTAGCAATCGTAATCTCGCGTATTTGTTTCGCGCGCGATACTTCCTTTGATCCCATATTTCTTTACACCTTTTGTTACGAAGCGCTCTCGCACTCAGACAGGACACGTGAAAAAAATGATGTCCGCAGGAAAGAAAAAGAAGGCTCGAGAGGAGTGGAGCGAAAGATATATACGTCGACACCTAACCACTTCTTATGAGTTGTGAATGCGAAAGCATTAACGTCCAATTGAACGCCGCTGAGCGGTCCTTCGAGTTTTGCGCTGCGGGTAATGTATACACAGCGGTACCTGCTGTCCGAGCCAGCAAGCAGCAGCAACAGCAGCAGCCTGCGGTGCTAATGCCGCATGCCGCCGACGTCCTGCGCGCGGAGAGACCGAGGAAGCGCGTCACGTGACCGCCTCGCCGACGACAACCCGTCTCGCCCTCGGCGTCACCGTATCTGCTCCGCCGAGGCGCGCTGGTGACGTGGCGTCGCGGCGATGCCTTCTCTCCTCACGAAACACGTAGCACGCCAGCGCCCCAGCAGGTGTTCTGATTCGCCCGCTCTGCTCCGTCGAGGCGCGCTGGTGACGCGGCGTAGCAACCAATGGGAATTCAGGGGCCGTTTCGTTGCTACAGACGCCGCTGGCCTTTTCGCTCAATGGGTCATTTGATGCTTTCGCATCAACAACGCAGGCGGGAGGATTGACGTCGGTTTTTTTCGGTGCCAGCGAGTTTGTTTCCTTTACGTGTTACGTCCGCGCGCAGCAAATAAGCTGTAGCCAGCGTTCAACCCATTTATTGCTAGCGTCAACACGTGCGACTACACGTGCTGATTTAGCTACGGTGATCCTCTTATAAGCGATGTCTTCTTGGATAACATTTCTTTTTCTGCGCGCTAACCACGGCCTATCTGTAGGCAGCGTGTTGTCGATTTGCCACTCTTCTGATAAAACGCATAGTGTTGGGATTTAAGAGTTATTCAGTTCCGGAATTCTGCAGTTGCTCGGATATCTTTCAGGAGAATGCGATGATGAAAAAGATCATGATTGTTGTGCGCCGCTGATGTGCACACAACAATGCGCACACATGTGCGCCGCTGATGTAAAGCTTACCCTAGTGCAAAACCCAGTACCCAGTCTCGAGTGCGGCGGATAATGAACCCAGTGCCACGCGTTGGATGCTGGGGCGCTGGGCATATGCGGCGTACTGGGAGGCGCTGGCTACTGGTGCGAAAAGCAGCTCTCGCGCGTTAAATACGCGGTGCCTGGGCACCGTATATATATATTTTTTTTAATACAGAAAGCAACAGAGAGCATTTTAGTGCAATAAAAAACGAAAAAAAAACGTAAAAAGTGTTCCGACCAGGATTCGATCCAGCGACCTACAGATCCCAAGCCCGGTACTTTGCCGCTACGCCACGCAAACGGAGAAACTTTAGCGGATAATTTGCCATGTAAAAATCGAGAAGCAGTTTTAGTTTTGCAGAGCTACGTTTTGCATGGACATGGTAAATGCGCTATCGCCCAGCAACTAAAATTCACGCCTGTACTAGAAAGACAAATTTGCTGTCCGTATTCAGCAACATGCTCAAAAATGCCACAACATCGATTTTCACTTGCGATTGGTATTTTAACTTCCAAACTAAATGAACCGCCGACCCGGGACGCTGTATGGGCTGTTACTGACGATTTCGATAGCCGTTTCTTGTTCTTGACGCGAGGGATATGCAACGTCTTCTTAGTTCAGTAATGTCTTTCAGTCAACACGTCTGTCTGATCATATATCTTCATCAGAGAAGCGCAGGCTAGTGCTGGGAACCTTCGGCGACAGCACATATACCTGTGTTTATGATGCGTCACATCGGCGGTCATCGCTTCTTGTGCTGGCACTGTAGACATGAGAAAATGGTTTATTTGCGAACACCGACGCGAAAGCTGAAATATACAGTGATTTATCATTGTTAGACTTCTTGATTTCTAAGCCTAGACGCGCCGATAGCGTGCAGACAGACTCGATGGATACGCTAGGCTTAAGCTTCGGTGGGGACCGATCTCGGCGCGGGTAGCTGGTGAAAGCTAAAATGTGTGTATTTGAGCCTCAGAACTTTTTTTCAGTACAATAGGGAAAGTGAAAGCGCACAAATCCCCTCAGCTTTGTTATCGGTGCGATAATATCAGTCAGCGATAGGCTTCCAACTCGGGGTCCGTTCGCGCGCGTCTGAACGACTTCTGCGTTTCATGTCCACTCCACAACACTGCGACAACGGCGACAACTGCCAGTCATATGTTACACGCGAACTACTAAAAAACGCGACCTCTTCTGTGTTTGCGTGGTTTCGTTCAAGAATTTAGCTAGGAAAATGCATTTAGGAAAATGCAAAAAGCGAAATTGATCTTCAGTATCAAATGTGCACGAATAAACATGCAGGGCAGCTCACGCACCTTTATTCCAAGCTGCGACACGAAATATTTTGTGACCCTAATATATAGCGTTATTTAGGACAAGAGACTGGTATCAAGCGATGAAATTGTATAAAGCATTTAATATTCAGCAGCGCTCATCTTCCCGCACTGGAACCAGCGCGGCACAAACAGAACCAGCACAGTTAAATTTCCAGTGCGAACCAGCGGACTGCAGCGAGAACCAGCGCCTGTACAGCACAAACCAGTGCACGCCAGCGTCATGGCAGTGGAACCAGCGTCTCTTCCAGTGTGACCCAGCTCTTATCCAGCGCTCTCACTGGTGTCCCAGTGAGTCCCAGCGAGCGCCAGCGTACCCAGTGCGACTGAGTGCCAAAAAACGCGCTGGTTTCACACTGGAAGACGCTGGTTTTTGCAATAGGGTAGTAAAAGTTGTCACTTCGTGACAAATTATATACTTTATAAGAATATTCTGATAGATTATCGCACGAACGTAGGTTTTAGTATGTAATAAAATTTCGATTTCGAAGTCAAACGATGCGAGGTAATAAAATACTTCTCCCGATGCATTATTCCAATTTTTTCCGTGTGTTTATAGACAAGCCGCGGGTTGCTTCCGCACACGCGGGCTTCAACGGAGAGCGCTATCTCTATTCGCGGCCCCATTGCACCTTGTCGTCCTGGTCAGACAACCCTATGTGTTCTCAAAAGTAAGAGGGAGCTCTATAAAAAGCTCCGTCTCAGAAATTCCGCGCACTGCTGTGAAGGCTACAAAGAGGTCGAGTCTGCCATTAAATAACGGAATCCAACTTTATGTTCCAGAGAACGGCGTAGGAGCGCTCGCCCATTGTGCTCTTCTAATCTTTCAGGGTTAACGATTTCCTTGTAGGTGGCTCGTCATTGCTTGTATACGTTGCTCTTGCGTCATGAAACCTTACTAACCGACTAACTAGCTAGCATCCGTTCAGGCAATGTCGCGCGGGGAAAGTCCAGAGACGTTTCAGTAGATAAGTCCCCTTCTTCTGGTTTTCTTATCTGGTTGGCTGTCGCTATAACTATACTTTTCGGTACGCTGACCGCGTATAGCTGAGTTGATAAGACGGAGTAGATGCTCTGTAAGTCCACCGGATCTGTAGCTATAGCCGCGCAACAGCGACCAGCCAAACGTTTCAACTCCCGCTGCAACGCGAAGCGAAGAAAACAACAGAGCGGGTGTTTGCGCATGTCTTGCGGGAGCGAAGGAAATATAGAAAAAAACTTCGCCACGACCGGAAGGCTTAGCATATCGCAGGAACGCACGAAGTCTGCGTGGGAGGCTCTGCAGGCGGATTAGCCGACAGCCTCGAAATGAGACCGCGTCGGGCACACTGCGTGGTATGTACGCGAGCGAGCTGTCTCGGGGCCAACCGAGGTGGCGGGTATATCTACAGCGTCGCAGCAAAAAAAAAAAAAAAAAAAAAAAGAAGAAAGCACCAATAGCTGGTCTTGCCGCGCATCATTTACGCAGGGCATTCTCTCGAGGCTGTCGCAACTGCAGAATGCGTACCATTAGTCAAGTTGACGCTGCCGCAACGCAACGATATCCGTGTCAGGCAGCAACGTACCGCAGTGGCGTCGACGATCAGCGTCCAGCTTATCACAAAATGCGCTCGAACATTAAGGCCGGACACAATTCCCTAGGAATTCTACTGTGTTGGCCACCGGCATCATCGTGTAACCGTTCCTTTCATCACTGGACTCCGTTCCGCTTTAGTTATATACTGTTTCCATTTCCCATTGCTCAGTACATATAGCAGGTTCTACCGCACAAGCTTAAAGCGACCTCTACGATTCCATTTAAGTAAGCTCGACTGCGCGACTAACCAACTACACAGCAGCTCAACAAACCACCAATCTCGTACTTCACGATGGTTGGTAAGGCAACACGGAAATGTGGTTTGAGCGCTGACATTATTAACCATGAATGTGAGCTACGCGCTCTTAGGGAAAAAAAAGGGCTGGTCCCGCGTGTTCTAAATCGACGTAAGCGTTTCTTTCCCGTCGCTTGCGCAATAAATTTCATCTTTCACTTATTTTCTCGTCCACTCCATCGCCGCGACCGACCGAGCGTCGTGGCAGTCTGCACTCCGCCTCCGCGGCTTGATGACGTCGCGGGATGCTTCTTACGCTGACAGACAGGGACATGAAAATGGGGTGCAGGACGTACCATGTCTTTTGGCTATCCTATGTCTATGTCTGTCGGCGCGAAAAACAAGTTCACAATGCATGAACGAAACGTCCACATCGCCCCTTTGACTTGTTGACGTCATCGCTTGCGCCAACCAATCGGCGCCCGTCGCTACTCCTCCTCTCGCCTTCACCTTCTCTGCACTGCCCCTCTCTCCTTCTTCGTCGTGGTCCAACTACACCACCATCCACAGCCTTCTAAACTCACCAAAGGTCGGAAAGCTTGCCTCGTTAAAGAGTTTTCTCCCCTGTACCATTAGTAACGCAGCGAAGTAACCTTCACAGTAATCCAATCTAACCACTGATCGAAGCCCCATTCGACTCCACAAAGAAAGCCTCACTTTCAAAGCTACAATGTATCGTCCATTTCTTTCGGCCTTTTCATTCCAAATAACAAGACATGTGATTGCGCGAAAACAAGATTCCGCTGACGTAATGACTCCAGTGCATATATGGGCCTACTTTCACAAGGACAGTCGTTTGTTAGCCTTTCTAGGTTGATTGTAGCAATTTCGTGACATACCGATCACCTCTCTCTTTCGTGGGCCTTGCAAGGGCGTACTACGTGCGCGAATAAGTTCCTAATTGTGTCACTCTAACTCATCGGGTACCTTAATTCGACCCCCTGGGTGCCCTGAATCGCGGCGTAGCCTAAAGTCGCGCAAAGACCGTGTATTATGCAGGCATACGGAAAAATAATATCAGTTAAAAAAAGAAGGAAGTGGAAGCACTCACTGATCCTTTTTCTGACGCAGATTGTACCTCTCTGCTTCGCACGGGGTTATCTTTTTACGAGCCCATGCCTATAAAACGCGTCGCGCGGAAGCCTCACACACCCGCGGGTTCATACACCGCAGACATAGGAGAAGCAGCATCGTCGCACTGCAGGCTGAAGCGGCGCAGCGCCTGTTGCAGGCAGATACTCCGCACTGCTGGTGGAACAGAACGGGACCATCGGGCCGCTCGGCGGAAGCAAGTAAAACGGGTCCCCCTAGAGTTATGCGCAGTGACGCCCATTAGGAAAGGTTGAACAGAGATGCTGACCTTAACTAGACGCTGGTGAATGTTCGCCTACAACAATAGTGACAGCTGGTCGAGTTTATACAGGGTGCTGTCTCGTAACGATTGCCTATGGTTGACAGCCCCGAATGGTTCTCCAGGTGTCGGGCGAGAAACCTCGTACGTATACGCAACGATATGCGAGTCAAACTGCAAACGTTGGAATCTACGTAATGCGAAGCTGTAGTAAAGTCGAATATTTAAATGTCGTACACAACTATAAGCGCGATGCGTACCACCGGGCTTGCTTTCATTCTAACCCACGCGTCATCTCGCGCGACGTGTTCATGTTAATGGGCTAGCGCTGCACTATTCGCAAGCCACAACCGAAATGCGAACGCCAGACCAGGCGGACGCAAGGAAGAAGACGAAAGACGAATTAATGGCGGGAAAAGGTGTATGCGGGAAGAAGCGGGACATTTAGGCATTATGGATCACCCCTTGCGTCGCTTTTAGATACACATGTCAGCTGAGACTATACGTGCAGGTTTTTTACAGCCGAGTTATTGTTTGATTGCACAAAAAAGCGACGAGCTCACCGGCACCACTTTGTCGGTCTGCATTCAGTGCTGCACACAGAACTACTGCGGATGGCTCATTAACGAAGGAAAGCCACAAAAGAGACAGAGGAAGTAAAAAAGAAAACACACACACGCACACACACGCACACACACACACACACACACACACGCACACGCACACACGCACACACACGCACACACACACGGGTTACATACACCCGATGGACGCCCATACACACACTGGTCATTCAAGATGTCTCAGCAATGCCTCTCTTCTTTTAAAGTAATAGATGCGCTTTCGTTGGGCACAAAGCGCAGAAGGAATATCTAAATCAGTTTAGTAGTCCCTTTCCAACATCTATTATCCGTAAACTTCTTTGGAGGCGAAGGTTGATTATTAGGAGAAAAGTGAAGTCAAAGCTTTCCGATCTTAACATTTCGCACCTCAACCACGGAATCGCAAGGCAACTTTTGAAGGTTCACCGCAGTGCAGTTTATCGATGTCTTTTTCTATTTGTTGAACTGGATATGACTGCAGTGCAGCCGCATATTCTTGACGTCACGCCCTGCAGCATGAATACAACGGCATACTTTCCACTATCAAAAAATTACACAGGCATATTTGACGGAACCAGCTTACCGGAGTGTCGTTCTGCTTGCTACGCCATACTGCTTATACGAAGGAGAAATAAGAGACAGACACACACGTCCTTCGTATAAGCAGTATAGCGCAGCAAGCCGAACGATGCCATACCAACTAGCCCCAGCCGAAGCTTTATTTGCCGGAGTGATTGGAGATTGCCTTCGTCCTGCATTACACTTAAATTAGCTTTTTTTGTTTGTTTGGAGTACATTGAATAGCCGACTGAGGTGAATAGAGCAGTCTATAATTAATTATAGCGATAACGATTATGATGGCGACGACGACGACGACAATCTTCGACTCAAGCGTAGTTGAGTTTTGCAGCCCTGTCGCCTGTTCTACAGCAGCCCTCCCCTCCCCCGCCCTCCCCCCCGTGCAAAGTCCTCTGCGCGGCCATGCGATAGTCATCCAGTTAGCAGTCGGGACGCCCGCACGCCTCCACATCAAATCAAAACTGATTACAGTGCTACTGGAACGCTATAATCAGACGGGCAACCGAGGAGGCGGATCGCGCCACTGTGCACGGAACTGACAAGACGTATGCCTTGCGCATACACTCTACGCGGTAACGCCCGAAGCGAAGAGAAGGAGGAGGGGAACGACGTGACGCCAGACGGGAAATGGGGGAAACGGAGAACGGGAAATGGGGAAATGACGAAGGAACGTGACCTCGCGGAAAGAAAGAAAAAAAAAAGAAGTGGGGGTGACAGCACGACAGGGAAACGGAATGGCGGACTTGGAGGGTTGCCGAAAAGGGAACCGCGAAATGGGCCGGAAGCAGTTACTATTTCTTCCCCGCTTTACCTTAGCTACTATTTCTCTCTTTCCCCAGGTTACGAGCGACAGCTATAGCAACTCTTTCTCCTCGTGAGCATATTATACATACAAGGGAACGAAGGAGGCGATAGGGAGAGCGGGAAAGTAAGGAGGGCGGACACTAAAGAGGCGCTTATTTGTGTCTATTTACAGGCGCGGATGTCTCTTGGGTTCTCGCGCGAACGCGCGGTCACGTTTACTTCCGCGTCGCTTCGAAGCGGCGGACAGCGTTTTCCACTGCGAGCGAAGGACACCCAGGTTGTACAGGGCAGGGTGGAGCAAGGTCGAAATCCGGAACCATTTTGATTCGGAGACAAAACCGCATGTTTCCCTTAACGTCAAAAGACATAAAATAACAAAACAAAAACGTGCGCGGAATATGCATTTCTATGGCTGTGTTGTTTTATAGCTTTCCGTGTCTCTGCGAGCATACTTTATCACGCGGTGATGTCGTTGTGGTCCATGGAAATTGAGCGGCCGAGATTCAGGCGAACACTTGGACAAGCTTTCAGTAGTGCAAAAACTTGCAGCAGCGTCAGGATTTCTCGACAGAATTGATCAGCACTCCAGTTCGCTGCTTGTGAGACGTGTTAGTGTGTGTAGTGTACCTACACCCTTGTTATAAGGACATTACGTACCTTTCTGGTAAGAGTGGTGTACGTTTACCAGCCCAGTCTCAGGCGATCGCGAATAGTCAACAAAAATTGTAAGACCGTAAGTCCACGTGAAGTCATCTATAAGCTTGACATAAACGTCACAGAAAAACGCCTATAGCTTTCCGCAACTTGCAAAACATTTTTTTTTATCAGGAAATATCCCAGTTTTGTGCGCAGTTACCACGGGTTCTATTAGCTACGAACAACGTGAATCCAAAGATTGCGTACTCTCGACGGATCACTGTCGGTGCGCGACGATTGGCTAGTCGTCCGACAGCACGTCCGTCGCTCCAATTAGACGTCGTGGTGGACACGACTTCTCGCAAAAGCGAAGGTATTCCTGAAAGTGATCGACATAGAGAATACGCGCCCAGTCACCAATCGACCGTTTCTTTCTCTCTCTTTTGTCTCTCTGTCTATATTAATCTTTTCACAAGCAACGTAGTCAATATACAGAACCACGTCGCATTACGAGAGCCCCGACAAGAACGACGGCTGTCTGTGCTGGTATGCAGGACAAGCAGGAATCACACGGTGGCACGGATCGGTGACGAAGGATGCCAGGCCGAAAAAAAAAGGGAGAAAAAAATGTACGAACAAGGGGTGACTTCGGGCTAACGCAAGCAACAGACTGCGAGGAATGAGATACGACGAAGCTATAGCGTGGTGACTATATGTCGCAACGTCGCATGCATGCCAACGATTCTTTCCGTTGAGAAGGGCCGTTAGCTGCCGCAACCGGGAGAGATATATGCCTGCTCTCACGCGACGCGATTCGTCTGTCCGCGTTCTTCGTCTCTTCGGAAAGAGAGTTGCGAATTCTTGCTTCGCGCTGTCGCTCGTTATTCCATCGTTTCTTTTCTTCGCTTTATTTCACTTCGTTTTATTTTTTTGTCCTTGCAAGTGCGTAACTCGAGTAGGCGTCTATACCAAAAGCCTGTTAGGCGCAAGTTTTTTCGGAAGGTGGGCCGCGGGCACGTCCAAGCGTTGCCGACGTGTTTCCTGTTGCCAGCCGGTACGGCGCCTGCCCTGCGCGCCTCTCAAAGAATGAGAAAGCGACAGTAGAGCCGAACATTCTCTGGAAAGTGAGGGCTCGTAGGACACTTTTTGAACGCTGCAACGAAATGCAGTCTGATTGATAAGGGTTAACTAGCGCCCTAGCACATTTCACCCTCGAATTTCAGAGCGTATGCTTATCGAAATTGGTGCTAGGCGCTGGATTTCTTTTAAGTAGATAATACTTCACTGCTGTCTTAAAGAGGCTAACGAAAAATAAAGGTTAATTAATCATACTTCGCTCATTAGCTGACTTCACACTACAGCGCGTATCGTGCGATAAGGTACGTCCACTTCGAGTAAACCGGCTAATGCGACACGATTTCGCTATTACCTCAGGCGAGTCTCACGTGCTCGTTCGCGCTGGCAACATAAATTGCCCGGTGTTGCCCTTCCCACCACACCGCCAGAGTAAATAAGGAGAAACTCAACAAAACACGGTAGAACAACTTAGAAAGGCGTGGCTTGAGGTGCAGGCAGTAAGTAGCCTGCATGTGATTTGAGGATTTGTGTGTACGGTGTCTCGAACTCCGCTGCCTTCACCGTGCGAATCATGCCAGTCATGTCAAAATTGCATATTCCAGTACAGGGGGCGCCTTCTCGCTAATCGTTGAGCGTCGTCTCCGTCTCAATTTTCCAAAAGCACGCGAATACATTGCATCGGTGCTGGAACGATCAAGTTTCAATTTCTGTAGGAGCCGCTCGATTATATATACGTCAAGTCCAAGCACTACTGCAATTGCCAGTCAACCTAACCTCGCCCGCACAGGTTCAACAATGGCAGTGTGGCTGGTTACCATGGAGACTGTGCCTGTGACAGGTGTGATGTTACAGAATACAAAGGCGCCAGCCCAACTCCAGCGTTCGCTCATGCGCCCCGTACTACCACCCGTTGAAAGAACAAAGACACATGGTTAAGGTGTTTGAGATTAGTATTTCATCACACTTTGGATGACGTGTAGATATGTCTGCAGACCGTAATATTTTAATCGTACACTCCCAAATTTAGAGCAAGCGTACTGAATGTCCACCCCAGTCACGGTCTCTCGGTGGGGATTGCGCAGGCAGTGCGGGTTTTATGACGAGGCAGCTGACGACAATGCCGTAACGAGCAAACACTGGCGAAAAACTTGCGGTGAGAACAGGCTGAGTTCTATTTCGGTCTACTCTTTCAATGTCCCGGAAATTTGGAGATGTCCCCTTCGGCTGTATCTGTCGAGCTTCACCGGCAATCAATGGCAAGCGTTTGAATCCTGACCCAAAGCGCTGCTATAACACTGCAGAGAAGTTACGACAAAGTGCCATAAATACAAATGTTATTAGAAGAACTTGCTCTCTCGGCGTTGCTAACGGAAAGTTGTCAAAATTTGACCAATCATATGAAATATTCTTTGTCGTCGTCATCGTCGTCGTTGTTGTTGTTGATGATGGTGCCCATTTAGTTACGCTGGTGCACTGCGGTGATGTTTTCACAGATGGCCGAAGGGTCAGTGTCCAAAATTGCTGGGTATGCGGCGGTTCCAACAGTCCCCGGCAATAGCTTACTACCACCTACAAGCGCTACATATTCTAGTCTGTACAGCAATAAACATTGCCATTTTTTACAGGGTAAGGCATCCACAAGGCGTCCCACAGCCAACAGCTGTCACGTGCTTAGTTCATCGTCTAAGAGCTGTGCATGGCGTGAGTCTTCGCCAAGAAACGCACTCTTAATCTTCCCGATCTTTCAACATGTCACAAATATGCTCTATTATCCAATAACACCTTCGACTGGGGCTAGTTCGTACTACATCGTTCCCTTTTACTGCGCCATACTGTGTCACAAAGGACAAAAACAAATTGTGCATATGTGTTTGAGCTTCTTTTCTGTTTCTTTCTTTTTTGTCCTTTGCATGACAGTACAGCGCAGCAAACTGAGCGGTTCTCTAATATGCCTTTTCAAAAATAAAATCCATCATATCAACCACGCTCTAAACGCTCTAAACGACCGCACTCTAAACACGTCCGCCGTACATTCACCCTGCTTTAGCACAGCCTAAATGTTGCTGTGCCGTCTTGCCGATCAAAGTTATACTGGGATTTTTTTTTTTAATTCCGAGAACAAGTGTGGCCTGGAACCACCCGCCATGCTTTCATCGCCACCATTCCGGACAACGCTACCTTCGAAGCAGTTGTTGCACAACAAACTTTGTTAGGTTTAACCTCTGTTAAGCTTTTTTATTGTCGTCACCTATTTGCTATTTGCTACTAAAAACGCATTCCTTTCTGTAATGACTTCTGGCCCAGAAAGTGATTAAATGAAGAAATAAACGAAATAATCAACCAGTAGGTGAAACGCATCACCGGCATTCAAGAGATAATAGCAAAGTGAGATTTGCATGAAGGCTCAAAATGTTATTCTTTTATTAACAGACATCTGCACAGCACGTCGCAAGGTTGCTTAGTTCCGAGGTTGTATACGCTGTCAATTTCCGCCTCTTTGTCGAATTAGCCTTTCTTTCTTATAAGTTCCGATGTGCCCACGGGGCTCCCTGACTGGCTCGAAATGCCACCACCACATAATTTGACGACACAGCGGAATTCGGCAATGTCGAGAATTGCAGTGCGGGCTTATTTGCGAGGGGAAGGCCGATGGCGTACGATAACTTTGGGTCCGTTAAATCTGAACTCATTATTGCGCAAAACGAACCTCGTGTTGTCAAACTGCCGGCGTCAAAAAATAAAATAAATAAATAAATAAAGAACTCGGTGCTCTTCCACTCTGTGAAGGATGACCAGCGAAACTGTGTATGTGGGCCCCTTAAGAGGAAGCTTTAGCTCGGGTGATCATATCTAAATACATGTAAAAGGAGCGTTCTTTTTTCTCGGCAACCACTGCAGCAAATTTGATGAGGTTTGTTGCATTTAAAAGAAAAACTTAAAATCTAGTGACTGTTGGTTTCCAATTCTTGACTTAGGTCGTAATGTTTTTATTATAAATGGCAAAAATTGAAAGTTTTCGAAAAACGAAACTATCAAGTTTACAACTCTCTAACTCAGCAACGAAAAAGGATAAGGCAATTCTGTGAATGGCATGTAATAGAGCATCTAAAGCGGACAAAATTGATATGTTACACATGAATCTGAGAAAATGTTTTCGTGTGGAAATACAGGTTTTTCAGAACCCTTGTAGACAACGTAACGAATTCACGTAAGATGTAAAATGACTAATCGAATTTGTCCGCTTTCAATGATCTAATGGATTCCCTTTACAGAACCACGATATCTGTTTTTGATGCAGAGCTATTAATTGGTAAACTTCGTGCTTCTATCTTTTTCAAACTTTCGCATTTTTGAAAATTTTTGCAACAAAATTCATGCCCTAAATCGAAATTCCGCTTCCAACAGTCATTAGAATTTATGCAACAAATTTCAATAAAATCGGTCCAGGGGTTATCTCATAAAAACGTTGTTGTGTTTTACATGTACTTGGATAGGCCGCGTCGGAGTTGGGCCCGAGCTAAAGCTTCCGCCTAATGGCGAACTGCACCTCCGGCCCGGCATTTTCACTATCTTCGGGATGGGCCCACGTATGGGGAGTGCTTAACGCCTGCTTAACCTCCGCCGCGAGTCGGCCCGAAATTACACTATCTTCGGGATTTTTTTTTTCTACATGTGGACACGATACTGGAGAAAGTAGCCCCTATCAGCTTCGCTGTAAAAGAGAAAGAGACAGAAAGAAATATGCACAGTATACAGATTTAGAGCGCTGAGAAATGACCCAACTCGTCGTATTTCTATCCAACAATAAGGATTTGACCATCGTTTGGTCTCCGGAAACGCCGGCGAGCCCTTTTTAATGTCGCTACACTGTACTCGGATGGAGGAAAAAAGAAAGATCAGGCTGCGTTTTCTCGAGGCACTCGCATTAAGTTTCTCTCGTCGTTCGGATTGGAATGAAATCCGGGGAACTTGAAAGGGGGCTCCGACCATGAAATTGGTTGGCAATCGCAATACCACTATGTTTCGGGCGAAGTTAGTGGCTGCAGCAAAAGGGAGGAACAGAGGATCAAGAACAGCCGGCAAAGTCTAAAGTGTCCCAGCCAGAAGTGGTTAGTTTTCTGACGCCGGTAGCTTGAATCTCGTTTCTTCATTCTTCTCTGTGCCCCCATAGGCGACACAAGCTATCGATGTCGCAGATGTAGGAATGTAATTGCGTCATATTAATGCGCCATACGTGCGCGAAAGCAGGCATGTGGTCTGGAGCAATCGATTTCTTGTTCTTGATTTTCTCCTTTTTTGTTAAAAAAAAAACACTGAAACAAGTTGCATCGCCTTTCTAAGCTTCAGAAAAAAGAAAACACATACAGCGACAGCTTCCAAAAAGGACTCGAAAAAATTCACACAGGAACTCCTCTTGGAGTTGTCTAAGTATGTGGAAGCATTGTGCCATTTCCTCATCTCCACGCAGCCAGGTGTCATTATCAATGTTATGAAACTTGATCCGACCAGTATAAGCCTTTATCCACCCATATTGGTCGTTATCAAGCTTATGGGACTAGATCCGACAGCTATCAACCCTTATCGGTTGTTATCAACCTTATTGAACTCGATCCGAGCCTTTATCAACACTTATCGGTTGGTATCAACCTTATCGCAATTGATCCGATCTTTATCTACCTTAATCTGTCCTTTTCAACCTTATCCGGCATGATCCGACCCTTATCAACTCTTATCAGTCCTCATCAGCCTTATCGAACTTGATCCAACCTTTTTCAACTCTTAACGCTGCTTATTAGCCTGATCAGAATTGCTCCTAGCATTATAAGCCCTTATCGCCCTTTAGTACCTTATCAATTCGTATTGAACCATCATAAATTGTGATAAGACCCATCTAACCCTTATCATCATTATGAACTAATTGATTGCTCATTGACCATCGCCAACGTTTTTCTTCTCGAATTTATTCTGTTTTATAAATTTATTTATAGCGATTCGTCTGATGAAACAAGATGACCGAAGTGTAGCATTGAGACAATGTGAAAGACACATGCTCAGTCGCGGTTCTCACACTTATGGGCTTTCTTCATTTTCTTTTTTTCGTTTTTGCAAGCATTTCAGCCGTTATTTGCATGAAAAAAAATAAAGAACATTTCGGTGCCTATTTCAAGGTTATTTTTAGACGCCTAAGCTTAACTTTGCGCCTACTTTCAGTCGGTGAAGGATAGAGAAATATGTCCGATAACACCCCTATTCGCCAATCCCATTTGATTTATGGGAACGTTACGAAGCCTTTACATGCGGACACACCACTTTTTTAATGGGATTATTGCATGTGGCAGTTTAAGATCATATCGTTCTTTACTTTTCCGACAGGCAAATATAGAAAGGGCGGCTGTTTTTCACCTTCCTTATTTCTAAGACCCGCCATAGCTGCCGACAGATAACGATTAGCGAGACATCGAAGCCCGCGCGCCACAAGTAATTCTGGAAATGGTCATCCAACTGTTCGATAACGGTTGTTAGAGGTCCTCTCACAGCAAATCCTTAACTCACGTCCGAAGCAGCGATAGTTGGAGCAGTGAGGACGAGAACATCAGGAAATTCTGAGCTGTCGAGAACAGGCCCGATATCACTCTGAGGTGGGAAGGCTCCTTAGTCCAGGAACCCTCTGACTTCGACTGCCCTCTTGGCCCTGGCGACACTTCGCGGGACACTGTTTCGAAAACGTTTTGTTATCTCTCTCTCTCTGTCGAGTACAGGCACAAATTAGTTCACGATTCAAACATATAATGTAACTGTTGTCATCATCACCACGAATGTATTTCTATAACTACCCAGCTGCTCAATGACACTTGTGGTTCTGAATGTATACAGCTAGACCTAAACGCACGGGCTTCCTTCATTTCATCTCCACAGGAACGGGCTGAGCCCAACTAAGCCACCACGAGTTAACGCGGTATTGATCGCAGTGTTCCAGCTGCGCCGTTACCATTATATCAACGGCAATCTGACAGTCATCGCCGCCCATTCACGGCGTCGATCAGCTATGCTGTCTCCCTTAAATAACAGACGCAGTGCAGCAAGTGCTTCGGATCGCGTCAGCCAAGAGAGAACAAGAACCAGAATGAGGGGCTCGTCCACTGTCCGTCACTAACCCTCACGTGTGTGACGCCGGATTAGTAGATCACGGAAGGATTAGCGCCGCAAAGTGGGTGGGAGCTTTCTTCTTTCTCCGAGGCAATCAACTGCGGTTCTCGTCTTGGCTGGGCTGAGATGCGCAGCCTTCTGCGCACTGCACGGATTTTTGTAAGACGGAGCACAGTGTTTGCGCAACTTACAAGGCTTGCAATGTGGCGCTGATAACGGTAACGCTGTCAACTAAAGCACTGCGTTATTATTAGGTGCGTTTTGCGCATTCCTTTGTTGCTGCTGCTGCTTTTCGTATAGCCCCGATCTGTTTGTCCCGTATGCCACAAATACTGAGTGGCAGTTATAGCTTCTATATTTAAACCCCTCTACAGGCGCTTATCACCGATCTGCCTCTGCGGGAAGGTGGCCACGAGTGACGCAGCCAGTCGCGTGGCAACTCGGATTTATTTAGACGGTGCACCGGCTTTTTCGACGGTTATGTACCCCAAAATATTGACACTCGGTTTCTTTCGCTGCCGCGACCCGAACCGGTCGGTTGGCCTTCAGTAAATTTGAGGTTTCACTCACTGCAAAGTGAAGGGGTGCCTAGCACCCCCCACGCATGACAAGCAAAAAGGAAAAAGAAAGAAAGAAAAGAAAATCACAGAAGGCACCAAAAAACACTGAATACAGTCAACGAGTGAGAAAATGTTAGGATCGGAGCGGCTCGTTCTTTTTCTCATTTTTTATCATTCACAGACTTAGGATGTAACACATTGTGAAGCCAGAGGGAACACGAGGTAGAGTAATGTTGAGTTCAAATCTGGAAATAATGATTCAGCTTGTCAATTCTACATCTCATTTAAACACATCGGTGCCCCGTGTTTCCCCGACGTCGTTCGTTGCCCGTTACATACAACGGGGTTAAAAAAAAAAAGGTCATCCAAATGGGTCAGCTTGAGGCATAGGGCTTCCAGAATACGCGCGACAACGACGCTGCGTCACTGATTAGGTTTCAGTATAGATCGGGCGCTTCGCAGCGTACAGACCTTTCTCGAAACGCAATTTTCCGACGCCTCTCGACGACCCTCCCCCGACTCATTGATTATCGGATGCAAACAGATCCGCTCGGTCGCCTGCCCATTCGGTCCACGATTTTTCAGCCGCGCTTCCATCAGTCAGGGTAACTGCCAGATTACCTCGCCGTGATGGAGCGGCTGGCGTCGTCGAGTGCGTCACACGACGGCCTGCCTGTTTCGACGCGAGCGTGTTTTTTTTTTTTTTCTCTCTCTCTCGTTGCCCCGATATAAAACCCCGTCGACCTCCGTTGACGTACCTTTGAATCTATGGAAGTTGGATCAATTATAGGGTCCAGTATATCCGAGTAACTTCAAGAAGAAAGCGTGGCAGTTCGGGCGAGTTGGTATGTCATGACGTTTTAAAACTTGTAGCGCAGCTCAGAACGAGCAAAAAAGGAAGGTGGAAGGGGTAATGAAAAGGAACGGGAGAACAGGATGGAACGCTGTTCACCCTGTTCTCCGTTCCTTTTCATTACCTCCTTCCACCTTCCTTTTTTTGCCCGTTCTGAGCTGCGCTACAAGCATAAAAAAAATTAAAGAAAGAGGTTCAAGAAACGAAGAAAAACTCCGGTCAAGTATATGAAACGGCGTAAGAGCGACCAAGCGGTCAGAAGACTCGCAGCGATCGAAGAGGACGGGATGTAGATGCAACCACGCTCGCGTGCTTTTCATCGACTGTATACGTACGACGACGTCGACGACGATTAAAAAAGGACGGAGGTCGCGGGGACGATAAATAATATACGTAGAAGCGCGAGCCCGCCGTGCGGCCACTCCCTCTGAATCGCTATTCAGGAACACGCCACGCACCATTCGTCCTTGTCAGGCAGGGAAGCGGCGGCCAAGGAGACGGTCCTCGGATTAAGCGGCGAGCTCGTGAGAAACGCTCACGAACACGCGAGCAACGCACGCGAACACGCACACACGCACGCACACAAATGCGAGGAAACCAAGGCGCAAGTCACGTGCTCGCGCTCATACTGCCATTCCGTATACATTGAAAAAGGTCAGTGCTAAATTTATATGTATATGTATGTATATAACATGCCAAGGTTCCGACTTTGTTCGAAATGACATTACCGGCAATCGATGAAGTTAGTTGGTCCGCTATTCATTTCGGCCAACGATTACCGATATTTCTGGCCGAAAAGGAGACCGGCTACTGTATAGGGGCAAGAGAGACGTCGCTGTGTATACCAAGTGCCTTCGCGAGAACTTTCCTTTCCTTGGCGAAATCGACGCTAGCACACGACAATGGCAGACTGGTTCGATTTCTCTCCTTTTCGCATTCTCGGGGTTCGCTTTATCCAAGGACGAATCGGAGACCGATTGCGCGCGTTCCGTTGGCAGATATGCCCTTTTGATGTGTAACCTGCGTGCGCTATATAGTATACGGTGAATTAATGCATGCACGATCTGACGTGAATTCGAAAACAGCGTGCGCTTGCGTTTGGCTGCAAATATAGCTGATGAGAAAGACCGACGAATGCAGTGGAGGAACGCGTATACATATATAGGAGTCCGATATCTGCTTTGAGTGAATTGAATTACTAGATCGCAGGTGGACAGCACGTGCCCATGCGGCCGCATACGTTTTAGCATCAGGGGCACCGCCTGGCCTATATTAGTAACGCTGTACAACCAAAGCAATAACCACCAGCCAGGACTATATTTTTTTCCTTATATTAATTCTTGAAATCGTTTCTTTCTCGACGAAGAGTCCGACCTGCTACTGTTTACCGAATAATATTATTGGAAGGCCGCCGCGTGGTCGTAAAGATAAAACGATGCACTTGATAAATGCAGCACGGTTGAGCTATGGTCCTACCATCGTTAGTGGTCTCGCGTGGAACGGGCAAAATATGATTTCTAAACTCAAGTTAAGAAGAGTTTCGATTTACATGGAATGTTTCACATGGGTATTAACGCTTGCAAGATTGCGTTCACCTGGACTGCTTGGTACGTTCTTTACTGACGGCACATCCCATTGATCGTTTCCGAGCGCTCCCACGAAACTCCAAGGCTATTGTTTAGCACAGCAACTAACCTTTTATCGCCATAGTAAGCGCACAGTTCTGACAAAACAATGCAGTGCCCCGCAGTGCCGCTACTAAAGTAATTCATTCGTTTATATCACCGCTGCGCAGTTAGTCGAGTTGCAGTGTCCCCTTTGAGGCGGCAGCCACGTAGGACACACTGAAGCCACGATTACACAGCTTGTTTATCGTGCTGCCTGAAATACTTTGGCGACGCCGCGCCGGATGTACGCCCGCGATGCGTTCCGCACGCGTAGTTTGCCTATAGCCTAACGTGCCAACAGCTGTGGGAGTAGAACTCCTTACGTCGTTTAGGAAATTTGCAGCAATGCACAATAATAGAAACAGAGGTGCACTGAAACTCGTAGTTAAAAAAGAAGAAGAAAAGTAAACCAGCACGAAATCAAAACGGGGCAAGAGAGACGGCAGGTGCTCACCAATACTGCAACTGCTTCATTCGAACACCCATGCGCTACGCATGCATTACAACCGCACGCAGGCACATCAGCGTGTCTCATCTTCTCGCATTTGCATTTTTTCTCGGGTCCGCGCGTGCGCTGTACGGTCGCTTCCCAGAATAAAAAAAAAAAAGCCGGTGGCGAGTGGGCACTTGTCCAGTCGTCTCTCTGGTACTGTTTTGATTTCGTGTTCTGTTCATTTATTTACGTATTTATTTTGGTAATGAACACGTGCCAACGTGTAGCCAAGCGGTCCGTTTTACTGAAATACGTTCTTCACACCGCGTCTGAATAAAGAACGCGTGTAGACGGAAAACTCCGAGCGTAACGTTAATGTATGAAACATTCAACACACAGTGATGAGCTCCGTCGTCGTGACTGAACGTTGCCGGCCGATAAGTTTGCTTTGACGCAAAAAAAGAAAAAGACAAACCGTGATGGATGAGGCGGCAAGGTCAGAGCAACTCCTTTTTTCTTTTCCAAACGCCGATGGGCGATGCTACTTACATAGCGGACTTAGCAGCTCTCTACGCTGAAAGAAGACCTACCAAAAATCGGTTCCGTTCTACGTGCGTCCTGTAATACATCGGAGCTCCGTGCAGACCATTTTTCCTACTGTGGCACACCGTTCTCTTGCCGTTGCGAAAAAAAAAAGGAAAAACTATTTTTTTTTCGGCACTTTCGAGAACGCTTATCATCAGTGGAGAAGCAGTGTCCATGGAATCGAAAAAAAAAAGAAGTTTCTTCGAGCTGGAACTGGTGAATTGCGCGATTCGCTATTTCCCGCGGCAACCTCCCTATATATAAATTCACATTTACGCACTCTGACTCGCGTCTACTTCGAAGCAGAGTTTACGGCGTAAAGATGAAGTGATTGCTTTCCCCGTCGTATCTTCCGAGAATAATTGACAACGCAGTAGTTTGCACGTTCTGGCAACTTACTTTTTTTCTTTATCGAGTCTATAACTGGTGGCAGTGATGTCCTGTTGCTGAGCGTGATGTCACAGCATGCGATTATTCGCCACCGTGGAGGCCACAACATAATGATGTAGGTGAAATGAAAAAAAGAAAAAAGAAAGAGAGGGAGAGGGAGAGAGAAAAGGAAATGTTGTTTTATCAAAATTTGGACGCACTTTAAAAAGTAAACTACGTTGTCAACCCAGAAACCTACAAAAAGCCTACATCACACGTCTGCTTCATCTCAGACATGTGATGCTTAGTAACGATCAACTCAATCAATAATCAATGAATTTTCATTGACTGTAGTGCGTACATAACTCCACCTGAGTGCTCTTGCTATGCAGCTTTACTTTATGTATGTGCACAAAATGTGACTCACAGTTTTATCGTCCGGTGTGGCGCACTTTATTAATGTGACAATGGCAGTCGCATTACTTGGACAGCTAGTTACAGGAAACAAACATGAAATCGCCGAAGGTTCCTTATGGAGTATAGGTGGTTTTGGATTCTGGAGGCCTTTGTCTATGGTAGGTGCTTAGCTAACGGGACTAGGTTTTATTGGTTTCATATAAGTATGCTTGCATCCGAAAAGTGATGCGGCAAGTGCAATAAGTGCGGAAAATGGTCCAACAACGGCTAATCACCTAGTGTTTTATAGAGGGCGTTGGTGATGGCACACAGTAAATGCAGAGTGAACATGCCTAATTACCTTGTGGGTGGTGACTAATTACCTGGCGAGCGATGACGAACCATTTGGATGTCGCAAATTGTGTAGATGGCAGCGTCTAAACCAACGCGACTAATGCTTCTAGATGGTATGCGTAATCGTAGATGGTAAGTACTTAGCCAATAGGCAGCAGTAATCACGTAGTGGTTGCATTGGCTGTTGTAAATGGTATACAGGAGGTCGTAGGTAACGCAGGTACCGAGTCAACCCCATGAATTGAGCTTTGTAACGAGCCCTAAGCCTCTGGTTCTTGTTACTCTTCGATGGGTGGGACCTGTATGCCAAGTAGCGCTATACGTAAGACCAAAATAATACCAATGTACGCCCCACGTTGCCCAATGTTCGTCCTACGTTGCCAACGTTGGACCAGCACTGACAGTGCTTCCTGTGCCGCTGGGGCAGCTTTCACTGCAGTGCACAAACTCAATGAGGCGGAGCATAAACTCCCGGCTCATATATTACCACCATCAATCCCTGCGTGCACTGCTCGTTGGAGAAGAAGCGAACTGGTAAGCCGATAGTGGGTCGCTAACGGGACGAAAAAATGTGCCTCGCTGCCGGAGAGCCCACTCACTGCCTGCCGGTGCACATCGTAACGTGGGATGCTCGATATACGTTCGACGCCTGCAAGCGCGAAACGGTAAAAGCCCGCTTAAGCGGCCGGTTACGCTCCAGAACCATCACTCATATACGCGGAACGTTCAGTCTATATAGCGCGGCCCTTCGTGGACAGAGAAGCTGAGACCCGTGGATAGAAAAATACGTGCGCTCAGCGAGGTACATTTTTCTTCTTTTTTTTTCGTGGGGCGCCGTGTTCCTATGTAGGTCATTAGGATAAGCTCCCAGGAAGGAAGCCTCTCAAGCGCCAGCAGTGCGCGGCCGTGCGGAGAGAGGCACATCGGCAAAACCCGACGCCCCGGCAAGGCAGCACGGTGGCCGCAATACAGAAAGCTGAGTCGCAAAGCACACTCGGACCGGTCAACGGCCGGCCAACGCCTGTGTGTCAGTTTGTGTAGGTTAGTTCAGTTGGAAGTGATTTTGTTGTTGTTGTTGTTGTTGTTGTTGTTGTTGGGCCTGACGTGGCATTCAGCAGCCTGGGGCTAAAAACATGCACATAGGGTGCTGCTTTACTTTAACCTTAACCGGATTTCCTTTTAATCGTCTCTGGCAGCCGGCTCAATCAACCCTGCAGAAAAAGCACTAAGCTGGCTTTTCGGCAGTGCATAGCTGTTACACTGTTACATTGGTGCTACAATGGCCTTGCAGCAGTGTTACAATGGCCAGTAAATTGTTGAGCAGGAGCTTACTGGGCATTTGGTCTACTACTATCCCTGTCCTGGCGTTGAACATGACGCGAAAGGATGCACGAAAGCCCGTGCATTGTACTAGCCGCAGATTAATCGCGGCTTTAGCAATGCTTCGGAGACCATGTCCTGGTCAATGTGTATTGCGGGAAAGCCAGCCCGGCACTTTTCTGAAGCATTCATTCTACATCTTGAAGTGGAAAAAAAGCATATGCAGAGTACAAAAACTAACATAAGTAGAATATAAATAAATTCTCAAAGTGAGCGCAAAAATATTAATAAGAATGAATAAAGCTAAAGGCTGCTGAATAAGGCGCCCTTGTGCTAATTAATGTGCACAAGACACATTACCACTATATCCGCCGCAACAAACTAAGATTTAAAGAATTAAGAAAAACTAAAGCCGCAGTGCACTTCAACGACACAGCCAACGTTTAGTGAGTTTTTCAGAAGCGTTAGCCTCTCACCGAAGCAGACTGAGCATTAACGGCACGTGGGAGCGTCGGTCAAGATATGGGAACAACTAGCTTCGCTCGCGTCTGCGTATAGCTGCTGCAAGTGCTTAACGGTGCAAATTTTACTGCTCCCGCCCATCACAGCGAACGACTTACATACACGGTTATACCGACTGTTGCCGAAGGCTGGCTAGTCAGTGCGTATATATAGCGCCGAATTAGCTTGCCGCACTTTATAGCGTTACCGTAAGTGAATGCGGTACGCGTTCTTCTTTCTGCGTGAATTCCCTTTATTATCACTCGGGAGGAATCAAGAACGTCGTAAAATCTGTGCATGCGCATACACCTCCGCAAGGACATTTCATTTCCCACTACCACACACGCGCACGCACGTACACGCACACACAAAAATAAATATTAAAAAGGAAGGTACAGGGAGGTTAATGGGAAAAGCGTTCCGTTGATTACCCGGCACAGGGCAGAGGGGGAGAAAGGAATCGAAAGATGAGAGATAGGGAAGGTCCCTTGAACACATATGCGCGCACAAGGAAAGTGTTGTGTGACTGACTTAACTTCTGACGCGCTGAGACAACCGCTCTCCTTTCTTACGCCATTAGCATAATCAAGTGAGCTGCTCTTGTCTGCAGACAAGATCTCACATAACGATTTTGTCGTTCGTATAAGCACGAGCACGAAGCCTTTGAAGGCGCCATTGCAAACTGGCCCGGGTGATCGCCGATGACAGTGAATTTGAAGCGCCAGGATTTCATGTACCTACGAAGGATCGCGATTCAAGAGGAGGGGTGTTGCATAGCAGTTTACATGTAAAATCGGTCAAACGACGGCTTAGGTGAACTGAGGCACCTTCTGTCAAGGCACTGTTTTGCAAGTTATTTTGTGGTGCTGAGTGTCTCGTCGTAGGTGTTGTCTACAGGCCACCAGGTTCTGATGTAGTCGTTTTGGAGCATTCGTGTGATTATATCGCGTCGCGAACTAATCGGAACACAAAACTTATGCTTTGTGGTGATTTGAACTTACCGGGTATCGACTGGCCCACATTCATTGCAGGAAGCACTGATTTTTGTAACAAGAAAGAATTAATTGATATCGCTGTCCGCGTTGATCTGTTACGGATAGCTAGCAATTACATACGTGCTCAGGGCAATGCTAAGTCAATTTTAGATCTTGTTGTCGTGCGCAGTATTATTCCCGGTGATATTGAGTGCAATCTCGTGCATGGTATTTCTTACCATATTGCTGTTTCAGTTTGCTTTTGTTCGCTAAAAACGAAGAAAATACGCGAAATGATATGGGTACCAAATTTCTCTTCTGCTGATGACGTTGCTATCTTAGATAGACTAGAGTTAACTTATGATGAACTCTGTTACAATGCTGATAACTCATTGTGTGACATTAATGTAATATGGTTAAAATTCAAAAATACCGTGCTTGCGCGCAGATCCAGCTTTTTCTACCATCTAAGAAAAAGAAAGTAAATGACTTCAATCTTTGAATATCTCGAGAAATAATACATCTAAAAAGGAAAATCAATCGCCTCAATAAGTCAGTTTAAAAAAAATTGCAAAGGGAGCATACGCGAGGAATGTTCTGTACTAACCGGCCACCTCAAAGTTGAAATGAAAGAAGGAGGACGAAATTTTTATGACGTTCGTTTAGGCAGTCTTTTGAAGGAACCACCCATGCGGTTTTCGCAGGCTGTAACTCCGAGGACATCAAGTAATGCATCTTCAGTATAAATGGCGTGGGCACCTAGAATGGCAGCGTTATTTCTAATGCCTTTAACGGGCACTTCGAACCTGTCTTCACTTGCGATAATGGGGCAAGACCGGAATTTCCTAAATATATGACACTCCCTCTTATTAATGACTTGGAAATCTCGGAAGCCGGTGTTCTCGATCGTCTTATGCAAATATATGAGCGGAAGTCTGCTGACTCTGACGACATGCACAATACTTTTCTGAAGCGGTACGCAGAATGGACCTCAAGGATTCTTGTTTTTATATTTAACGAATCGCTTGCATCTGGTACTTTAACTGATGACTGGACTCATTCTAATATTAAACGTCTATTGAAACAAGGCAACAAGCAGATGATGGGGTACTACCGTCCGTTCTACGTGTACATGCTGAAAATTACTTGAACGCATCATTCATAATCACATCACAATTTTTTTCTAGATAAGCATTCAACCCTGTCCCCATCTCAACATGGCTCTAGAAGAGGTTTTTGCTACCACAACTTAGCTCGTTGAAATATCTCGTGACATCTCATGACTTCGCTCTGATTATAAATAACGGAACCCAAATAGATGCACTTTTCTTAGGCTTCGCCAAAGCCTTCGATAAGATCTCTCATTCTAAACTGCTTTTGAAGCTACGTCTTACGTTAAGAAATACACAGCTCTGTAACTGGACCAAGTCTTACCTTGCTCCAAGACAGCAGTATGTGATTTTAATAATACAGCCTCGAACATGCATGCTACAGGTGGTCTCAGTCGTCCCATTGGATTCAGTGCTTGGCCCGTCGTTATTCTTGCTTTACATTAATGACATTGCTGACAATATAACGGTCCCTGTCCGGTTGTATGCTGACGATCGCGTTTTGTATCCGGAGGTAAGTTCTGTTAATAATCAGTAAAATCTCCAATCAAAGGTAGACAAATTGATGCATTGGTGTAGGACGTGGCGGATGTCTGTTAACTACCAAGAATGTATAATTCTTGCCATAAGTAATAAGAAACATCATTTGACTTTTTCTTACACAGCGAATGGCAATATACTGCCTCGCGTTAGGGACTATAAATAGCTCTATTTACACCCTTGTAATGATTTCAAATGGAATCAGCATATTACTCCCATTTGTAGTGAGGCAATGACTAAACCTTATTTCTTGAAACGTTCTCTTTGTGATGCTTCGAGCCGCACTAAACTTCTTGCATTTAATTTTTTTATAATGCCAATTCTCGATTACTCAAACGTTGTTTGGGGTCCCTTCACAAAAGTGAATGTAAGCAAATTAGATCGAATGGAAAATAAGGCATTATGGTTCATTTTTAATAGTTAGGGACGAACATCAATTTCACAACTAATGGCGAAAGCTAACATTAAGCGTCTATCAAAGAGGAATCGCCTGGACCGTTTGACTTTCATGTTCAAGATAGTCAAGGGACTGCTGAACCGCCAGACAATGAACAATGTTGAATTTTCTTCTGGATGTGCTACTCGGCGGCGACATCAATTTACACTACATCCCTTTAAATACCGAAACAATACCTTTAAGCACTCCTTTCTACGAAAAGTGATTGAGTGGAACGATATTAACAGTGATATATAACCTTGCAAAATGAATTAGAGAAATTTCAGGATGTTTTGGAACTATGAGGTCCTTTTTTTTATGTGTGCAAGTTTCTTTTTCTTTTCCTTCCCTCGTTATTTCTATTGTTTAGTTTTCTTGCCGAGGATGGTATCTGTTATATGACAAGCTGGATTACATATTTCTCATGTATTTCTTATGTTGTTTGCACCTCTCTGTCACAACCCCTATCACTGGGGTTAGCAGCATTTGAAATGAATAAATAAACATGTGCCCTACATGCGGGAGCACATGCTTTATGTATAGCGCACAATATATGCAAGAACAACAGAATACACAAATAAAGAGCGCGAAGCTTCCGAATAACAGAGGGCGAAATGGCGTCCAACTAAGCATGCACGATCCTAGCGAAGGAACACTCCATGCATGTGTTCCCTGAACCGACATTTTATCCCTATACATCTTGTTGCCTTGCGGTAAGCTTTGCTTTAATCTGCATCCTATTTGGAGCAAACACAAAGACAAGCGACAGTTTCCAATACAAATAATTTGGCTACTGTTCAAGCTGCTCAACCTGATTTTGTTAAGTTAGTTATTTAGTTAGTCATTCTTCTTTATTGACATGAAAATACAAGAACCAGATGTAGTCACCCTGTAATGGTGAAGGTCGGTCGGTCGGTTGGTCAGTCGATCGGTGAGTCGGTCGGTCAGTCGGTCAGTCGGTCAGTCGGTCGGTCGGTCGGTCGGTCGGTCGGTCGGTCGGTCGGTCGGTCGGTCGGTCGGTCGGTCGGTCAGTCGGTCAGTCGGTCGGTCAGTCGGTGAGTCAGTCGGTGAGTCGGTTAGTCAGTCGGTCAGTTCGTTAGTTAGTTAGTTAGTTAGTTAGTTACTTAGCTGGTTAGTTAGTTAGTTAGTTAGTTAGTTAGTTAGTTAGTTAGTTAGTTAGTTAGTTAGTTAGTTAGTTAGTTAGTTAGTTAGTTAGTTAGTTAGTTAGTTAGTTAGTTAGTTAGTTAGTTAGTTAGTTTTCTCACACTGGGAAGACAAGGTAAACAAAACAAATCGGTGCAACGCAATGAACCGAACAAGCACAAGGACTTGGGAAAGTAATTCGCACCGGAAGAATAGAGACGCGAAAATGAGTCGCTCTTCTATTGAATAGCCAGCCAACGTGCTCCGCAAAGCGATGAGAGTCCCAGATACACAACGGCTCTGGAAGAACTACAAATAAAACAAGAAGACGGGAAGAAAGTAAAGCGAACGGAGGGAAACAACTGGAAGCAGTTTCTTCTTTGGCAAACATTGGGGAAAAGAAAGGATACGGTACAAAAAAAAAAAAACATTAGTGAAGAAAGTAAAACTAAAGAATAACGCTTTCTAAGAGGACGGCACACCTCCCTTTCGCCTCTTCGACCTGTATTTGTTAGCTCCCGTCCCCTCTTCCCGTTCGATATGAAATCAGGGTTATATAGCGAGAAAATTGACAATGGCGGCTGAAGAGGGCGCAAGCGCGTCGATGTAATAGAAGCGGGAAGGAGAGGGGGGGGGGGGGGGGGGGGGGAGTGCGGCACGTCTGTGCAGTCCTGCTGCGTGTCAGGAACAAATGACGGACTGAGGCAATAGATAGGACGGGAGCCGAGAAGGTCGTCCGTGGAGAGCTCTCTGTGCAGTAAGGAAAAGAAAGCACAAATAAAGGAAGAAGAAAAAGCCACGGAGGAAGGAAATAAAAGTTGCGCCGCCTCGGGAACATATTGGAAAGGAAAAACGTCCTTCTTTCTTCTCCTTCTTTTTTTCTTTGTCTCTCTCTAAATGGAAATTCTGTTCACTGTATTATGTCCGATCCGCGGCTGGCGTGTGATCTCGAAAGTAATAACACCGACAATTACTCGTCGCCTGCCCAACAACGTAGGTCGGACACACGACAACATATACTACCACGATACCACCAGCGTGTGTACATATATATATATATATATATATATATATATATATATATATATATATATATATATATATATATATATATATATATATAACAAAAGTCCAGACACCGCAGCATTGCCGAAAAAAAATTTATATCTTCATGCTCAGTCGTGTAATTGACGTGGAATTGTTTTAGTGAGCTTCATTGATCGTACAAACGCACGCTCGCTGTAGCACTCGCTTTCAGTCTAGTTTTTTTTTTTTTTTTTCGTGGCGTATTCGAAGTTCATCGAGAAAAAAACTCCGACCTCATTGACGTCAAAGTGTTGTACCAACGCTCAGGTTTCGGTGCAAGATTAAGGAAAATTCAAGTTTGACCCCTCGTCTTCTGTTCTAGTAATCAGCCCACTACCGCGAAATTTAGGAATTGATAGTTCTGAAAAAATTCTTTATTCGTTTAAACTAAATTAGTGGTTCTCCTTATTACTCCTTTAAACAAACAAACAGAAGCAGAGACATCTCACTTTCTTTGCTTTTTTTTTGCTGTAGGGTGATCCGAAAACAAGAAGTGAAACAAAATGAAACGACCTGATATTGAGCTGACACGGCATTTCTTTACCGCTCAAGCCTAATTACTGTAAGATCGTAGTAATGATGATGATCATGATCATGATGACGATGATGACCCTAAAGGTAGACTGAAAAGACGCCTGCTACTTTTGAAGACGCTTCAGCCTTCTCGCCACCAACGTGTCGCCTCCTCCTGAACGTCGTCCCATTTGAATGTTCTCGGTTCTCGCGGCGATGCCTTCCTGCACTAGGGCCATGTAGTGGATGCAAAGTCCGCAGGGTTGATCTTGTTGCTGTTGCTGCCGCTGTTGTCGTTTTTCAATTACTTTCCAATGCTTTTCAATTTATTTGCCATTTTAGAGTTTTTTCTTCATATGATTCTATAGGGAGGCAGGGAAAAGGGGTAACTACTCCCTCCTAATCTTGCTCCACAAAAATTTCACTAAATGGTACACGTCTGCAAAGATACTGCGCTATATAACAGGAACACACGTGGAAGGAGTGACCTTCAGCGTTCGTTCTCGCTTCGGTCCTGTCTCTTCCCCGTGTCACACTCTATATCGCCCATGATATCGTTCCACATAAGTTTTGATAAATGGAACATTCTAATCTCGTTTACATAGGCTCGGGCAAGTAAACACCTTTTCAAAAATGTTTTACATAGCGATGCTCAATTTGGAACGCAATTAAGCGCGTATAGCTTGAAGGTGATCACTTTTCTTCATCAGTAAACTATATATATATATATATATATAGTCAACCCGTGCCGCACCAGAAGAACGACACCAGAGAACTCGTGACGAAGTTCGTTCGCAAGACGCGGAGCGCATTTTCCCGACAACCGCGTGCATAATTAATTTCGGTTCCTTTAATCCACGTCCCACGCGTTGTCGTCTAATTAGCTCCCGTCATAAGCCACTTCTATCACACCTTGCGTTACTTTATTTTTTATTTTCTTTCTGTTTTTCTTTTTGTCTTGTTTTTAAAGTTTTCGCAACCCGTCAAGTGCTCGCTTCCTTTTATTATACCCCTGACTTCATGATCAGCGTTGCCTGCTTCAGAATTGGCCACACACAAAACAAAAGGAAGAAAAAAGGAAGGACGTGTGAAAATATAGAAATAGTGTGGGTAGCGTGAAATCGAGGCGCTGCGCTGTAGGATTCCCGATGAACGAAAGCAAAAAAAAAAAAAAAAAAAGAAACGCGAAAGGCAACAGTGCGACCAGTTATTAAAAAGACGCACTAATCACGGCATGAGGGATCGATATGCCAAAGAAACAACGGTACGTAACCTGTATATATCCGAAGAAAAAAAGAGCCCTCTAACATCCTGAGTATGTTAGCGAGTGGGTGGAGAAAACAACGAAGAGACAGATAACCTAGTTAGTCTGATTACTGGCTATCCTTGACAGGATTTAAGGCAGGAAATAATGAGGTACATGCCGTTGTCGAGTTAATTTTGACTCGTGGTTCTACAGCGTGAACTCGGAAGTTTACTGCGTGATCATTTCCTTTTTTTTTTTTTGCACTACACTCCCATCGGCATGTCGCTGCTGCGAGCGGAATTCGAACCCGCGACCTCGTGCTTAGCAGTGGCACTCTATTGGCCCCTCAGCCTCCACTCAACGAAGGGCATGGGACGCTCTTTTTAGCGGGTCGATCGAGTATTAAACTCTGCTCTTCTTTCCTCTAGCTCACTTGCTAAGTAATCGCGAGAAGAATGTTGGGCAGTTTGCAGCAGTTTTTGCCTCAGAACTCGCACTTTGGCGGAACGACAACTGCGAGTTGCGGTGCCTATGCCTCTGTAATATACCGAAGTACTGTAGACGCTGCACTGAACTGACTGTCCGTGCAACTGCTGCAGCGCATTTTGTGTTATGCGGCATGCATGGAAGATACTTCAAGAGCAATTTTTTTTTCGGCTCACGCAAAGCTGTCACCCATCGCTGGCTGGTTCAGACTTCCTGGTTCAGCTGGTACACAGGCTGGTTCAGACTTCCGAAGCTGTAACCGGCATGGCGTTTTTCCTTTGCTTGATAGAAAGCGGACTACTGTAAAAAAAAAAAGGGGGGGGGAGCTGTATTAACTTTAGAAGTTGCGGTTTCCGAAGTAAATGTCCCTTTGCTCAACCAACGCCGAAGAAACTATTCGGCGCCCAAGAAGTGCCTTATCTGCCTTCCTCGTACTGGTGGCGTTGCCACCATCACAACTGACAATTGCGCGTTCCTGTTTACTGTGCATTGATGTCCTTATATTCTTCTTTGTCGAGATAACTCGTGACAGATATACAAATATTGTTAGCGGATTCTAGAAGGAATTATCGATGTTCTGCTAGCGGAATCCTCGCAAGAAAAGAAGAATGTCTACACTTATATCCGTTTCCTCTCTTTCTTCTCTTCTCCTTCTTATTTCTTTGTTTCTCAGTTTCTTTGTATCGAACATCTTTGTCGTCTTGTAAGAAGGGTCTGCGCCTGTCGGGGTGGAAAGAGGGTGGGGGGTGGAGGGGCTTCATTCGGCTCCGTAATTGGATACGAGCTGCGCCAAATCATTAGTGACGCTGGAGCATAACGAGCACCGACACCGCCATCAACGAAGCGAGGCGCGTCGTCGTAATCAGTGGGAGCACACAGTTCCGATACAAGGCTATCCAGACTCTGCCCCTTGATGAAAAGACCTAGTTATGGGGGGGACCCTCGTGTTGAGTCGAGTTCTCAGGAACTAAATGAAGGGAGAGAGGGGAGGAAGGAGGGGAGGAGGGAGGGGGAGGAAGGCAGACTATAACCTTCGGTCCTTTGTATTGCAAAGGAGTAACGGGAAACCGCCGCAACAACGACGAAGGGTCGAAAAAGTGCAGAAAGAAAGAAAAGAATGCCACACAAATGGTACGCGGCCTTTCTTTCTTCTTTTTTTTTTTTTTTTTTTTTTTGCCGTTAGGCCGCCTTAAGGCGACAGCAGCACGCTGGCCAACAGCGCCGCCTAACGGCAGCTGTAAGAGCAACTGTCACGTGATGCATGACGACGGGGGCGAAGGCGCACATGGCGCCGCTTCCGGTGATCTCGCGCTGCAGTTTCCGAGGCTCGACGATGTGGAAAACTCATTTATCTTGCGTCGGCTTTCAATGAAGGTCGCCGCGCATGTACGAGGCAGGTCGCATTCGGGGCATCAGGTAGTGCGTAAAGAAAAAAAAAATAGAATGAGTACCAAATTGCGGCGTAAATGCACTTTGCAAACAAAGCTCACCGCGGCAACATAATATATGGAACTCTAGAAGTTTATGGTATATTGCTGGGCACTTTACCATTGTTGTGAATCTAATTACATGGATAGGTGAAGCAGTGCAAAAATGGAGGACAAAGAAAAAAAATTGGCTGGGGCTTAGCTAAGGCTACGCCTGGATATATCGAAGCGAAAAGGTTCGGTGATCCTTATGGTTTAGCTTATGGTTATGCTTTATCATTTAGCCTATGGTTATGCTTACGGTTTAGCTTATGGACATGCTTTGGTTAGCTTATGGTTATGCTATACGTGTGCCTTGTGTAGTTATGCAAATTGCTTATCAATGATATATACCTTAAGTTATGCAGGATTATTAAACTTCTTTATTCATCATTGATGGGCACATTGTCTTGCAATTTCTGTACAGCCACAAACACAGCTCTACGTATCGGCAGTATCACTCTCTTCTTCCATGTTGAATGCGCACGCCTATTCTCTGGCAAGCGGTTATATAGTTGGCCTCCGCGATAAACACGCGCTTGCGGCGAACGTCAAACGATGACGCATAGCGCGCGGCAGTGGCCACCTGCGCCGACTCCGAACATGCTTACGGAGCCAATTCCAACATACGCCGGCTCGCTCGAAGCGCGGTGTTGACTAGCATACTGAAGCTTTTCGCTTCAAAAAACGTACGCCCTTCAATTTTTTCATTCCTTCGCCGATCGCACATGCGCCGGTACGTTCCTGTTCTCTGTCCGTCTTCTTGCTTTATTTTTTTCAATGCTTCGCCGATCCTACTGTCTTCGCAACTAGCCCAATCTTCAATCTTGGGCGATTTCACACAACTTGCTACTCTACACTGGGAAAATCGGACGACGAGGAGGAAAAAGGACTCATGAATGACGATGGTGATATATGAAGCCTCAAGGACCACGTACAGCCCGTTAAGCTCAATACAGGCAAGGTGAAGGTCGGGCGGATGACTGGGGTAGTTTGGAGCAGACGGAAAGCGTGAAGGGTCACAGTCTGTCATTCGTTTGAATTGGCCGTTTCTCTGCGGCTCTCAACAATCGAGCTTAACCTGCTGGTCCGAGGTCTCCGGGTGACGACGCTCCCTCCTTAGCACGACGCAGAATTTTCGAACGTTTGCCAAGAATGCGATGACGTGCAGCGACATCGCAAAGCGAGCGACGCGTTGACCGACACTCCACCGGGCTGGCGGCGCCGTCTCCCGCCGCCTCCGAACTTCTTCGCATGTGACTGCCGTCGGCGACGCGACGAGCGCGACCCCGGAAGCATGGCGGACGATGCCAAGTTGACACGTGACAGTGACGTAATCGACCACCCCTTGTCACCTTTTAGCCTAGTTGCCCTCATCTCGTTCTTGTTCCTCAAAGGAATGGAGCAACCCACTCTGGAGGATCGGCTAAGAATCGGGCGAATCGGACTTTCTTGAGGAATATAAAGTAAAATTTATTAAGTGCTTTCTAAATGTGAATTAAATGTCTACGGATCAAATATCTAAGTATCACAGTAAAAATTATGTGATCATACGGAGGAGAAGAACGATTTTGGCGTGCAATTCTTTTTGTCTCGCGCAGAAAGTTGCAGAGGGTTTCACAGACGTTCCTGTGGCTGTCCCCCAGTGCGCCCTCATCTTCTGATTTATTTCTTCTTTGTCTACAGGCGGCTCTCTGTCTATACATCCAAGTTGTCAACCACATAACGCACAACGCCGAGTGCTATCTATATCTATCTATGCTATCACTATAATACTATCATATTAAGACACTTCGCGAAGTGACAGTGAGTTGTCGTCCGACGAGAAAAGAGCGACGCTTACACAAATCACTCAATGGTACGGCTCTTTCACTCAGCAACTGATTGCCGTTTAAAACTATGTATGTCATCACCACGACGAAGTGAGCTGCCTTGCGGAGCTGAATTCCGCATTCCTGTGGCAGTGACGAAACCAAACCTGAATAATTCCTCTTGAAATTGCTTCAAGCCGATTTTCTTGATAAGTCCATCGTGCGGCATATTTCAACAGTTTAGTCACATAAATGTCTATTGTTGTAAGTAATAAGCCAACCCTTTTGCTAATACGATTCGAATCTTGGCCAATCACGCCTACCCCCCCCCCCCCCCCCCCCCCCCCCTGTGGCTATATGCGTCACCAGTGAAGGAAAACGAATCGAACGTGCCACGCGACGACCCCGCGCTAGCTCACAAACACGGCTCCTGTTCCAGCTATGGCGACATCCGTGCCCGATGTGAAGATCCAAGCCCTACGTGACACGAAGCCCCACGGGCAAGCTGTCAGTAGCGGTTCCCCGACAGCTCGCTCTCCGATAGACGGGGCCTCGTCGGAATCGCCCAGCCCTTCGTCGCCACCGGTGGTCCCTCAGGTGGTCGGAGCACGGCCATCGCAGAGTGACCAAGCAAGGCCCAGTGGCCAAGTGCAGGTCCTCCACCGTCGGGTCGCCGCGCGCGAGGACATGCAGACCCAGGACGAGCGCTTCTGCATCATGCTCTGGGTTTTGGGCGCCTCCTTCTCGTTCCCCCTGGTGCTGTCCGCGTGGCTCGTTCTGGTTCCCCTCGTGGTCCACGCCAACTGGACCATGCCGCCGCCGCCCTTCTCCGCATCGCCGCCGTTGTCCGCGTCCACGCCGTTCCCTTCGACTACGGTCGTCCCCCCGACCAACACTTCCGCCTGCCTTGCGCCCGTAATGTTGCCCGCGGTGCCACCGAATCTCAACGTGAGCGCCCCGTCCCTGTTCGGGCCGTCGAACGAAAGCTCGAGACCCATATTTTGCGTCTTCAACAACACGCGCGTCTACGGGGCTCTCGGAATCACGCCACCTCGGTGGAACTACGTGTTCGCGACCGTGCCCTTCGCCTTGTGCCCGCACGTCGTCTACTGGTCGGTGGGCATCGAAAACGAAAATCTTACGAGCCGGCAGCCCGCCTTCGACGAGCTGTACGGCCTGCAACGGCTGAGGGCCGTAGCCGACGCGCTGAACTTCTCCGCCGTCAAGATCCTGCTGGCCCTGGGCGGATACCCCGAGGACGCGCCCCACTTCTCGATGCTAGGCCGGGACCCCGCGATGATGACCCGGACGCTGGCCAACGTCGTCAATTCCCTAGATATTCTCGGCCTCAACGGCGTCACTGTCCACTGGGTCGAGGCTCGCGCAGGTTGCAAGGGGCCCGACGACTACGGTGTGCTCAACATGCTTCTGCACAGACTCCGCAACCTGTTCGACGCAAGGCGCGGCGGCTTGTTGGTGACCGTAATGCTCGAACTGAACGCGGCCAGCCAGTCCCTAGCTCGAGACGCTGCCGACTTCGTCGACCACTTCTTTCTGGCGACGCAGAACGAGCGCTCGCAGAACTGGTTCGACATCAATGACTTCTGCAACGCTGGCACCTTCGGCATGCACGACGCGTACCGGTGGTTCGCAAGCGCCCTGCCTGCGACGAGGCTCCGGAGGTCCCAGCTTTGCCTCACCGACAGCCTGTTGCCGTTCCACTCGAGCGTCGACCTCGAGCCAACGCTGAGCCTCCAATACGCGAAGGATTTCAGGCGCGGGCCCCTGTACTTGGAATGCGACTGGCCCGACGTCTGCGAGACCCGGCCGTTCGCTTCTTCGTGCCTGTTTCACTTCTTCCTGGTGAAGCAGGCGCCGGGCCTCCTCGACGACTCGCTGATGCTGATAGACGACATCAACGCTCTCCGGAAGCGCCTCGACTTCGCCGTTATCAACGCGACGCAGTTGGCGTCGGCACCCGGCGACTCTCCGCACGCCTGTGTCCTCCTCCTCGACTTGGAGGGTGACAACTACGCGGACCAGTGCGTTGGCCGCCTCTACCGCTACGCGCTCATGTACAATTACTACTACGGCACTCTGGGCAGAGCACTCTCTGGTGGTGGTGCCATTCGCGGCACTCACGCTCAGTGTCAACCGTGGTAGGGGAAAGCGGAGAAGGCGAGCTTAAATGTGGCTCGATCCGTGATGCGCGCCGCACGTTTTGCGGCAACAATTAGGGCGTTGAAGCTCAAGGGTTCACTTAAAGTATTTCGTTGATCGCAGTATGCGTACTTGTTGTGTCGTGTAATTACGTGTCCGCCTGTATTTTCTTTCCTATCTAATTGCTATAGTGCCTAGCTGGCCGTACGTGTCGCGCGCATGCTCTGCTTGCCTACAGCTAGCCCACAATCGAAATTAAATTATTCCTTCTCGATTAGGACAAAAGAAAGAAAGGTCGAACGGCAGTGACATGTTTTAGCCGATCTTTGCTGTTTGGCGAGAAGTGTCGCGCCTGCTCACCAATGTTTTATAAACTAGGATGGGAAAAAGCTGCAATTATTGCTCAGTATTTCAACTTTGGAAGATCTGAATCGAGAATATAGTGTTGAAAAGTCAGGCGAATAGGTGTTGTTCCATTCGCCAAACATGCGAGAAAAGAAAACAAATTGTGAAGAAGGAAAACATAAGACTGCGTTCTCTTGCGCACTCGAGTGCGAGGCTTATGGCGGTGTATACCTGTGCCGCGGATGCCACGGTCACGGGAGACGAGGTGCTGGTAGTGATGATGATGATGATGATGATGACGATGATGATGATGATCCTCGGTACACACGGCACATACACACCGTAGGAGACAGGTCAAGAATTGGGCGATTTGGAGAAAAATGAATACATCTTTCTCTAATTCTTTCTTCTTTATTATTTATCTCTCTTGTCAATACCAGATAAATTCTTTTTTTCTCCCTTTCTGTTTTCTTACTTTTTTTTTGACGTTCTCCATTATAGGCACCGGGAGAGGCCGCCTTAAGCCGACAGCAGCACGCTAGGGTGCCTCGATGCACGCGCTCTCCTCCGCCGCTTTACAGCACACTGGCCAAAAGCGTCGCCTAACGGCGGCTGTAAGAGCAACTGTCACGTGATGCATGACGACGGCGGCGAAGGCGCACACGGCGCCTCTTCCGGTGATCTCGCGCTGCAGTTTACGAGGCTCGACGATACGGAAAACTCGTTTATTTTGCGTCGGCTTTCAATAAAGGTCGCCCCGCATGTACGAGGCAGGTCGCATTCGCGGCATCAGGTAGTGCGTAAAGCAGCAAAAAAATAGAACAGGTGCCAAATTGCGGCGTAAATTCACTTTGCAAAGAAAGCTCCCCGCGGCAACATAATATATGGAATTCTGGAAGTTTATGGTATTTTGCTGGGCACATTAACATTGTTGTGAATCTAATTACGTAGATAGGTGAAGCAGTGCAAAAATGGAGGACAAAGAAAAAAAATTCTGGCTCCAGGCTAAGGCTAAGCCTGGATATCTCGAAGCGAAAAGGATCGGTGATGCTTATGGTTTAGCTTATGGTTATGCTTTATGATTTAGCCTATGGTTATGCTTACGGTTTAGCTTATGGGTATCCTTTGGTTAGCTTATGGTTATGCTATACGTGTGCTTTGTGTAGTTATGCAAACTGCTTATCAATGATATATACCTTAAGTTATGCAGGATTATTAAACTTCTTTATTCATCATTGATGGGCACATTGTCTTGCGATTTCTGTACAGCCACAAACACAGCTCTACGTATCGGTAGTATCGCTCTCCCATGTTGAATGCGCACGCCTATTCTCTGGCAAGCGGTGTAGGGGTTGGGGACGGACTTCGGGATGAAAAACAAAACTTGGAGGATTTATTTTACATTATATATAGAGGTGAGAGTCAAGTAACAGTAGTACAGTCATTACGGGCCGGCAGCAACTCGGACGCTGCGGCCCGCGGCAAGAAGTTCGAGAGAGGTCAATCAGGGAATGCTCTGGTCTCTCTGGAATGCTTCTTTTAAACCCTTCGAGCACTGGAAGTCGCGTCATGTTCGGCCAATGGGAGAGCCCGCTCAGATGACGCCACCTTCGGCCAATAGTAGGCACCCGTGCGGTGATGTCACACCCGGCGGCTCCCCGCGGTCTTGCCTTGCTGTGGTGCAATGCTCTCTTCAAAGGTGGAGAAGGGGGACGATTGGGCTCCATTGTCCGAGGGCTCACCTGCTCCCGGTGGTACGGCCCCGCTGTGGTGGCAAATGCCTTCTTCAAAGGCGAAGAAGGGGGACGCTTGGGCCTTCCCGGTACATCACAGCCGTCCGGTTGTCACGGCGCATTACCGCCGTCAGGCCGTCCCAGCACAATACCGCCGTCTTGGTTTGGCTCCCACTTTACTTTCAACAGTGCCGGGCTATCCCCTCGTTTTCTGGAAGAGTCAAGCAGAGAATAGCTACCGGCGGCGTACGAACTTGTTTGCACGTGAACTTGTGACCTTCAACTTGTTTGCTCGAGCGCTCCTCTGGAATGTGCTGCGATTCGATGTGGTCTGGGGAACTCGAAGTAGGCACAGGAAACAGCTCCATATCTAACAGCAGTTATATAGTTGGCCTCCGCGATAAACACGCGCTTGCGGCGAACGTCAAACGATGACGCATAGCGCGCGGCAGTGGCCACCTGCGCCGACACCGAACACGCTTACGGAGCCAATGCCGACATACGCCGGCTCGCTCGAAGCGCGGTGTTGACTAGCGTCATAGAGTTTCTCACTATAACACCTAGAGGCTAATCTGGCGCCACCGTCTATGGGAGTTTCTTAAGGGGGCACCATGCCGTCATGGGAATGACGGTATATGTGTCTGCGAGTCTCGTGTTGGCTGGTGTTGTAAGAGGCTTCGTCTAAAACGTAGATATGGCTACGCAAATAACGCGTTCTCAAAGTAAAATCTTCATAAAACGTTTCTATTCACCTATATTGCATCTTAACTAACCCACGATGTATGACCAAGCGAAGAAAAGCAAGAACAGACGACCAACTCTTTCAAAGCGAGCGCGAGCCTTGTCGTCTGTCCTCCAACTTTAGCGGCCCGCTGATACTTGTTGATACCGTTGATACCCTTGATACTTGCAACATGTAGTCGTACACACAATAACAAGTTTTCATAGTTAAACAAATATGTTTTCGCGTAATAATAAAGCTGAAACATCCTTTCACGTGCTGTTCTAGTAGAAAATGAATCATTGTGACAGACGGAACGGTACTTGCCTAGCGCGTCTTCAAGGTGTCCTGTCTCTACGAGAACGACGCCAATCCGAATCCACAATATACCGGCATTCCCATGCATACCACAGCGCAGCAGCGCCAGATTTCCCTCTAGGTAATGCAGTGAGAAACTCTATGACTAGCGTAGTGAAGCTTTTCGCTTCAAAAAACGTACGTCCTTCAATTTTTTCATTGCTTCGCGGATCGCACTTGCGCCGGTACGTTACCGTTCTCTGTCCGTTTTCTTGCTTTATTTTTTTCAATGCTTCGCCGATCCTACTGTCTTCGCAACTAGCCCAATCCTCAATCTTGGGCCATTTCACACAACTTGCTACTCTACACTGGCACAATCGGACGACGAGGAGGCAAAAGGACTCATGAATGACGATGGTGATATATGAAACCTCAAGGACCACGTACAGCCCGTTAAGCACAATACAGCAAGGTGAAGGTCGGGCGGATGACTGGGGTAGTTTGGAGCAGACGGAAAGCGTGAAGGGTCACAGTCTGTCATTCGTTTGAATTGGCCGTTTCTCTGCGGCTCACAACAATCGAGCTTAACCTGCTAGTCCGAGGTCTCCGTGTGACGACGCTCCCTCCTTAGCACGACGCAGAATTTTCGAACGTTTGCCAAGAATGCGACGACGTGCAGCGACATCGCAAAGCGAGCGACGCGTTGACCGACACTCCACCGGGCTGGCGGCGCCGCCTCCCGCCGCCTCCGAAGTTCTTCGCATGTGACTGCCGTCGGCGACGCGACGAGCGCGACCCCGGAAGCATGGCGGACGATGCCAAATTGACACGTGACAGTGACGTAATCGACCGCCCCTTGTCACCTTTTAGCCTAGTTGCCCTCATCTCGTTCTTGTTCCTCAGTGAAATGGAGCAACCCACTCTGGAGGATCGGCTACGAATCGGGCGAATCGGACTTTCTTGAGGAATATAAAGTAAAATTTATTAAGTGCTTTCTAAATGTGAATTAAATGTCTACGGATCAAATATCTAAGTATCACAGTAAAAATTATGTGATCATACGGAGGAGAAGAACGATTTTGGCGTGCAATTCTTTTTGTCTCGCGCAGAAAGTTGCAGAGGGTTTCACAGACGTTCCTGTGGCTGTAACCCAGTGCGCCCTCATCTTCTGATTTATTTCTTCTTTGTCTACAGGCGGCTCTCTGTCTATACATCCAAGTTGTCAACCACATAACGCACAACGCCGAGTGCTCTTGAATGATACGTATAGTACTATCATATTAAGACACTTCGCGAAGTGACAGTGAGTTGTCGTCCGACGAGAAAAGAGCGACACTTACACAAATCACTCAATGGTACGGCTCTTTCACTCAGCAACTGATTGCCGTTTAAAACTATGTATGTCATCACCACGACGAATTGAGCTGCCTTGCGGAGCTGAATTCCGCATTCCCGTGGCAGTGACGAAACCAAACCTGAATAATTCCTCTTGAAATTGCTTCAAGCCGATTTTCTTGATAAGTCCATCGTGCGGCATATTTCAACAGTTTAGTCCCATAAATGTCTATTGTTGTAAGTAATAAGCCAACCCTTTTGCTAATACGATTCGAATCTTCGCCAATCACGCCTACCCCCCCCCCCCCCCCCCCCCCCCCCTGTGGCTGTATGCGTCACCAGTGAAGGAAAACGAATCGAACGTGCCACGCGACGACCCCGCGCTAGCTCACAAACACGGCTCCTGTTCCAGCTATGGCGACATCCGTGCCCGATGTGACGATCCAAGCCCTACGTGACACGAAGCCCCACGGGCAAGCTGTCAGTAGCGGTTCCCCGACAGCTCGCTCTCCGATAGACGGGGCCTCGTCGGAATCGCCCAGCCCTTCGTCGCCACCGGTGGTCCCTCAGGTGGTCGGAGCACGGCCATCGCAAAGTGACCAAGCAAGGCCCAGTGGCCAAGTGCAGGTCCTCCACCGTCGGGTCGCCGCGCGCGAGGACATGCAGACCCAGGACGAGCGCTTCTGCATCATGCTCTGGGTTTTGGGCGCCTCCTTCTCTTTCCCCCTGGTGCTGTCCGCGTGGCTCGTTCTGGTTCCCCTCGTGGTCCACGCCAACTGGACCATGCCGCCGCCGCTCTTCTCCGCATCGCCGCCGTTGTCCGCGTCCACGCCGTTCCCTTCGACTACGGTCGTCCCCCCGACCAACACTTCCGCCTGCCTTGCGCCCGTAATGTTGCCCGCGGTGCCACCGAATCTCAACGTGAGCGCCCCGTCCCTGTTCGGGCCGTCGAACGAAAGCTCGAGACCCATATTTTGCGTCTTCAACAACACGCGCGTCTACGGGGCTCTCGGAATCACGCCACCTCGGTGGAACTACGTGTTCGCGACCGTGCCCTTCGCCTTGTGCCCGCACGTCGTCTACTGGTCGGTGGGCATCGAAAACGAAAATCTGACGAGCCGGCAGCCCGCCTTCGACGAGCTGTACGGCCTGCAACGGCTGAGGGCCGTAGCCGACGCGCTGAACTTCTCCGCCGTCAAGATCCTACTGGCCCTGGGCGGATACCCCGAGGACGCGCCCCACTTCTCGATGCTAGGCCGGGACCTCGCGACGATGTACCGGACGCTGAACAACGTCGTCGGTTCCCTGGACAGACTCGGCCTCAACGGCGTCACTGTGCACTGGGTCGAGGCTCGCACCGGTTGCCAGGGGCCCGACGACTACGGTGTGCTCAACAGACTTCTGAGAGGACTCCACACACTGTTCCAATCAAGGCCCGGCGCCTTGGTGACCGTGATGCTCGAACTGAACGCGGCCAGCCAGTCCCTAGCTCGAGACGCTGCCGACTTCGTCGACCACTTCTTTCTGGCGACGCAGAACGAGCGCTCGCAGAACTGGTTCGACATCAATGACTTCTGCAAAGCTGGCACCGTCGGCATGCACGAGGCGTACCGGTGGTTCGCAAGCGCCCTGCCTGCGACGAGGCTCCGGAGGTCCCAGCTTTGCCTCACCGACAGCCTGTTGCCGTTCCACTCGAGCGTCGACCTCGAGCCAACGCTGAGCCTCCAATACGCGAAGGATTTCAGGCGCGGGCCCCTGTACTTGGAATGCGACTGGCCCGACGTCTGCGAGGTCCGGCCGTTCGGTTCTTCGTGCCTGTTTCACTTCTTCGTGGTGAAGCAGGCGCCGGGCCTCCTCGACGACCCGCTGATGCTGATAGACGACATCAACGCTCTCCGGCAGCGCCTCGACTTCGCCGTGATCAACGCGACGCAGTTGGCGTCGGCACCCGGCGACCCTCCGCACGCCTGTGTCCTCCTCCTCGACTTGGAGGGTGACAACTACGCCGACCAGTGCGGTGGCCGCCTCTACCGCTACGCGCTCATGTACAATTACTACTACGGCACTCTGGGCAGAGCACACTATGGTGGTGGTGCCATTGGCGGCACTCGCGCTCAGTGTCAACCGTGGTAGGGGAAAGCGGAGAGGGCGAGCTTAAATGTGGCTCCATCCGTGATGCGCGCCGCACGTTTTGCGGCAACAATTAGAGCGTTGAAGCTCGAGGGCTCACCTAAAGTATTTCGCTGATCGCAGTATGCGTACTTGTTGTGTCGTGTAATTACGTGTCCGCCTGTATTTTCTTTCTTTCCTAATTGCTATAGTGCCTAGCTGGCCGTACGTGTCGCGTGCATGCTTGCCTACAGCTAGCCGACAATCGAATTTAAAGAATTCCTTCTCGATTAAGACAAAAGAAAGAAAGGTCGAACGGCAGTGACATGTTTTAGCCGATCTTTGCTGTTTGGCGAGAAGTGTCGCGCCTGCTCACCAATGTTTTATAAACTAGGATGGGAAAAAGCTATTACTCATTATTTCAGGTTTCAAACAACTGAACCGACAATATAGTGTTGAAAAGTCAGGCGAATAGGTGTTGTTCCATTCGCCAAACATACGACAAAAGAAAACAAATTGTGAAGAAGGAAAACATAAGACTGCGTTCTCTTGTCGCACTCGAGTGCGAGGCCTATGGCGGTGTATACTTGTGCAGCGGATGCCACGGTCACGGGAGACGAGATGGTGGTGGTGGTGGTGGTGGTGATGATGATCCTCCTCGGTACACACGGCACACACCCACCGTGGGAGACAGGCCAAAAATTGGGCGGTTTGGAGAAAAATGAATACATCTTTCTCTAATTCTTTCTTCTTTTTTTTTTTTATCTGTCTTGTCAATACCAGATAAATTATTTTTTCCTCCCTTTCTGTTTTCTTTTTTTCTTTTTGAGTGCAGAAGAGTTATTCCGCTCCAAACACCCCAGCCAATAAATCAACCCTCACCATTTTCGATTCCCTAAAATGGTGGCACATCACTAAACAACTTTTCTAAAATATCTTCTGAGAAACTGTCATTTCAGTTTCACAATAAAGTGCAGTTCCGAGACGCTGTACGTGAAAAGAATATTAAAATGTATGCCTATTCTCGCGATTATGCGAAGGTCTTAGAAATTTGGAGAAACTGTACTTTGATGTGCGACCCCTATTTAGGCCGTCATCTTATTATTGCTGCATTTATTGTCACCGCAAAAAAAAAAAAAAAAAAAAAAAAGAACACAGCTTAGTGCATGTTTGGGCGCTCGTATAGAAATTCTGTCGCTGTTAATGAATTGTCTGACGCTGCTAATCTTGAACGTAAATACATGGCTAAAAAAAATGTTTTGGCGTTCGATGAACGCAAAATGTATACGGGACAAAAATTGTCCCGAATTCGAGAAAAAATGGCACTTTTGCCGCGTTTTCAGCTGTGAATTGTGCATCGTTCCAGTCTGTCTAAGCATACCCACGATAGCGCACTTGTCAGCAGAAGCCTTAGTCACTTGTTTGGCGAACTTTATTAAAAGTAATAAGGTGACAAAAACATTTCCGAATTTGGGTCTCTGCTCCACCCAGTGTCGCTGATCAGCAGTATGCCTTCATGGCAACGCACGCACGGGTTTCCTCGCATAGCTGTTGCTTTATTGTTTCGTTCTTTCTGTCGAAGTTTCCAAATCATCACTTCATGCGTGCAGCATAAAAATTCAGACTGAGGGCGAGAGCTCTTCTCCTTTCCTTTTTTTTTTTCTTTTTTCAGGGTACTCGGCCTTTTATCAAAACCCCTCCAAGACAACTCAGTAGCAGAAGATTCCTTCATCGGAGCAGATTACGTTTATGAGCAGCTTTTTGGCCGTAGAGTAACCGTGTTTTAATAGCGTAACAAGGTGCATTAGTGCAGCAGTCAGGGTATACCCCTGCGTCGTGTCCATGCCACACTCACCGTGGACGAGGCGCCAAAGCCGCGCCACGAGCTTCTCACAAACTGATGTGATCAGGTGCATATGGCAAACCTGCGGCCTTAAGAAGTTCCACTTCCAAGGATAGTATACAAAATTCCCCTAAGCTGTTATCGTATGTACGTTGGCCAAACAGGCAGATGTGTCGACGTACGCCTCGGAGAGCACAGAAATTCATTAAACGGCGCGCCATCCTCTCATCTCGCCTTACATTGCAAATCGTGTCCTTGTAAACCCATCTTCGAAAACACAGTCATTTTGTTTCGCTACCCTAACCGAACCACACGGGGAATCTCGGAAGCCTGTCGTATCACCAAGGACGCCGCACTTTGTGTAAGCCAACGATCCTTATAGCTACATGATAAATAATTAAATTTTATTAATCGGTATGGTATGGCATGAAGAACTTTATTTAGGTCCTGAGGGATCAGTCTGGGGCTGATGCGGGCTGCTCCCACGTCGCGACAGAGAGGTCGAGCCCCCCTGCCGTTTCAGGCGCTCGGCCTCTCTGTCCCGACGTGGGAGCGGGCCGCTCCCACGTCCGCATCCGTCCCAGACTGATCCCAGATTGCTAACGCGCACCTTAGAGGCATGCTGTTTTTTGCACCTCGTCTTGACATGCGCGACGCGTCCATTTTCTATGCGTACATTTTTTCCATACGTGTATTAAACGCCAGTTGTGAGCGAGCGCGTGTGGTTTGTGTTTCTTTTTCTGCGTCCTGCGTGTTTATAGCGCTTTAGGGGGAGCGTGGGGGGGGGGGGGGGGGGGGGGGGGGGGTAAAGAGAAAAGCAGAAGGCAGTGGGATTAACCAGAATATCGTCCGGTTGGCTACCCTACACCGGGGGAATGGTAAAGGGGAAAACAAGGCTGTCAGGGAGATAGAGGAGGGAAGGAAAGAAAGAAATTGGCGCTCTTTCATAATAACACTCGCCTAGCCTGCCAGACCTGATCAGGTTTTTGCTACATTTATCGCCGTCTAGCCACTCACTTTCGTCATTAAAACACCAATCTCTGCATTGCACCACTATGTACGCGCTTGCACTGACTCCAGTTCTTTGGATCTCATCCCTCCTTTTATTTTTTCTTCCTCTTCCTTTTTTTTTTTTTTTTTTTTTTTTTTTTTTTTTACAGATGGTCTAAACATCTGCGTTTCGGTGGCGGCGCCTGATGTCTATGTCTTGTACTAGCGTCGCAAAGCGCCGCGTGATTTCCAACTGCACTGACTTAAATTTCGGCCTTACATTTACGGGATCGAGCTGGTATTCATCAGCCTATATCTTTCTTTTAATTTAATAATTTTCCCGATCTCATTGAAGTTGAAAAACAAGAAATAGCAGAAGGTTGTGGGCGCACGAATGACGGCAACATTGACGGAATTTTCTATCGCTTGACTGACTATAGGGACACGCATGCAGCTCACGAGTAGCATTTGCTACAACCGAGCGACGAAGCAAACTTCCCCAGATTCCATTAAATTGAGAGTCCCTCTTATCTTGTCATTTTATTGTTTTTTTTTTTTTGTACGCCGTTGATTCCGTGCAGAGGGCGCAGTTTCGGTGTACCTGGTGTATAACGCTTTCATTATTTAAGTTAAAATTGAGACATGCACCCGTTCGTAGCAATTGCTACAAAGGAAACCCATACGGTTTCCTTGAAAGAAGAGCCTCGCAGTTGAAGAAAAATTCCTCCTGGTCCAGGACTCGAACCCGGGACCACTGCCCTTCCGGGGCTGCCGCTCTACCATCTGAGCTCAAACTCTACCATCTGAGTCAAACTCTTGCCTTTGCTTCGAGTTGTTGACGCATTCGACTTCGTCCTGCTATCTGCTAGGCGCCGGGTTTACTCAGATGGTAGAGCGGCTGCCCCGAAATGGCGGTGGTTCCGGGTTCGAGTCCCGGACCAGGAAGAATTTTTCTTCAACTGCGAGGCTTTTCTTTCGAGGAACCCTTATGGGTTTCCTTTGTAGCAGTTGCTACGAATGGGTGGATGTCTCAATTTTTCCTTAATTAATTACTTCTCTCCACCATGTGAGCTTCCGCAGAACTATTACGTCATAACGCTTTCATATCAGGCGCATCTTTTTTACAGGTGCTCAATAACTTGGTAATCTTCCGCTTACTCCCGAGATACCAGTAGACCAACAGCGCTTCTTTCACATTGGGCTCTTTATAAACATGCACATCCATGACCCTTTTCTTTTAAAGAAAGGAGGCAGTATGCTGACTCCCTCCTTTTTGAGTCTTATTCAAGGAGCCTCGTACCCCGAGCCTTATATCCTCGGTGTGTCTCTCCTGTCGCCCCACAGGCGGAGACGCCTTCGCTGCCGCGGCCGTGGCTGCGTGAGTCCGCATGGCCGGCCTGATGACGTCAGCCGGCGAGGACGCGATGACGTCGTCAGACGGCAACGTCAGCAGCACCAGCAGCGGTAGCAGCAGCGGCAGCGCCGCAGGCAACAACGAGACGCCCTGGGCTGACCTCTGGTGGAAGGAGCGGGTGCAGGTGAGAAGCCGCGACTACACGTACTAAGGCTTTCAAGCTCTATGGATGGACGGATGGATGGATGGATATTATGAGCATCCCCTTTGGAAAGAGGTGGTGGGCTGCGCCACCAAGCTCTTGCTATTATACTGCTTAACGTCTTACCTAGGTTAAAGAAGTAAAAAAAAAACACTATGAACTCTCACAACCAAATTTTCTGATCCCCTATTGCGAACTTTGCTTTTGTACGTCTCCGTTTTTTTGACGTTTCCCTACTTTTCTTCCACCAATCTTCCAATTGCATCTTACTCTATAGGTTACGCAAAAAGCTCCCTCTGGTTACAGATGCCGGAAACTACATAAAACTTCAAGGCTGTAGCAGCCGTGAGCGGTTGTTGGTCTTTGCAACGTGGGTTTAGTTGGCTTTATTCCCGGAAGCTAAAAAATTCAAATTAAGTTCTGAGGTTTGGCGTGCCGCAACCAACGATCTGATATGAGGCACACCGAAGCGGGGGAATATAAGTGCTATCATAATGTAATTATAATTCCACCGTACTGCAATTATTGGATCTCACAATATCGCATTGCAGTGACTCGTATGAAATGTGAAGACTTCTGAGCGTTTCAGTCTCCTTTTCCTATATGTCCATCCCCGGAGTGACCGAGGGATAGAACGTTCGACTGGCTATCTTATCCACGCGACAAACTGCCGATGGATGGCGATAAGGCCGGGTAGGCAGCGTGCAGGTCAATGAGGAAGGATTAAAAGAACAGAAGATGAAATGGATCGTTACCATAATTTATGCGACCGCACTTTTCCAATAATCTAGCGCCAAGCTCGTTACCGAACACAGCAGGACTTGACCATGTTCCGGAAGGGCAAGAAGCCATTTCTAAAATACAACAACCAGATATTGTATTCCCAACCGCTCGCAAATGTACTTAGGTGTCATTTAAAAAAATGGTGCCGTGAATAAACGAAACGTAATTTTACTGATTGAGAAAAGTCGGTAAGACGCCTATTATCGATCCTATACGCACACTTCGTTCCCTTGCGAAAGTACAGATTTGCTTTTTTTTTGTGTGTGTGTGTGTGCGTAGGTTTTTCGACTTAGCCCACGAGCTGATCGTTTAAGACATTCCACGACGGTGTTAACGAAGTCTACGACACAGCACTTCAACAAAGAGAGGAAAAGTAGCGTGCGGCGCATTCTGGGCGGAAAGTACTGGTGGAAGCAGCGACAGACAGTATACCAGCGTACATGACTACATTTAGGTAATTAACGACCCCATGAAACAATTTATTGGTCTACAAAGTATACTAAAATGTAATCTGATTCCTCGGTTCCCTTAGGCCGAAGCAATTATGTGCATAACTTAGCTCCCTAGACGAACGGCTTCGTTAAACTTCAACGCACAGCAGTTCGCGTTTCCACGAGGCAAGACTGAAGCGAAAATAAAAGGAGCGCTTCCTCTGGTTAATATATGACCGTAAAGGCAAAAACAGCGCAGTTAACGAGACGGGACCAGAACGATAAACGACAGTGCTTTCCTGGCAGCCGAACGTTCGCTGATGCCGCAGTATTGTTATTACACTTTCTTTTACGATCTCTCTCTCTCTCTCTTTCTCTCTCTTTCAAGGGTAAGAAACACGAGAGGTAGAAAGAAATATACGCGCAAGCTTGAGGCTATTGCTTGGCAATGTCGCCAGCAAAAGGATCATTCCAGAATATACCACATTCGTCGCATACCCTGGCACAAAGTTCGCATATACGCGCTTAGAAAGATGCTGTTATATACCGATGCCCGCACCAATATAAGTACGAAATACCGCGTGCGGTCGTTGCGTCATTACTGGTGTACCACCGCCCAGAACGCAAGCTCAGTAATTTGAATTCGCTCGTAACTTATGCCCTCGCATCGCCAGTGAGTAATTAGTATTCGCTCTCGCTTATACGTCTCTGGACCGGAGAATCGGGCCTGCTGCACTCGCGTTGGACGGCAAAATAGCAGGAGCTGCGCGAGCACGCGAACGAGAACACACACAGTCGTAGCCGCCATCCACAATGGGCTCGAACATAGAGTTTCTCATTGTAACACCTAGAGGGAAATCTGGCGCCACCGTCTATGGGAGTTTCTTAAGGGGCGCTGTGCCGTCATGGCAATGACGGTGTATGTGTCTGCGAGGCTTGCGTTGGCTGGTGTTGCAAGAGGCTTCGTCTAAAACGTGGATATGGCTACACAAATAACGCCTCCCTAAAGTAAAATCTTCATGAAATGTTTCCATTCACGCAAATTGCATCTTTACTCGCCTACAATGCATGACGAAGGGAAGAAAAGCAAGAACAGACGACAAACTGTTTCAAAGTGAGCGCGAATCTTGTCGTCTGTCCTCCGACTTTAGCGGCCCGCTGATACTTTTTACGTATCATATAATTGCACACGCAATAACAAGTACTAATAGTTAGACAATACATGTTCTTGTGTAGTAATAAAGCTAAAGCAACTTTTTTACGTGCAGTTTTAGTAGAATATGAATAATTGTGACAGACGGAACGGTGCTTGCCTGGCTCTCCGAGAACTATGGCCAATCCGAAGTCACAACATACCGGCATTCCCATGCATACCACAGCGCAGCAGCGCCAGATTTCCCTCTAGGTAATATAGTGAGAAACGCTAGGGCTCGAGTCCCAGGTGCGTGATGAAACGCAGGCACGAATAGCGGGACGCCATGCGCGGGCGTTCCATGCCGCTTGCTCTGAGTGGGCTCGGCTTGTAGAAACAATCACGGTGCTCGCGTGTCGAACGCCACGATGACTCCGCGCTCCGTTGTGCAACGACGAGCTTATACACAAACTAGCCCACTCATTGACTCGGAATCACGAAGTACTTGTCTGTTTTATTTATTTCTCTCTCTTTTTTTCTTCTTTTCGGCGGAACCATTGATTCGATAGCTGTTACTCAAGAGGCGAATATCGGTACGCCGCTGCCAAGAAACGCCTAGAGAAGCTATACATGCAGAGCTTGACGTAATGTAGATGCGATGGTGCCGCCCCGTTACATTCCGGGCTGACAAAAGGAAATCAATAAGAAGTGCATAGAGTAGGAAAAAAAACGAAATACGCCTCTCGTGTAATTTCTTTTTTCCGCAAGGTAGCATTATTACTTCTATCGAAGTTTTCACTCACAAAAAAAAAATAGAAACGTGCTTGGAAAAGCTTATTGTACAAAGCTGGTAATAGCGAACAAGAAGATAGAAAACGGGTGAAATCGGCCTGCGTTAAAGGGCCCTTGAAACGGCTTGGACAAATTTTGTAGACGCGTAGGGTACAGCTACCGTAAAGCATTAGCGCCGCAATTTAAGTGAAGCGTCTCATATTAAGAGCGCTACAGACGATTACAAGTTACCCTCCTCCTTAGCCATGCTTTCCCATCTCAACTCGTTTGCCGAGTGATCGGGGCTAAGGTCCGCCTACTCTGGCTCTGCGTCATGATGTGACGTCGTGTCGTCTACTTCCGGTTGCCTTAGAGCCAGCGCGCGAAGTCTCTCCAACCTCTCAGCTAGACGCCTGGCCGTCGATCTCCCGCGAGAGCTATCCAAGCAGCGTGCGTTGCGACGCGTTCTGTCGCAGTGCCGACTGTGTCCAGTATTCCGGTAACCGCAGGTGAGCTGGGCGTTTTGACGCATGGGCGGAGGCGTAAAATAAAGCCCCTCCATACTGCTACCGTTGTGATGAGAAGGCTTAGCGTAAACGTGAACGGGCCGAGCGGCCTGCACGGTGCAGCCACCTGGTGTCGCAGTACTTAACCAGCCAAACAGATACCTACTATTGTATAACCAAGTGTAAAATGTTTTGAACATCTAAAAAGACAACGAGTTCACGATTACGCTTCTGCCAAAACTTTACGTTAGCAGCAAGGTAGAATACACTCGGTTACTGCTATATTAGCTCAGTGTTTGTCTGGTTGAGCTCTGTGTCACCATGTGGCTGGACCGTGCAGGCCGTTCACGTCTGCGCCTCCCCTCATGCGGTAAAACGCCCAGGCCCGGTCCGCTTGCACTTACGTTTGCCCGTATACTAGACATGCTAAAACTCTCTACTGTGGTAGTAATCCTCGGGCGTGAAGTGACGGCCGCTCACGCGTACACGCTGGCGCCCGATTGGATAGCGACAGCCCGATGCGCTGCAGCTTCACCCCTCGCATGTTGCCTTGCACAGGGATACGATGTCGCAGCTTGACATGTTGCCGATCGGTAGATTTGTAGCCCACAACGTAACAAGGGCGATCCGCGGTACTCGCAAAAAGAAAACTCAAGACCAGCAACACTGACCGCCTAGCTGGTGTCAACACGGAGAACGTCGTCTTACAAGCAGACGACACTTGCTGTGTGCCGGATGTGCTTGAGCTTAGTGATAAATGCGATAAATTATCGTTATGTATTTTATTTGCGTTATCTTTTTTTATAGAAACAAGTTAACCAACATTCCATCTATTAGGAACAGCACTATAAAGTTGGAAAAATTATCGATGACGCGACCGGGGTAGCCAATTGGATAGCTTACCCAACTGACGTCAATCGGGAGGGGGCGCCTGAAAACACAGGGCAGCTACGCCGACGCAGTTGGTAGCGACGCACATATATAAAACCTTGTAATAAATTACACGCTTTACGCGGAGCACTTAGATGCGTCACTTATCAGAAGTACCTAGAACGACTCAGTACGTTTGTACAAAATCGTCAAAATCGTTTCATTGTCTCTTTAACAGCCCTCTAGTCAGCTACTCTGCTCAGAGGGAAGGGAGAGAGGAGGAAAAGAGGTGTATGAAGAATGGCGATCAGGATAGGCAATATACAGGATGCGAGTGTAGTTACACGTCAGCGCCCCCCGCCCTCCCCCCCCAAAAAAAACGTTCACAACTAGCTCTGAATCTAAGCCCGTGTATGTGTATGCAAATAATGAATTGTAGACAGGTGTAAACATGGTACGTCTGGTCTTTCTGCCTGTATACCACGTCTCCTTGTTTACAAGCATGCACATACCCTACAGACGAGCTTCAGATTCTTAGTAAGGGAAGTGAAACGAATGTTTCATACGCTCTACTTGCGCGATTTCCTTCTGCAACCGTGATCAACAAAAGCGGCCAAGTTTACGCAAGCGTCTTCGCAAATATTGTTGCTGGAAGCGGCGAACGGAGAATAAGTAGACTAGTGTCAACGTCAGTTCCCTGCTCAGTTTTTTTTTTTTTTGTAACTATGCCTGCTCATTTACAATACTTCGTCGAATACATACGATGACAGAAAGCGGACAGCATGTAAAACACACCCCGTAGACACGCAGCGTGCGATCCTTTCTTGCATTTTCCCCCTCTGATCTTTTTAGAACGCAGCTCTTAGGAGCCCGTTCATGCGGTGAGTGTAGGCGTCGGCGTAACCGAGCGAGCGATCGCAGCGAAGGAGAGAAGAGCGAGAGCGGAGCGCAGCGAGGGATGAAAAACGCGAGGAGGAAAGCGGAGGAGGAGGGTATGGTGGCGAAAGCTTGAGGAGAAAAGCGTAGTGCGGCGACGATGACTACGAGATGGCGCCAGAGTAGCCCGCGTCGTCTGGCAGGTCTGACTGCGGCGGCTACCGTGAATCGCACCCACGCGTCACCCAGGCGCTGCGTCTCGCGATCTCCAGTTTAACGAGACAGTCGCGCCCCACTTCGCTCCGTTTGCAACGTGCCGTACAAGACAGGTTGTCCGCACCAGCCAATATATCGCGAAATGAAAACACGTACTGAGCTGCGCTCAAATTGCGCATTAGGGAGTATCGTATTCGTCGGTGAATTTTTCTTTCTTTCTTTTCTCTCACGCTTTCAGTTGTTTTGAGCATAAAATGCAGATAGCGCTACAACGACGACAAATAAAAATAAAGAAGGAACTAATACACATTTGAACAGCAACGCTTTCCCTAAAGAGCACGCACAACTTAGCGACGCGCACGGACAGCAAGCCTGAACAAAAGAAACGAGCTTTCCTTTACTCGCACCGACTGTAGAAGAGCACACACGCGAGAGCCCAAAGGCGAAGTGCAAACTTCGAAGCAAGAAGAGCGTCGCAAGCTGCAACTGAAGCTTGCAGGTGCGTTATTGTGTTCCGGATGCCTACTCAGTCAGAAGCGTCGAACGGAGTGTCAACACGAGCGTGTACCGGAACGGGAAAAGTGACAACTTTCAGCGCGAGATGCTTTTTTAAGGATTTTTACTACGAAAAAAAGCACATGCGATTGAGGACTATCCCCTCTTCACCCTCCCCCCACTCTCTTTACTAGCTCACTTTTTTTAGCTTGTTTCATTGGCACCTGCAGTGCCACTGTGAAAAGACTGAAGCAGGAAATCGCGCGGCCGCTTTACTTTTCGTTGTTCAACTGAGCGAACTATAAATATAAACGCGAGCGTACATAACATACAAGGGACCATCGAAACTGAATTTCATTGCCGAAGCAAATAGTGGTGGGCGTTTTCCAACTTTATTTTTATAACGATTTGCTTATATAGTTCGTTGCTCTCACTTATCGCTGGGATTACGACGCTACTGCGGTAGTATTACGCGTAGCTCGAAGCCGGGTGGGGAAGTAGCTCCTCGTTCCATTTCATTCGCGCTCATTTTCGGAGCTAGTTCAGGGGTGCTACAACGTAAAGGTATTCCGCACTGTTTTTATTCCATTTCTGCCATTAGGCCTCCCCGAGTGGTGAAAAATTTTCGTAGAAGGATTGACATTTAGGTGAGTTGGTACTGGTTGAACATCTTGAGAGAGAGAAGAAACTTTATTAATGAATGGCCGGCAGTTTCGTTGTGGTGGCCTCAGGTGGCGGCTCCAAGTCCTTGGACTCGGGCGGCATCTTTGGCTTGCCGGACGGCCCAGAGCTGGTCTGCCAACTCTGAACTTTTCAGAGCCGCCTCCCAGCGGTGGCGACGCCGATGGAGAAGGTCCCCGGCTTCTTGAAGGGGCAGCGCAATATGACGAAGACGGAAGGCAGGAACAGTGCTGTCCTGTTTGTTCCTGCCTTCCGTCTTCGTCATATTACGCTGCCCCTTCAAGAAAAATGTTCGGGCCTGGCCCACTTCGCCTGTCTGTCTGTCGCGCGACGTCACTAAACCTGCGAAAACAATCAATCTGATATGACGCCCACACGCCGATTATGCATGATTAAGCCGTACAAGGTATTCTAAGTTTTTTTTTATTTTACGCCTTTTTTCAATATTAGCCCTCGGCTATTGTTAAAAAATTTTCGGGCTGCGTCTATTTCTCGTACCTGATATACGCAACGTCAAAAAACCGTGAAAGCTCAGCTCGTCGCGAAGAGGCGTACACGCACTAAAGATTCAATGGTATGCCGAACGAAACTGAATTTCTCTTTGTTTTTCGGAACAACTGGAAACTGCGCCGTTCCGAAAAGAATAGAAGATGGCTGCCCACCGGATCCCTCCGGCACTGGCTATCGGAGCTGCCAGCGAGAACGGTTTTCTTTGCGTACAACTGAATTTATTGCGTGGCAGTGTAAATCAAGGCCTTTATGCACGTGCACGGCATCCTTCTGCCAACTCCTCTTCGCCGAGAATCCACTGTAGCGACATCTTTGACTTTCCATTGCACACCGTCGCACAGTTTTCGGCCAGCCGCCTTAAGCGGAGCAAGTGGAGGCGAACCGACCGGAGACGCTGGCACCACTCTCTTTGCCCGGTTATATATCTACTTTGAGTGCACCACCTCGTTCCCACCGAAACCATCCCCACTTCTGCGTGCTCCTCGCCTCTGTCAGCCAATTAGATAAGAAACAAAAATTTTGCAGACACCAGGCACTATGCGAGTCGATGTAAGCGAAGCTTCATATGCTGTTTGCACTGACTGACGATAATTAGCGGCGATGTTGGCGGCGAGCTTACGATTTCTGCAGCGTTCAGTCCAATACGAGAGCGGTGAGTTGACGCTAGACGTTACCTTGCATGCACCACTGCTGTTGGTCTGCGTAATCCCGACTGCGTAGTCCGTAATCTCTGGGAAGGTTGAGCATTATCACTGCCCCACGCGGCACATCGCATCGTGGCATAAGTGTCAAACTGCAATGAAATGATGGGGCTGTGCGTAATTCAACTAATCATCGCGATCGTATGCATACATTGTATACATACACACGCGGTCTGCACCACGTTTCGCTGCGTAGCCAAGGCGCTCCTGTTACGCGCGACGCTTCTTTCGGGCTCGGGTGTCCTCGAGGCTGAGTGCACGCGTTGGAGCCATTTTGCTGGCGCGTGTTTACTACGTGCTGCTTCTGCAAACGTGGCCAGCACGCTGTTGAGACTCCGAGCGCTCTCGTCGGGCTACGGACGATATTAATGTTTACACTGTCGCAGCCCAGCACGCGACCTCCACAGCTCAGCACCTGCATTTTCGTCGCATAGGAAAGCAGGCACAGTACGTGCCATACGCACAAACTGCGAAACACTGCAGCGACACAGCATGCCGCCACGGATGGATGGATGGATGCTATAAGCGTGCCCGTTGGAACGGGGTGGTAGGTTGTGCAGCCGAGCTCTGGTTATTATGATGCCTAATGTCCTGCCAATGTGGAAAAAAGAAAGAAAAAAAGGAGAAAGAAAACTAGCGAAGAATTCCCATCACCAAACTTTCTGAACTTCCACTGGGAACTTTCGTTTTGCACGCCTCCGTTGTTCGTCGTTTGCCTGCTTCCACCAATCTTCCAATGGCCTCTATCCAATCTCTATTGCGGACATATTTACTTTCCCTCCGCCCTTGCTGAACCCAAGGGCTTCAAGGAGGCAAGAGATGCCTAAATTGACCGCTGGGCAGATATCTTCACATTCTAACCAAACATGCTCCTTCGTTTCCCTAGCTTTACCGCAGCAAGCACATTCTTCTTCTTCCTTCTTATATCCCGCTTTACAAGTACGTGTTCTAAGGCATCGTGAACTCGCTTCGAAAAGTAATGAGCTTCCCTTTGAGTTATCATAAATTGTTTCTTTCCTGACTTCGTCTTTTCCTCTTAAGTAATTACTCATAGCAGGTTTCTTTTCCATTGCCGCCCCCCATGAGATTATTTCAGCCTCTGTGACTTACAGCTTGACGTTTTTGTTGCTGTGTTGCTCACCCTACAGGCCGCATTATTGCTGGTAAGCTTCACAGTTCTTTTCCTCCAGTGTGAACCAGTGTTTTTCCTGTACAAATACCTCAACAATCTCTCAACCCATTAACTTTCTTCCATATTCCTCACTCCTTCTTCATAGTTAATCTTACTTTGGGGTTCCCTCACTTCAAAACTGGCCCAGCCCATATCACCCTGCACAGCTTCGTTTGTAGTGTTCCCGTGGGCCACCAATGCGAGGCGCCCCACTAACATTTGGTTGCCATGGAGTTGTGATCGGACCCGTGATTTCAAGCAAACAACCGCATTCCCAAATGTAAGTTCTGGAACCATTACACCGTTACACATACCCCGGAGCAGCTCGTACGTATTGTATCCCCATAGCGCTTTGTGTTTTATTATGGCTGCATTTCGCTTCTCCTTTACTGTTATTGTTTTCCCCCCTGTGTTTCCATATATCTATTGGCGTCGTTTATCCATATACCAAGCTATTTATATTCTTCTACCCGAAATATTTTCTGGCCCTGTATTGACATTGTCTTTTCATTGTTTTCATTGAATACCATAACACCCAATTTTTTATCGTTAAACTTCAGACCTCAATTCCCGCCTTCCTGTCCACAAATATTAGCCAGACGTTGTATATGACTTTGCTTGTTAGTAACCTGGAAGCTTCTGCTCTACTACTTCTACCCGCCTGCTTGTATGACAGATTGAACCTGACAGACTGACAGAAGGAGCACCTGGAACCTGGAAGCTTCTGCTCTACTACTTCTACCCGCCTGTTGTATGACAGATTGAACCTGACAGACTGACAAAGGAGCACCTGGAACCTGGAAGCTTCTGCTCTACTACTCCTACCCGCCTGCTTGTATGACAGATTGAACCTGACAGACTGACAGAAGGAGCACCTGGAACCTGGAAGCTTCTGCTCTACTACTTCTACCCGCCTGTTGTATGACAGATTGAACCTGACAGACTGACAGAAGGAGCACCTGGAACCTGGAAGCTTCTGCTCTACTACTTCTACCCGCCTGCTTGTATGACAGATTGAACATGAGAGACTGACAGAAGGAGCACCTGGAACCTGGAAGCTTCTGCTCTACTACTTCTCCCCGCCTGTTGTATGACAGATTGAACCTGACAGACTGACAGAAGGAGCACCTGGAACCTGGAAGCTTCTGCTCTACTACTTCTACCCGCCTGCTTGTATGACAGATTGAACCCAATATTGCTTCCCTTTAGCGCCCTTTCCGTCCCTACCACGTACGTCATATACAGCACCGAGATGCGCGGAGGCGAGCGCCATCCGGCGGTGCGAGCGAGGCCGCAGCAGGAACTTCAGGAAAGTCGGGAGACGAGGCAGCGGTCGCGCCTGTGTACTCGTCGCAGAAGGAGCATACTTCACAGGGCTTGTGCCGGTGGTGCTGCCGGGCTGACTGTGCTCCAGCATGAACTGGCACCGAAGAGCGTGGACTGGTTCACGAAGTGCAGGGCAAATCGAATTTAAATATTGCGCCTTCTGCTACTGCGATGGCACAGATACCCCAGCTGCTACAGAGGCCATAAATCGTCCTCTAAACTTTGTTAGAACAGCGTGTGTGTGTTTTCCAGTTCGTGCGCGCCCTCCTATACAATCGACCGTACAGGCCAGCCATATTAAGGAGATGCAGGCATAGTAAGATTGTTCCCTTTAAAATCACTCTTGACTCCCATTGTCTTGGAGTCCCCCTAGCGGCGACCCTAATTTGCGGCCACGTTTACACTGATAATATCAGAGTTTTAGCTTTCCCGTAAACTTATTAGACTTCAGAGAGTACCGGGTGAACTGGCCTTCCCAAAACACTACGGAGCCGATAGCGAAATGCTCGGCTCTTCGCCGAAGTACGCTCAGCAGCAGGTCGCCGCTCGCCAAAAGGACGCCGCGTGCCAAGCAAACCTGCAACACGGTCACCGACCCGCAAATCGTGAGCCTCTCGCTGTATAGGAACGCGAGTTCATAAAGCAAACATGCAACAGCTTCTGTGAATAAAAGTTTCATTCTCGTGTTCTACCGATTGCCATGAAAGAGGTATCAACCATATCTTTCTGAGAAAAAGAAAGTTTATTCCAACAAAAGACGGTACGAACACTTTGAGTCACAATGACGGCACAATTCGATTAGGACGATAACATATGCAAAGTACTAAGCATTCTACATACAGCACGTCTTCAAAGAAACGTCATAGTCCACATGGCCTCACTCACATATAACAATGCAGATCCACGGAAACGCACAGATACATATAAACTAATTGTAATACTATATAGAATGATGAACATACACAATGTACACAATGGTTATGTACAATAATGATATTGACCGAGGCAATTTACATATTTTTGTAGTGATGCTATGAGATGTGTATATCAAAAATTATCATGCGTAAAAGAACACCGACACACATAAATCACGGGCGCCAACCTACCACGTACATTCGTAAAGCTATTGATGATCTGGCTGCAAGGACCAGGCTACTCTAACATTAAGCCACCGACAGGAAACGGCATGACCACTGTCAAAGGAACACTTCTTCCCCAAGGAAGAACAACTCTTCTGACTGAAACGACAGTAGCTCGAAGTGCAGCCTCCCCAGAAGTAGAAACAGAGCATGGCCACGATGTCCTGCGGCAACTGCCTCGCAGCGGTTACGCCACAGACAAAAGGCCCCCGCAGCAATTAAAAGTCGCGCAAAGCGGCCACGTGAGCAGCGACCGGGTGTAATAAAGCGGTCAACTCCAAGGCCACGGAAACCAGTATGCACGGCCCTCCAAAATACCCTGGCAACGACGCATTGCAGTAGCACGTGTTTATTGGATTCCTGAAGGGGAAAATCGGGACACAGCGAAGATGGGACAACGCCCCACCGCTCTATCCTGTCACGAGTTCGAAGCACTTGCCACGCTAGGCGCCACATGAAGTAGCGTAGGTGGCAACGCAAAAATTACGCAGTTATCGCATCCCACGACGCATTATCGGAACATGCGCGGCGCGCTGGGGGGACTAGAGGGAGCAGTAAGGATTGACATAGCATCTACAACACGGTTTTCGAGAACGTCTACATCAGGACATACCTGTTGTACGTGGCGATAAAATGCCACGGCCGTAGAGTAAAATGCAGGTGCATTTAACACTTGTGGTCCGCGATTTAAGTGCAGGCCCGGTAACGCGTAACGAATTTTTGTGCCAAGGTAATAGCAGGCGAGTTCACGCGCAGGACACTGATAACGCTGTAAGAGACGGAGCAGAAATCGAAGAGCTAGCACCCGTAATGGTGGCTGTACAACGTGGCAAACGTACCACACTCGGGCGCAAAATAGACTGTGCTCAGTGCCTCCTTCCTAACATCAGGAAACGCTCAGCAAGCGACACTTTTCTGGAGCCGAATTTTAATAGCAGGACTGCTTAGAAACCATTACAAGGAACCCTCTCACCTGCTCCAGGTAATTCTCTCTATATCGATAAATGTTTTCTTTACCGCTTGTGATAATTGTTAAGCTTAAGTAACATTCCTAATAAGTTCAATATTGAGTATGTTTCTTTTTACTTAGTCATGACAGTATTTTCTTTGGAGACAACATGTGTAATATAGTAGTACCACATTGGGAACAATACGTCGTATCCAAAACATAGATGATGCACGAACATTTTTTTTTACAATAATTCTCTCTTTCCTATTTTGTGTTTTATCGTAGCTGCAGTGGTGCGCGTCTTTTTCTTTTTTTTTTTTTTAATGCGTACGAATTTCTATTCCTACCCAAGGAGGAAACCTGTCCGTCACGTAAGACGAATTGATTTTAAGAAAATAATGTATAAAACATATTGTAGGAATTTTGTACTGAAATATTTGGTGACGGTGGAATAAAATCCCTCTATATACCAGCACATAGAGCCGTCGTGGTGCATTGTAGGCATCAGGAAAATTCAAATTTCGCGAAAATTCAACGCCAAACACGCCGTATCGCCGTACTGCCGCTGCGTTTCGGTGGTCGCTGGATCACCTTCCACTGGGGGCATTCCATCACTCAACAAAATGGCAGTGGTCAATGAGGGCTCATTCGCTTGGAATGTGACATCACATTGCATCTCAGAAGTGAAGATCGCTTATCCCGTAGCCTTCGAATTTCTACAGACTACGCAAATATTTCAGGTGCTGCGCTAAATGTGTCAACATGTCGTTATTTGTTCACTGGTTCACCACAGACACGCCTAAGTTCCGTTTTCCGTCTTCAAAAGAGCGACTTCATTCGTATATTAGGCCTTGATTACACCTATGACGGCATATCAGACTCTTTGTGGCTCTCAATTCTTGAAGATGTTAGACGAAATATTCAAGATGTTCAAGGGTATGATTCGGCCCTAATAGAAAGAAGGTACTTAGCGCAATCTGCATTTTGCGGCCGAGTGTGGTACGTTGGTCACGTTGTACAGCCACCATTACGGGTTACTAGGTCTCTGCAGTCCCTTCTCGGTTCCTTCTTCTGGTCGGGAAGTACAGAACTGGTCTGTCGCGCAGCGCTTGGGCAACCGCGCTCTCGCGGTGGGTTCGCGTTCCCATCCGTGTCTGTGCGCTGCCGGCTGCTTGCTCTGCCATTCCTGCTCCGCCTGTTACAGCGTGATCAGTGTGCTGCACGTGAACTCACTTGCTATTGCTTTGGCACGAAAATTCGTTACATGTTACCGGGCGTGCACCTAAATCGCGAACCACAAGTGTTAGACGCAGCTGTATTTTACTCTGTACGGCTGTGGCGTTTATCGACACTTACAACATGTATGTCCTGATGTAGACGTTCTCAAAAACCGCGTTGTGGAAACACTGTTCCACCTCGCACGTTCCAATAATGTGCCGTGGAATGCGATAACGGCGTCATTTGTGCCTGGTCACCTATATACGCGACTTCATGTGGCGTATAGGGTGGCAAGTACTTCCAATATGTGGCAGGCCAGAACGGTGGGCCGTTGACCCATCTTCGCTGTGTCCCAATTGCCGCCATGAATAATCCAATGAACATGTGCTGTTGCAATGTGTCGCTGCCAGCATATTTGGGAGTGCCGTGCATACTGGTTTCCGTGGCCTTGGAGTTAACCGCTTCATTACATCTGGTAATGTTCAGGTGGCCGCTTCGCGCGACTTTTAATTGCTGCGGGGGCCTTCTGTCTATGGCGTAACCGGTGCGAGGCAGTTGCCACGGGACGTCGTCACCGCGCTCTGTTTCCACTTATGGAGAGGCTCTACTCTGAGCTACTGTCGTTTCTGTCGGAGCAGTTGTTCTTCCTTAGAGAAGAAGAGTTCCTTCGACAGTGGCCATGTCGTTTCCTGTCGGTGGCTGATGGACGCGTATGGCTGAATTTTCGTCCAGCCTGGTTCTTGCAGCCAGACCATCAGAGGTATTCATTTAATGCACATAGAATGCAGGTGCCCGTGATTTCTGTATGTGTGTCCTCTCGTATACATGATCATTTTTGTATATACACATCTCATGCACACCACTTCGAAATTCTGTAAAGTGTTTTGTCACATCATCATTGTACACAACTATTGTGTACACTGTAAATATGGAACATCATTTTATACATGTGACATCTAGCTTATGTGTAACTGTGCTTTTCCGTGCGTCTATGTGATTATATGTTGGTGAGTGAGGAATCGGAGACTACATTGAAAACGTGTCGTGTTTCCTTTTTTTATATGTGAACGTCCTGGTGAAATTGTGCCGTGATTGTGACTCAGCATTCGTATTGTTTCTTGTCAAAATAAACTTTTTCTAAAGAAATAAACGCTTCCTTAACGTCGCGCAACACAAACAGATAAGAAGTCAATTATCTGATAAGAAAGATAAGGAGTGATATGGGTTAAATGGCTCTTATCACGGTTGATAATAGTCCGACGCAGATGGATAAGGTGCTAAAGAGGGATAAGGGCTTATAATGGCCGGATCAATTCTGGTAATGTTATTAAGGTGTAATAACGGTAATAAGGGGCGGATCAAGTACGATCCTGTCGATAAGGACCAATAAGACTGGATAATGATCGCATCGTGTCCGATAAGGACAAAGAAGGCTTCATGAGAATCGGATCGAGTCCGACAAGGTTGATAACAAGCGATAAGGGTCCAATCTAGTTCGATAAGGTTGACAACGACTGCTAAGGGTTGATAAGCTTATACTGTTCGGAGCAAATTTCATAACGTTAATAATGATACCTTGCGGCACGGATATGAGCAAGTTGCGCAGTGCTTATGCATACTTACACAACACCCAGAGGAGTTTCTGTGTGTATTTTTTACGTATTCAGCTTTAGTCGCTTCCGCAGCGCAGTCAAAGGCGTTCTTTCGATGGTCGTCTGGAATACGTGCACTGAGTGTTCCGTCGTCAGCGTTCTGTTTCGTTTTCGTCTGCTTGGCACTCTGTCTTCCGCGTTCCGTTTCGTTTTCGTCTGTTAGGCTTTCTATCGTCTGCGAGCGGTTTCGCCTGCTCTCGTTTTTGTCGCGCTGCGTAGTTTTCGGTCGAGGAAGCGTAGTGCTGTACTTGCTATATCGTTTCATAATCGCTGGTGCCTTCGGGTCGCGGTTATCACAGAGGAGCACGCCTCTAACTTTGGCTTTCTCTCGAGCCTCAGCTTCCTTTTTCTCCAAACCATACGTGACTGTGTTCGCTGGTTAGGAACGGGAACACGTGTTGTGTCGACAGCGCTTGTCGCCCAAGTTGTAAGCTTTCTCTCCCCCCCCCCCCCCCCCACCATGTTTAAAAGGACACTAAAGAGAAAAATTTTTCTTCTGTATCAGTAGATTACCCTTCTACAACATCAAAAACACCACTCTCACCACGAAACGTTTGGTAAGCCAGAAAAAGCGCAATAAGAAAGCACGCGTGCCGAAGCCTTCTTAATGTTCCCGCACTACCTCGCTGTGACGTAGGATTTCGCCAGCGTTTTGTAGGGCCTAGTCAGTTCTTTAGCGATAAACATAGACTACATTGTGTTCTAAGGAATCCAACGATCGAATGTGGAGAATTTCGGAAACTTCTGCTGAGGGAACGCGGCCTAAGTACGAGAAAATACTTTGGAATACATGACGTCCCAGTGACGTGTCGTAGTTGAGGACTCGGCGCGAGATTCGAAAACTGAAACTTTGACCTTCATTTTCTCTTCTAATAATCAGCCTATTATTTCGAAATTCACGACAACAAAGTTTTCAAAGAACGCTTTATCCATCTAAGTTATCTAATGTTTTGCTTTCATCCTCATCCTCCTCATCATCATCATCCCATTTTATGTCCACTGCAGGACGAAGGCCTCTCCCTGCGATCTCCAATTACCTGTGTCCTGGGCCAACCGATTCCAACTCGCACCCGCGGATTTCCTCATTTCGTCGCCCCACCTAGACCTCTGCCATCCTCGACTGCGCTTCCCTTTTCTTGGTACCCATTCTATAAGCCTATTGTGCCAACGGTTACCTAACCTGCGCATTACATGACCTGCCCAGCTCCATTTTTTTTTCTCCTAATGTTGAATAGAATATCGGCTATGCTCTCTGATCCAAACCGCTCTCTTTCGGTCTCGTAACGTTATGCCTAGCATTCTTCGTTCCATCGCTCCTTGCGCGGTCCTTAACTTGTTCTCAAGCTTATTTTCCAGTCTCCCACCGCCGGTAAGATGCACTGATAGTACACCTTCCTTTTCAATGATAATGGTAAGCTTCCAGTCAGGAGCTGACAATGTCTGCCGTATGCGATCCAACCCATTTTTATTCTTCTGTGAATTTCCTTCTCATAGTCAGTCTTCCCTGTGATTAATTGACCTAGGTAAACGTGCTCCTTCACAGACTCTAGAGTTACCGGCATTACCATGCATACCGCAGCACTTCAGCGCCAGATTTCCTTCTAGGTAATATAGTGGGAAATTTTGTGGCCCGCGCAAAGGTCGGCGCCACGAAAGACGATGAAGCGCGTTGGCTGCACGCTCTTCTTGCGGCCCGCCATTAAAGAGACAGCGTCCTTTTTTACCATCCTCCGTCTTTAACCTACGTCACGATATGTCTGGAGGAAATGACCGAGGGATATCGTAGGAGAGGGTTGAAGAGAAGGGGGACGGGGGGGGGGGATGACTGCAGAGAGAACGGCATGGCAGCCGAGTCGATAGGTATTGAGGAGCCTACACCCTCGCTCTACCTGACCGGCTATAGTTCGTTTCGCGAGGATCTGGCGCTGAACCAGCCTCGCGGTTTGCGTTGCACAAAACACACTGCTCACGGCGGTGTCTGATGCTACTGGCGTTTCTCGGACGCCGCGCGGTGCAGAGGACTGTATTGCCATCGAAGTTTAGTTGAGAGAGAGAGAGAGAGAAAGGCGACCATCGGCGGTTTTATTTCTTTTCTTTTATTCGGTTCTTGAAATTGTGAGATTCGCTGCGCACTTCCGGGATTTCTGTGCACTCACTCAATACATAGAGCCTTTCTTTATGCTAACAAACGGAGTTCCCGAATAACTTCCGGTTAAGAGCTCTGGACCGCCGCAAGTGATAATAGCCTATTAATATAGAGAACTCTACAGTTGGCACAAGTTTTTCTGCGTAGTTAGAATATTTGAAAAGCGACTTTTACTGCTAAGTAGAACACGAAATCTGCACACATGCATGAGGTCGACGCATAGGGCACGTCCCTTATATATTAACACATCAAGAACATGCGCCTATAGTATACTATGGGACAAAATACTTCTTCATCTTTGGACTAGAAGAAAGTGGGTTAACCGAGGGGTCCGATATTTATTAATCATACATAAGAAGCCAACAAACAAAGACGCCAAGGACAACACAGGGCATATTACCTCTACTTACTAATTGAAATAAAGAAATGATAAATTAATGGCAATGAAAGTGGATGAAGAAACAACTTGCTGCAGGTGGGTAACGGTCCCACGTCTTCGCATGGCGCGTGCGATACAGTAGAGCATCGCACGCGTAACGCGAAGACGTTAGCGATTTAAATGCATTTTCGCTGTGGGGAGCTTTGCCTCTTGAGTTATAGTGATATGAACTCTATGGACAAGTGGCACGATACGATGCTGTTGCTGCTGCTGATGATGACGACGACGACGACGACGATTCATTTGCATCGCCTTTGAAACGGGGCGGTGATAAATATAGCCACCTAGCCTGCTTGATTTAATCAGGTATCATGTACACGTGTTACATTTTCTAGCATTTTTGTATACGTGTCCTTTATCTTCTTCGTCTTCCTCAAAACTTGTCTATCGACCTTTGAAACTGATACAGAAACTGATGCAGTCTCGTTTCCGCAGCGGCTAGCAAGCGCTGGCTGGGCTCAGCCCATAAAAGAGTGTTCAGTAGTTTCAGGTACGTTATAAAGCCGACAGTTGACGAAACGAAAATATTCTTTTTCCGAAGCCGAGTTCTAACTGGCAAGGTGTCAGTGTGTAATTTCTAGTAAAAAAAAAAAAAAAAAACGCCGCTCCTTTCAGTTTGTGAAGATGGTCGAACAGAGCCGCTGTGTTAGCTACACCGAGTGTTATAGACACCATGCAAGTCAAACTTCGCAAGCAGTCTATATTGTAAATCTTTTGTTTCACCATTCTTTCGCCTCATTTTCGCTTTTGCGTGCTTCGCGTGGAAAGCACGCTTTAGGAGTGCTTTATTCTGCTGTTCTTGCAATGTTGTTTCTTTTTTTGTGTGTGTGCGTCAGGTTTCTTTCTGGGCGGTGATTTACATGGCGCAGCTCGGGGTCGGCCTCCCGGCGCTGCCGTTTAAAGTAGGCATCTCTGGCGCGCAGCTTGGAGTTGGCCCTACGACTGCGAGCCCGTTCACGAGCCAACTCTCGCTAACGCTCGCGGTAGGCAGCTTCTTCCTCAGGAGTCCGCACTATATACTTGTGGCCTTCCCACAGTTGTTGCTGGAATGGAATGTGCGGTACCACTAATCCAAAGCTCCGTGCATATTGGGCGCAAGGCCCGCCACTGGAGATGCGGGCGCTGAAATCGTTTTGACGATTCGTTGGATTCGTTCGACGATTGACGTCTTCGCGTTTCATAATGAGATCACACACACGTTCGGCTGCGACGGAGAGAACGACGTCACTGACGGTACGCCCGCAGTCCGCCGTGGTCGCTTGCGTTCGATGTCTCGAGTTTGCTCGGTGGCGTGGTTAGCGACATCTGCGCGCGGCATTGCCGCTTGCGATTCTTCAAAAGTGCTTCAAAATTAGATCTGGCCGTCATGTAAGGCAATGAATGGCTCACACCCCCTTAAGCAATGGATCGTGCCCCCGTGAACGCGGCCTCCCCATTACGACGACACAAGAGAAGTGAAATTCTACGCTGGAATGACGAGCGGCAACAAAGCCAGCTGCGGAAGAAGACGACGGCGCTCGAGCCATTGCTGATGATGATAGTTTTAGCGACCGCCGACAACGACGGCGCAGGGTCCGCACAAACAGCTTCGCTGTAAAAGGTTATTCTAGAAGGGGGCGACTGGCATTTTGCGCACTCCTGCAAATGTATCTTGTCCCCGTAATCTGATGTGTACTGATCGATAAAAGGGCGGCGGGAACAGCATCGATATTAAATCTCTCTTTGTTCTGGGATGTCCTCCATAGCAATTTGCAGAAATATTTTTTATTTAAATCCTCACAGTATCCGATATCTTGTAGTTTCGCGTGATAATGTTCTTACCGATACGCCTGCATAGCCTACAGAAAGCTCGCATGCAAGACCGAAATGGAGAAAGAACAATTTCCTCAAGATCGCATTTCGCTCAAATGATTACGCGCATAAAGGACATTTACGATCAAGAATGTCAGCCGGGTTGATATCCACTTTTGATTGGGCGTTTCCCTGCTCCTTTCAAGTTTCTGTTGCGATGGAAGCTGTTGCTTTGTGTGACGTTTTCTTTACCACCTGGTGTTCATAATATTGTAAATAGTTCCTGTACATACATCGTTTCAATTATTGTAATAAATACCCGGTTAAAAAAAAATTGCCGCGGTTCAACGTGGTCAAACGGAGTTTGTCGAGCGATAGCACGGTTGTGCTTGCTTTCGGAAAGGACACAGCCGCTGCTCTGAAACGACAAGTGTGGACACTGGAGCCGTTTCGCGGCCGAGCTGTGGGATTTGCCGTTCCGCTAGGTGACACAGCACATCAAGAAAAATGTGGCTGCGTCTGCGGCCGTGGCTAGCATCGTTGTTGGGTTCAGGATCGTTGTTGGGCTCTCCTGCCAGCGCGTGGAGTATAGCAGACTAGAGGCACTTCACTCAGGCCAACCTCTCCACCTTTCTGTCATTACAAATTCTATCTCTCTCTCTCTCTTTCTGCCAGCCTCTGACACTACTACTTCGCCGCCGTGTCATGGTAAGGTCACAGGAGGTCCTTCTGCACGTTGTTAAAGGCTTATTCTCCTCGTATTTTGTTATGTCACTGTAAGCCGCATGGACGAATGACGGAGGGCGGCTTGGCGGCCTTGAAGCCATAAACAGCTGCTACCCATTTGCAGCGTTGAATTTCATTTTCCGTTCTGTTTTGTTTATCATGTGCAGCAATGAGTGGTGATGCCAGCGATGATAGCGACGCGGCAACGTCCGAGCTGCGATGCACGTTCGAAACAATGATGAAGTTGGAAAATAAAATAAAACGATTCGTTAAAAAATGAGGCCTTCGAACACGTGGCGTTCGGTGCAGAGAGCGTTATGTTGATTTATTCAAGAAGTTACGCACAGAGGCTTCTGAAAAAGCACGATGCGCCAGCTTTGCAAAAGAAACGTGGCTATTTCTAATGCCGTACACATGCAATATTTGCAGTATGGCATTAATGCGCGCTTTCAGTCTATGTGCGCGCCAGCGTTGTTAGCTGTTCTGCATTGGGCTGAAGATAGGTGCCTTCGTGTTTTAATTTTGTATGGATTCCTTACCATAAAAAATTGCTTGTTTCTTGGCATTCATAACAGTACTTCCTAGACCTTGGATCAGAAGAATATGCGTTACACGAAGGAACGTAGCATCTCTATTCAATAGCTTTGAAGGCTCCAGTATTGCTGGCCTTCTGCCTGTCATTCTACGTATTGCAGGAATCTCCACTATTCCTTCCTCAACATACACTTTGCAACCAAAAGACATCATGCATATCCAAAGGCAAATTTCCGAGTATTAGAAAACGATTGCAAAGCTTCGAAGACAGTAGGCGGAGACCCCCCAACACAGTCGAAGTGCTTAGTTGGACTTAGATGCCAACATCTTGCAGCTTTTTAATGAGGAACTCACTGGACTGCACATTCGAGATGAGGATGTTGGGTGTGCCCAGTTGTTTTTGTAGACATTTTATTTTCGCACACAACCATTCACATAAATTTGCTACCTTAATTCCCCATCCTTATTGGAAGTACAAGAGAAAGCGTCATATCTATTCCTTCTAAAGCAATCCCATATTGAGTAAATTAATGGCTCGCTTTTCTGTGAAGTTTCTTTTTTTATTATTTGGATAGTAGCAACATGTCTTGTGTGTGTTGTCATGCTTGTGTAAATTTTATTGCCATCACGCCAATAATTTTCAACTATTCTCAATTACTTGCATTTCGCAGTTTCTACCCGTTTTCCGGTGTCTGCCACTTTTCCCACGAGCTTGCCGCAACAAATTGTGATATATATTGGTGTTATTGGCTGTCCAGCAAGCTGATTGATATTGAAAGAATATGACGAATTTATTTACAATACTCTTTTTGCTGTAAGCCACAAACGATAAAGTTTTACTTCCTCGTTAACAGTTGACATGATTGTTGCGCTAAGTTACAGCTTGAAACACAAAGAATGCGAAGTTAAATAAAACTAACACAAAGTGAAGCACCTTCGTGCTCTCGTCTTCGCAACAGATAAACAGCGCCACAAGCATCTGCATGAAATCACTCGATTTATGCAGCGTTACTGGTCACAAGAAAATAAAGAAATAATAAAAGAAACAAAATAATATGATGGCATCCGAGATTCGGCGGCGTGCGGCGACCATCTTGGAGGCCGGTGCGTTTCGCCTATTCCGCTAGGTGCGCTGAGAGGCAAAGACGGCCGCAGGGGTATACGGGAGTGTCCACTCTCTACGTCTACTATATTACTCTATGGCAGCAGCAGCGAGCGAATTGACCTCCTTGCTGCGTCTCGCTTCAATGCGAACGAAGCGTCGAAAGCACAGCGCATACGAAGCTATCACTCCGCGCACTTTGTACGCATCGCAGATTGCTTTCAAGACATGGGCGCCCACGTGGCGTACGCAGCAGCCGCCGGCAGTGGCAGGCTAAGTCCCAGTTTGACCTTGGCTGCGCATGAAGGTCAGATTTACGGAACCAGACGTTTTCTGGGGCTTCTACCTGGAGCACTACATCTATCGCTCTAAAAAAGTTACAGTGACGTTTCACATCGTGAAAGCGGGTTACGCGCAAGCGCATGGACGCCGCGAACAGGCGAGCACCGAGACGTCGAAACAGAAACGAAAAAGGGCTCGAAGGCGGTCGTGGACGCTACATTGATCTCGACGGCACAATACCTGGTACGCCACAGAGAAAGCGCATATTGCTACCCGCGCCGGCCTTTCCCGCTGGGATCGCTCCTTTCTCCTGCGGCTGCGCGTCGGCTGCTACAGCACGGCCGCCCGATTGCACAGACTGCACGGAACAGGCAGCCCCGCGTGTACGGAATGCGGCGAGGAACACCTTCTCCTGCGTTGCCCATCCTTCGACGTTGAGCGCACCGCGCTCTGTGCTTCATGTCGCCGAGTCGGACTACCGTGCAGCACGGAGGGTGATCTCCTATTTCCCGCAGCCCCCGCCTCCATCGCCAAGAGAGCGCTTGCTGCCCTCCTTGGCTTTTGTGACGAGACTCAGCTGAGAGCGCGGCTGTAAGCCCCGCTTTGCTTCTTCTTTAACCTTCTTGTTTTTTTTTTTCCCGCTCTCTTTCATTCTCTCTCTAATCTTTTTCTCCCCACTCTCCTTACCCCGTGCAGTGCTGTTGAGGTGCCCTCCCTTGAGAGACAGTTACGGCACTGCACTTTTCTCTTCCTTTCATCTTAAAATCACTACTACTACTACTACACGTGCAAAGAAGAGACGCCGCCAACATGCACAGCGGGCACCGCGGTGTCGACGCAGAAACGGAAAGCACGCGAACGCAGCGATTCTCTTCTCCACCTCCAGATGCCTCAGGCACTCGCTTCCCTCGCGCCGAGAGACATAATTTCGCCGATTTGACGGGCGGGGCGCATCTACGCTTACGCGTAATATATGCGCTTTCCATGCACTAGCGCAAAGGAACAAAACGTAAAGGTCAGCCGGTGGTCAGTAGTGGCCGACACACCTTTCCTTCATTTAATTTTAACGCGATAGCATTGAGGAGGCCGTATCACGGAAAATCCGGTGTCAGCGTCGGACATCGTTCCAGCAAAAAGATTTTGGAACCGCACATACTCAAGCCCTCCATGTGACGCAAGAAATTTACTGAACTAATTGAATTTCTCAAGCTAGAATACGTGGAAAAATAGTAAACTACGACTCACACACAACCTACAGACGTGATAGCTCTCGCATTGTAATTTGACTATACGAGAAAACACAATTCTGTTACGGGAAAACTCGAAGAAACGCTTTTTCCAGCGTTTCGACAATTCATGGACCGGCCGCGGCGCCCGCCATTTGCGCGCGCCAGCACGCGGGTGTCTTGGGCGCCCAGGAACAGCGCGCCCGGTTGCTTGTAATACCTCCAGCTGGCGCTCGCCTCCACCGCATCGCGGCCCACGCAACAGGTCGCGCTTCTGCCACAAAGTCCGCCTTCGCGCACAGCGTTCGCGGCCAGTGTTTCCCGGTAAACATTACGGTTACATACGTTCCAGTTGCCGGGAAGCGTGAGAAGCAGCCAGGTATCTCTGCATGCTATCGCGTTCCACTCTTAAATGCGAAACTTGTGGTCTCCATCTAGCGGTGCTCCACCGGGAGTGACCTAGACCACTGTGGGGGTCAGCGGATCCGAGCCCCTCAGGGGGACGATTAGCTCAGCCACGTGTGTAGCGTGTGCCCGAAGCGGACGCTCGTTCGGTCTCCCTTATGGGAGCGAAACAGAGCCCCGCAAGGAGAAGGCCCAGAACACAAGCAAGGCGTTTATTAGATGACTACCTTTGCGTTTACTATAACTCTCACACCCGTATCGGCGAGGGGCCCGTGAGCCGAAGCTCCCGCAAATCAAGCGTGACAGTGCCAGAAAACGCTGTAACACGCCGCTGTACGGGAGGATGGCTCCCAGCGACTGTGTTACCAGGGCAGCGTTCCTTCAGCTCGGTGTAGTCTCCGATGATGATGATGATGATGATGATGATGAAAAACTTTTATTCAATAAATGGAGAGTTTGCGGGCCAAAAATGGCCCTTTACGTAGGTGGAGTCCTTAGTCTGGGACCCCACTGGACGAAGCTGCTACCCGCACCCGTCGCCCTTGAGACTCCAGGGCCGAGCAATTGAATAGAGCTGCCACCCATGCCTCTCTAGTGGGGGAAGGGTTGATGGGAAGGGAAGGATTCACCTAACATGTCCACACCATGCGGAAGCTATCGGAGTCTTCCCCACAGTGAGGGCATCGCGGACGGCTCGGCGCAGTACGACCACGCACGTGAAGTGAGCCACGTCTCTTTGGCGTGGCCTCCAGAACAGGAGCAGCGAATAGGTGTGCACCCGCCTCGAGTCTGGGATCTTCGGCAGGACCGGCCAATCAAACAGGTGATCGGGAGAATCGGAATTCAGTATGCACCGTTTCGCTAGCGAGTCGGAGAGCTTCTCCCCGCGATCGCGTTCTCCGGTAGGCTTGAGCCGCCAGGAGAGACGGAACGCGGGTTCCCAACCAAACAGACCAATCGGGTGAGCCCCTGAATCGTTTGGAGGCGGACAGCAGCAATTGTTTTACGGTCCCGCTGCTGTTCGACGCCCTCGCCATCAAGCGAAGTTCGAAAGCGACCTCGCCGCGATGCGGCTCCTACGCGCAAAACGCGCTGCCCTATGGCGCCCCAACGAAATGGACAACGCAGTCCACGCAAGCTTAAGCGTCCACCAATTTTTTTTTTTTTAGTAACATTGATCAGTCACTTTTTCTCAACGCTATAACAGGTTTATGCTTTGGACAAAACTACATAACCCCTATACGTACATTTTGAGAAATAACAGTCTCAAACAAGGGTGGGAAGTAATTTGCGTAATTACCCGTGAAAGATATGGAGGTTGTAGAAACTGGCATCTTCGTGGCATGATCGCAGTTGTTCACTGCAACAACGCTGTTAGCCTGGAAAGTCGCTCATTTGGATGCCAGTATGGCTCAGTGTTATATCATCTTTTGTTGAAGTAAACTACCCGCCATGGGTTGCTTAGTGGCTATGGTGTTCGGGTGCTGAACGCGGGATTGCATCATGGCCACGGCGGCCTCATTTCGATGGGGGCGAAATGCGAAAGCACCCGTGTACTTAGATTTAGATGCACGTTAAAGAACCCCAGGTGGTCTAAATTTACGGAGTCCCCCACTACGACGTGCCTCATAATGAGATCGTGGTTTTGGCACGCAATGCCCCATAATTTTGTTAACTTTTTCTAGACACACATGTGGATGAACTGAACGCCTTGTTCGATTATTCATCAAAATGGCGCAACCAAACAGCAGTGGGCTGCGCGAGAACATCAAAATTGTATTTAATCGCTCTTTCTGCGCATGCGTTCAGTTTTCTTACTTTCACGTGCAAGGTACAAACAGTTCAAATGACAAATTGTTCCCGCGAATCTCCTGGAGGGCGCGGTGTGCTCTACTACACTAATAAACAATGCATCGGCGCGACGTAAGGCTTTGTCATTAATGTCGTATAAGAAGACACCTCAGTTCCAACTGCATCTTTCTGCGACTAGCAGATGCTATTATGCTACCGCCACAACGAAATACAACGAACTCACCTCGGGCGTGACTTCGCCGCGCTATAGCCAGGCATTCTGTACTGCGAGCTCGGCTACGCATGAACGGAGCAAACAACGTTCTCCTCCGTGGTAACTAGGAGAAGGCAGATCTCAAGGACCAAAAGACCCCACAGTTCTGTCTCTCGCAACCACTGCCTCTCGCGCATGCGCAGTTGCGCGGGTAATCGCATTTTATTGCGATGGCAATTATATGGACACTCCAGGCGCACTTCTGCCGTTGCCGTCGCCTTCACCATGATGTTCCGTATGAAGTCCAAGGGCGATAATATCATCGCCGCGCGCCGTATGCTGTATGTCAGAGTGAAAGCGTGCAAGGATGATCCGACGATCGCGGCTTAATTTCGCGCGCGCAAAGGAGCAAAGCGGGGAGGAAGCGCGCCATCTTCTGTCGCGTGGAAGGCGCCGGGGAAGGGGAGGGAGGGTGGAAGGCGTTTTACTCCGGCGGCTGCTGCGTATGCCGCACGCGCTCTATCTTGAAAGCGATCTGCGATGGGGGCAGAGTGCACGGAGTGCTAATAGCTTCGCGTGCGCTGTGTTTTCGCCGCTTAGTTCGCGTTGAAGCGAGAGGCAGCACGAAGTTCAATTCACTCGCTGCTGCTGCCGCATTTTCCTTAATCCAGCGTTTTGACAGCGAGTTTCCGCGGTCATCGAGTAAGACATGTTCATGTTTCCTTGCGTGCGTGTGGCACCATGCGTGTTAATTTAGTTAGTAATAAGCTAATGTTTTCACGTTTTTACGGGCGATAAAATTACTATCCTTACTTCATATAGCTGTCTACCAATTTGCTGACGCAATCGATGTTTAGCCTTTCGGGCGAGACATGTAGTCCTTGGTCTGGATTATTCATAGAGGCGGACATTACTTGCACGAGATATCGAAAGAAATGTAGAACCAATTAACAAAAATCGCTAATCATTATTTGGTTATTTACTTTACGGCACATATTGCAGTTTACAAATTGTAGCTGGTGAGTTTGGAAGGCATATCCATTGCGAATGATTTTCCAGAATGACGCAAATTTGGAGATAGGCGCCGTCAGACTTGCCGTAACCATGCACTGTTGTTCCACTTACCTTTTTAAGAAATCGCTCTTTTATGCGTCTAAAAGTTTATGCGTTGCAGCACACAGATAACTGGAACAGCCACGTATTTCGCTTCGCACTTTGGGAAATAATATCATGGAAATTCATTTCAAGTGGATGCGTCTCTTCCAAGCTCACCGGATACAATTAGTAAATTGAAAATTTGCAATAAAGTAATTAATGAAGTTAATTAGTGAATAATTGCTAATTAGTTGAATATGCGTTTTGATTTGTCTTGGCGGTAATGTCAGCCTCTTCGAATAATCCAGCTCAACGACCAGAATTGTACTACCTGCCGCAGGCGATCTTCAAGAATTTGATAAAACTTAAGAATGATCCCTCTGTATATTTTATCGCATAACAGTGTCTTGCTTGCAGGTTACTGTAACTCATGACTGCACAGTTTCACTTCATAGGTTTCCGCAACACTTCGAATTAAAAGCACGCTAAATAATATTAAGCACTCTTTTTTAAAACGAGCGAATACCATGACATTCCTGAGTCACGCTGTGACAGCAGTCGTGCCGTATCCTTGAGAAATAATCGTGCCGCTTTACTGAAAGTTGCAATGCGTAAACATGCCACACAGCCTCTAAAGTTGAAATGCACTAAACAACTAACAAATGTGCATCTTTAATGAAGGTTACAAAATGAGGAGTGCAGAGGATCTTTTTATTTGTTCCTTTTTTAATTTTCTCCGCTATTCCTCTTTTTTTTTTTGTCGCCTTAACAGCGCGAAGGTAGCATGCAGAGCGATCACCTAGGTTGTAAGGGAATGTTTAGCCTCAAACCACGTCCACAATGCCGTTGATGTGACAGGAATATATATACGATCAGCTTGCTGACTGAAGCACAAATGAACTAAAAATAGAAAGATGAGCTTGAAACAAAAAGGAGGCGAGCCTGACGCACGAGCAGTCTGCAGCATGTTTAGAAGCTGCAAGAATGGTCGAGTAGTGCCCCCTCCCCCCCCCCCCCTCTTCCCTTTCGCCAAGACCCCCACGTTCGCTTAGCCGGAGAGTGCGCTTGAGACGTAGTTGTTTGTTTTCACAACTAAGAGGGGCCACTTTCAACCACGCCGCTAAACTTGCGCAAAAATTTCAAAGGTTATGAGGAGAACGACCCCTTTGCCACAGGTGGTCGAGGGGGCTGCTCATTACGTCGAAAGACTTCAGCAAAAAAAAAAAAAAAAAATGCAGAAACCACGGCCGAAACGAGAGGTCAAGACTCGACGTGCGTAAACGCAACGACGGCTTCGCCAGTGAAAAAAATTATGCCTTCTTATATACTTTCCTTCAATTGTTGCTCGCTCTTTTTTCCCTCTCTTGATTGACATTACGCAGCGTCACAAGGGAGGAGAAGACAGGCACAACTCGGTTGGGCGACCGGGCGCCCTGAGCGAGCTCGAAATTTGAGACTCCTATACACCACATATAGAGAGCCGATCGAATGCGCCAGCGTCACATCCTCTAAAGAAAAAAATTTATCACATGTTGAATGATGATGCCGTGACCACGTACCAAGAAAGTACGTAGACGACGAGGTGACCAATGAATGATGTGCAGATCGTCGTGCCCTCTCAGGTTTCGGTCACTGTCCGAAAAGCTTCGAAATTGGGACTAAGTCACCTTAGTTCTAAAGAATAGACTTTATAAGCTTAGAGCTTTTATTATAAGCTCAGAAAACTCAAAAGAAAGAACGGACGGGTGGCGACGCCTCCCCGAAATTTCCGCACCAGCTCGCACTGACGTCACAGATTTTGTCAGCGTCAGCTTGGGTCCGGTCAAGTGGTTGTCGGTAAAGAACGACAGTATTGCGCTCTTATGAAAGCAGACAGTCAGAACGGCAAGTTTTGAAAACTGTTACTGCGCCGAAACGGCCCAACTGAGCACACACACAAAACAAAAACAAAAAAACATACGCTCTGAAATCTGTGACGTCACACTGACGTACTGGCATTGAGGTTGGTAGGCGAAATTAAACGAAAGAAAGCTGGGCCTTTAATTTGTCTACAGGTACATGTAGTCATTCCCTCTCCCCACAAAATTAACGACTATTTAGAGTTTTGAAATGACACTTTACACGTCTAAAGTAATTTACTATTGTTCTCTTAGTGCCCCTTTAACGTCAAATAAAGAAGAGGGCAAGAGACAAACTTATCTGACGGAGGAAAAAAGGCCAGCTTGAGATGGACCGCTTCTGTCTTGCAACTCTTTAACGAGCTTGGAAGCGCGGGAAAGAAGAAAAAAAAAAGGTAGTACGAGTTTGGACAACGAAAGCTGACAGCGTTATGGCAATACACGGGGTGTTTTAGAAGATGCGTTCAAAGTTTCTTAAATGTATGGAAGCCTCAATTAATAGGCCACTTCCTCGATACTGCTTTTACCGCAGAGGCATGCATTTCAGCGTGACTTGAGGTCGTAATTACGAGAGCAATGACAAAAAGTAGATTAAATAACGTTTTGCCCAAAACAGCCGCACAATCAGTCCTACATTGTTCAACAAATGAAGCCCGTCATCCGAGAAGTTCACAACCGGTTCAAAACACGCAAAAAGCATACGCTATTGATATCTACACAGTAAAATAAATCCCGTTAATTCCGGCCAGAAAAGCGCAACTGAAGTGCTCAACAGTGCAACCGTCACGACCTTAGCTAGGTGCGACAGTTAAACGCATTTCTAGCGTTTCGTTTTTTTCTGGCACCCGGCACACGTCCTTGAACCTATAGAAAGCTTGTTCACGACCGCCTACTCAGGCTTAGATTGATAAAAGATTCAAGAAGTGCCACAAATTGGCCAACTAGTTCAATATAAAGTACAACCAAAGTCACGAACATAACTACAATACATTGCACTGCAATAAAGCGTCCGCATGTGACCATTGGTGACCATTCTCGGTATTAAATATGCAATAGATTACGCGCATTGCTTCGCAATTGAACGTAATAAATACGACATTACAAAAAAAAAATAGTAGAAGGGAATTCAAGAGTCGCATCACCTTGATGATCGGTGACGGTGACCATTGTTCATACTTTTCCATCGTTATTTCTTTCTCTCTCTCTCACCTCTTCCCTGACAGACCCGTAACAATTTTAGTTTCCATTGCCACACCTCCTAGCCTTCATCCAAACCTTTTAAAAGAAAATGTGACGTGCATTCAGGAATTTACTCTGTTTTCATTCAGTGGGTTTTTCGATTTCCTCTGTAATGCAGTTTTCAAGCCCCCCTGTAGGTCAAGGCAATCTCTCTCACAGCTCCTATTAAGGCCTCTCTCGCATTCGGTAACCCTTGTCGTCAGTATACGACCTATCTCCAGTCGCACTGCATATGCGTGAGGCGGCAGGACGTAGGCGACTCCGGCAAGCACACCTCAGATGAATGTCATGCGCAATGCCTTGCATATGCTTACAGCGAAACCGTCCGAAACGCGTGGGGTTTTGCCGCAGGATTTTCCCGGGCGTTATTAGAAAGTACTTCGCTATTAGAGAGCTTTTGTTTAGTACCTCGGAGATGTATGAGCTAATAGACATGCTACGTGTTTTAAAACTAAAGACATGTTTGAAAAGTTAAGAGTAGAGCAACGAGAGATGCACGGAGACATACAAAGCAACCAGAGCTGTGTATGTCTCCGTGTACCTCTCGTTGCTCTGTTCTTAACAACTGTGTGTGTCTATTTTACGTTCGTTTCTTCCTTTTTACGCGCTGATATTTGGATGTCACGAAAAAAATTTCGGTGTATCGTTTTAAAGACAGGAGGAACAGCGGTGTGGATTAAAGAGCTGCCAGGGGTAGCCAATGTTCTAGTTGAAGTTAGGAGAGAAAAAGTGGACCAGGGGGCGGACAACCGTTCGCCTATTAATTACAGAATTGGTGCCACGAGAGAGGAAGCTCGGTCGACGACGACAGAGTCAGCTTCCAGGTTTGTTTTATGCGGACGACATTATGTTGCTAGCTTGCAAGCGAAGTGATATGCAACGTCTGGCTAACACCTGTGTACAGGAAGGCGAGCATTTAGGTCTGAAATTTAGCGTTAAAAAATCAGGTGTTATGATATTCAATGAGAACACTGAACATACAATGTCAATTCAGGGCCAGGAAATACCTCGCGTAAAAGAATATGTAGGTGATGCGCTGTGATGACGTATTTTGAAGCCGTTGGTTTAATTCAGTTGACACAAGACAGGGGTGATTTGAGATCACTGGGAGAAGCCTTTGTCCTGCAGTGAGCATAATGTAGAATGACGGGGGCGATGACTGGCGACTACACGACACCGCTTGTAAAAAAAAAGAAAGAGGCACTGTAGGCAAAAGCGGCCGGCAGCTATACGTTGACACATTTTTTTTTTCTTTTTCGCTGGTCAACACCTTTAGTAATATTACTTGCCAAGTGACATCTGACTACTGCACGACGTGTACTAATCGTGCCGCCAGAGAAAATTCGCGCCTGTAGAATTTGTCAATTTCTTTTTCCTTGCCTGTGCAGTGAATGCGGCGGCAACGATACAATACAATAGAATTTATTTTTCCACCAAAAAGATGAAGGAGGCAGTAGGTAAAAGCCGCAATACAATCTTCAGCACAATCGGCGATAGCAGCAAACGCGAGACACTCCACCACGGAGGAAAGAAACAAAAGAGGAGAGGTCTTGACATCAACTTTTTGAAGCCGGAAATGCAGCCACGTTGGTGTGCCATCTCCCTTTGCGCCTCCAATCAGCTCGCCGGAGCAGCGAGGCGCGAGATTTGAACATGCATTGCTACGAGACGCGGGAAGTGTGTGCTGTCAATGCGCTTCAGAACAAATCCTACGAAACTTCTGTAATAGTTTTATTGGAACAGACACCCTCCTCTGTTTTTCCGGGACACGTTGAAAAAGACGACAACGACCCGCGCTGTGATTACTTGAGTTTGTCCGTAGCTGGATGACACTCACACTCCCTGAGCCAGAAGACAACTTTCAAGCTTACAAACCCCACTCCAAAGTCAGCTTGTCTTGCGACCAGAATGTACTGCGAGAGAGGCAAGGACCTAAAAATCTTATCTCGCCTTTCAGAGGCCGATAGCAGCAGCGTGAGCTTCAGGAGCCCGGTTGCTATGGCAACTTTGATGTTTGGCACACCACTCCAAGTGCTCCTTTGCGAAAAACACCACGTGACTTCCGCCACACTCTCTTGAGCTCACCCGGGATAGCCGGGACCTCTCCTCTGCTTTCTTTCCTACATGCTCTCCACTAAATGTGGAAGCACATATAAACCAGATGGCAAAAAAAAAAGAGAGAAAAATAACTTGACAAAAGGGCATAGACTGATCCTAAAACTCACGCGCATCGAAAGCAATGAAAGTGACATGGCGGTTCGCATCTCAATTGGAGATGACTTGTATACGTTGAGAAAAAAAAATGAATTCTAAGGTTTCGTTGTGGTAGTTCTTGAAATATCGATTCCACTTATATTGGGTTCATTTTAATGTGTAGGCAGTGTATTTGACAGCTACGCCGGCACATCTTCGTGATGTCTATGCGTGTTTCCGGTATACAGGAGGACGTACCTGGAAACAGTAGCTCCAATGGCGACATCGTATGACATCGCATCGCACTATGAAACGTTCTTATGCAACTTCTTACCAAGATGAATTATGAATAAGTACATTCTTAGCGACCGCGTGGCAGCAGACACCTTTATGCCAGCATATAGGCCGTTGGAGCTGGAGTTTTACGCCTTTCAGTTAAGCATAAAGTAACCACGATGCTGTTCGCATCTTTAGCCTTTTAAAAAGATTTTAAGCGCGAATGCTATATAACTCTCTCACGTGTTTATATTATGCGATTATTCTGTTAATATTCTCATATGGTTCTGAAACTCTCTAAACGCCACAATTGTTTCGCATCCCAATATGCCGAAACTTTGTACGAGAATGTTCTAGTGTATACGCCTAAGCTCTTCGTTACAGCTTTAGCATAATGTCGACGTCTAATACGCCTGGGCTAAACTACATGCATTGTAGTGGCGCCAAGTATACGTACGGGTTAGAGATTTCACATAGATTTTAGATTTACGGTGTTAGAGTTCTCTAATGTGCTAGTATATATTCTAAAGCTATAACTATAACTTGAAAGGACCTCTAATATGTTAAACTCTCTCGTACGTACGCTAATTATGCTAAAACTTTTCAGATACAGTTTTACCAAATGCTGCAGTTCAGTAGTATAGAGAGTGCTAAAAGAACGCGCCGAAAATTCTACAACTCTACATCATATTACCTTTAGCGTATAGCCTGGACGTCTATAGTACGTCTGGGCTACGCTGAATCAATCGTCAGATCAAATGATATCTACATTAGGGAGCATTAGCGAAGCTTAGACGTCTAGAACGTTTCGGGAAATGATGAACCTACTCTCTAAACGCCAGACGACGGCGTCCGTGGAACGCGCCCGCGAGCAGCAGCACACAATAAAGGACCCGGCACGAAGGCAGGAAGACGAGGACAGCGAAGTAAATGGCCGGACGCAGGACTCATTTCACTGCATGCATTTTGCAATCAAGCTGGCTCGCGAGGCTTAATTACTCTGCGAACACCTCGGCGCGCTATATTGCATTTGGCAGCGTGTCCTACCTCTGCCCGGCAGGCTTGGCAGGATGCTAGTTGCACATTTAAAAGGGATGTTCGTCGAGCGACGGACAGACGCCTAAATGAGTTCCGCGTATAACGCGAGGCGGGGACAAATACATCAGTGCAAGTCCTCTGACATTCGGACGATTGCTGGGGGGAAAATAGGAGGGGGGGAGGAGAGGCTGGTGATGACTTCGTTCAACTTTGTTCACCTTTGTTCACATTTGTTCAACTTGTTCAACTTTGTTCGAAAAATTCCGATAAATGCTGGGGGGAAAAGAGAGGGGGTGGAGGAGAGGCTGGCGATGACTACGTTCAACTTCATTCAACTTTGTTCAGATTTTTTCAAATTTCTTCAAAAAATTTTAACAATGCTAAACAAAATTTCTCGCAACCCATGTCGAGATTTACACCAAGAAAGGTGCAGTGGTTGCCTGGCTAACGCGGATGCCAGTATACAAACAGAAGTACACTGTGAACGGTCAGGGCCTGCTGCAGAACTACAACCACGGCAGAAACAAAACCGCCTTTACGTTCGTGACGATGCCTATGGAGTTGGGCTGCTGAGCACGAGGTCGCGGGATCGAATCCTGGCCATGGCGGCCGCATTTCGATGGGGGCGAGATGCGAAAACACCCGTGTACTAAGATTTAGGTGCACGTTAAAGAACTCCAGGTGGTCGAAATTTCCGGAGTCCTCCACTACGGCATGCCTCATAATCAGAAAGTGCTTTTGGAACGTAAAACCTCATAATTTAATTTAATTATTTTAACCTTTATGACAATGCAGCAGGAGACAAATCTGGTTTACCTTGTTGTATTCATTGCTACTCAGTGGAGAGAAATAAGTACGGGACATTTGGCCGTCCCAACTGGGTCGATTCGGGACTCCTGACTTTTACGCCGAAGTCGGGACTGTCCCTCTAAATTCGGGGCGGTTTTGCAACCCTAACTCCACGCGGCGGCCAATCGAAGGGCGTTATTATTACCGCGAGAAATTGTTTCTCCTCTCGCACTCCTTGTCGCTCTCTTCCCTTTATCCGTGACGACAGCAACGTCTTGTCGGTACGACGCCGGTGGCCTGTCAAAATTTATTCTTTTGAAAAGAAAAATGGTCGTATAGTCATTGCAGTGTGTTATTACGTTAAAAAAAAGTGAGAACATAAAAAAAAGCACGTCTTGCACATGGAGGGGTCTTTCGGTTAACGTCCGTTACCCTCGGCGCATAACGGCACATTGAAGCCAGCTATGCGCGTCGCCGCGGAGAAGCACCGAGCCAAGCCCCGTTTTTTTCAAGGGCCGCAGTCTCTCGCTTCTTATGCCAACAACAGCACGTGCCCGTTCATTTCCGTAGCGCCTCTGTGTGCGCTTCTCCGGGCTCGAAGGGCAGCTCGCCTTCGCCTTTCCTCTTCTTCCGCACACCGCCCACGGACAATCACGCCACCCCGGAGCGGATACTGCACGCATGCAACAGCGGGCTTCGCGAGCGGCCGTCCCGAGCAACAGAAGCGCCTTTGTTTTTGCTCGGAGGCCACGTATATCCGGGAGCTAACAAAGGACAACACATCAACACAGCGTGTGCGCGTAACCTATCCTTTTTCTTATGCTCACGCATGCCCCCCGTTGCCCCCGTTATGAAGTCGCTTTTTTTCATCGTCCAGTGAGCCGACGCAGGCTATGAGCAGCTATCCTAGATGCATCTTAACAATTCCGTGCACTGCATTCGAAGCCCCCCCCCTCAGTTCCGGTTCATTCAACGAAAAGAAAGGGAGCGATGACGCTTATTTGTTTCGTACTTCCACGACTGCGCTGCTGCGATTTTCTCTGAAAGCTATACGCCGACGTGCATTTGGAGGCAATACATTCTTTTTTCTATAAAGACGCGTGTCAGGTTGAGAGGGTGAGTGACTGAGTGAGCCCGAGTAAGTGAGTGGGTGTTGCAAGCGAGAACCTCCGCTTAGTTCATTCGTAAGTGTTACACATGCGTGACCGGCGTAACGCAACAAGACAGCTAAACAGGGCTTTTGGTAAAAAGTGCGCAGACACGGGTAAATACACTCAAGTTCCGTGCTAGCGCGTTGTCCTGCAATCCATAATATGACCAACGTCCAAGCCCCGACGACAGGAGTAAATGGTATTTAAAACGCGCGTTGGTTACCCGCAAGAAGACTATCTTGGCGTCCTCAAAACCAGCACTCATCACTCCAGAAAATTCACTGACTTTGTAGACGCTTCAGTTGAGACGAACACTGCAAGGACCTCTAGTCCTTGAACAAGGACTAGAGATGCTTGTTTGTTGTAAAGACTAGAGGTATTTATTCGTGAAGGCCCCTAGTTCTTTGAGGTCCATGCTTTAACGTCCCTGGAAGAACTGCGTTCCTCGTTGAAGAACCAGATACCTTTATTAAAGAACACGGACTTTTATATTTAGAAACCACAAAAGAAAGTACTAATGGTCCTCCTTTTGTATTAGAGACTTGAGGCCACGCGTTTATTGAGGTCTATTCTTTGAGGTCCCGTGTTCCTCGTAGTAGGACTAGAAGTCCTTGTCACAGAGAACAGGAACAAGGACCTCCAGCACTTGAACAATCCCCCTCTAGTCATGTTATGACGTTCTTGTTGTTGCTGCTGCTGATGCTGTTCGCGCTAAACACACCTAACGAATTGTGCCAATTCAACCTCGTATATGAGCCCCGGTACACTCGCCGCGGTGACTTACCGGCTTCGGTGTTGCTGAGCAGGAGGTCGCGGAATCGAATCCCGGCCATGGCGGCCGCATTTCGATGAAGGCGAAACGCAAAACAAACAAAAGAAAGCCCGTGTCATTGGGGGCACGTTCAAGATCGCCATGTGGTCAAAATTAATCCGGAGTCTCCCACTACGGCGTGCCTTGTAATCAAATCGTGGTTTCGGTACGTAAGACCTCGGAATTCATTCATTCATTCATTCATTCATTCATTCATTCATTCATTCATTCAGCCCCGGTTTCAGCGCGCGTACTACGCATCAATACAAGCGCGCATAATTATACATGCACACGCCGTGCGCAGGTGGCGTCTCCGGACTGGGCCGAGCTGCGGCAGCGCGTGCAGTGGCTGTGGCCCGTACACGCGTACGGCCTGGCCTGCCTCTTTCTCGGGCTGGCCGTCACCGCCTTCCTGACGGCGCTCGGCCTGCGGGCCAGGCTGTCGGCGAGGCCGCACCTCTCCACCCTCAACGTCTTCCTGATGGTGCTCGGCCTGACGCGCTGCTTGTGCCTGTTCCTCGACCCGTACGGTTCCAGGCAGGTGAGCCGTCCGGACGCCTGTAGGCATATCATATTGACCGCAAATAAAGACGGGGACAGCTAGCGGGAAAGAACACATAGACAACTGAACGTACCACCCGTGTTGTTTGTGTGTTCCCTCCCGCTGTCCCCCGTCTTTATTTACGCTCAATATGATATGCAGTAAACACCAACTAGGTAAAACTGAAGTTCTTCTGAAGCCTGTATGCATCTCGACGACCACACCTTGACTTTTCGTGAAGTCACGAAAGGTCGTTGATTTTCGCGAAGCCCCCTTCGCGCACGGTGTGTGAACACGTTTGTGTGCGCGACTGGCACTATATGTGCAAAAATAAATCGCCAGTGTAGATCTCTGGTCACTGCTAAACCGATTCTTAACAGTTCCACCGTCTAGCCAAGTTCCTCACGCTAAAGTACTCTGGTAAAACTACATTTATCGATGTTTTACGCAGTACTCTGCCTTATCTTTGCCAGTTCTGCCAGGTGGTGGAAAAAAATAAATAAGTAAATACAGCAGCTGAATAAAACGCGAACACTGATTTTCGCGCAAACTCTCTGCGTACTCAGCGTGGCACCATCTCACTTCGGTGGTTTGAACATTGCTACACGCGTTTTGCTATTTTACAGAAGCGTGATTTACTCATGCAGCTTAACTTTATATCATTATTTTGTGTCCTCTAATCATAAGTCTTCGAGTGTGTGTAATCAACATAATACGTGTAAGTGATGCTCCATTGCAAACTATATGTGTACACATTCATACTGGTATACCACTTCACCCCGTATACCACTGAATGACCGTATACTTCTAAGAGGGTTAGCCTGGGGCATCCTGAGACCTCGTTCTGTGAAACTATACTGTAGTACACCGTCATCACGTAATTACGTTTTTTAGTACAAACGTAATGGGTGTGTAAAAGTGCGTGCACTTGTGAAAGAACTCGTTGTCCTGGTCGTCGGATTGGTGATCTCGCAGCTGATGCCTAGCGTGATGTTGGCCATGCTGTGGGACCTGGCCTTCCCGTGCCTGCTGTCGGCCTTCTCGCTGCTCCAGCTGGCCTTCGTGCAGCTCACGCAGGCCAAGCCCAGTCCCGCACGCGTCGGTGACGAGACGTGCGTCTCGCTCGTCGTCGTCTTTCACTTCTGCCTCGCCATCGCCTCGGACCTCTTCTGGGCCATGCAGAACTCGTTCAGGGTCAGTGTGGACGCTCATCCGCGTATAGCCAAGCGCCGCGCATAGTTTTTTTCTTTTTTTTGTCTCGCGTGTATAATGAACGCGGACGGCGCAGTGACTGATGCGAATTCGTTGACAACGGGTAGGCGCAAGTCCGGATACGTTACGTTTATGGCGCACGTTCGCGACCGATTGGCAGTGTAGCTTATGTCGCGAAACTTGGATCCGAGCACGACGCGTATAGTTACGCTGAAGGAACTAAAAGACGCGTCCCAGGAATTGAATAAAGCGCCGTAGGGATGTCCCCAAAAAAACGGATTGCTTTGAACACATTTCTGGCAAATCAGTACTCCAGAATGCCGCAAGGTGGAGGAAGGTTCGTGAAATGGAAAAAAAAAA